>NC_135333.1:77852255-78477255 GCF_023851605.1 Tamandua tetradactyla | reverse complement strand
GGTATAAGGCAAGGATTTGAGAGCCACTAGTAGGAGTGGAGCATGTCCCCAGCTGACAACAAAAAAATGGGACCTCAGTCATACAATTCCAAGAAGGTGAATTATCCCAACAACCTGAGGGAGCTTGGAAAAGGATATTTCTTTAGTCCAATCTCCGAACAAGGACGCAGTTCGCCATCACCTTGATTTTAGCCTTGTAAAACCCTAAAACATACACTAAAATCATGCTAAACTCCTGGCACACAAAAACGGAGGTTAAAAAAAAAATGTTGTTTTAAATAGTTAATTTTGTGATCGTTTTTTTACGCAGCCCTAGGAAACTAATACAGTATTTGATGAAAACGAATTTAGAAGATTGTATCATCTTTGTGAAAATTCAAATATTTATCCATTGATTCTTTAAGTAGACTAGCCATTCATTAACCAGCCATCATAACGAACACATGACAAGACTAAAGAACTTTAAAGTCATGGAATGTAAAATTTTGATTTGCTATGTCAAACCAAAACAAAGCCAGCCACAGTGGAGATGGATAAACATTGGGATGAAGAAAACTAGGTACTCTATGAAATAAAAAGCCCCTTAGTGACATAAATAAAAAGTAATGTTATAGATTGGCAATTCATACTGTGTAGTGTAAATGGCAATGGCGTCTTGTCCAGTCCCTTTTACTGGTTGATCCTATGCCCAGCTGCTGTGCTGAGTCTGCTAATGATCCCATTCACTGGCTGGAGTTGCCTGTCTGGGAGACTACACGTGCCCCACCCCCACTCTATCCCCCACAGTCAGCTGCTGACTAAAGGCCAGCTCCCTTGCTTCAAGGCAAAGACAATTAATTGTTCATGACTTTTCCTTCAAAGTCCCCCAGCTCCAATCAAACCACAGATTAGGCTAAAACTTCAGTTTACCTAAAACCATATCTTTACTTGACACTTTCTCCTTCACTATCCTTCTTTCCTCACTCCCTCAGAAGTGTTTTCCCCACGCCCCTGAAGAGTACTCCTTCAATAAATCTGAAGCTTTACTTCTACAGAACCTAAACTAAGTTCAATACGTCTATGATAGACTTTCAAAGACTACTATATTTGAAGTGCTTACCTTCTTGTGGGGTTGTTGGTAACTAGAAAGTAAAGGTAATTTTAAAAAATTCAGGGTGATTTCTATTTAGAAAAGCACTATATCTTCCAACATATTGCTCATGTTTTCTAAATTATTTTCATAGTTGTAGATTTGCATGCAGTTGTAAAAATAATACAGAGATTGCATGTACACTTTCCCAAGTTTCTCTCAATAATTACATCTAGCAAAGCTATAGTACAATATCACAACCAGGGAATGACATTAATATAATACACTGTATTAATCACTTTACTGATTTTATTTTGATCAATTACATTGATCTTGTTTTGATTTCCTAGTTTTATTTGTATTCATTTGTGTATGTGTTTGTGATGTGTGTGTGCTTAGTTCTATGCAATTTTACCATGCACGTAAATTTCTGGGTTCTCTATCCTATTCCATTGATCTTCTATCAATACTACACTGTCTAGATTATTGAAACTGTATATAAGTCTCAACATAAGTAGAGTGGATTCCTACCACCTTATTCTTCTACAAAATATTTTATAAAAAGCAGGCCAGGGGGTGCAAGGGTAGTTCAGTGGTAGAATATTTGCCTGCCATGAGGGAGACCCGGATTCAACTCCTGTTCCATGTACTTCCCCAAACAAAGCAAACCAAAAAAATTCAACAAAAGGTGCTGCAATAGTGGGATACTCACATGGAAAAATAATGAAATGTGACCCCCACCATACAGAATACAAAAAAAAAAAAGCAGGCCTATTTTATTTATAGATTTTATTCAATTATTTAGAATAGCCCCCATGAAAACAACAACAAAATGAGCAGTTTTTGGAAAACCATCAGTAGAGGAAGAGAAAAACACTCCCAAAATCTAAGATACAAAATGAATACTTTATAGTTGCATATTAAACATTTGCTCAGAACAATTTTATCTTTTTTTAAAATTTTTAATGGAATAATTAGGTAAAAGAAAACACAGCAAAGATACCATTGACAATTAACATATTGGCATATGAAATGTATTCTGTTGGGCTCAAATATGAGGCAAAACTAGGTGTGGTTAAAACCATTAATTATTCTTGCTGACTTTTTAATAATTATTTTTTTATTACAGAAGGTGTAGGTTTACATAAAAAGTCACATAAAAAATACAATCTTCTTGTATACTTTGTTGACATTTTGCATTAGTGTGATGCCTTGTTATATTTGAAGAAAGAATATTAAAATAGTACTATTAACTATAGTCCATAGTTTACATTAGGTGTATTTTCCCATATACCATCCTATCATTAAAACCTCGCATTAGTGTGAAATATTTGTTGTAATTCATGAAAGAACATTCTTATACTTGTATTGTTAACCCCAGTCTGTTGACAACAGGGTTCACTGTGCTACAGAGTCCCTTGTTTTATTTTCTAATTCCATTCTAGTAACATACACAACCCAAAACTTCCCCATCCCACCACATAACGTACATAATTCAGTGTTGTTGATTACACTCACAATCATGTGCTACCATCACTACCATCCATTTTCAAACCTTTACAATAAACCTAAATAGAAATGCCATACAAATTAAGTATCAGCTCCTCATTCTCTATTCTATTCTTTTCCCTGGAAATCTATATCAGTGAGCTCATACAATATTTGTCCTTTTCTGTCTGGCCTATTTCACTCGACATGATGTCCTCAAGGTTCATCCATGTTGTTGTATGCATTAGAACATCATTCTTTTAATAGTTGAATAATATCCCATTGTATGTATATGTCAGATTTTGTTTATTCATTCATCAGTTGATGGACACTTAGGTTGTTTCCATCTTTTGGCAATTGTGAAAAATGCAGCTATCAACATATATGTGCAAATGTCTGCTTGAGTCTCTCCTTTCACTTCTTCTGGATATATACCTATTAGCAGGATTGTCAGACCATTTGGCAATTCTATACTTGGCTTCCTGAGGAATCATCAAACTCTCTTCCCCAGCAGTTGCACCACTTTACATTCCCAATAGCAGCAAATGTTTTCCTCTTTCTACACACCCTTTCAAGCATTTGTAGTTTTTTTATTTTATTTTATTTTTTTATATAGTGGCCATTCTAGTAGGTATAAAATGATATCTCATGGTTTTCATTTGAATTTCCCTAATAGCTAGTGAAGTTGAGCATCTTTTCATGTGCTTTTTAGCCGTTTGTATTTCTTCCTTGGAGAAATGTCTATTCAAGTCTTTTCTCCATTTTTTAATTAGTTTGCTTGTCCTTTTACTTTTGAGTTACAGGATTTCTTTATATATACTGGATATTAAACCCTTATTGGATACGTGGCTTCCAAATATTTTCTCCCGTGATGTAGGAGGTTGCCTTTTCACTTTTTTGACAAAGTACTTTGAAGCACCAAAGTTTTTAATTTTGAAAAGGTTCCATTTATTTATTTTGTCTTCTGTTGCTTGTGCTTTGGTGTAAGGTCAAAGAAAACACTGCCTGTCAAAAGATCTTGAAGATGTTTTCCAACATTTTTTTCTAGGAGTTTTATGGTCCTGGTTCTTATAGTTAGGCCTTTGATCCATTTTGATTTAATTTTCGTATAAATTTTAAGATAGGTCTCCTCTTTCATTCTTTTCCCTATGGTTATCCAGTTCTTCCAGCACTATTTGTTAAATAAACTATTCTTTCCCAGTTGAGTGGACTTTGCAAACTTGCCAAATATCCATATGCTATAGATATGAGGATCTATTTCTGAACTCTAAATTTGATTTCTTTGGTCAATATTTCTATCTTTATGAAAGCACTATGCTGGTTTGATGACAGTTGCTTTGTAAAATGCTTTAAAGTCAGGAAGTGTGGGTCCTCCAATTTTGTTCTTTTTCAAGATGTTTTTGGGCTATTTTGGGGCCCCCTGCCCTTCCAAATAAAGTGAATAATAATTTCCCTTTCTGCAAAGCAGTCTGCTTTGGAATTTTGATTAGGATTGCACGAAGTCTGTAAATCAATTTGGGTAAAATTCACATCTTAACATTAGTTAGTCTTCCACCCATAAACATGGACTGTCCTTCCATTTATTTATGTCGTCTTTGATTTCTTTTAACAATATTTTGTAATTTTCTGCATGCAAGTCCTTTACATCCTTGGTTAAATTTATTCCTAGATATTTGACTCTTATTTGCTGTTGCACATGGAATTTTGTTTTAATTTCCTCCTGAGATTGCTTGTTACCAGTGTATAGAAACACTACTGATTATTGCATGTTGATTTTGTACCCTGCCACCTTGCTGAAGCTTTTTATTAGCTCTAATAGCTTTATTGTAGATTTTTCGGGACTTTCTCTATATAGGATCATGTCATCTGCAAATAATGAAAGTGTTACTTTGTCCTTTCCAATTTGGATGTCTTTTATTTATTTTTATTGCCTTATTGCTCTGGTTAGAAGTTCTCTCACAGTGTTGGATTGTGGCAATTATTCTTTGTCCTTCAAAGAATTGGCATGGGAAGAGAAAAACCTTTCACAGGAAGTCAAAAAGCAAGGAAGTCTCTGTCCCCAGCCAGAGTCCTGAGTTTATTTTTTATTCACTATTTATGGGATAAAGGGGCCATTTGGGGTTAAGCTACGCTTTGATCACCAGGGTAGGTTCCCGATTTCCTTTAGGAGGTAACTTTAATCTTAAGAACAAAGCAGGAATTTTCCCGTGCATAGGAGGAAGTGTTCCAGATAACCAAATGCCACAGATAAGCAAAGCAGGTGGATATGCAAATGAAACAGATAAGCAAAGCAGTCAAATATGCAAATGGACAGATAAGCAAAGCAGACAAACATCTTGAGCTATGTATTAGTTAGGGTGCCCTAGTGAAACAGATCTACAGCAAAACACTCACAAATATAACATTTATAAAAGTGTCTCATGTAACCGTGGGAACGCAGAGTCCAAAATCCTCAGGCAGGCTGTGAAACTGATGATTCCCATGGAGGGTCTGGACAAACTCCACAGGAGAGGCTCCCTGGCTGATGCTAAGCAGAAAGAGAGTCTGTCTCTTTTGAATCGCTCCTTCAAAGTCTTTCAGTGATTAGATTAAGCATCACTCATCACAGAAAACACTCCCCTTGGCTGATTACAAATGGAATCAGCTGTGGATGCAGCTGATGTAATCATAATTTAATTCTATGAAATGTCCTCATTGCAACAGACATGGCCAGCACTTGTCTAACCAGACAAACAGGTACCACCACTTGGCCAAGGTGACATATGAACCTCATCATGACAGTCCACCGTTTGTCAACTTGGCAGCTATACATATCACCTTAAACCATACCTAATTTCTAAATAAAAAACAATAAAACACACATTTTTTTTCTTTCACCTAACAATACTCAACTGTCCTGCATATAACTGGAAACACATTAAATCTCTCCAGAATACGGTACAAGTCCTTGGGTAATAGTAATTCTTAAACTTGATATCTTACAATTTAAATAGTATAGCAAGAATAACACAGCTTTACAGTCCTTGTTCCTGTAACTGATAGCAAGGTCGTAGTTCATATCACTACCTTCTTCCACCACCCATTCCATATTCCCTTTACCCTCAGCAAGGACTTCAGCTGGCCGTGGTTCTTTGCCTGGTGGGCTGACCCAAACCTTCACTCCTGAAGTTTCAGAGCCATTGGTAGTCCTGCCTGGATTGGGCTGTTGCAGTTTCCACTGATTTTAATCGCAGGGCATGGTGGTACTTAAAGACGCCCTAGGGGATCTCCTATATTCCAGGAAAAATTCTTCTTTACCTCCATTGTGTGGTTGCAGTCCTATTTCCCCCTGATAGTCAGGGTCGATCACCCCAGACAATAATATAACCCCCTTCTTGGCTTGTTGATCCAGGGGCATGAGTAACCCAAAGTGACCAGGTGGCAGTCTTAGATTCCAGTTCAATGGAATCATTGTTCCAGGTGGAAGCACTCCCCCTTTTGGAACTAAAACCTGTAGACCAGCGAGCTTCAGGTCGCAGGGACAGGAAGCAAAAATTTTCCTAGTGGATCACTAGGGGTAATAGTGAGTGGTACCATTTCCGTTTCCACCCCTTGGTTCCTGGACCCATGGATCCTGGCTATGGGAGAAACAGCACCATACAGTGGATGCTGATTCGGAGCATATTCAGCTTCCTGGAGAACATTACCCCAGCCCTTAAGGTATTGCCACCTAGTTGGCACAATAATTGAATTTTCAAAAGGCCGCTCCACCATTCTATCAATCCAGCTGCTTCTGGATGATGGGAAATAGGGTAAGATGAGAGAATTCCATGAGCATGTGCCTATTCCCACACTTCATTTGCTGTGAAGTGTGTTCCTTGATCAGAAGCAATGCTGTGTGGAATACCATGACAATGGATAAGGCATTCTGTAAGCCCATGGATGATAATTTTTCCAGAAGCATTGTTTGCAGGGAAGCAAACTCATATCCAGAGTATGTGTTTGTTCCAATTAGAACAAACCACTGCCCCTTCCATGAAGGGAGTGGTCCAATGTAATCAACCTGCCACCATGTAGCTGGCTGGTCACATTGGGGAATGGTGCCATATTGGGGGCTGAGTGTAGGTCTCTGCTGCTGGCAGATTGGGCACTCAATAGTGGCTGTAGCCAAGTTAACCTTAGTGAGTGGAAGTCCATGCTGCTGAGCCCATGCATAACCTCCATCCCTACCACCATGACCACTTTGTTCATGAGCCCATTGGGCAATGACAGGAGTTGCTGGGGAAAGAAGCTGACTAGTATCCATGGAATGGGTCATCTTATCCACTTGATTATTAAAATCTTCCTCTGCTGAAGTCACCCTCTGGTGCACATTCACATGGAACACAAATATGTTCATGTTTTTAGCCCACTCAAAAAAGTATCTACATACTTCTTTCTCAGACCTCTTTGTCACCAATTTTCCAGTTATGGTCTTTCCAAGTCCCTGACCATCCAGTCAAACCATTAGCAACAGCCCATGAGTCAGTATACAAATGCACCTCAGGCCAGTGTTCCTTCCAAGCAAAATGAACAACCAGGTGCACTGCTCGAAGTTCTGCCCACAGGGAGGAGTTCCTCTCACCACTGTCCTTCAAGGACACCCCAGAAAGGGGTTGTAATGCTGCAGCTGTCCACTTCCGGGTGGTACCTGCATATCGTGCTAAACCATCAGTAAACCAGGCATGATTTTTCTCTTCTTCAGGCAATTCACTGTAAGAAACTCCCCAAGAAGCCGTAGCTTTGGTCTGGGAAAGAGAAGGTAATGTGGCAGGAGTGGAGACCATGGGCATTTGGGCCACTTCTTCATGTACCTTACTTGTGCCTTCAGGACCTGCTCTGGCCCTATCTTGTATATACCATTTCCATTTTACAATGGAGTGCTGCTGCACACACCCAACTTTAAGACTTGGTGGGTCAGACAACACCCAGCTCATGATAGGCAAGTCAGGTCTCATGGTAACTTGGTGGCCCACAGTTAAGTATTCAGTCTCTGCTAAGGCCCAGTAACAGGCCAAAAGCTGTTTCTCAAAAGGAGAGTAGTTGTCTGCAGCAGATGATAAGGCTTTGCTCCAAAATCCTAAGGGTCTGCATTGTGATTCTCCTATAGGGCCTGCCAAAGGCTCCAAACAGCATCTATATTTGCCACTGATACTTCCAGCACCATTGGATCTGCTGGATCATATGGCCCAAGTGGCAGAGCAGCTTGTACAGCAGCCTGGACGTGTGGCAGAGCCTTTTCTTGTTCAGGTCCCCACTCAAAATTAGCAGCTTTTCTGCTCACTTGATAAATGGGCCTGAGTAGCACACCCAAATGAGGAATATGTTGTTGCCAAAATCCAGAGACCAACTAGACATTGTGCCTCTTTTTTTGGTTGTAGGAGGGACCAGATGCAGCAACTTATCCTTCAATTTAGAAGGGATGTCTCAACACGCCCCACACCACTGGAAACCTAGAAATTTCACTGAGGTGGAAGGCCCCTGTATTTTTGTTGGGTTTATCTCCCATCCTCTGACACGCAAATGCTTTACCAAAAAGTCAAGAGTAGTTGCTACTTCTTGTTCACTAGGTCCAAACAACAGGATATCATTAATATAATGGACCAGTGTGATATCTTGTGGGAGGAAGAAACGTCAAGGTCCCTGTGAACAAGATTATGACATAGGGATGGAGAGTTGATATACCCCTGAGGTAGGACAGTGAAAATATATTTCTGACCTTGCCAGCTGAAAGCAAACTGTTTCTGGTGGTCCTTACTAACAGCTATTGAGAGAAAAGCATTTGCCAGATCAATAGCTGCATACTAGGTACCAAGTTTGCTCAAACAATGATACCACATCTGGAATAGCAGCTGCAATTGGAGTTACTACGTGGTTGAGCTTACGATAATACGCTGTCATCTTCCAAGACCTATCTGTTTTATGCGCAGGCCAAATAGGAGAGTTGAACGGGGATGTGGTGGGAACCACCACCCCTGCATCCTTCAAGTCCTTAAGAGTGGCAGTAATCTCTGCAGTCCTTCCAGGAATCCGGTATTGCTTTTGAATTTCTATTTTGCTTGCTAGGGGCAGTTCCAGTGGCTTCCACTTGGCCTTTCCCACCATAATAGCCCTCACTGCATGAGTTAGAGAGCCAATGAGAAAATTTTAAGTGCATTCTTTTTCATTCTCCTCCCTATTTTATTGGGCATTGTTTTGATTATATGCTTTACGATTTAGCTAGAAGAATGAATATTAGTTTGTGATTTTTATGTGAAATCAGCAGCTTGAGGGTGGGAAATGCCAAGTTACATGCCCAGGTGAAAAGAGACCTAATGTAGATACTTTTGGTATTGCTTCTACCTTAGTGATTTGGATGAAAAGATTAGCTGCCATGGTTTTGTGGCTCACGATAAAAGGAGATCTCTTCTCCCACCCCCGACACACACACATTTTTCTGAGAGGAAATATTACATTCTCACATAGGGTGCATTTTGAGGCTAGCATCATTTTTCCTGAATAATCCATGCACAGCAATTTCATACTAATGTGGTGATTTTACTTACATGAATATGCTTAGGAAAAAAACATAAGATTTTCTTTTTTGTAGTGTGCAAATTCAATTATGTTGTCTGTTACCCAAAAATTCTTCAGTGGTTATTCATATTAAGAGACATGCAATATATCTAACTGACATGGTTCTTCTTGACCTGGTTTCCGTATACCTCTCCAACTCCTGTTAATTCATCTCCCTGGACTGTGAACTTCTAACTTCATTTTCCAACTGTATTGAGCTCCTTGCCATTTCCTGAGCTTAAGACACTCTCACTTATCCACACATGTGCATACTTTATTGTTTCTCCCAGAAAACGTACCTCATTCAAATGAAAGCAAATTTCAGTCTCATAGTTAAAAACACATATTGCAGCCTTAATTTTTAAAAGTACTACTCAAATTGAAAGTGACCACTTCTTGTGATCCCAGTTATATGAAAAACTGCAAGTGTGTAGAAAAAAACTCAGAGAAATTCATTAAAATGTAGATTTTGGTTGTCTCTAGGTGGTAAGATTACAGATTTCATTTTCTTCTCTATGCTTTCAGAAGTTTTCTAAAATGACATATTATTTTAACAGAAAAAAAACTTAATAAAATACATGGGGAAAATAATTTATGTGTTAAAAATATACCAGGAATATCTCTATATCCTAATCTACTTGATTCCTGAATTAATCTTAGAAGAGTTTGCTCAATAAAACAGGATACTGAGGAATAGTCACGTTTGCTCAACTGAGGCCTTCACACGCAAAAATTTTTTTTTCCTTTAGCCACTAGATGGCAACCTCTTTACATGAATACATTGCTGAAGGGCCTTTTGGGGGCTGCATGATTTTCATAAATTTTTTTATTTTGTAGCTAACAAATGATAATATATGGTTGTGCTTATTTGAAAGGATGTATGGACCCTAGAAAAGCCGTGTTTTAATCAAAATCCCATTTCGTAAAGGCAGAATAATCCCTATTCAATACTGTATGTTTGAATCTGTAATTAGATCATCCCCCTGGAGATGTGATTTAATCAAGAGTGGTTGTTAAACTGGATTAGGGGAGATGTGCCTCCACCCATTTGGGTGGGTCTTGATTGGTTTACTGGAGTCCTATAAAAGAAGAAACATTTTGGAGAATGAAGGAGATTCAGAGAGAGCAGAGCAGAACGATATAGCCATGAGAAGCTAAGTACACCAGCCAGTGACCTTTGGAGATGAAGAAGGAAAATGTCTCCCTGGGAGCTTCATGAAACCGGAAGCCAGGAGAGAAAGCTAGCAGATGACAATGTGTTGGCCATGTGCCCTTCCAGCTGAGAGAGAAACCGTGAACTTCATCGGCCTTCTTGAACCAAGGTATCTTTCCCTGGATGCCTTTGATTGGACATTTCTATAGACTTGTTTTAATTGGGACATTTTCTCAGCCTTAGAACTGTAAACTAGCAACTCATTAAATTCCCCTTTTTAAAAGCCATTCCGTTTCTGGTATATTACATTCTGGCAGCTAACAAACTAGAACAATGGTTTATATAGAGAAGATATTTAAAAATTCAGCAAGAAAATTGTGTTTTTAATTGTCTGAAATGTAAGCTAATTTTCCCATAAATACCTCACACTTACTGGTATCCATTCTAATTAGCGCCACCCCACCACTGAAAAATGACAGAGATTCCTTTCACCTTTAAATTTCTTCTGGCTTTTACTCTTGATTTAGATCTTTTATGAAGCTGCTTGAGCACACCTTTTCTTATTAAATCTTATTTTCTTTTTTCTTTTCTGCCCATGTGTTGGGCTTACAGATGGAATTAATTATTATTTCTGGCTAAGGGTGGTGTCATCCTCCTTCTCTATACCAGCTCCACAGAGGCAGAGACTTAAGATTTGGCATTTCTGGGAAGCAAAATTGAACCAAACTTTCCCAAATGGGAGAGTGGTAGGAGAAGGAATATTTCTGTAGGAAATGTTCTGATGGTACAAATCTTGCTTAAAATAATGTCTTCAGTCAGGAATATTAATGAATATTTGCAAGATTTTAGAGCATAATATATGCTTAAGCAAAATTTTAAGAAGAGTGCCTGTTTTTCATCATTGTTTACATAAAAAGATATTACACTAAAACAAACAAACAAAAAACCAAACAAACAAACAAAAAGATATTACACTGTTTACATAGAAAGATTTACATAACAAGATATAACAGGCATCACAGCAATTGTAAATCTTCTCTGGAGTTGTTCTTTACTTCTCTCTTCCTTTCTTTCCAAAGTCTGATTTATTGTCCAAAATGAGTCCTCTCTCTGTTTAACTTTTGTTGGATGATGACTTAACCACCTGGAATTATATTTACAATTTACACAACTAGTTCTCAGGGATTGAATCAAATTTGGTTGATTCAGAGTTGTTTTTCTGCCTGATCAACTGGGCCTTTTGCTTACAAACACGTGAGGTGCATTTCTAATGTCTAAATTTAACTGCTGAACATTACGTTCAAGAGTAATCATTACACATTAGAGAAGATTATATCAGCACATAGTTTTCATAATTTTTTTCCTAATTACAAAATGCATGTTCTTTATAAAATTTTTGGAAAATTCAAAGAAGAAAAACTAAAACCATGCAAAATTTTCTCACCCAGGAAAAGTATCATATAAGTGGCAATAAAACTAATTTATGAGTTTGTGTTTAGAAAAGTAAGCCTGGCATCTCTGAATGCACATCATTTTCTCTAGTGAAATTTTGTTAGTTGTTCTCTTGCTATTGTGAATGATTTTAGAGCTAGTAACAACCACCACCAAAAAACACGGTGTGCTTTGTTCTAAAGCTGGATGTCAACCTATATTTAAAAACAAACCACTTTTATAAATATTAACTTTTATTTCCTTTGTGTTATGTTTAAGCTTAAATATTTTTCTTAATTTATGTTAATGTTGAGGTGCTACAAATGAACTCTGAGACATGAACATGAGCTATTTGAATGAATCGATCTTTCTTAGGATAACAGAAACTTCCAATGCTAGTCTTGCTATTCCACAATTTTCCGCAGGATCTCAGCAAGTTAATTGTCTTCTTTGTGTGCTTAATCCTCTTAGAGTGCATTCCCCACCACTTCTGCATGCGACGCCGTCCTATGAGGATGAATGTTTCTCTTGATCCTCTGCATATAGAAACAGAGAAAAGAGAATAAAATAAAGAGAAAAAGGGAGCTTGAATTTTGTATCAGCCTAGGAAATGCTGGTTCAGTGGCTAAAGAATAAAAAGTATGTGCTTCAGTCTTTTAGTACATTTCAGAATGCAAAATTAATTTAAAAAATAAGAGGATTATAAGTCAATATTCAAAATGAATATTGTTAGCTTTTCTATTTTCCTCATCTATGCAAACCAACAAGCTAAAAACAACACCATCTGTGCCCATTAATCGCTATTTGGTATGACTATAACATGAATTTAAAAAATAACAAATGGAACTACGAATTTCTTTTTCAAAAACATTTTATATTCATTCATTCACAGAACATTTGTGGGGCACTAAGAGAGATGAGTAAGACACAGCGTTTACTCAGAGTCCAGTGAAGGACTCAGATAAATACAACGCATTCAAAACCCATTTGTTCAGGCTCCTGTGTTCTACACACTGTTCTAGAGATCAGGGATAGAGCAGTGAACAAAACACAAACCTTTCAGCCCTCGCAGAGCTCACATATTAGTGGGGTCAGACAGCAGATAAATAATTAAATAATATATATGGTGTGGCCATGGTGAAGAGTGATATGGAGAAAACTAATGGGCACAGGGAGTGTCACTAAGTAACATTGGGCAAATTCCTAAAGAAGCTAAAGGAGTAAGCCACGGGGGTGCTGGCATGAAGAACATTTCAGGGGAAGGGTAGAGCAAGGAGGCCACCAAGGCTAGAGTGCAGTGTTCAAGGTGAAAATTGGTAGGAGGGAACTGAGAGATGTAGGTCTCCGTGACGATTATAAGGACTTTGGCTGTTATTTGGAGTGAGACGAGATGGGGTGAGTTTTGAATGAAAAAGTGTAATGATCTGAGAAGTTTCACTCTGGAGGCTAAGCTGACAATAGACAGAATGGGTGGGGGGGATTTGAAGGTTGACACAGGGATACAAATTAGGATGATATTGCAGTAATCTGCAGGAGAGATGATGGCAGCTTGTGCTAGGGTAGTGGCAGTTGAGGTGATGACGAGGTCAGATTCTACATATATTCTGAAGGAAAGACTGAGAAATCATTTTTTTTTGTCAGCCTTTCTAACAAAAAAGAAAGGCCTTTTTTTTGTCCTGAAGGAAAGGCTGACAAACCATTTTTTTTGTCAGCCTTTCTAACAAAAAAGTAAGGCATTTTTTTTTTTTTGTCAGCAGAAATGGATTAGAAGTAGGGAGTGAGAGGAAGAAGTCAAGGCTATTGGTCCAAGTAAAAATATGTTTAGTTAACCGCAAAAATGCTGATACCCAAGGACATTGGTAACTGGGGATGGCAAAGGTAAAGCAAGTGAGGCAGGGACTGACATTCACAGTTGTTCCTGAATATTGGGTTTCTAAATGTTCACAAATCATCACCAACTTTACAAGCTTTTTAAAAGAAGGGCCTTGGCTAAATCTACAATTATAAATAAGTTCTTGCACGAACTATTTCAAAGGTTCAATAGTGGACAAAGAGTCAATTGTGGAGGGGTATGGGGGGGAAAACTAAAAATGCATGCCATGGCCAGTAGTTAACAGGAGACATCAACAATGCCATCGCACTGCCAGGGACAACTAATTGGTAGGGAGGGACAAGTGATTGGGGTAGGTTTTTTGTCATTGTTGTTGTTTTTATTTTATTTTATTTCTTTTGATTAGGGGTAGTTTTGATTTGATAGTTGGTGACGCTGTGTTTGTCAGTTCTTTGTCATTATGGACCAATGAAAATTGTCTAAAATTGAGAGTGCTGAATGTACAACAAGCGAGGACACTGTAAGACAGGTTTGTTTGTTTTGGACATTATCCATAATGCCCAATAGATTGAGGGAGCCAAAGTGTGCAATGACTGAGAAACAGAATGCACACTGCAATGACATTTATATGATGGAATATGGTGTGGCTACAAAAAGGAAGGACATTGAGAGCCAGGCAGTGAACTGGATAAACCTTGGGTACAATGTGTTGTGCAAAATAAGCCAGAAACAAAAGAACAAATATGCTAAGGTCTCTTTCAGAAGATACTTATAAGAAAATTGGAGCCAGATTATAAGCCGTTAGAGCCACACTTAGTCTGAAGTTGTAAATGTATTTCTAGAATCTGAGACACTGAGCTGTATGTGTATCAGCTGGTATTTTCATGGAGCTTTGAATAACTCTGTGACACCTAAGACCCAGAAATGGCTGCAGCCCTGAACATTACTATAGTTATATACGATAATAGTCAGAGTAACTGTAAAAGAGATCAGACTTCAATTCTGGCTGAGTGTAAGGTAAATCAGAATACAGGGTAAAAGATGGTAGTGCATATACTCTAGACCTTCACCTACTGTATGAGACCAATGGCAGAAAGGTTTATTATGTCTAGAATCTAAATTTTTTCAGTAACACATAATCTCAATCAACCTGCCTGGATAGCTCATTTAAACAACCCAAACTCCTAGAGTCCAGAATGGGAATGAGGCCTTGTAATTATGCATAGGTTAATGTTATACCAGGATGCATCTCAGACTGTGGTGGGCTGATAATTTAAATACATTAGTTTCCTTACTCCCTTGAGAGCCAAAGGGGGGGGGGGGCATGGGAAATATATATATATTATATGTATGTGTTTACATATATATATTAAATTTTCCCAGGGAAACCTAGGTACCCTCTCAGCCATTGGGGACTTCCAAGAAAATAGGCCAAGCCCTTGATTTTGAGGCTTGCCCTTATGAAATTTATTTCTGTAGGGGAGAAGGTAAGACTACCCATAAGGAGGCCTAAGAGTTCTGAGAACCTCTTTTTGTTGCTCAGATGTGGCTTCTCTCTCTGTAAGCACAACTTCGCAAGGAAAATCATTACCCTTCCCCCAATGTGGACATGACTTAAGGAAAGAATATCTCCCTGAGAACATGGAGTGTGACTTCTGGGTACAAGTCTGGTCCTGGCACTGTGGGATTACCAGCACCTTCCAGACCAACAGGGGGAAAAGAAATGTAATAAAATAAGGCATCAGTGGCTAAAAGAGACCAAATAGAGTCAAAAGGCTATTCTGGAGGCTAATCTTATGCAAACTACTGCCAGATATTGCTAAGTGTCATGGTTTGCTAACCTCCAACCAACATCACTCCTGTTGACTCTTGAGAACACGCAAGTCTCAAACTAAGACTCTATAAAGGTTTTAGGCACTAAATTTGCTTTCCTAGACCTATATTTCCCAGAGGGTTCCTAGATTAGATAAATCCTGATATCAGAGGGACTGGCCTCTTCAGGATTAAATCTCCCTACCCTTTAGTGTTAACACCCTTTTCAACATGAAAATGTCAGAACAGGCATTGCCTATAGATTGGGAGAGGGATCAGAGTAGAAGGAGGAGGTATAACAGAGAAAATGGGGTTTAACAAATGAGTATGAATGGTGATTCACTATATTAATCTTCCTTCTAGCCTCTGGTGTTTTGAAGCAGTTAGAAGGAAAAATCTGAGATGGTAGAATGGTAGCACAATGCAAACTCTGGCAGCTACTCTGTAAATATTTGTTGGAGTGTGCTTTGAAAGTTGTTGCTTTTTCTTTCTTTGATTTCTATGTGTTATATTTTTAAACTAAAAAAATTTAGAAAATTAAATAGAAGAAGGGTCTTGGGACACATCACTTCTGCTGCCACCCTCATACCTGGACCCTAGGAGGCATAGTGATTCATTTAAAAAATAATTCCTGTGCACTCATCTTAATACTTAGCCCATCTAATTTCTTTAACATTGAAATCATTGATTTCTGAATAATAGAAGGATTTATTTTCTGTCCAAGTCCTGTAATCTTCAATCAGAAAAAAAAAAACAAAAAAAAAATAACAAAAGAACTAAAGACCCCTTGTTCTGTGAAGCCTGATAAGGCTTCAACATTCTCTTTTCCCAAGACGGTACCAGATGTGACCTGGGCTCAGGATGCGGTGGTCAGCACGATGGGCAGGGACTCCTCTCACAGAGCTTGTGTTAATGGAGGGAGACAAACACCAAACAAGTATGCACATTAATTAAATAATATCCTAAAGTGATTGACCCAGTAAAGGAAATAAACAAGGTGATAAAGCAGAGTGATTATGGCAGGGGGTGGGTTGAATGGGATGGCTCCTTTAGACTGAGTTAACAGAAAGTGACATTTAAAATGCGACCCGAAGTTGAGAAGGAAACTGTCATCTTAATTTAATAAGCATTCACTTAGAGCTCACTGTTATAAACCACGATGCTAGGTATTGGGAAGGCTGTAATAAGAGAAAATTACAAAAAAAGGAAGAAGAAATGGTTCCTGCCCTCTGGAACTGAATATCCATTGAGGAACACAGAACAAATATAATGCTGATCACGTAGAAGTGTTACAAAACAGGTATAAACCAGGTATTACTATAGTACAGAAAGGGCAGGAATTAGTTCTCATTAAAAAGATTTGGGCAGATTTGGGAAATGGGCTTCAGAGAGGTGACATTTGAGGTTAGCAAAAATAATAAAGGCTCATAGTACAAGCCCTTTCTATGTGTCAGCCTATTTGCTAATGGGATTTACGGGAACTCTCTCTCATAATTTTACCAACCCCATTAATTGACCCCATTTCATACTAAATGGTAGAGCTGAGATTTGAACCCAGTTCATTTAAGTATAGAATTCATTCTTATATAGATACCACACCACTATTATTGCACCTAATTAGGATCATCAGTTGATTAGCAATGCTTTTCTCTTTACAACTTGATCTTTTGGTTTTGTATATCACCTAAACAACTCTCAATGCGTAATTCCCAATTCATACTATCAGTCCCAAAGCAATATGCACACAACAGAAAAGTTTAAATCTCTGAGGGAAATGTTATAGCTCCCCAAACTTAAGAATGAATATAAGTTTTCAGAATAAAATGTATCACATGTATCATGATTTGCTATTTTGAGAATTTTATTCCTTTACCTCATCTGAAGTTGATAGCATAAAGAAAGATGCATATATGTAAAAAAGAGGGAATGTCAATCTTTTTTATTATTATTATTCATTTCCCAGACCATAAAGCTAAGAAGAGAAAATCTGTAACCTTGTTGAATTAACTGAGAATCTGTGACTTTGGTATGATGCTTGTGGATAGAATTGTGACTTACTAGAATGAGTGAGCTTTAGACTTAGGCAAATGCTTTCTTTGGAAAATAAAATGATAGTTTGTATAACTTCTATTTAGAAAGAAATAACAAAATAACCCTGGTACATATTTTTATCTGTTTTCTTTTGTTTTTTTCTTTTGTGACCCAATAATATTTTGGGTGACCCTGGAAATACAGGAATGTCACATGTGGATTTATTTGTTATTTTCTGCCTATAATAGATTATCTCAAAAGTCATTTTCTGCTGTATTTTAGGTAGTGATGCTGAGTTAAAGATAAGACTAAATCAAATTTTGAAAATAAGACGTTGAGTATTACACTTCAGGATCATTGGTTTAAGCTTTCTTGGGAGCTAACCATAATTCTTGCCAATGTGTTAAAATTTATGTACTAATAGAAATAAATTGAAAATCACAGCTCTGATTTTGGGAAATTCGTGGCCACTTCTATAAAATGACCCTCTCAACAGAAAGGGCATAAACAAAATAAAATAGTCTATTTGACTATCTCACTTATGTAAATTTTATTCTTTCAAGCCATGTTGGTGAGGTTTTGTTTATTTGCTTGTTTTGTTTTCTTCCTTTTTCAAAAGCTGAAGAGGAAAAGATGATACTGACAGTTGTACAGACTTAGCTATCAATCAGCATTTAACCTACATATTACTTTGGGATTTAAAAATACATACATTTTTGCATTAGATTTGATATTATAATATATGAAAATATTTTACTACTATCCTTAAATGTATGGGGAGAGATGGACAAAAAGTTGCACTGATTAGAACTGGAGAGGCCTAGGGTTTGTCATTTGAATTATATGGATGATTCAGAATTAACCTACAGACAATGACTTGGTGCTTTAATTACTACAGCAGATTGTAAATTTTTAAAGATAACTGCAATGATAACTGCTGTCCACATGCTCTTCTAGAAACTTACCACTACCCAAAAGGTGGAGTCTTTGTCCCCTCTCCTTGAATATGGACAGGCCTTTGTGACTGTCTCAAGCAAATATTAAGCTAATAAGAATGCCATGCTTATCTGCTTGTTTTTGTGGGATATTCACTATTGGAACATCAACCAGGCAACCCGTGGTGGGACCCATGTGTAAAGAAACTGAGGTCCTCAGCCACAGTAAAGACTGAGCTCCCCTCTGATGGCCAGCAACAACCTGCCTGACGCATGAGTGTGCCATCTTGAAAATGGATACTCCAGACCCCTGGCTAACCACCCCAGCTGACATCACCTAGAGTACAGAGGAGCCAGCCAACTGAGCCCTACACCAATTGTAGATTTGTGATAAAAATAAATGATGGTGGTTGTTTGAAGCCACTATGTTTTGGCATGGCTTTTACGTGGCAATGGTTAGCTGATATAGTTACCTGCAAGTTAAGTCAGAGTACGTCTTGGGAAAAGAGATCTCCTTTTTGTCTCTGACAGTGATAACAAGTAAATTTCAAGGAATTAAGTGTTTCCTAGGCAGAGATACTATTGGAATCCTAATATTTTGATGTTTTCTGGGCCACTACAATACTTTGGTGAATGAAAAAGTCTAAAATGAAAATCATTCAGACACTGACCCATGTAACTTAGGCCAGTTTTTGGAACTGCTGGGGCAAAGAGGGGAAGTGAAGGGAGAGACCAATTTGTCTTTCTCTCCCTTTACCTAGAAGACGTAGCTCAGTGTTTGACATTTATAGGGTATTCATTAAATGCATTAAAAACTTAATAAATTGGGACATTTAAATATATCCTGTCTAGTTGATCAGATTCCTAATCTGTCAGTCCAAGTTTCAAGCATTGCAAGACATTTGGTAATCTCGGTTGTGTGAGCATGAAGAATCATGTTTTGACCCAGACTATAGATTTTTGAAATTTGAAAGATTCTTTCATTTCTACCTCAAAATTCTAAGAAAAAAAATCTAGGGCTATGGCAGCTATTATTGAAGATCCAGTATGTACCAGAATGACATATATGTTTGATAATTTTATCTTCTATTCCTTGTTCAACCAAGTCAAGCAACACATTTGAAACTTTTGTTTTGATGAAATGCTTCATTTTCCAAATTCTGTTCTACAAATCTTCAGTGTTCGTAGAGAAAAAAGTCATATTTTTCCTAAAATTTACTAAAAATAATCTAAAAATATGCAAAACTAATTTTAGGTGTATGTTCTATTACTATGTAAAAGTCTGTCTTTAATGGGTAGTTCAATTCCTAAAAATGCCAGAATGCAGAAGTCACCTGATATATAAATGTGAATTTTGCCATAAGTAATAATAATGAATTGTGGAGACAGAACCTCTGACACCATGAGATGGAGAAGAAAAATGTACAGGGAAACAGAAGCATTATCAAATTCAAATGAATGCTGACTAGACATGTTTGAGGTGATTGTGAGATATTATATCCAAGTGAAGTTGTTCAGCAGACAGTGAAAAACATAGATCCTGAGTTTAGAAGAGAGATATACTCTGAAGATGTAGCTTTTTAAGTCATCGTTCAAGGTATGCAAAAAAATCACCTCAAAAATCTGACATAAAACAATAATCCTTTTATTTTGCTCACAAATTCTGTAGGTAGGAATTTGGAAGGGGCATATTAAAAATTGTTCCTCTCTACTTCAGGATTTCTGTGCTTCATCTGGATGGTTTGAATGGCTTGGGGTAACCAAATGACTGGAGGTTGGAACAGCTGAAGCTGAAGTTTCTTCACTCACAGGTCTGGCACCTGAGCTTAGATGATGGAAGGACAGGCTCAGCTGGGACTCTCAGTTGGAAAGACTATATACAGCTTTTCCAGCCTAGTGGTGTCAGGGTAGTCAATCCTCTAATATAGCATAGTCTTGAAAGTCACATACCATCATTTCTTCCATATGCTATAGGTTGAAAGGAGGAGTGGAAAAAACCCACATTCATGTAGAAGGCAATGGAAGCTATGGAGAAGAGAAATCACCTAAAATGAGAATGACATGAGAAAATAAGAGAACCTAGAAAAATCCCCAAGCGACCCTGATATTTGAAGGCTGCATAAGGAGAAGGAGTCAACAAAGTTGACAGAAAGGAAGCTCTCTTGGAAGCAGGATGAGCAAAGTTAGTGGTACCTAGTATACAAGGGAAGAGAGTGTTTTAAGAATGACATCAGTATGAGTTGATCCTGTTTTATTTTTGGTAGAAGTGAGAATTTAAAAAATAAAGATGGCATATATATATATATATAAAATGTTAAATATAATTAGGTTAAAGATAAAATCAAGTTGATTTTACATATGCAGGGTACAAAGAAGTAAAATACTCCTGCCTTTTGAACATTTACAAAAGTATTTGAAATATAAATTATATACATTATGGCATAGCAGTAATATGGAGGAGAATATAATTAAGCTTGGGAATATATGATAATTCAAAGACAATTAAGAATTATCAAAGCAAGATAGTTGGAGATGGGGTCCAAAATGTGGGAGTCAGAATGGCAGACAGCAGCATAGGGGCAAAGAATGGATGTGTGCATTAAAGGCTTATAGACAGATAGCAATTGAGGCCATGGGAATTATTATCATCAACAAGAGTCAATAAAGGAATTAAACAAGGAATAAAGATCTGCAAGGAGTCAATAAAAGAATTAAACAAGGAATAAAGAGCCTGTGGGAGATCACCTAATAGAAGCTCTTTAAAGACATGGTAGACTTCTGGTTGAGTTAGAGGAGTAAGAAAAACCAGGAGAGGATGGGAACCTGGAAATCCTGGATGAAGGGATATAAAGAGCTGATCCACAATATCCCAAGCTAGTCTGCATTATGGACAGATGCATTATTTCTAGAAACGATTCTTTTAAGCATTTCAGTATCAGTGTATTTTATTACTAATTCTGCAGCTGGCGAACTTAGTTTGGTGTATTTTTTAAATATTTGGCCTTATTTTCAAAACACTTTTATGTGAGGCAAATATTCCATGTAATCATTCAACCCTTTATAGTAATTGTGAATATGTGTTTTTGCAACCTTTCTAGCTAGCATTAATCCTATCTTTCCATTCACTTCGTGAAAAAAATAAGATATTAATTTTTCTATGCCTGACATTTTCCCATGTGTTCAATTCTTTTTTTTCTAGATGTCAAAACTAATCTTATTGTCCTGAAACTTAGCTCAGGCCTGGGCTCTGATCCCATGACTTGTCTGGCCAAGGAAACTGCAGATTCATTGGCTACTTTTCAAAAGATCAATAGCTGTTCCCACTAACGTTTTTTGGCAGTCTCCTGAGTCAAACAGTATCCGATAGAGGCAGAATGAACAACACACTATATTCTAAGTCTAACGCAAAGGAGAGAGTAAACAATTTCTAAGAATGTGAAGAAACACAGATCCTTTGAGTAAAGGCTATGCATATAAAATTTTCTTTCAATTCCAACTTCCAAAGATACCCTACCATATCTCTAGGAACCAAAGTGACAATTCCCATTTACTATGCCTTTTAGGATAATCATGTCAGTAAAGCCGAAATTCATAATTGTTTGAATGATTTGTATGACAGCCAAATTATCATATTGATTAAGCCATTTTGTTTCTATTGATTCTAAGCCATGATGTTTTGGAGAGCATGAATTTTCTTTTGAACAGAAAATTCAAAAGAATTTCAAAACGAGACACTTTAGATTATTTGCTGTCAACAGTCTAAAGGACCTTTGGTGTTTCCTAAACTTACTGTAAATTGCTATAGTGGGTATTAAGCCAGAAAGTGTCTTTTACATATTTACCCATCTTATTTATGAAATACATACTGCCAGAATTTTTTTTTACTATTAAAAGACCAGCAATTTTGCTCAAAATTTTAAGAACTAGCACAAGGATAGTGAAGAACAACAGAAATAGGTTCACATCTTTCTGAGTGGCTGGAAAATGAGAGATATTTTAGTGATCTAGGGTTTTCCACTGCCTCAAAAGTCACGCTTAATTTTGAGTCCTACTCAGTGTTTCATAAATTGAGGCTATTTATTGGAAGTTAAAATATTCGCCATTAGGATTTCTTATAATTATTCTACCTTTTCCGTTTAGAATGATCTTTTCTATTATAAAGGCAGAACATCTCCCTGAAAGATACAACATACTAACCACAATATTATATTTTATGAGTTAAATTTAATAAGTTAATATTGTTTTAACAACTCAAGATTTAAAAGTATTAAGATCATTACTGTAAACATAATTCTAATGGTACCAAATGATGTGGAATATTTATCACTGCTTTTCACATAGCAATTGTGTTAGTCTAGGTGCTCTGGGAAGCAGATGCCAAGAGAGCATTAAACAGGTAAGGATTTTTTATCTTGTATGAAATGGCAATGTGAAAGGTAATGGGGAGGGAGCGGAGAAGGCAGAGAGAGATCCATGATCAGACTGTGATGCATGTGTGATTCTAAGTAAAGGAGGGAGGGAGTAAAGATTGTGTAGAAGGGAAGATTGGGTGGTTACCTCCTAGATTTCAGTACAGTCAAAGGAAGGTTCAGCAAAACTACTTTCTTCCAGGAACTGATCAGACTTAGTATTTTCATTGCATCTAGTCATCAGCAGGGAGCAGCTCAGGGGATGCATATCCTTAGCTCAAATCCTAAGGTGGGTTTCGAAGTTTAGTACCTGGGGCCCTTAGTTAATTACTTTCCGTAGTAAGAAGTTTGTCAGGTGCAACTACCAATCAGCATCTCCAAACCTGTCTCCTTCCTAAATTGTGAACTGCTTACTGAAAGCTCTGTCTGAATGATCTTTTGATACTTCAAATTCACTGCTTCAGTCCATTCTGGAATGAATGAATTGGCATTGTGTCCTTTCTCCTATTGCCATTTTCCCAGGAATCAGGGTAAAATGTCTGACCCCTCTCCCTACGTTCTCCACTCCTTCACTATTACCTTTCACACAGCCATTCCATGCAAGACATAAAATCCTTGCCTGTTTAACTTTCCATTTCCCTCCAGATCCAAATAACTGATTAATTCTCTTGGTTCAGCCTCTCCCCCATTTTGTTGTTCCACTCCACCTTGGGCTTCCAGTGTCACTGCACCAGTCTCTCATCCCTTGGTGGATTATCTGCACTGCTAGCCTTTCTACAGGTGCCCCTGGCCTTCCAGCTCTTCCTTCTCTAATCCACTTAGAGTACTGCTGCCACATTAATCTTCTCTGAAGGGCAGCCCTGATTGTGTTATTTATGTTCATAAAAAAACTTTTAATAACTCCTAATTTCTTACAAAAACGAATATTAATATCCACAGCTTGTCATTCAAAGGCCTCCGTGACCTGGCTCTAATCTAGCTTTTCGTTACTTTCTAAAATCCTTTTAACACATTGATTGTGGTCTCCCTCAGCTACAGCAGGATCACAGGTATGCCCTGAATTTTCCAACCTTCCTGAAATTGCCTTATAGATTTGTTTTTATTTTTCTCAGGCCTATCTGTTGATTCCAAACCACTCATCAGGACCCAGCTATGAAGGTTTCTTCCTTCATGGATCATTCCCCAAATCCCTTAACTGGAAGTACTCTTATTTGCTGACATTTGCTGATATATAAAATATATCTCCATTTTATAATGAAATTTGTGGGGGTGGGGAGTGATGAATGCATGCTATCAAACATGTATTGAAATTGGTTTTGTGGAGAAAAATATGCTATTTAGTTTATATAAATACTGAGTATAGTAATCTAGCAGGAAGGCATACATTCTCGGTATGCAGAGCTATTATGTCTGAAATATGTAAATCATAAATTTCAAAAAAAGTTTTGGTACCACTGAATACTGATACATAACAAGCAGCAGCACAACAAATTAATGGTAATTGGAGATAACCAAATACTGTTGCTTTCAGTGATTGCTTAAACTGAAAAGTAAGCCATAATATAAAATAAATGTGAATTATTGTACAGATAGCAGAAGTACAGGTAGGGAAAATATTTCATAAAGAGTCAGAACAAAATATAAAGCACAATAGCAAATTTGAAGAAATTTCAATGTTATGTTTATAAATGGAACAAATGCGTATTGAATATTATTGCCTAGCAAAAAAACCCAGTAAAAATGTAAATAAATAAACTATATTATATGTGATGTTATAGCAATGCCTTTGTTACATTTAGCTATGGTTTATGTTAGTAACAAATTTAAATGTAAAATATTTGGGGAATAACTGAAATACTACTTTGGATCAGCTATGTTCTTTTTAAATTTTTGCTAAGAAAGACATTGGTAAAATATAAATGAAAAAACTGATTTTTTCCTCTCCTCTGAATCCCCACACCACCACCTGATACATCTTTTGTTGCATGTACATATTTCAACCTATTATATCTCTTTCACTGAATACAGGATTCTTGAGGACAGGCTGTTATGTTGATTCAGCTTTATTTCTTTAGAGTTATTTGTACATGGATGAGTGAATGAAATGGAGTTGTCTGAATAGGTGATAATGGCCAACAGAAACAAGAGTAAAAGTTTATAAAACAGACAAAGGACAGGACGGAATTGTAGGCTGAGAGAAGAGCATGTGGAAAAGGAACCAAAGTTCTGTGCGTGGAGGAAATGTGACTAAAGAAGCTGAACTAGTAAAAACCAAATCATGAAGGCTTTATATGCCATGCTAAGACTTTTGACTTTATTTTATAGGCAATGGGAAACCATTTTAGGAAATAAAAAGATAAGACTTGTATTTTAGAAAGATCACTCCAGGAAAGTAGATGATAGCTGGGAGCGTAGGGCAGGATAAACATTGTGATGCTGGAAGCTGGGAACATTAGAAGGAGGATGTTGCAGTGTTTTGGAAAAAATGCTATTAGGGTTTCCCTAAAACCACAGTAATGGGAATAAAGGAAAGATGAGGGATTTGATAAATATCTGGAAACCTTAAGCAGCAGGGCTTGGTGACTGACTGCACACAGGCCATGAAAGAGAGATGGTCTAGGATAACTCACATTTTTGAGGGGTGGTGTCATCCATGAAAGCAGTGCTTTAAGAAAGATGATGAATTTTGTTTGGGGTTCTGAGATGTGAGAAAATAAAGGAAGGTGCAAATAAGAGAATGAGATAGCTTGGACATTTCAGCACTTTTATCAAATTATGAAGTTGCCTTTTAGCGAGTACCAGTATAAAATTTTATAAAATGCAGTCTGTCCGTGGGATCAACAATGCCATCCAGACCAAAAGGGGGAAAGAAGTGTAACAATAAGGTATCTGTGGTTGAGAGAGTTCAAATAGAGTTAAGAGGCAACTCTTATGTAAGCTTTGGTTAGACATTGCTACCTATTATAGCTTGCCAAACCCCAACCAAAACCATTCCTGCCAATCCTAAAGAACACTTAGGGCATTATATAAGATTCTACAAAGGTTCCATGCACTAGGGTAACTTTCCAAAGCCTACAAACCCCAGATGGGTCCCTGGACTAGAGAAGTCCTGAAATGCAGAGGGGCCGGCCTTTCCAAAACACCAGCTAGTTCCATCCCCCTATCCCATATTATCAACAGCCCCTTCTAACATGAACAAGTTAGAATGGGCATAGCCCAAATACCCCTAAAGAGTGGGAGAAAGATCGAAGGTGATGGTGGAGTTATACAGAGAAGGTAGAGTTTAACAAATGAGTACAAGTGCTGAATCATTATACTGACATTTCTTTTAGCCTCCAGTACCTTAGAGCAGCTAGAAATAAAAACCTAAATTGTGGAATTGTAACCCATGCCAAACTCTGAAATCTGTTCTACAACTAATTCTTGTGATGTACTTTGAAATTTATGCTTTTATGTATATATGTTATTTAAAGAGAAAGAGGAGTATAACAGAGAAGATAGGATTTAACAAATGAGTATGACTGCTGAATCACTATATTGATATTTCTGTTGGTCTCTAGTGTCTTGGAGCAGCTAGAAGAAAAAAAGAAATCGTAGAACTGTAACCCATGCCAATCTATAATTATTTGTTAAAATGTACTTGGACGTTTATTGCTCTTTTGTATACAAGTTATGTTTCACAATAAAACAAAACAAAAATAAAATAAAATCAATCTGTAAATTTCTAAGTACTACTCACAATCTCTGAAGATAACATTACCATAAGCAAAAAATGTCATAGCCCTGAAAAAATGAATGCTTGTCTTTCTTAAAGCAGTATATTCTCTTTCAGAATAATTTTTTCTAATAACAGAACTAAAGATTTGAATACCAAATTTACTTGATGTTTAAAAGAAAAAAATATTGTTGTTTAATTGAATTGAACTGTTTCTCCATTCAAAAGCAAACATGCCTGTTTTAAAAAAATCAAGCTCTTAATTAATTATGATATGCTCATTACCAACATAAAATAGCTCACTGCTTCAAAAATTTTACTCTATTTTATAAAGGTTTATAAATGCAATCAATACTTCATTTCCTGAAACAGTGAAGGCCATTTATAAATTTTAAAAACCAAAGAACTAAAATGGTTAACAATGATGTATGTGAGAACCATTTCTTTTCACCAGTGACATGAAAACGTTTCTGGGGATCATACAAATAGATCTTAAATATTACCAATTTGATGAATAAGTTCTATTAAAGCAGAAACTGAGGCTTTAACATTTAGAAGAATTTCTAAGTTCCAGACAACATATACTCACTCACATTGGAACATATCCCAAAACCTTGGAACTGATACTCAAATTATCTAAAATACATGGCCCAGAATTTAAGTATTTCAATTCTCAACATAGAGATCATCTTAAATACATGACAAATTCACAGCTGCCAAGTTTTATGATTCAAGCATGAGACAATTTGTTGAAACCTTTCCCATGATCTCAGTATCCTGGGACCTTAGTAAATGAAAGACTTGGAAACTGGAGAAATAGCAACATTGTGGAATAATTTAAAACATAAAATGTTAAAATCCTACCTTTTAAGAAGTAGGGTATTAACTTAAATTCTTTTTTGCACCAACCTAAGGTATGCAGGAAAGTTTACTGACTTTTATTCTCTTCGTTCTGATCCCTGGTGTGCTGGTTTGAAGGATTTATGTACCCTAGAAAAGCCCTGTTTAAATCCTAACCAGTCTTGTGGGAGCAACAGTTTCTTCTAATCCCTATTCAGTACTATACGGTGGAAAGTTGATTAGGTTATTCCCACGGAGAAGTGGCTCAATCAATTGTGGGTATTAAACTTGATCTCCACCCATTCTATGTGGGTCTTGATTAGTTTACTGGAATCCTATAAAAGAGGAGACATTTCAGAGAGAGTCCCTTTTGAAAACAGGGAGAGAGCCACAGAGCCATGACAGAATGATGAGAGAACCAGAGTTCACCAGCCAGCAACCTTTGGAGATGCAGAAGGAGAATGCTGCCAGGGTGCTCCATGAGGCAAGAGGCCTGGTGAGGAAGCTAGTAATGTCACCCTGTTTGCCACATGCCTTTCCAGTGGAGGGAGAAACCCTGAACATCATCGGCCTTCTTGAACCAAGGTATCTTTGCCTGGATGCCTTAGTTCGAACACTTCTATAGACTTGCTTTTGGACATTTCCATGGTCTTAGAACTATAAACTAGCAACTTATTAAATTCCCCTTTTAAAAGCCATTCCAGTTCTGGTATATTGCATTCTGGCAGCTAGCAAACTAGAACACCTGGGTTCTCATAGATATTCAAGGGATGATTTGGCTGCGCTGTGTTTCAATAGATTATGTATAATATTTTCTATATATGGCATAGTATTTTGATTAGATTATCTGCACAAGAGATGTGACATGCCCAATTATGGGTGTGAACTTTTGATAAGATGGAGATGTGACTCCACCCACTCAAGATTGGTCTTAATTAGTTTACTAGTGTCCTTTAAAAGGGGAAATATTTTGAAGAACCCTTAGATGCAGACACAGATGTTTGGAAATGCAGATGCAGATGCTTGGAGAATGGTTGCTTCAGAGCTATGGAGACTCAAATGTTTGGAGATGCTTTGAGTGCCGACAGAGAGAGCAGATGCCTAGACATGAGCAGAGCCCAGCAGATGTCACTTTGTGCCTTCTCATGATACGTTAAGCAAACCAAAACCCAGAGTTGGGTTCTGGAGGAGATAAGTGAAGGCCCACATGAAACAGGCTGGAAGCAATGTAGCCCAGGAGCAAGGGACCAGAAGAAGCCAGCAATGTGCTTTCCCAGCTGACAGAGGTGTTCCAGATGGCATCAGCATTTCTTAAGTGAAGGTAACCTCTAGTTGGTGTATTTATTAGGATACTTTCATGGCATTTGAACTGTAAACTTGCAACTAATTAAATTCCTTTTTTAAAAGCTGTTCCATTTCTGGTTTATTACTTTCCAGCAGCATTAGCAAACTAATTCTTAGAATTCTACCTACCACAGTCTCAGAAGTCTACAACCAAAACATTGGCTAGACTGGGTTCTCATCAAGAAGCTTGACTGGGGAAGGGTCTACTTCCAAGCTGATTCAGGCTATTGGCAGAATTCATTTCCTTGCAACTATATGACTGAGGCTCATGGTGTTTTGCTAACTGTTAACTAGAGACCATGCACAGGTTCTAGAAGTTACCCATAGCTTCCTGCCATGTAGTCCTCTTCTTAGACAGTCTACAGCATGGCTGTTTGTGTCTTCAAGGCCAGCAAGAGGGTCTCTTTCTAGTCTGCTAAGACAGAGACTTATATAACATAACCAAGTCACAGGAGTTATAACCCATCACCTTTGCTGTAGTCTATTGGTGAGAAGCAACTTATAGGTTCCACTCACCCAAACCCATGGGGAAGAGATTTAATAAGGGCATGATTCATGAGGGGCATCTGCCACAAAAAGTCTACGCTGAAATTAACTGTGGAAGAAGTTTAAATCAAAGTAGTTTTCAGATTTTTAGAGTTCAGAGAATAGGAGATTTGCCTGGAGGGTAACGTTCAGTATGCTTGAATGTACAGTAGTCACCTGGATTTCAATATTAATTTTAATTAACATAAACATTAAAAGGGCATCCTAACTTCAAACTCCGGAGTTGATATCAAATTATCTGGGCTTGAATGCCAACCCTGTCATAGATTAACTATACAACTTTACTTTTCTGTGCCTTAGTTTCCTCCTCTGCAAAATGATGAGTATTAGGTAGACTTTCGTTTAAAATGGAGGCTGATACAGAGTCAGTGCTAATCAAGCATTAACCATCATCATCATTATTCCTTATTTGCCTCTTGATGATTTTGGCAGTTTGAATCTGTGGTAGGTCCCCTCCTCATTCAATATTGCTAGCTGGGAGCTTCTGGATTGTTCCCATGGAGATGTGACCCACCCAACTATATGTGGCAACTTTTGATTAGATGGTTTCCATGGAGTTGTGACTCCACCCATACCAGGTGGGTCTTGATTAGTTTATTGGACTCCTTTAAAAAGAGGAAGCATTTTGGAGAGAGGAAAAGCCACGAGAACCGTGAGAGCCTACACAGCCAGAGACCTTTGGAGATGAAGAAGGAGTACACCCCCCAGGGAAGCTTCTCGAAGCAAGAAACCTGGAGAGAAAGTTACCAGACACTGCCATCTTTGCCACGTGCCTTTCCAGTTGAGAAAGAAACCCTGAACTTCACTGGCCTTCTAGAACCAAGCTATCTTTCCCTGTATGCTTTAGATTGGACATTTCTATAGCTTTGCTTGAATTTGAACATTATCATGGGCTTAGAACTGTAAACATGTAACTTAATAAATTCCCACCTTTAAAAGCCATTCCATTTCTGGTGTATTGCATTCCATCAGCTAGCAAACTAGGACAATGATCTATATCATATCTGTCATTGATGAATGTATCTAAGTGTATTCTATTCTTTTTTTTTCATGGGCAGGCACTGGGAATCGAAACTGGGTCTCCAGCATGGAAGGTGAGAACTCTGCCTGCTGAGCCACTGTGGCCCACCTTTAAGTGTATTCTTAAACCTGTATGCACTTATCTATAACTTTTCTTGATGGGAGGATTTTAGTTTATCCTATCCAGTATTCCAAACTTTAAGAGCTCTTCCTTACTTCTAATTTTTGTGCATTTGGTGAGGAGCTCCATATTTATTCTATGTTCACATATCATAATCTTGATAATATTTTCCAAAATATTTTTAATTTCTAGACTATTAACAAGTCTCTTGATGGGAATAACTCTTTATATAAATTTGTTTAAGATATTTTAATTGTATGTGCTGTGCTGTTTAGCTGAGGTTGAGTGGTAGACTACTGTTAAGGAGCGATAAGGTCTGGTGAGTTTTGGTGTTAAAGCTGTATAAAAAGTTTGTAGTTTTGGGTAAGTATCTGTGTGTGATGGTGACTATCGACCATGTAAGCAAACATCCTGGGAATCCACACAATGTGTATGTTGTATGAAAGCTGACTCATACTCATTGAATTAACTGACTAACACCAATTTGTGTTTAGCTCTACACAAAGCTCTATAAAGAAACAAGAATGAGATAAGCTTCATTTCTTATTCTGGGGCTTACAGTGTTGCTAAGGAAACAAGGCTCATACATATCACACAGACATAATACAAGATGACATTAAAATGAGTTAAATGACTATACAGATATAAGTGATACAGGAACTCTGAAGAGTAGACAGATTGGGTAGGGCTTGCTAGAGAGGCTTGAGCTAGGTTTTGGAGGGTAGAAAGTAATTAAACAGACATTCAAGGATGGGAAACAATTTGAACACTAGTTAGCTTTTAGAACTACTTCTGATCTGTTAACAAGACAGTAAGAGTCCAGAGTGAAGGATTTATGTTAGGGAGAGAATAGTGGAACATCTACTCTGTCTAATCTTTAGGAGGTTATTATTGCTCTCATTTTGTCACAGAATACTCTGGGGTAATGGATATTAAAATATCTATTTCAAACATATGGCAAACAAAATGCTAAAATGAGAAGCGACATGATCAGTGTCATACTGCAAGATACTAGCAAAGGATCCAGTTTTCCAGTTGCTTTAAACAGAAAACCCTATCTTGAATATTTTCAATGCTATATAACATTTAAAAATAAATTGTAACTACCTTTACATGTAATTGCAAATGAGTATTAGAGACAAAATACACCACAGGCTATTAATTTCTCATCTAATTACAGGATGTCACAAAGTATAAAATGCTTCATCTTGTCTTACAGTTATACAAGTTGAAAAAGTACTTTCAGATTCACACTTTCTTTTGATTCTCACAACAAATCTTTAAGTAACAAGTGTGGTTTATGTGTAGCTACATTCCATTTCAATAACCAACCTACAAAGTTGTATTTCACTGCATGTAACAGGAGATTGTATTTTAAGTAGCTATCTATAAACTGCATTAAATTATCCAAAGTAATATTATTAATTGAGAAAGCTAGTAATTGAAATCATAATCGAATTTTTTATGACCCTGTTATATTTTAAGGCCTCTCATGAGCTAATTTTCTACACTGAGCTATTGAAATGAGTTGAAAGATAGTTAGAAATTCTTATAAGCTGAAAACTATTTCTCCCAGCTATAAATTCTTTGTCTAGTAAATACCAGTTCATCTTGCACTCATAAAGTAGGACACTACACTTCTTTTCAGCTATTTTAGTACATCTTGAATGTGTTTCTTTTGGAACTGAAAAATGAATTATGCTCGTAAATTCTCACCGAATTCTTGAAAGCCTTAGTGAGTACTGCCTATGGAAAATCTATTTCAGTACAAAGCCTTGGGATCAATATTCATTGTGACATTGAAGAAATGTGTTTGATCTTTCCTTTTAAATACTCAAGGCTACAAGTAATGCAACTTCAAGGAAATGGAGGAGGAAAAATAAGTGTGGAGGTGGGGAATCCAGGCTAATGTCTCCATGCACCAGCAAATAGTCTAATTGTCATTTGAAATTTCTTTCTCAAAGTAGGCAGAACACAGGATGGGGACTTCCATATTCACTTTAAATGCGGGTAAGTACTTGTTTTATACACACACACACACACACACACACACACACACATATATATACACACACACACACACACACACAAAGAGATTTCTTACAGGAATGGGCTCACATGACCATGGTGATTGAATTCCATAGGGCAGGTCGCTACAAACTGGAAATTCCAATGAAGATTCTGATAATTCCACAGCAGAAGCTGGTTGGCTGAAGCAGAGCTAGCAATTCTTCTTTCTGACTCTGAAATCATTAGTTCTTCCTCTAAGGCCTTCAACTAATAGAGATGAAACTTCTCTACTGACTGAAGGCAACTCCTTAGTCAACAGACTAATGGTTTAAATTCACAAAATATCCTCACAGTAACAATCAGGCCAGTGCTTGCTTGACCGGACAACTAGACACCCTTACCTAGCAAAGTTGTCACGTGGACTTAAACATCTCAGTAAAATCTGACCTCCAAAAGTTCGAGAGCTGTCTGGGTTTTTAGTGCAGGTTGTACCCAATCCCATCTGGCTATAAGGGCAAATGGGATTAATTTGATTTGCCAAATTATCTGCCTATGTGGGGCTGTATCTGAATGGATGATGAGGCACCTTTTTCTAATAAACACCAAGGCTCTGTACGGTTTGACTCTGGACCAACCAAAGACCTCACTCCTGGTCCCCAAGAAAATGCATTAACTGTGCCTGGGGTTGAAACACTGGATAAATATTTTTATTCCACTTGCTCAATTTAAAAGTGGCCCTTCCTTTCTCTGTGTGAAGAGCATGTGAAGAAGAAAATTCTCAATTCATGTTGATGACAACTCTCAACTCTCTTCCAAAGGGAAAAAAAGAGAGAAAGTATTCTAGCCATTAAATGCATGTTGCTCTCCTTTATGTTCTCTTTCAATCCTCTCCTGCCCTCTCATTTTTAAAAGTTCAGGATACATTCTATCTTATCCAAGAATCATTTTCATTTTTCCTACCTCCATACTATCATAGGCCTCCATACTATCTGTTCATCTCCACCGCACACAGTAGGGTTGATACAGCTTAGGGCTTGAAATGTACCAAAACCACTCATTCAGAGCAGTGCTGCATGAGAGTGATCAGGATGGTGGCAGCAGACTCAGTAGGAAGAAAGGTTGGGAGAAGAGCCTTGTTGGTGGCAGCAACAGCTTCAGGGCAATGCCATGGAGTTGAAATGAGGCATTTGTGCTCAGTCTTTGCTTCAGTCTTTCAGCTCCCAGCAGAGATTGCCACCATTAGCAGTGCCATTGGGCCAACATGGAGAGTTCTTGAATCCCTCTGATATATTAGAAAGAGAAAGGAACACGTGGTAGCTTAAGAGGACAGATTTCACCTGGCAAGTGCTCCTCCAGAGACTTTTTAGATAGTCTGTTATTCTGTTACTACTACTTATAATTCCTTAATTTTCCTCCCTCAGGCTGGTGAGTGGTAAATCATGTTATACAACAACTACTGCAGCTCCCAAATTGCCTTTGGGCAGCCATACTGCCCACTCAAGCTATTTCATGTTTTATTTTACTGTCTTTACTTCTTCCCTCATCTTCACACTCCTTCTCCTAGGGGATGTTATTCCTTTTTATTCATATCAGGATTAGTCCTCAAATATAAGGGTAATATGGATCAAATAGGTTCACAAGTAAGTAGAGAGAAAGTAAGAATCTGGAAACCAGACAGGCCCCAGTTCACCAAACTATTCTGATCCACTTTTTCTGGAAAATGCCCTTAGATTTTGTCTGGTGTCTTTGTTCATGGGTCCTCTGCCTTAAATAATCTTTCTACTTTCTTGACCTATTGAAATTGAACCTATCCTTTAAATTTTACATCAAACACTAACTCTTTCTTAAAACATTATCTGAGTTCACAAACCAGATAATTTTCCTTCCTCTTAACATGCATATTAGACTTAGAAGCAACCTGAGGCAAGATGGGAGCCTGGAAGGGAGCCAGAATGCAAAAATCTCTAACAGTCAAGAGAAGCCTAGAGATTGGAGAGATACATAGTCTGCCTCCAGTAAGATGAAGGCAAGAATGAGCAAGTAGGGAAGCAGGTCAGGATCCATGAACTGTAGCCAAAATTTTGAATATACTTACGGTATTGAGACAAATGGTGAAGAACCAGTAGTAAACTGGGGACAAAGCATTTTGAAGAATTACTTTGGAGTTCGTGTCTAGATTTCGGTGAAAATTTCCTGCTTCCCAAGAGTTGATGCCTATGGAATAGCTCTAGGATTTGCAGCCTTTGTTGGGACTTCTCCTTTTGTAGAGAAGTTGTAAGGTTACAGAAATATCATTTATAAAATATAGGGTTCCCATATGCCATCCTATTATCAACATGTTCCATTGGAACATTTATTAAAATTGATGAAAGCATATATTGTTTCCCTTTATTAGAGAAATTGTGGGTTTACAGAAAAGTCATACATAAATCACAGGATCCACATACACCACCCCACCATCAACACCCTGCATTGGTGTGGACATTTGTTACATTTGATAATAGCACATTTTTATAGTTGTATAAACTATAGTCCATGATTTGACTTGGGTTCACTGTTTGCTTTGTTCAGTTCCATGAAGTTTTAAAAAATATATTCTGGTAATATATATGACAAAATATTACCTTTTAACCACCAGTATATAATTCAATGCTGTTAATTATGTTCACCAAGTTATGCTCTATTGCTACAACCCATTACCAAAACATTTGCATTGTTCCAGTAAAAACTGTACATTTTAAATCCTAACTCCCTATTCCCTTTACCCAATCCATCTGCTTGTAAATTATATTCTAGAATCTTACTCCATGAGTTTGCTTATTCTAATTATTTCTTATCAGTGGGATGATACAATCTTTGTCCTTTCGTATCTGGCTAATTTCATTTAACATGATGTCTTCAAAGTTCATTCATGTTGTCACAGGTATCAGTACTTTATTCTTTTTTACAGGGGAATAATATTCCATGTTATATTTATCCATTCATTGGTTGATGGACACTTGAGCTGCTTCCACCTTGTAGCAATAGTGGATAATGCTGCTATGAATATTTGATGTGCAAATATCTGTTCAAGTCCCTGCTTTCAATTCTTTTGGGTATAAACCTATTAGTGGGATTGTGGATCATATGGTAATTCTATATTTAACTTTCTCAGGAAATGCCAAACTGCCTTCCACAGTGGCTGCCATTTTACACTCCCACCAACAATGAAGGAGTTTCTCTGTACCCTCTCTAACACTTGTAATTTTCCATTAAAAAAATGGTAGCCATTCTAGTGGGTGTGAAATGGTATCTCATTGTGCTTTTGATTTGCATTTCCCTAATGGCTAATGATGTTAAGGATCTTTTCGTGTGCTTTTTGGCTTTTGTATATCTTCTTTGGGGAAATCTCTATTCCTGTCTTTTGTCCATTTTTAAATTGAGTTGTTTGTGTTTTTGTTGTTGAGTTGAAGAATATCTTTATATATTCTGAATATTAAACTCTTAATATATATAGATATGTGGCTTCCAAATGTTTTTTTTTTTGCATTGTGTAAGTTATCATTTTACTTTCATAATAAATTCCTTTGAAGCACAAAAGTTTTTAATTTTGGTTAGGTTCCACTTATTTATATTTTCCTTTGTTGTTAGTGGTTTGGGTATGAAGTCTAAGAAACTATTACCAAACATAAGGTCCTGAAGATGCTTCCCTATGTTTTCTTCCAGGAATTTGATAGTACTGATCTTATATTTAGGTCTTTGATCCAATTTGATTTGATTTTTGTATTTGGTGTGAGGCAAATGAAGATCCAGTTTTCTCAGCACCATTTGTTGAAGAGGCTCTTCTGTCCCTATTGACTGTTCTTTACCCTTTGTCAAAATCAGTTGGCCATAGATGTGATAGTTTACTTCTAAATCTTCAATTCAATTCCATTGGTCTATATGTCTGCATTATAACTGTACCATGCTGTTTTATTCCTAGATATTTGATTCTTTTAGTTGCATTTTAATGGAATTTTTCCTTGATTTCTTCTTCCAATTGTTCATTGCTAGTGTATAGAAACACTACTGATTTGGGGGGTGTTGTTCTTGTATCCTATCACTTTGCTGAATTTTATTAACTCTAGGAGCTTTGTTCTGGATTTTTAAGATTTTTTGTATTTAGGATATTGTCACCTACAAATAGAGAAATTTTTCCTTCTTTCTTTCCAATTTGGATGCCTTTTATTTCTTTTTCTTGCCTAATTGATCTGGTAATAGCTTCCAGGACAATGTTGGATAATAAAAGTGACAATGTGCATCCTTGTCTTGATCTTGAACTTAGAGGGAAAGTTTTTGGTCTTTAAACATCAAGTATGATGTCAACTGTGTGATTTTCATGTATGTGATTTATCATGTTGAGGAAGTTTCCTATATTCGTACTTTTCAAAGTTTTTTATTGTTATCAAGAAGAGGTACTGAATTTTGATAAGTGCCTTCTCTGCATCAATTGAGATGATCATGTGTTTTTCTTCCTTCCTTCTGTTAATGTGGTGATTAAATTCATTGATTTTTCTTATGTTGAACCTCCTTTGCATTCCTGGGATAAAATCCACTTGATCATACTATATAAATCTTTTAATATGCTGTTGAATTTGATTTGCTAGTATTCTTTTGAGGAGTTTTTCATCTCTACTCATAAGAGATATTCGTCTGTAGTTTTCTTTTCTTATACTATCTTTATTTGCTTTGGAATGAGGGTGATGTATGCCTCATAGAACAAATTAGGGAGTGTTCCCTCCTGTTAAATTTTGTGGAAGAGTTTGAGTAGGATTGGTGTTAATTCTTCTTGGAATATTTGGCAAAATTCACCTATGAAGCCACCTGGTCTTGGGCTCTTTTTTCTTAGGAGGTTTTTGATGACTGATTCAATATTTTTACTTGTAAATGATCTGTTGAGATTGTCTATTTCTTCTTGAGTCAGTGTGGTGGGTGGTTTGTGTGATTTAGGATTTGTTTTTGTTTTTTTTTGCTTGGGCTGGCACTGGGAATCGAACCCGGGTCTCCAGCTTGGCAGGCAAGAACTCTCCCTGCTGAGCCATCGTGGCCCACCCTGTTTCTAGGGATTTGCCCATGTTATCTAATTTGTTGGTATGGAGTTGTTCATAGTATTCTCTTATTTCTGTGAGGTTAATAGTAATGTCCCTACTTTCACTTCTGATTTTATTTATTTGTATCTTCTCTCTTTTTTCTTTGCAATTTTATTGATCTTTTCAAACAACTTTGGTTTTTTTTTAATTCTCTCTATTGCTTTTTATTCTCAATATCATTTATTTTTTATTTCTGCTCTAATTTAATTTTTGTTCTTTTTGCACTTTTACTAGTTCCTCCAGGTGTGCACCTTCAGGTGTGCAGTTAATTCTTTGATTTCAGCTCTTTCTTTCTTTCTTTCTTTTTTTTTTTTTTATGTAAGAGCTTAGGGCTATAAAATTCCCTCTCAGGACTGCCTTTACTGCATCCCATAAGTTTTGGTATTCTATGTCCTCATTTTGATTTGTCTCAAGATATTTACTGATTTCCCTTGCAAATTTTTCTTTGACCCATAGATTGTTTAAAAGAGCGTTATTTCGCTTCCATATGTTTGTGGATTTTCCAGGTCTACACCAGTTATTGATTCCCATCTTCATTCCATTATGGTTAGAGGAGATGCTTTGTATAATTTCAATCTTTTAAAAATTTTCAGACTCTTTTAGTGACACAACATGTGGCTTATGCTGGAGAATGAACCATGTGCACTTGAGAGGAATATATATCCTGCTGTTTTGGGGTACAATGTTCAGTATATATTTGTTAGGTCTTGTTCATTTATAATATTATTCAAATTCTGTTTACTTATAGATCACCTGTCTAGATGTTCTATCTATTGATTAAAGTAGTGTATTAAAATGTCCAACTATTATTGTAGATGTTTCTATTTCTACCTTCAGTTTTGCTAGTGTTTGTCTCATGTATTTTGGGGCACTATGGTTAGGTGCATAAAATTTATGATTGTTATTTCTTCTTGATAGATTGACCCTTTTATGAATGTACAGTGTCTGTCATTGTCTCTTATAATAGCTTTTGGCTTAAAGTCTATTTTGTCCATTATCAATATAGATTCCTAGCTCACTCTTTTTTTGGTACTATTTGCATGGAATATCTTTTCCAACCTTTCACTTTCAACATATGTGTCTTTGGATTTAAGTTCTGTCTCTTATAAACAATGTATCATTCAATCATGCTTTTTAAAATCCATTCTGCCAATCTGTGTCTTTTGATAGGGGAATTTAATCTTTTGACATTCAATGTTGCTACTGTAAAGGCAGTACTTACTTCAGCCATTTTGTCTTTTGTTTTTATATGTCATCTCTCTCTCTCTCTCTCTCTCTCTCTGTCTTTTTTTGTCCCTCTTTTCCTTAATTGCAAATTTTTTTTTCTGTATAGTTGATCTTTTGTGTTGTATCTGATGTATGTCTTTTCTCATGCCTGTATATTTTTAAAATACTTTTTTTGGTGGTTATCCTGGGGTTTAAATTGCACAACCTACAGCGATAACCTACTAATTTGAAAAGATAGCAACTTAGCTTCTACAGCATAATATTCTCTGATTCTTCATTTCTTCACACTGCTTCAACTCATTTTTTCCTATCTTTTCCTTTCAACCTGAAGAACTCTCTTTAGTAATTTTTATGATGCAGGCCTTTCATTGACCAACTTTCTCAAGTTCTTTTCATCTGTGAGTATTTAAAATTCTTCCTCATTTTTGAAGGACAGTTTTGCTAGATAAAGAATTTTTGGCTCACTGTGTTTCTCTTTTAGTACCTTAAATATATGATCTCATTGCCTTTTCACCTCCATGGTTTCAGATGTGAAATCAGAACTTGGTTTTATTGAGGATCCCTGCATGAAATGAATCACTTTTCTCTTACTGCTTCCAGGATTCTTTACCTTTGGCATTTGACATTCTGATTAATATGTGTTTCAGAGTAGGTCTGTTAGGATTTATTCTGTTTGGATTACACTGTGCTTCCTGGATATGTATGTCGTTCATATGAGATGGGAAATTTTTGGCCATTTTATCTTCATATATTTTTCTGCCCCCTTTCCTTTCTTGTTTCCTTGTGTGCATCGTGCTATCACTCAAATACCCGAGACACTGCTCAACTTTTTCTATTCTTTTCTCTATCTACTCTTCTGACTGCATGATTTTGATTGTCCTGTCTTCTAGCTTACTGATTCTTTCTTCTGTTCAAATTTGTTAGTATATGCCTCTAGTGTATTTTTTGGGGGGGGGGGGGTGAGGTTTGCTGGTGGTGCATGGTCTGGGAATTGAACCCATGTCTCCTGCATGGAAGGTGAACATTCTACCACTGGACCAGTCTCTAGTGTATTTTTTCTTTCATAGTGTGTGTAGCCATTTTCAGGGACCTTAACAATTTCAATGTCTTTAAGGCATGGCTTTACTATTGCCAGCTTTCTCTAAATTTCTGCAGACAGACATTCAGCTGAGCAAAGTCATTGGCTGGCTTTCTAGTATATTTTTAATCTCTACCATTGTGCCTTTCAGCCTTGTAATTTCTGTTGGTTTTTTTGTAAACTTTCAAATACTTCTTTATACTCACACATTGTTTTAATATCCTTTATCTCTTGATGCATATTTTCCTTCATCTCTTTGACTTTATTTAGGAGACTTGTTCAAACTTATTTGATTAGTTCTTCCAAATTCCATGTCTCCTCTGAAGTTTTGATTTGTTTCCTTAAGACTGAATTATATCTCTTGTTTTTTAGTATGGCTTGTAATTTTTGTTGATGTATAGACATCTGATTTTCTTGAGTTAACTCTGAAGGTTAGTTTCTCCCTCTTGTGTAGGGTTTTATTGTTGATTGGCTTTGTGTTAAGTCTCTTCTTTGATACTTGTATTATTCTGTAACTTTAGAAAAGCCTGAGTTTAACTGATTGAATTTTCTCAGTTCTTCCTTGTCTGATTCTTGCCCTAGATATGCAGTACAATTTTTAAAATTGCACTTTTTAAGCAATTGTTTAACCTACCAGTGAAACTTCCTTTCTCCTCTTCCTTCTCCACTAGTATTGATCTGTGCTGTTTCTTTTTGTGCAGAATTTTCTCCCCATTTCCTGTAATCGGCTTAAATTTTCTCTCTTCTCACTCAGTGCTCTGTTTTCCTTATACTTTATATATCTAGGACTCTTCCATCCTATAACAGTTCAGTTTAATCCCCCTCTTTTTTTTTTTCCTTGGCAAGGTTTTTCTGCCTCTGTTTTCTTCCCCTTTAGTGTATCCTGCCCTGAATTGCCAGCTGGGGTTATTCCAGAAAGGTGAGTCACCCCATAAAAGTCTATTTTGTGCTTAGAGAATCCTTCTGACAGTAACTGGATTGAGTTAAGCACACCATTTGGCTGCTGCTACTCTCCTGAGGTTTTTCTCTCTTTTTATTATCCCACTTAGAGCACTTTTGTAAGCAGCACTTTTCAGAGACTTGTGTTTCATGCTGGGTCTCTGTGGACTTACCTCCCTGTCCCTGGATATATGTGGGGTTCTAATTCACTTCTGTGAGTTCCTCTATTGTCTATGTCCCCAGTGAGAGGGACCTGAGCCACTACCTCTGGAGAACTCCTCAGCTTCATGGGACCAGTAAAGGGGAGGGAGAAGAACTGGCCAGTGTGGCATAGAAGTTTCCTACCTGAAAATTTTCTCTTTCTTTGATACTGCATTTGTGAAGTCCTTCCCAGTCTCTACCATCCTCCAGAGTTCTTAGCAAGTGGAATTTGTCTTTATAGCCACTGAATCTCTGGGGAGGTTTTTTCAGGGGATAGCTTACTTTGCCATATTGATGATGTCACTTGAGTGTATGTTGTTTAATTTCCATATATTTGTGAATTTTCCATTTCTCCCTGTGCTATGGATTTCTAGCTTAACTCCACTGTGGTCAGAGTATAGCTAGCCTTACTCTCTTTTGGTTACTACTTGCATGGTGTGTTCATTTGAAACTGGGTATTCCATAGAAAAGCATTTTCTTAAAGTTAATCCATTCCTGTGGATGTGGACCCATTGCATTTAGGATCATTTGATGAGGTTACTTCAGTTAAAATGTGGCCCAGGATGGGTCTTAATTCTCTTACTAGAGGATGAAATTCAGTCAAAGAGAGAGAGAGCCATAGAAGTAAGAAATTGAAAGCAATGAAATCCAAAAGGAAAGGGAGAATCCAGTAGATGCCACCTTGTGCCTTGCCATGTGGCAGAAGAGTCAAGGATCACCAGCAGGTGGTCTTCAGGAAGAAAGTATTGCCTTGATAATGGCTTGATTTGAGCATTTTTCTCAGCATCAAAACTGTAAGCTGTTAAGCGAATAAATTCCCATCGTTAAAACCAATACATTTCATGATAGGAAACTAAAACGCATGCTATATATTTTTCCCATCCTTTTACTTTCAACCTACTTGTATTTTTTAATTTAAGGTGAGTCTCATATAGATAGCATCTAGTTGGGTCATATTTTTTTTATCCATTTTCCTATCTCTGCCTCTTGACCAGAGAGTTGCATAAATTTTTATCTCTCAATTCCCCTGTAAATACTTACTTATATATTTAATTGATTTTTGTACTGTATCATATTGAGTGCTTCCTCAGTTCTCTCTGGGTATATTTTCATCGGTTTTCCTTGTGAATAATGGGGTTAAAATTTAATATTCTATACATATAATGATCATATTTGGTTTGATACCAACTGTGATGGTTAGGTTTATGTGTCAACTTGGCCAGGTGATGGTACCCAATTGTCTGGTTAAGCAAGCATTGGCCTATCTGTTGCTGTGAGGAAATTTCATGGATGTAAATCACAAGCATTTTGATTGCATCTGCAGTTGATTACATCTGCAGTCAGCTAAAGGGAGTGTCTCCTGCAATAAGTAACAGTTAATCTAATCACCCAAAGTCTTTTAAGAAGAGTTCAAAGGAGAAATTTCTCTCCACTTCAGTCAGCCAGCCTCTCCTGGGGAGTTCACTGAGGACCTTCATTGGAGCTGCAAGCCTGCAGCCTTTCCTACAGATTTTGGACTCTTGTGTTCCCACAGTTGTATGAGACACTTTTGTAAATCTCATATTTAAATACATCTCTTGTTGGTTCTGTTTCTCTAGAGAACCCTGACTAATACACCAACTTAACTTCAATTGCATGCTGTGCTGGTTTGAATCTGTGGTGTACCCCAGAAAAGCCATGTCCTTTAATCCTCATTCAATATCGCTAGGTGGGAGCTTTTTCATTATTCATGGAGATGTGACCCACTTAATTGTGGATAGTAACTTTTGATTAGATGGTTTTCATGGATATGTGTCTCTACTCATTCAAGGTGCAGTTGCTTACTGGAGCCCTTTAAGAGGGAACCATTTTGGAAAAAGCTTTAGAGTCAGAAACCTTTGGAGATTGTGCTGGTTTGAAAGGATTATGTGCCCTAGAAAAGCCGTGTTTTAATCCTGCTTCAGTCTTGTGGAAGACTGGTGTCATCTGAGGCCTTGGAGAGGGTAGAGCCTTGGGGGTTGGGGAGAGCCTGGCTGCCACCACATGGTGGGACTGAGTGTGTGCCCCAAAGATAGCAGAGAGCCAGGGTGTGGCCCTGATGCTTGGAGAGGATGGAGCCAAGAAAAAGATAGTCTCCTCAATGTGCCCCAAGGTTGCATTTGGAGAGAGGCAGGCCACTGCATAGGCCCTTGGAAAGGGTGGGACTGCCACTTTCTAAAGCCCTAAAGATAGATAAATGACTCTCAGACTTTGAAATCTAATGGAGTTTGCCCTGCAGGTTTTTGAAACTGCTTGGGTCCAGCGAGCCCTGTGTTCCTTCCAATTTCTCCCTATGGAAATGGGGGTATTTGTCCTATGACTGTCCCTCTTTCACATGTTGGCAGGAAATAACTTATTCTGAGTTTTACAGGTCCAAAGCCAGAGAATTTTGCCTTAGGACAGACCATGACTGTAACTAAATTTGATGAGATTTTGTACTGTTTCTGACTTTGTATTGTATTTGTATTGGTACTGAAATGGCTTAAGGCTTTCTGATATTGTTAAGGAATGAAAGTATTTTGTATTTGGAAAGAACATGGCTTTTCAGGGTTCAAAGGTGGAATGTGTGCTAATTTGAATCTGTGGTGTACCCCAGAAAAGCTATGTCCTTTAATTCTCATTCAATAGTTCTAGGTGGGAACTTTTTGATTTTCCATGGAGATGTGACCCATCCAATTGTGGGTGGTAACTTTTGATTAGGTGGTTTCCATGGAGATGTGTCTGCACCTATTCAAGGTAGGGTTGCTTACTGGAGCACTTTAAGAAGGAACCATTTTTGAGAGAGCCAAAAGAAATGACAGAGCCCACACAGCCAGAGACTGTTGGAGATGAAGAAAGAAAATGCCCTGGGGAAGCTGTTGAAGAAGCCTGGAGAGAAATCTAGCAAATGCCATGTGACTTTCCAGCTGAGAGAGAAACCTGGAACATCATCCGCCTTCTTGAACCAAGGTATCTGTTCTAGTTTGCTAGCTGCTGGAATGCAATATACCAGAAATGGAATGGCTTTTAAAAAGAGGAATTTAATAAGTTGCTAGTTTACAGTTCTAAGGCCGAGAAAATGTCCCAGTTAAAACAAGTTTATAGAAATGTCCAGTTTAAGGCATCCAGGGACAGATATCTTGGTTCAAGAAGGCCGATGAAGTTCATGGTTTCTCTTTCAAGTACAAGGACACATTGTGAACACAGTCAGAGTTTCTCTCTCATCTGGAAAGGCACATTGTGAACACAGTCAGGATTCCTATCTCATCTGGAAGGGCACATGGCAAACACAACGTCATCTGCTAGCTTCTTCTCCTGGCTTCCTGTTTTCTGAAGCTCCCCCAGAGGCATTTTCCTTCTTCGTCTCCAAAGGTTGCTGGCTGGTGAACTCTGCTTCTCATGGCTATGTCATTCTGCTCTGCTCTCTCTGAATTGCTTTTATTCTCCAAAATCTTCTCTCTTTTATCCTTTATGAAATGGGATTTTGATTAAAACATGGCTTTTCTAGGGTCCATACATCCTTTCAAACCAGCACAGTATCTTTACCTGAATGCCTTAGTTTGGACATTTTTATAACCTTGCCTTAAATTGAATGCTTTCAGGGCCTCAGAACTGTAACCTGTAACTTAATTAACTCCGCTTTTTAAAAGCCATTCCATTTCTGGTATATTGCATTCTGGCTTTTAGAAACTAAAACAAACCCTCTGTTACCCACCTTTTTGTTTTGTATTTGTTACCATTTATATCTTTGCATATTGTGTGTCCCAAACCATAGATATATTGTTACTTTTTTTTTACATTTGCATTTTAGTCCTGGAGGAAGTAAGGAGTGAAGTTACATAAAAAATACAATAGAACAATATTAGCATATGTAATGACCCAAATGGTTACATTTATGGATGTTTTTATATCTCTATGCCACTTTGAATCACTGTACAGTGTCTTTTCCTTTCAGACTGAAGAACTCCCTTCATCAGTATTTGTAGGATAGGTCTCCCTCAGATTTTGTTTATCTGAGAATGTCTTAATCTCTCCCTAATTTTTGAAAGAAAGTCCCTGATTATAAAGTTCCTGGTTGGCTATTGTTTTCTCTCAGCACTTTAAGTATTTCAGCCCACTACCCTCTTGCCTTCATGGTTTCTGATGAAAAATGGGCACTCAATCTAATTGGGATTCCCTTGTACATAACAGGTTGCTTTTCTCTTGCAGCTTTCAGAACTCCTCTTGTCCTTGGCATGTGACAATGTGAATACTATGTGTCTGGGCATGGTTCTTTTCAAGATTACTTTATTTGGTGTCCCACTGGACTTCTTGAATGTGTGTATTCATGTCTTCCATTAAGTTTTCTGCTATTCTTTGAATATTCCTGGAACTCCCATAATACATTTATTGGTATACTTTATAGTGTCCCATATTGAAGATCATTTTTTAAAATCTTTGTCTCGTATGTCCACAGTCTGGTCGTCTTCACTGATGTTTTCTGGATTTGTATCCTCTTCCTTTGGAAGGGTTATTGTTTCCTATTCCTTCATTTATCTTATAATCTTTTGTTGTACACTGTATATTTTAATATTTTTAAATGTTAGCTTTGGGATTCATTCCCTGAGAAGCCTGTTTCTTTATTTTGTATCCAGCTAGTGATATGACAGAGATTTTTTTGAATATCAGGAGCGAAGAAAACCAAGCAAACCTAAGCATAAATGCCTTTTACCATCTTTGCAAATTGGCTTTGCCTTGACTGGTGCTGTCCTTCAGAATCCAGCCTTCTTGTCAGGAGGGCAAATGCAAAACACAGTGTCTTTCTGTCTTTTCTGCAACTGTGGCTTGTCCTGGGTTTGTGCTTGCTAGTGGCCTTACAAGTTCCCCTGTTTATAGATATTTGAATGCCCCTCTAGTTCCCAGGAAAAAGAACTTCTTCCTCTCCCAGATGTTCTACCGCAGGACTCCTGGCATGTGACCCTTTGTCCCAGGCCCACTGTCTCAATTGTTTCTTTCACTGCTCTCCTTATCTCAAGCTACTTTTGCCGGGAGGGTAAATTCTGGGAGGGAGAACAAGCTGGAGAGGAATTTCCCAAGTTAGCCTTTCCCAGCTGGAACAAGTCCAGGGACTTGCAATGGGAATACTGGCAGGTTCCAAACTGTCTTGGGGTGGGATGAAGAAGGGGCAGGAAGGGCACCCGGAGCTTCTTCCATTCCTCTCCAAAGCTGCACTTTCTTGACTTGGCACTTGCCCAGCAAATGCAGCCTTTCAGTGTCATCCACAGCTCTGAGCAAGTGTATCATCTTTAAGTCCCTCTCCCTCTTTTGTCCAGGTTGGGTTGGAACAATGGCCACCCCAGAGCTGGGCTCTCTTCTAATGGAAGCCTTACGTTCCTTGTATGCCCAACAACACTGTGCAGGAATTTATAGGGACCATTAGCTGAATGCTTCTCCAGAAAAGAGCCCCAGGTACTCTTTGCACCAATATAGTTTAAATTCTGAGATTAAAGGGACCCTTACCGGCTTAAGGGATTTCATTCTAGACTGGTTCTGAGCCACTGACAATATTAGCTTGAAGCTTGCATCTGCCTCTTCCCCATTTTTAGCTTTTGTACTATTCCCTCTTCCAATGTTATTTACATCTTCCTTGTTAAATCTTATGCATTGATCAGATTTTTGCCTGCATCCCCAAGCCCCATTCCTCCTGTATTCTCTGCTGTCATAAAGGCCGGTCTGAGTTACTCAAGATTTTCCTAGACATTTTCTCAAAGCCTGACAACCTATTCAGGGTAGCTCTCTTATCCAAAATAATTGCCCCATTGAGGTCTGAAGACACAGGCCAGTCAGAGTTTCACTCAGGTAATTATATAGCCTGAGTCACACTAAAATGGGCTCCAAGATTTTGGCCTCAGCTAACTGTTGTACACATTTATAACAGGACAGTGCTCTCTGTCTTTGCCATCCTTTCATTTCTTTCTGTCCTCAGCGATGGTTCTTTTTAGCATAATTGCACATCAAAATCTTGCTTTGAGGAGTGATCAGTACTAGAAAGAGAAAGATGTTTGCCTTAGAGTTGCCCCATTCTGAAGAATATGAAACACCCAAGCCTGCTTCCAAGGAGGCCTATAAGGAGCCATCAATCCACCTCTCCTTTCTCAAGTACAGCCAGTGTGGTGAGGGGTAGAGGCAATGGCACTGAGGGATAGAAAAGGAAAAAAATGGGGACTCTTGGAGAAAGGGAATTTGCAGCTTGCAGGTGCCCATCTAAGGCCAGCAAATAAGATGATGTCATAGAAAAAAATTACATATTTTGTTAATCCTATGCTTTCTAATTATATTTATCTGGTAAAGCAGTGTATCTGAAAGCTGTTCTAGATGTTGCGGGCGTAATAATCAGGTTACCCATCAGTAATCCATGGCCCTGGAGATGGTGAATGTAGTTCAGAACTAAGAGAGAGGGAGATTGGTTGGAACAAAATAAAAGTGTAAGAGATCATAGCTGTGTGGGTAGGCTTGCACTGTGTGCTTAAATAAGCAACTGTTAATTTATATATATGAATATATGTGAATGAGTCTGTACATGATCAATGATTTTATATAAATATAAATATTTATTAAATATATTTATATAAATACAAATATTTATTAAATATATATTTATATAAATATTTTTGTGTATCTATCTATATATATCTATATATATCTGATAATATATAGCTGAAATAATTAGCCCAGGGCATATTAGGTCCTTGATATTATTATGGTTTTAAAAAGTGAACTAGTCATTTTGTAATCAGTTTCATTATGTCAGATAAAATATATGTTCTGTTTGGAAAGCACAATGTTGCATTGAAGCAACGAAGTTATGTGGGAAACATAAAGAATATTTGAAAGAGACTTAAAATCTATGACTAAATGAGAAATGACATTTATGATGCAATGTCCTTGCCAGGATATATTAGAGAGAGTTTATGTCATTGACCAGCCAAAGAAGGAAGCATTTGTATGCTTCTGACAGATGGTGCATTATGTATCCAGAGACAAATTTAAGTATAGTTAAAAAGAAGAGAAGAAAGGAGAAAATTGAAAGATAATAGGCTATATAGAGAGAACAACCAATAGAAAAAAATATGTTGTGCCATACATAACAGTTCTTAAATATTATTGTGATATATTTTCAGGGATGAATATGTGTTGACATAGTACCTGGGATTTTGGACCACATAAACATGCTCACTTTGGATTGAAATCATTTCTCCCAGATTTGTGCCAAGAGCATAACTCTCTCATAGCAACTCAGCCACTAGAATCATGGAGTATGGGAGTGTAACTTGGTCAGACAGGGCTCTTTCTGGTTTCAAAATAAAATGGCAAGGTATAGAGCCTCCAAAGAAATGCACTAAACTCAGAATTAAAAATATTGAGTGATGATATTTTTTGGACTGAGGGTTGCAAGCAAAGAATCCAATTAATTACTATTATGAGCTAACTAAACTAAGGAAATCCAAAAACACCTCATGAAGTTGCGGTATGTAAATTAACTTTTACTCTACCTTTCATAGATGTTTAGTTTCTTAAGAAATTGTCCTTCATTTTGGAGAATGAGCAGAGGCCAATTTCAGCACTTCTCGGATACATTCAAGGTCACTGTCTTGACCGCTGGCCAAGGCTGACTGCCCTGGTCATGCGGCTGTGCCTGTACAACTTGCAATTAAGTAAGCAGCTTTGGACCACTGTTTGGGAGAGCTCCCTCCCAGAACCAGGGAAATTCAAGAGGGATCAGAGAACTATGAGTCATGCCTGGCACTTACTAAAATATGTTAGTGGAGAGGTTGGCTTTGGAGGCCAAGAAATGCGGGAGATTGAGAGTCTACATGGTCTAGACTGAGGGTTATTTTGCTGACATATACTGAGCTCAAATAGATTTTTAATAAATGCTTTTTGATGAACTCATTGATTAAATCCTCCCTAAGTATTTCATATCCCTCATGAATTGTGGAAACTAAACCTGGGTTTACTATGTTAATATCGTTATCTGAATGACAATCCTATCTACAGAGTCACGGTCATCAAAGGTTACAAAAGGCAATCCTCTCTTCTTGCCACTGCCTTGGTCAGGTATGATTTCAATCAATTCAGTTTTCCCATATGGCTCAAAATAATTTTTTAGGTGAAGCTCTTCAGTGCCTTCCTTAATGCTACTAAAAAAGATCTTTGTCACAGTGAAATGGGTACCTGGTCTTCTCCTTCTCTCCATAACTCTTCATCCACCTTGTGTGGCCTTGCATTCGTGACGACTCTTTTTCTGATATGTGTGTATGTTTGTGTTGGGTTGACAGATCAGGAAAGGTGGCAAAAATAGGTTTCCTGAGGCACAGCTAATTAATAGCAGAGATAAACTAGAACTCAGATTCCCTGACTCTCATGTTAAGAGTATTTCCCCTATACTACTGTTAGGCAAATATTGCAATATCCAGCAGCTAACAAATGAAAGCCTGAACTAAAATACTACTATCTGAAATTGAGATAAAAAGGATATTTGAGAGTTACTATCAAATAAGCATCAATGAAGCTACAATTAGTGATTAGATACTACATTAGTTTCCTACTGCTGCTGTAACAAATTACCACAAACTGGATCGCTTAAAACAACTCAAATTTATTTTCCTAAGTCCAAAACAGGTCTCGCTGGGCTAAAATCCAAATATTGGCAGGGCTGCCTTCCTTCTGCATGTTCCAGGGAAGAATCTATTTCCATGTCTTTTCCAGCCTCTAGGGCTGTCTGTATTCCTTGACTAATGGCCCCTTTCCATCTTCAAAGCCAGCAATGAGCTGTTGAATCTTTCTCAAACTGCATCACTCTGACACTGACTCCTTTGCCTCCCTCCTTTAATTTAAAGGATTCTTGCAACTACATTTGGCCCACCAAAATAATCCAGGTTAATCTCTTTATTTTAAAGTCAGCTGATTAACAACTTCAATTTCAACTGCCACCTTAACTCCCCATGCCATGTAACATCATATACACAGTTTTGGGGGATGGAGATGTGAGCAACTTTGGGGAGAGGCATTATTCTGCCTACCACAAATACGGTATATGGAAGTAAAATTATCCAAGGATAAATCTGAGATTTGAATCTGGGAAACTGCAGACAACGAAACTGATGACGGAAATCAAGAAGCTGAAAAGGGATATTGATAGCTGGGCAAATCAGCTTGAGAAATGTTGAGTTTTAATCGATGGTGTTATATGCAGATAAAATTTCCCACCATGCAATTATTGAGAACTCAGGGTTCTAAATGTTGCTATTTGACGAGTGCTAATTACTATGATAGTAAGACCTTTTTCCATTGTCTTGGTTTTCCTATTTATATATTTTGGAATGCACAATATTTTTTTGCAGTAGCATTTAAAGATATGGTACATTTTTTGGCTGTCTGCTACATGCCATAAAAGCTCATATCATGATCTATATGCCCTACTGTTCCAGAATTTAGTTGTTTGTCTTCAAAATCATTTTTACATGGTCACACAATTTTGTATTATATATAAAAAGCTGAAAACAAAGCTCATTATTTTCTCATAGCACTGGTGTTTTAATGGAGTTCTATCCAACTTCAGATAGAAACTCTTTTACATATTAGCTACAGTATTCAAAGTCCAGAGGCAATTTTCTTTATAAACTAAAATCAAAGAAGTTGGCCACAATTCAAAACATTTTCACATAGTTGTACATATCACTAACCGGTACCACTGTGATTTATTTCAAATAAAATTCCACAGCTAACACCAAACTCTTAACATTTTGCAAAACTTATTTCCCCAAATGTTCTGCTTCAGAAGTTCAGGCTGTCATTGGTTAATACAATGCTTAGGGCCCAAGAAAAAAGAGCAAGATTGCCAGACTTTTAATGGTATATAATTGAAACCGTATTATATTAACACAAGAAAAGACAAATAGATCAATGGGAAAGAATAAAGAATTCAGAAACAGACAAAAACCTATACAGGAAATTTGGTATATAACAGTTATAAATCATTAGGGAAAGGGTTCTGAGACAAGTGGCCATTTAAGGAAAAGGATAAAAATATTTCTGTACTTCACAGAATACAAAAAACAAATTTCAGATGGCGTAAGATCCATGTATCACATATAAGAAATATATTCATAAATATAATGATATACATGGTGATGAATACACAAATATGTGATGATATTATGAGCCATGATTGTGCACTATGTAAGGGCTGTATGTGTGTAAAGATTTGTCAGTAAAAATATTTTAAAAAGTATAATGATATGAAACAAAACCTCCTCCATCTGACAAAACATCATTTTTTTTAAAAAACTTAAAAAACAAACCAAAATTGAGTAACAATTTTTTAAATATATGCATAACAGAGAAGTATCCTTCAAAGTGTTTGAAGAATCCCTGAAAGAAAATAAGAATAAGATAAATAACCCAACAGAAAAATAAGCAAAGGATAGCAAAAATAGATAAAACAAGTTTCAGAAGCAGCACCCAAAGGCAATAAACACTTAAATAGATGCTCAATTCCACCTAAGATCAGGAAAATAAAATTAAAAATCACAAGGAGATATCATTTCACCACTATCAGATTAGCAAACATTTGAAGTGATTGATAATACCAAGGGATGGCCAGGGTGGGAGGAAATAGCATTCTGAAACACTGCCAGTAGGGATGTAAACTGGTATATATGCTTTGGAAATAATCTTATACTTTATTTAAATTGACTATTACTCTTGTTCCAGACATTATTAATTTCAGGTATCTATTGCTAGAGAAACATTATAAACATATGCACAGAAACATATTCAAGGAATGCTTTTTCCAGATGTTTTGCAGTTGTGAAAATATGAAAACAAGTTGAATTTTCAACACTAGAGCAATAGATCAAGTAATTGTCCTATATTAACACAATGAAATACTATATAGCAGTTTGGGTCAATGAATAAGGTCTACTTATGTTTATATGGATACTTTTTGATGTTTTCCTACTTATATGCATTTCTGTATATATACATATATACACAAACAGAGACAGATATGTGATATGTATATTATAAGGAATTTTATTCACAACGTTTTTTTGGATGCATGGGCAGGAATCAAACCTGGATGTCCGACATGGCAGGCTAGAATTCTACTACTGAACTACTCATGCAGATACATTTTTTAAAACTTTTTATTGTATAGTATAACATATATACAAAGCAAAGAAATAAAAAAAGCAATAGTTTTCAAAGCACTCTTCAACAAGTAGTTACAGGATCCCAGAGTTTGTCATGAGCTACCATACGATCTTCTTAGATTTTTCCTTCTAGCTGCTCCAGAATATAGGAGGCTAGAAGGATTAAATATGTTTTTATCATCATAATCGACTTTTTTCCTTCTTTTTTTTGTGAAAAACAACATATATACTAAAAAGCAATAAATTTCAAAGCACAGTACCACAATTAGTTGTATAACATATTTCAGAGTTTGACCTGGGTTACAATTCCACAATTTTAATTTTTACTTCTCGCTGCTCTAAGATACTAGAGACTAAAAGAGATATCAATTTAATGATTCAGCATTCATATTCATTTGTTAAATTCTATCTTCTTTGTATAATTCCACCATCACCTTTGATCTTTCTCTCTCTCTCTTTAGGGGTATTTGGGCTATGGCCATTATAAATTTTTCATACTGGAAGAGTCTGTCACTAATATGGGGTAGTGAGATGGAACTATCTGATGTTCTGGAGAGGCTAGCCTAGGTTTCAGGACTTATCTGGACCAGGGATGCATCTGGAGGTTGTAGGTTTCTGGAAAGTTACTCTAGTAACTAGTGCACAGAACCCTTGTGGAATCTTATATATTGCTCTAAGTGTTCCTTAGGATTGGCTGGAATGGTCCTGGTTGGGGGTTGGCAGGTTATAATAGGTAGCAAGGTCTAACTGAAGGTTGTGTAAGAGTAACCTTTAGAGTAGCCTCTGACTCTATTTTAATTTTCTCTGCCACTGATACTTTATTAGTTACACTTCTTTTCCCCCTTTTGGTCAGGACGGAACTATTGATCTCACAGTGCCATGGCTGGATTCATCCCTGGGAGTTATCTCCCATGTTGCCAGGGAGATTTTCACCCCTAGATGTCATGTCCAATGTAGCAGGGAGTACAATGATTTCACTTGTAAAGTTGGGCTTAGAGAGAGTGAAGCTGCATCTGAGCAACAAAACAGGTCCTCCAGAAGTAACTCTTAGGCATGCCGATAGGTAGTCTAAGCTTCTCTGCTACCTACATAGGCTTCGCAAGAGTGAGTCTCATGATTGAGGGCATGACCTATTGATTTGGGTGTCCCTAAGGTTTGAGCCAGTATCAGGGGATGCCCTGATGGTAAGGTTTAATAGTTCCAGCTTCTTTCTCCCAACCGTCAAGGGTCTTTGCAAATACTTTTTGATTAGCTGCTTAATATACTCTAGGATGTATCCAGGCATTACAATAATCTATACAGGATTAAAGGACCTCTTTCTTATCCTGGGCACTCTGTGTTTCTATTGTTCAAATGAGCTATACAAATAGGTTGAGTTAGATTATGCGCTACAGAAAATTTCAGTTCCACACTAAATAAACCTTTCTTCCATTGGTCTCAAAGAGTATGTGTGGCTCTAAAACATAGACACTGTCTCCTTACCCCTGTATTCTGAATCACTTTAACCCCAACCTGTTCAGCTTTGTTCTTATCTCCAAATATTGGGTTATATATATATATAACAGCCTCTCAAAATCCAGAAATAATAATCACCACTCCGGATTTAATGTGTCTGCTCTAAAAGCTTACAATCTAAGCCCCTGTTTTCTTATAAGCATTTTCTAAAGATGACCGTACCATTGTTGTTCTTTTGTTTCTGGCTTACTTTGTCTCATCAAATGTCCCACCTGTCCATTCATATCATTGCATGCCTCACAATTTTGTTCGTTTTTGTAGCAGCCCAGCCTTCGTTCATAAGTGTACACCATCATTCACCAATCTACTTCTCAGTCAGTGCATCCTTCAGCTACCTCCCTTCCTCAGCCACCATGTAGAGGGCCCAAAGTCGACAGTCCATCAACATTCTCAATTTTAGATAGTTTCATAGTTCCCAAGAGAAAGAAAACCAATAAACACATATTCTCCTAAGAGGAAATCTAAACCTCCTCTTAACTCTTGTCCCCTCCCCTGGATACATTTTAATAATTAACCTAAGAGAGAAAAAAACAACAACAAGCTGTGAAAGCTATTTTTTTACTGAACTGTTTGCGTAAAATGTCAAAAAAAATTCAAAACAGTTTCACACTTTGTTTAATGGAGATACACATAGTTAGTAAAAGGACCAAAAAATATACGTGGGAATGATGCACACCAACTTTATGATAATGTTTATTTCTAGGAAAAGTGGGAAATTTGAAAACCAGGGATTTCAGCTTATTTTGTAGCTTTTGTTTCTCCAAAAATAAATCTGGTGCAAAAATGGCAAAACAACAATTTTTAAATCTTAGAGTTATGTTAAAGTATGTCTACTCCATGGTTTCACCATGTTTTCTAACACTTTTATTGAGATATAATTCACATTCCTTACAATTTACCAATTTAAACTATACAATTGAATGATTTTTACTATATTCATAGAGTTGTATAACCATTCACCACAATCAATTTTAGAACATTTCATGACCCCCAAATAAATCATATACCTATTAGCTGTCATTCCCCTTTTCCTCTCAACCCTCTCCAGTTCTAGGCAACCACTAATCTACTTTCTGTTTCTAAGATATGCCTGTTCTGAACATCTTATATAAATGGAATATACAATATGTGGTCTTTTGTGACTGGCTTTTTACACTTAAAGCATTCTCAAGGTTTATCCATTTTGCAGTATCCATCAACTACTATATCCATATATAATTTTTCATATATGAATATATTACATTTTGTTCACCCATTCTTCAGTTGATGGATATTCAGATTGTTTCCACTTTTGGGTATTATGAATAACAATGTTATAAACATTCATGTACAAGTTTTTATGGGCACGTTTATAGTCCCTAGCAGTAACCTTCCTGGGTCATATGGTAACTCTGTGTTTAACATTTTGAGAAATGGCAAATTGTTTTCCAAAGTGGCTGCATAATTTTACATTCCCATTAGCAATGGTTCCAATTTCTCCATGTCTTCACTGACACCTGCAATTGTCTGTGGTTTTGATCATAGCCATCCTCGTGAGTGTGCCATAGCATCGAATTATGGTTTTGGTTTTCATTTCCCTAATAACTAGTGATATTGAGCATCTTTTCATGCGCTTGTCTTTAAGTATTTTTGAATATATGGAATATTTTAATATTTAACACTTTCTAATTAAATCTTGATATGGAAACTGAGGGCATATATAAAGAATGCTAACCTTGACTTGGAGGACTTTTGAAAAAGAATAATACTTAAAATACTTTCTCAGACACATATTTGGGGCAAAACTGCATAGAACATGAATCAAGAAGACTATTCAATCAGTGGCAAAGAGAAAACTGGTTAATGGGTTAGTAATGCAATTATATAACAATGCAAAACCTCCATTTTATAATTTGAAGGAAGGGGTATTTAAGAATGTCAGTGTCATTGATGAGTCCTTACCCATAACCATTTTTCTGCAGTGGAATACTAGTAGAATAGTAGAATTGAAACACAATGAGACAGAAAGGCTAGCAGTGCTCTTTCTTTTTTTTTTTTAAATTGAGATATATTATATATTCACATACCATATAATCATCAAACGTTTCACAATATCATCATATAGCTGTGCATTCATCATCATAATTGATTTTTGAACATTTTTATTGCTTCCAAAAAAACTAAAATAAGAATAAAAATTAAAAATAAAAGTGAAAAAGAACACCCAAAACATCCCATACTCCCCATCCCCTCTATTCTTTATTTATTTTTTGTCTTTTTTTTTTCTTACTCATCTGTCCATACACTGGATAAAAGGAGTATCAGTCACAAGGTTTTCACAATCATATGGTCACACCTTAAAAGCTATATAGTTATACAATCATATTCAAGAATCAAGGCTACTGGATTACAGTTCAACAGTTTCAGGTATTTTCCTCTGGCTACCCCAATACCCCCAAAACTGAAAAAGGATATCTGTATACTGCATAAGAATAACCTCTAGAATGACCTCTCAACTCTATTTGAAATCTCTCAACCACTGAAACTTTATTTTGTTTCATTTCTTTTCCCCTTTTTGGTCAAGAAGGCTTTCTCAATCCCACAATACCAGAGTCAGGCTCATCCCTGGGAGTCATGTCCCAAATTCCTAGGGAGATTTACACCCCTGGGAGTCATGTCCCTCATAAAGGGAAGGGCAGTGAGTTTACCTCCAGGGTTGATTTAGAGATAGAGGCCACATCTCAGGAACAAAAGAGGTTTTTTGTGGGTAACTCTTAGGCATAATTATAAGTAGGCTTAGCTTTTCTTCTGTAGGAATAAGGGCAAGCCCTAAGATTGAGAGCCTGGTCCACCAAATTGGTAGTCCGGAATGCTTGTGAAAATATTAGGATTTCCCAAGTGGGGAAATTTAATATTTCTGCAGTGCTCTCTTTTTATCATTTAAAATAGAGAGCTATATTGGGGCGGGCCGCGGTGGCTTAGCGGGCAAAGTGCTTGCCTGCCATGCCGGAGGACCTCGGTTCGATTCCCGGCCCCAGCCCATGTAAAAAACAAACAAACAAACAAAATACAAGAAAATGTTTAAAGATGTTTTCCTTCCTTCCTTCTCTCTGTCTTTCCTTCCCTTCAAAAAAAAAAAAAAAAAATAGAGAGCTATAAAATCTGGGGCAGAAACTTCCAACGCAAACTATCTGTTCTATGATAGTATATTAAATTAAAAAACAGACACTGATCTCTATTACAGACTGCTGTAATTCAAATTCCTTTAAAGGTTTGATGAAATTTTATTATTAAGTTAAGAATCAGATCAATATATTCTTCTACTCCATGGATTGGATGACAGTGCAGAAAATGACATAATAGTGGTGGACATTTATAAGAGCTCTGTTGAAGTCACAGTTGGTATGAATTGGAAGAATTAATCAAATCTTTGCTTCATGCAATACTTTTATTCATTTCTAAGATCGTTTTTGAGGAGACATTGTACTTTAAAAAAAAACAGGGGAAATAGGAAGATTAGAAAACTGTTAATTGTGAGAAAATCAGTGAGCACATAAAAAGAAAAGTATACCTCCCTTAACAGCCATATTGGAAGCAACAGTTATATATTTATATTTTAAACATTTGGATCATACTTATATGTACTAAGCTTAATTCACATTAAAGTTTCAGTAATGACTTCAACCAAAGGACAATAAAACATTACCTAATTTTTTGTCTTGTTTTTCATTCTCCTCACTAATTTCTATTTTGGTCAAGCTAATTTACAAATTAAAGGGAAAACAAGACTCCAGGGTACATGAGCTGTAACAAAACAAAGGACCCATGCAAATCCCCTAGGATTAGAACAGCTACTATGCATGATCAAAAAAGACTACTGGCGAGCAGTTCCGGGTCAAGATGGCGACTTAACAACGTGCATGTTTTAGTTTGTCCTCCAGAACAACTACTAAATAACCAGAAACAGTACAGAACAGCTCCTGGGGCCACGTCAGTGACCAGACACACAGCGTACTCCAGTCTGGACCAGCTGGACCGGCTGCGAGCACCCCCCGGAACCGTGAGTTCCCAAAGCTGCGGCAGCCAGTGCCTCTCCCCCACAGGCTGCTTTCCAGAGGGGAAAGGAAAGGACTTTACCAGCAGCAGAGACTGGGCACAATCAAACACCAATTGTGGAACTAATTAACTAATTCTGACTACTAAAAATAGGCCCCCAGCTTAGGTGAACCTGATCGAAGTGGAGGTTGCTCATTTTTGCCCCGGCGGCAAGGGGGCAGGACTGACAGAAAAAGGGGGAAAAAAAAAAGAAGGAAACAGAGGTTTTTGTGGCTGTGTATCTATAAAGGCTTGACTGCCTCTGGATACAGTGGCAGGACTTTTCAGGCTGCAAATGTCCCAGACATAGGCAAAAGTGAGCTCTTTTGGGGGCTTGTCTGGAGCCTGTGCCTTCCCTGGGGTGGGGGGTGAAGCCCAACTCAGGTGGAATCCCTCCATCAAGGAATTCAGACTTGGGGCTTGGTAATTTGAAGCCATTAAAACCAGCCTACAACCTCTCCTCTGTCTCCACCATGCCCCCAGCAGGGTGAGTCTGCCAAAGTTAAAGGTACCGCATCATCTTATGCTGGTGGGACCTGCAGTCAGACAAGCACCACAAACTGGGCAGGATAAAAAAACAGAGTCCAGAGACTTCACAGGGAAGTCTTTCAACCTGCTGGGTCTCACCCTCAGGGAAAACCGACGCAGGTGACTCTTTCCTCCTGATAGGAGGCCAGTTTGGTCTGGGAAAATCTGGCTGGGGTCTATAATATCTAAGTAGACGCTCCTAAATGTGTGTGGGTGAAAGGCACCACACAAGCAGGGCAAGAAACAAGAAAACAAGAACTGGAAAATTCTCCTCTGTTAAACAAAACTTAAGCTAAAGGTCCAGATAAAGCTGAACGGAATGTCAAAGAACAGATAGACGCAAATTCATCCAGCAAGAAAACCTTAGATAAAAGAAGTGAAAGCAACCTCCAGAATAAACTAATTAAGGCAATTAAATGTCTAGACACCAGCAAAAAATAAATCACACTAGGAAAATTGAAGATATGGCCCAGTCAAAGGAACAAACCAACAATTCAAATGACATACAAGAGCTGAAACAATTAATTCAGAATGTATGAATAGACATGGAAAACCTCATCAAAAACCAAATCAGTGAATTGAGGGAGGATATAAAGAAGGCAAGGAAAGAACAAAAAGAAGAAACTGAAAGTCTGAAAAAACAAATCACAGAACTTATGGGAATGAAAGACACAGTAGAAGAGATGAGAAAAACAATGGAAACCTACAATGGTAGATTTCGAGAGACAGAACATAGGATTTCAAAACTGGAGGATGGAACATCTGAAATCCGACAAGAAACAGAAACTATAGGAAAAACAATGGAAAAATATGAGCAGGGACTCAGGGAATTGAAAGACAATATGAAGCGCATGAATATATGTGTTGTGGGTGTCCCAGAAGGAGAAGAGAAGGGAAAAGGAGGAGGAAAACTAATGAAGGAAATTATCACTGAAAATTTCCCAACTCTTATGAAAGACTTAAAATTAGATCCAAGAAGTGCAGTGTACCCCAAAGAGAATAGATCCAAATAGACATACTCCAAGACATTTAATAATCAGAATGTCAGAGGTCAAAGAGAAAGAGAGGATTTTGAAAGCAGCAAGAGAAAAGCAATCCATCACATACAAGGGAAGCCCAATAAGACTATGCACAGATCTCTCAGCAGAAACCATGGAGGCGAGAAGACAGTGGGATAATATATTTAAATTATTAAAAGAGAAAAACTGCCAACCAAGAATTCTATATCCAGCAAAACTGTCCTTCAAAAATGAGGGAGAAATTAAAACATTTTCAGACAAAAAATCACTGAGAGAATTTGTGACCCAGAGACCAGCTCTGCAAGAAATACTAAAGGGAACACTAGAGACAGATACGAAGACAGAAGAGAGAGATGTGGAGAAGAGTGTAGAAAGGAAGACTATGAGTAAAGGTAAAAAGAAGGAAAATTATATATGACTTATAAAATCCAGAAGGCAAAATAGCAGAAGTACTACCCATGCAGTAATAACACTGAATGTTAATGGATGAAACTCTCCAATCAAAAGACATAGTCTGGCAGAATGGATTAAAAAACAGGACCTATCTATATGCTGTCTCTACTCAAAGGACACGAGGCCAAGGACACAAATGGACATTTACACACCAATGTTTATAGCAGCATTATTAACAATTACAAGGAGATGGAAACAGCCAAAATGTCCATCAACAGACAGCTGACTAAACAATCTGTGACATTTACATAAGATGGAATATTATGCAGCTATAAGACAGAATAAAGTTATGAAGTATGTAACAACATGAATGGACCTTGAGGACATTATGCTGAGTGTGATTAGCCAGGAACAAAAGGACAAATACTGTATGGTCTCACTGATATGAACTGACATTAGTGAATTAACTTGGAATATTTCCTTGGTAACAGAGACCATCAGGAGAGAGAAATAGGGTGAGATATTGGGTAATTGGAGCTGAAGGGATACAGATTATGCAACAAGACTGAATATAAAAACTCAGAAATGGACAGCAGAATACTACCTAACTGTAATGTAATTATGTTAAAACACTGAATGAAGCTGCATGTGAGAATGATAGAGGGAGGAGGGCTGGGGCATAAATGAAATCAGAAAGAAAGATAGATGGTAAAGATCAAGATAGTATAATCTAGGAATGCCTACCATGTATAATAATAGTGAAATGTACAATGTACAAATTTTAAAAATGTTTTTGCATGAGGAAGAACAAAGGAATGTCATTGCTGCAGTGTGCTGAAAATAGATGGTACTTAGTAGTTTAAAATTTCAACTAATGTGTGAGACTAAAGCAAAAAATGTTTGTTACAAAATTTAGATTTTGACTAGAGCATTTTCTAATATAACTCATGTAGATAGTTTGATTGAATGTCATAAGTACTTGGAATCTCAGGTAGGACATGAGATTTTGTTAGTTTGTCCAAAGTGATGCCCCGATGAATCCCAGAGTAATTTGATCAGTGACTAGAAAAGTGTTTGCAAGCCCCCTTCGGGGAATGGTGAGAGTGGGGAGAAATTCAACTTCCCCAAGTTGAATTCTTGATATTCTCACAAGCAGTGTGGACAACCAAAGCTATAGGCTGAGCCCCCAGTCTTGGGGGTTGTTCATATGAAACTTAACCCCACAAAGGATATGCCAAGTCTACTTAAAATTTAGGCCTAAGAATCACCCCCAAGAGAGCCTCTTTTGTTGCTCAGATGTGGCCTCTCTCTCCAGCCAACATGACGAGCAGTCTCACCACCCTCCCCTTCTCTGCATGGGACATGACTCCCAGGGGTGTGGACCTTCCTGGCAACGTGGGACAGAGATCCTGGAATGAGCTGAGACTCAGCATCAAGGGACTGAGGAAAACCCTAGAATGAGGTGAGAATTAACATCAAGGGATTGAGAGAACCTTCTCGACCAAAGGGGGAAGAGTGAAAGGAGACTAAGTGTCAATGGCTGAGAGATTCCAAACAGAGTTGAGAGGTTATCCTGGAGGTTATTCTTATGCATCAAGTAGATATCACCTTGTTGTTCAAGATGTAGCAGAGAGGCTGGAGGGAACTGCCTGAAAATGTAGAGCTGTGTTCTAGTAGCCATGTTTCTTGATGATGATTGAACAATGATATAGCTTTCACAATGAGACTCTATGAATGTGAAAACCTTGTGTCTGATGCTCCTTTTAGCTACTATATCAACAGAAGAGTAGAACATATGGAATAAAAATAAATAATAGGGGGAACAAATGTTAAAATAAATTTAGTTTGAAATGCTAGTGGAAATGAAAGCGAGGGGTAAGGGGTATGGTATGTATAATCTTTTTTTTCTCTGTTATCATTTTATTTCTTTTTCTGTTGTCTTTTCTTTTTCTAAATCGATGCAAATGTTCTAAGAAATGATGAATATGCAACTATGTGATGATATTAAGAATTACTGATTGTATATGTAGAATGGAATGATATCTTAATGTTTGTTTGTTAATTTTTTTAATTAATAAAAAAAGTTAAAAAAAATATTCCATAGCACGCAAAAAAAAAAAAAAAAAAAAAGACTACTGGCCACTCATTCATTCCATGAGACAGACACTCCAGGAACATGATGTAAAAAGGAAACTGGGAAAAAAAGAAAAATGAAACTGATAAGTAAATATATCATAAAAATACAGCATGATAAATTCTAAAGTAAAAGTAGCCATAAAGTTTTAAGAGGGGCTAGAGAAGGGCACCCAAGCTAAAAATAGGCATGAAAACCTCATAGAAAAGGTGTCTCTTGAGTTGAGCCCCAAAAATGAATTTCAGAGAAAGAGCCAGTTGAAAGTTTGGGGAAGTGAATTACACACAAAGAGAGTATCACGAGACCAAGGGCAAAGGGAGAACAGCACATTTGAAGAAATGTTCATAATTCAGTATATATGAGCTTGAGGGCCTGTGTGTGATGGCAGAAGGTTGGTGAGTGAGGAGGTCAGCAAGTGGGACCATTCATGAATTGCTATTTGTGTGGCATGCTGAAGAATTTGAACCTTCTCCTGAAGACACTAAAGGTCTTAAAGCAGGGTATTAATATGACTAAATGTGATTTAGATGTCTAGGCCTCAATAGACTGTGACTAAAAATGAGATCATGTTTACTTTCAGTGATCAATTTATGCTGATATAATGACAAACATTTAGGACTGTGTTCTAGTTTGTTAGCTGCCGGAATGCAACACACCAGAGACGGACTGGCTTTTAATAAAAGGGGATTTATTTTGTTAGTTCTTCAGAGGAAAGGCAGCTAACTTTCCACTGAGGCTCTTTCTTACGTGGAAGGCACAGGATGGTCTCTGCTGGTCTTCTCTCCAGGCCCTTGGGTTCCAACAACTTTCCCCGGGGTGATTTCTTTCTCCATCTCCAAAGGCCTGGGCTGAGCTGCTGGTGCTGAGATGAGGAATGCCGAGCTGCTTAGCAGTACTACATTGCAATCTCTCATTTAAGCACCAGCCAATTAAGTCAAATGTCACTCATTACAGCAGACACGCCTCCTAGCTGACTGCAGATGTAATTGGCAACAGATGAGGTTCACCTACCGTTGGCTTATGTCCGCAGCAACAAGATTAGGTATGCTCACCTGGCCAAGTTGACAACTAAATCTAACTAACACAGACTGTTATCGCTATGGCAGCTGCTGTTCTTGGTACAAGACATATATTAATTTGTTTAATCCAGTCTTCTCTACTTTGTAGCACAAAGGCTGCCTTCCTTTTAGTCTTTACTTCCTCCACACTGGTCAGGGACCAGCTGTAATAAAGCTTACTCTTTTGCTTTGATCCAAGCAAGGCCACAGCTCACTCCTATTTTCTTTTCTTTCCTCACAGGACAGGTGGGATCAGACTGTAACTTTCTGGGACCTCACTGAAATTTAGGTTCTTATAGTAGAAGAATTAACGACAACTTCTGCATAAATCCCTATCTTTTCTCCCTTCTCTAATCAGCAGACACCTTTATTAAATCCACAGTCCAGGTACAGCTCATCCATTGTCACCAAAATCATTTCAGGAATCTTGCTTAGGTGACTAAAATCTAAGTACTTCTTAGCCCAAGAATGAGAAAAGCTTTTCTCCTTTCATCTTCCATCTATCACCTAGTTTTCTGAGATTTATTAGTGGATAGATGATTGACAGAGAAACATATATTTCTTTCAGGGAAAAGACCGTTCCCACCTGTTACAGTCAGGGACCCATAAGATGATCACAAAATTTAGTCTTTCTCAATGATTAATATGATTTTAATACCATCTTACGAAAGGACTGGAGAAACACCAAGACAAAAAACAGTAAGGAATTATGCCTATTTTAGTGTAACAGATAAGAGCTTGTGCTCCTAAGTCAGAATTAAGACTGTCACTTACTTAAACTATGTGACCTTGATCATTTAAGTTAATCAACCACTGTAAGTCACAGTTTTGTCACTTGAAAAATGAGATTAAATAATAATACCTGTATCAAAGGTTAGGTATTGACCTTGTGAGGATGGAAGGAGATAAGATAGGTAAAGTTCCAGCACAGTGCCTGATGGTGATTATTATTATTATTATTGTTTATTTTTACAAATTTGGTCTTCCTTTTCTAACAATTTTTTATGTATTTCCCATTTATCTGCATTAATACCTTCCTAATGTCAAAGCTTGTATACAATAGCATAAAATTCAGTCTTTTCTGTCTCTACAATTGCTTAAAATACTGGTGATTTTAGTTTGCTTTTCTTCTTAAGACATTTTTTTGCAAAATTCTGGCTTTGTATTACAAAAAAAGCCATCAGTTCTTCTGTATTTTATATTCTGTCTCTTTGATTTTTCCATGAATTTATTTGTACCCCACAGAATTTTAGGAAAAAAGGACACTTCTAAGAACGCACTTACTAAAAGAAGATAAAATGAATAGATAAGAAAATCAGTATAGGGCAGGCCATGGTGGCTCAGCAGGCAAGAATGCTTGCCTACCATGCCAGAGGACCTGGGTTCAACTTCCAGTGCCTGCCCATGTAAAAAAATATATGTATATATAGCAAAAAATAAAATAAAGGCAGGGGTTAATATTAGAACCTTATGTTATTCTTTTCTTTGGAGTTGACAGAGTTGAGCTTCAAATTTGGTCCTGAGCTTCCTGGTAGCCAAGAAAGGAATGTATCAGTTAAATAGTTCCTACTATCCAGAAGATAAAACAAAAAAGACAACCCTCTTTTCCTGAAATTACGATCACGCATCCCAGTAGAGAGGTAAATTACTTCCTCGTCAAGCTTACCGTGGTAATTCCACAGTAGGTAATAAGGGGGAAGCCCTCCATTTGCGTCTGTGGCTTTCTAAACTGTGATTCCATCCTGGTTTTGGAGGTTTTATGTCCCATCGGAAGAATAATGCCCATTTGTACATCAACTTGGAAAAAGGTTGACCCTGAGCAGAAATGTGAAATCTTCAAAGTTTGTCCTAGGTGTCTACACCTATCTTTGTGTATATTATTTACTTTTCTCCAAATTCTGGTGCTACCTTCTTTTCTAAGTCCCTTACCCAGACCCCAATTTTTTTTTAAGTATCTGGTTGGTATTGATCATTAAAACCTGAAAAACGAATTTGTTCTTATTGTGACTAGATTTCAAAGTGCACCTTTTTCCAGACATTTGAATTTTAATCCTTTTCTCTCTCAAAATAGAGCGAGGTTCCTAGTCTCTATTAATATAATTTCAGAAATTAATAAACATTCTATATTCGATATAGTTCATCTTCACATTTTCTTTCATTCATTTTATAAACCTGAATTGATAAGTTTTGTGGAGGCTACTGCAATTAGAAGCTGTGATAACTAAGTCATGGTCCCTAGTCTAAAAGAACTCATGCTGTTGTACAGAACATAGATGCGCAAATAAATAATAGAAATATAATGTGGTAAGTGCATGAATAGACATTATGTTTAGTTTAGGCACAATTAGTAGTGAAACACAGGAAATAAGTCACCTTACAGCAAAAAAAAGGGGCGATGAGGGAAAGCTTCAGAGAAGGTTGTGTTTAAACTAGATTTTTGGCAAGTAGTGATGCTCTCTATATTTATGAAGAGAGGAAAGGCATTTCATTTACAAGGAAAAGTATGCATATGTGTGTGTAATAAGGTATGGAGATAAGAGACAACATGATGGATTTTTCAAGAAACCACTAATAGTTTGGGGAGCCAGTAGAGGAAAAAGATAATATAGGTAAAGGTAAGAGCCGTATCATGGGGGTTTATTGTAGGTGATGAGAGACCAGATTCTACGCTGTAAGCAACAAAGGAAGGTTTTTAAAATAAGGGAGTCATGATGTGATTTTGTATTTTCAAGATAGTCAGACTGGTGGCAGTTTGAGGGGTGGCTTGGAATGAAACTGGAAGTAGTCTGAATTATAAGAAGTATTTGTAACAACCTAAGGAAGGAATGAAGGAGATCTGAAATTATCAGTGATAATGGGGCTAAAGGGAAGGGGGCAAATACAAGAATGTTTCCAGAAGCAATTGATAGGACCGAGTGACCAGGGGATGCAGAAGAGAAGGAACTGTCGCTGGCTTAGGAAGAAAGATGATGAGTCCAACTTGGCTGGCACGTCTGAGATTCCTGTGGGATGTACAGAGAGGAACATTCAGTAACCAGTTGACTGGAGAGGTGTGGAACTCAGCAGAGAAGTGCGGACTGGAGATACAGACACGGGAGTAGCAATCCGGAAATGTAGAATCATAAAAGCAGAGGACCAGGAACCGTACTCTGCAGAACATGGAGAGTACTGGGGGTAGACAGAGGACACAAGACGGTCAGAGATGTGAAGAAGCTCCTGGATGGACACAATAAAGTCCGGAACAAGAAGCAGTATCACAGAACTTTCGGGGAGGAAGTGGTCCTCTGCTGATGGCACTAGAATCTCTGAAAAGCTTCTCCCTGGACAGAAAGACATCGCCAGTGGAAATAACAATTCTCTCTTTTTTTTTTTCAATTCTCTCCCTCCACTGCTTTGACTGCTCATGCCTAGCCTTGAACGTTGTTGAACAATAACTGACAAACAATATTAATGATGCCTGTAGAACTAGAGAACACACAGTCTTCTCACAAATAAAAGAAATAAAATGGCATCCTCCTCTGGAGCTGCAAAATGATAAACAGAAAAAAACCACCATAAGGGTTGTCATTTACTGTATCATGAAAGTTTTCAATTTCTATAAAATCTTAGCACATCATCCTCATAAAAATAAAAGTTAATTGAAAACCACCTCAGTCTGCCTCATACTGAATTAGTAGTATTCTGTCACTATACGACTAATTTTTACTCGTTTATCATCAGAAATTGTGTGTTCAATTTAACTCCATATAGAAAAAAATTCTCTATATCTTTTTTTACTTTTTTTAACCGAATTATCAAAATATGATTTAAAACTATTTAACAGACTTGAGAATTAAAATACTACTTAAAAAAAAAGTACCCTATCTGGTAAGAATTATTTACTCAAAACAAAGAAGTATAAGCAAGAACATTTCTTGCTTAGTCTTTATTGCCAAATCAAATAATGAACCAATATTGCTTCATGGTGAGAATTTGTTTTGGTCAATTTTCTGAGTAAAAAAGCATTATTAGTTGGAGTGAAACTTGAGTCCTGCTTCTTTTGCTAATACTTTTAGGAATTTTGGAAAAAATCATTTAAAGTGCCGAGGCTTTGTTTCTCTTGTCTACAAGTGTGATGAAGATGTCGTTTCCATGTTGTAACAGTAAAGTGATATCGCAACAAAAAGACCCAGAAAAAACTGGGGTTCTATAATTAGAAAATCTTATTAATTCCAGTTCCAAATTAGCAAACATTTCTAAATAGCTTTAAAGAGAAATAACTCATTATAACTTTGTAATACTCAAAAATCAAACCAAATAATTATCTAAAGTCATGAATGTCAGCATAAAATATTAATGAAGCATATTTTGCAATTTAATTTTAGAGGTCAGAGGATATTAAACCTGTCTCCTGCTAAAGTCTACTTTATATATATATATTCTTTGACTATGTTTTCATTATGGGTTTTATTTATAAAAATGGTAAACTTCAGGGTTCGATCAAGCTCTATTATGAAGATTGGAGAATTTCCATGGGAAAGAACCTTGAAAATTAAACCAAATCTTCTTTCTAGTCTATAAGAGATTAAAGATAGCCACAAATTTTTTGACACTCCTGTCATTCAAAAAAGAGGAATTTATGTCCCCTTGTTTTAATTCTGGTAGAGTCTGCGTGTTTGACTAATAGAATACAGCACTGGGTTTTAATGTACTGACAGCTTCAACATCCTTATAGAACATGAGCCTTTGGAACCCAGCTACGGTGCTGTGAGGAAGCCCAGGACCTCTGGAGAGGTCCATGTGGAGAAGCACACGTGGAGAAGAAACAAGAGCTCCATCTAACAGAGGTGTGTGGGTGGTTCAGTGGTAGAATGTTTGCCTGCCATGCAGAAGGCTTGGTTTAATTCCTGGCCCATGCACCACCACCCAAACAAACAAACACATAAACAAAAAACCCTAAAAGATCCCCAGTTAACAATTCTGCCAGATATTTGTAGCAGAGCTAACACAATTTGTTTACTATGTAAGTGAGTCATCTTGGAAGTGGATTCTGCCCCAGTCAAGCTGCCTCAACTGATGCTATGGGGAGCAGAGATACACCATCCCTATGAAGCCCTGTTCAAATTGCAGATTTATACACAAAATAAATATTTATTGTTATTTTGAGCAGCTAAGTTGTGTGTGCTTTATTATGTACAATGGATGACTAGAATATAGTCAAAATAGTCCAGTGTAGATGAAGAAGAATCCTTAAATAGAATATTTGTATTGCAGTTTCAAAGTCACATGATGTAAAAACAAGGTTTTTGTTTTTTTATGGTTGAAAGAATTTGTCTCATACTACACATAGATAAGAGTAGAACTTCTGTTTTAATAATTCGGTTTAAGTGAAGTGGAAATTGGAACTCTAGATAAGTATAAGAGGTATAATAAATTAACAATAAATTCTGAGTACTTCTTTGACACATACAATGTACTCAGATATGCTTTACATATTAATTTAAGTCCATCAGTCATGCATCTTTCTCTGGCACTACAGAATATCTTCCCATGGGCCATTTTTCCTTTCCTCATTCTTAGTTGGAATCCACTGACTCAGCAAAATTTTTGGAGCACAGATTTGGACATGCCACAAAGAAATTAGATGAGACTTTATTTTACCATCAATAATTACTATTTCTATCCATGATGCTTATTGTTTCTCGGCCACTAAAATAAAGTTAATATACTTTTATGGGACTAGATTGTAGCCAAGGTTGATAAAGTGAAAGCTATTATAATTATTTTATAATTATAAAATATAATTATATTTAATAATATAATTATTATTATATTATTTATAATATAATAAATATTTAATTCATATTAATTCATATTTAATTCATATTTTAAAAGTATGAATTAAAAAATTCTATTAGTGTACCATATTGCTTATTTAAGTTGAAGCCTTGGGAGATAGTTAGGAAGTGGTTTGGGTAGTGGTCACCACATCATGATTACCACATCATGGTAACCCGATTCCCCTTCATCGTTGGTTGTTCTAAGAATGGGGATGTGACTAGAGCCTGGCCAAAGAGACACAGGGGAAGTTAGCTGGGTTCTTTTGGAAAAGCTTTTCTTTCCTAAAAGAGAGAGATAGGCCCTTGAGGAGAATACATCTGCCTTCTACTCCATTTCTTCCTGCTTTTGAAGTTTTTACACAAGTACATGATTCGTGGAAGTCCTCCAGCCATCTTACAACCATGAAATTAGCAGAATAGAAAGTGGGAAGAACCTGTGTCCTTTATGATATTGCTGAACCTTTTTACCTATTCAGAAACTCTCTACATCCAGATTTCTTTTTGAGTGAAGTAATCAAATGTCCCACTATTATTTAAGCAAATTGTAGTGGGTTATTTTGATACTTACAGCTAAAAGCATTCCTAATTGATTTAATAATGCTAAAAATTGCCCAGACAGTGCCTGAAAAATATCAGGTGTTTAAACAAACCAAAAACTTTGGCTATTACTCCTGTAAGTAAGATAAAGGTAAAATACAAAGATTAATATATCAAAATCACCATATATCTTCCTCACTACTCAAAGTCCTTTCCTACTCTGAAATCTCATATAACTTTGTCCTTTTTATGGACACTAATCACATATACTTTAAATTTTAATCATATGTATATATGATTTATATTGGCTGCTAAGTGTAACTTCTGTTTTGTACTATCAGTAGCCTTATTTCCAGTAGGTACTCAGTAACTGTTACATGAATTAATGATTAAGTCAGTATATTTAAATTATGCAAGTATGCAACAATCAGACAGTGTAATTTCTCAGGAGAATTATACCCTTGATATGTGTCTGTGTGCATGTGTGTGTGTATAATTTAATAGAATGACAGAAGAATTAATGAATTTGCTGGTAGTTTTATTTCTGATTTCATTTTTGGACCCTACCATTACATATAACTATAATCCTGAGCTAGATGATGAAATTTAAAGCCATGTGTGTGTTTCAGCAAGGGTTCCTCTTAGGAAATAAAGCAGAGGTCAGCCGAATCCAATGGAGTCCGACTGGAGGTGCACAAACAGGCTCTTACCAAGGTGCCGTCCTAAGCTTCTATTCAGCCCAATTCAAGTTCACACCTTATTTATTTATCTATTTATTTTTACATGGGCTGGCATCAGGAACCAAACCTGGGTCTCCGGCATGGCATGAGAGAACTCTGCCACCGAGCCACCGTTGCCCTCCCAAGTTCACTCTTTTTTATTACAGTAATTGCAGAGACATTTTGCCCATAAAATCATGGTCAAATGTTTCTCTAGACAGACTCTTCCAGCTTTCCAGTTTTAGGGAAGAATTGTTACTTAAGAAGTAAGTTTTCAATCTCTAAAGCTGAAGTGTTCTGAAGCAATGAGACACAATTTGATGAAAGGAGAATCAAAGTTTAGTGTGACTGAGGATAGCTGGGGATACAGACCAAGGTGCATGGAACCTGGGTGAAGCAAGAAGAGTCCATAACAGAAGCTTCTGGGCTTGGTTGGCATGGATAGGTCCCAGGGCTTGGGTGCCAAGAATTAGATCCTTAGGAGAAAGAAAAGATACTGAAGATCAATTTGACTTAAAAACATTTCTTCAGGACTAGCCACAATGGAGGGCAATGGGAAAGAGGATTTGTATGGATCATGCTTATCTTTCATGGTACTCAAAGAGCATGTCTTTGCAGCTAATTTGCAACATTCTAGTTGCATTAATTTGTATGAATTACTCCCCTCTTTCCCTGAGTTTCTTTTTCCTCAATTTTGGGGATACTGATACCTACTGTATAGAGTTCTTGAGGAGATTAAATGAAATATATACTGTATGTATATGTGTGTGTGTGTGTGTTTGTGTGTAGAATCACTTAGCACAATTCCTGGGACATAGTGGGATATAATTCCAATTCCTCCCATCACATGTTATATTTATTCAATAAATGGAAATTGAGTATCTACCAGATACTCTGTTTTATGCACCCCAATACAAAGGTAAACAAGATGAAGCCTACCTTGCTGGGAATGAATGAAAAAACTGCGATTGTTATGAATACCTGTCCAACTTTAGAATTTAAAGGAATTCTAAAAACATAAGATTCTTATCTGGAAACCCATTTTGTATATAATATGAAAAGAAGAAACATGCAAAAAATTGGCAAATATTTAAAAGGGACACATGTATATTGAATTTTAATACAGAATAGACTTGGTCTGTTCTATTTAGAATCTCCATTTCAAATATTTGCTTTTCTGGATTTAGTGGCCATGGGAGAATGGTTTGCTGAAGGACTGTAAAGAAGAGACGAGAAAAGCTGAGTAGAAAGCAAAATGTAACTAAAACAGAGAGCATGTGGATCAAAAAAGGGTTAGGAGACTGTGCAACAGGACTAGATACAAAAACTCAAAAATGGACAGCACAATAATACCTAATTGTAAAGTAATCATGTTAAAACACTGAATGAAGCTGCATCTGAGCTATAGGTTTTTGTTTTGTTTTGTGTTGTTTTGTTTTGATTTTACTATTATTACTTTTATTTTTTTCTCTATATTAACATTCTATATCTTTTTCGGTTATGTTGCTAGTTCTTCTAAACCAATGCATATGTACTAAGAAATGATGATCATGCATCTATGTGATGATGTTAAGAATTAATGATTGCATGTGTAGAATGGTATGATCTCTAAATGTTGGGTTAATTTCTTTTTTTCTGTTAATTAAAAAAAAAAAAAAAGAGAAGGGATACAGACTGTACAACGGGACTGGATATAAAAACTCAGAAATGGACAGCACAATACTACCCAATTGTAATGCAATTATGTTAAAACACTGAATGAAGCTGCATGTGAGGTATAGGTTTTTTGTTTTTGTTTTTTTTGTTTTTTTTTTCTTTCTATTATTGTTTTAATTCTTATTCTGTTGTCTTTTTATTTCTTTTTCTAAATCGATGCAAATGTACTAAGAAATGATGAATATGCAACTATGTGATGTTATTAAGAATTACTGATTGTACATGTACATTGAAATGATTTCTAATTGTTTTGTTAATTCTTTTTTTAATTAATAAAAAAAAAAAAAAAAAAAAAAAAAGGGTTAGGAAAAAGAGCATAGAGAGAAATTAGCAGGGGTTGTGGTGAAGAAGAAAATGTTGTGTTGTTTGATTGTTGACCATAAAAGAAGGAAATAAGAATAGTCTCTTTAAACTGTGCGAGTACTGAAGACAAATAAACAACATTAAACGGTGGCTGGAGGCTAACCAGGAAGAAATAGCCGGGTAGAATTTAAAGAAGGCTACACATTTAAAAATATAAAATACTTTTCATGCTGCTTAGGAATACACAAAGAAAGGAGGATCAAATATGTGTTGGACATGCTTTTATCTTACTGGGACACATTTAACGAAAGTCAATGAAAAAGCTGGGGAATGACAAAGGAGCATAAATAGTTTAGCAGAAGTAGTTACTTGCACTGAGAAAACTGGGAATAGTTTTCTCTTCACAGCATATTCCCTTCCAAGAGACTATGTGTATACATATCTTAGAAAGAAAAATCTATAAAATGCTCTTAATCCAAAGTCATATCTAAAATATTTTGGTATTATGGATTGGTTAGGATAAATATTTTTATTTCCATTTATGTCACAGATCTACATGTTTTCTTAGCAAATGAATTTTTGAGCTGGTAGCAAATCAGAAAGGATGCAGTTGTTTAGAGCTTTTGAAACATCTGGAAAGTAATTCTGGCTCGTAGACTAAAATCCATTAGTAAAACAGATGTTTTCCACTGTACTAGGAGGACACGACTTTCCTATATGTATTACATATGGTTGAAACCCATTTCAGAAACAAAAAGTCCACTTTTTAAAGGGTCTTGGGACCTACAGTGCTCTCATGGACTCTGCCAATATAAGCATGGTTAAATGGTAAAACACCATTTAGGTGTTTTTAAGACAATATTTTATAATAATCTTTTTATGTCAAGTTTGATAAGAAAGAGACAGAAGCTATAAAAATCTAAGTTGCCTCTTCAAACCCTCAGTTAAAAGACTGAGGTTGGATTAAATCCAATTGGTAATTTTTGGCAGGACTCCTGGAAGATAAGGGTGGGAAATGGCAGGAGGTCAGGAGAAATAGTGGCCCAAGAGTTGTTCTGGCTTTTCCTCCTAGAAAAAGCAACGGGAAGTGCCTTCCCACTGATCAACTGGAAAGAGTATCAGAAACTAGAGGAGATGGGCCTCATCAAAAAGTCAGAAACTGTTGTGCCTCAGGAATATAAGAAATGGATCCACTCAAAACTCACTGAGTGAACATTTTTCCTTTTACAGGGGAATCTCAAAGTCTTACATTTAGAAGCATTCTATTAGATGGCATGTGTGGTGGCTTGGAGTAATATACCCCAGAACAACATGGTTTTCATCTTAATCTATTCCTGTGGGTGTGAACCCATTGTAAATAGGACATTTTGATGAGGTGATGAGTTAAAAGTGTAGCCCAGCTGAATCAGAATGGCTTTTAACCCTATTACTGGAAGCCTTATAGAGAAAACCACAGACAGAAGCCACAGGGGGTAGCTAGAAGCTGGAAGTCAAGGGAATCCTGAAGAGAAAGGAGAGATAGTGCCATTTGCTTTGTCATATGATGGTAAAGCCAAAGAACTCCAAAGACTACCAGCTAGTCAGAAGATACAATACCAGGAGGAACCAAGCAGTCTAGCCTCTGAAACAATGAGCCAATAAATTCTTGTTGTTAAGCCAAGCCATTGTAGGGTATTTGTTTTAGCAGTAGGGAACCTAAAACAACATTTATTACATATTCTAGATTTTTTTTAGCATTTGTAAAATTAGATAAAAGATTGTGATACACAGAAGGCATTTGCATTTGTCATTTGCCAGTCAACTGTTTTAGACTAATAAGTCCCATATTCTCAGCCAATGGAATATTCTTTGGTTTAAAAATTAAGTTTCTAGCTTTCTTTTAACCAAGAAAAATAGAAATAAGAAACAAATAGGACAAAGGAATAAATGATCTGTTATCATATCAAATAATGTAAAAATATGTTTTTATCAAGAGTAAAATGAAGGAATACTTACTGTATGAAGTTGGAAAATTGGTTTAGAATCATTAAGGTTGTCAATATATGTCACTAACTATATAGGAAAGGATTTCACTTGACCCAGATCACTGTTGAGTATTCTAAGATATTTGTGGTTCTAAAATCACACGCTGTAAAGAAAAAGGGCCAAATTGTTTTTTGGATATAGAGATATCGAGATTTCTGCTTTCTAGAAAAAGAATTCCTGCTGTCACAAAATGTTTTAGGTCTCTCTATAATGAGGTGCCATTATTATGGTATAGGCTGAAAGTGCTGACAATGATTCTTTATTTGTGCTCTGTTCATCTCAGCTGGTACAAAGACACCTGCCAAAATAACTACTATTATAAAAGCTGGGATTTGGATTCACAGGTGTCAGGGAAAATGTGAATAGAGTCAATTATTGATACTAGACAGACACATCTTATTTCAACCTCTTATTAACATTATAACCTAATCCACTTATGATATCATCGTCTTCTGTGTTTACTTTCATTCCTGTCTAAAGCTAGCTCATCAAAAATTTCAGAGAGAAAGACTTTGAACCTGAAATACTTTAATAATCAGGGAATTCTGAAGTAGAAAGAAACCATGCTTTAGAGAGGAAAATAAAGATCTGTCTCTGAAGGTTATTTGCATTTGTCTAAGAGATAATGTTATTCATCCATTGCATGGAGGGGCGCCCAGAATAGAAATGAGCAAGAAGGAGCAAAGATTTGGTAAGCGGATAGCTTTTTAATTCCTTTCAAGACATGCCTTCTAAGTAACAGCCTACTTTGTCTGAAGGCTTGTGAATTTCCCAAATTGCATATATACCAATTTTGGTAAGTGTGAAACGTGTCCCAAAACCAGGAAAAAAAAAGAGTTCTACATTTTCTGCAGCCAATCTCTTTCCATCTTATAGTCTGTCTAGTGGATAATTGAAAACTGACTTTGTGTGGAAGGAAAAAGGAGCAATTGGAGACAGAAAAGTTGGACAGAAAGGAATTAAAATAATACATATATGTTTAATTGAAGGATGTATGCCAAGAAAGGGCTTTATGCAGAGGGGATAGAGGTAAAATGAGGCTCTGGTGCAGTTTCTGGGGCTGATATGTGCCCTTGGAAGAGGAAGAAGAGGCAGAAAGGAGAAATTCAGCAGAAGGGAAAGATTTAAGGAAAGGAGAAAACCTGCAGTATTTCAAGGGATAGTAGAGGTATAATTGCAGAAAACACACACTAGTGATTGGACTAGTTTAGGAAAACATTGTGAAAAAAGACATGGCTTTTCTGTAACTGCCTGTACTTAATTTTTTTTCCATGGAAGAAAGGGCATAGTTTGAAAGGAAAAAGGCAATGGAAAAAATAATATAAACCCAGATGACCCTGACTTCTTCTTTCCTAACTTTAGAAACAAAAGTAGAAACATGTCAATAGGCCAAAGCTAAAGACAACAAAAATTAAGTCCTTTGTATAAGAAATGTCATAGGCCAGTATGGGAAAAAAAAACCAAAAACAAAGACAAAAAAAAACAAAACTAAAGACTCATGAGTATTAAGGAAGTAGAACAAATACACCCTCAAGTTTCTTTCTAAATATCTCTTTAAAAGTGTCATAAATTACTTTTCCAAATAATTTTGCCAAGTGAAATCTTCCATCTGGCTCTGCTGAGGAAAAAATATATAAAGTTGTGGAATAGTAGAATAAGAGCTGGAAGAGACCTGTGTGTCTTTTCATCCAACCCCCTCATTTTCTTACAGCAATTCCAGAGTGTGATGTAAACAGAACGTCCACATGCTCCAGACTTGCTCATTAAAAACATGAAACAGTCTTGATTACTCCTCTGTTTCCTTCCAGCTACTATTCTATCCCTCTCTCTTCCTTGCAATAGCAATCTGCTCTTGCTCTCTCCATGGCCTCAGCTTCTATTCCCTCCCCAGGCCACCCAGCTACCATTCCTGAAGTTCCCTCGCAAACCACACTCTTTCATCTGTGTGAAGGTGGTTTTTGGAGCAGGATGGCTGGCCTTTAAATCCTGCCTCTGTCACTCATTTCTTGAGTAAGCTGGGAAAGTTCACCTGTTTCTCACCTATAAAATGGGGATGATAGTACTAATACCTATTTCACAGGGGTGTTGTAAGAAATGAATTGTTAAGCCTTGTGCACTGCTTAAAACAATGTCTTCCAGGTAATCACCCCACAACAAATGTGAGTTCTTCCTGACAACGTGGGGCGTGACTTCCTGGGATGAGTCTGGCCCTGGGACTGTGGGACTGACAATGCCTTCTGGATCAAAAGGGGGAAAGAAGTGTAATAAAATAAGGCATCAGTGGCCAAGAAAGATCATGGAGTCAAGAGGCTATTCTGGAGACAAATCTAATACAAGCTTCAATTAGATGATACTAATTACCATGATTTGCTAAACCCCAATCAACATCATTCCTGTTGACTCTTAAGAACACCGAGGGCTCAAACTGAGACTCTATAAAGGCTTCATGCACTAAGTTTGCTTTTCTGGCATCTATAATTCCTGGAGGGTTCCTAGGTCATATAAATCCTGAAACCCAGAGTGACCAGCCCCTCCAAGATTGTCTATTAATTACATCCTGCTGTCCTTTAGTGTGGACACCCCTTCTCAATATGAAAAAGTCAGAAGAGGCATTGCTTGAATATCCCTAAAGATTGGGTGTAGGATCAAAGGAGAAGGAGGAGTTGTAATAGAGAAGATAAGAATTAACAAAGGAGTATGACTGCTGAGTCATTGTATTGATATTTCTTTTACCATCCTGTGTTTTGGAGCAGCTAGAAGGAAAAATCTGAGATGGTGGAATGGTAGCCCATGAAAACCCTGGGATCTGTTCTGTAACTACTTGTTGAAGTGTGTGTGCTTGTTTGAAAGGAAGTATGCCTCCTAAGAAAAGCCATGTTTTGATATAAATCCCATTTCTTAAAGGTAGAATAATCCTTATTCAATACTGTATATTTGAAACTGTAATGAGATCATCTCCCTGGTTGATGTGATTTAGTCAAGAATGGTTGTCAAACTGGATTAGGGGATGACATGTCTCCATCCATTTGGGTGGATCTTGATTGGTTTATTGGAGTCCTATAAAAGAGGAAATATTTTGGAGAATGAGAGATTCAGAGAGAGCAGAACAGCATAGCCACGAGAGGCAGAGTCCACCAGCCAGTGACCTTTGGAGATGAAGAAGGAAAACGCCTCCCAGGGAGCTTCATGAAACAGGAAGCCAGTAGACAAAGCTAGCAGATGACGCCATGTTTGCCATGTGCCCTTCCAGCCGAGAGAGAAGTCCTGACTGTGTTCGCCATGTGCCTTCTCACTTGAGAGAGAGACTCTGAACTTCATTGGCCTTCTTGAACCAAGGTATCTTTCCCTGGATGCCTTTGATTGGACATTTCTATAGACTTGTTGTAATTGGGACATTTTCTTGGCCTTAGAACTGTGAACTAGCAACTCATTAAATTCCCCCTTTTAAAAGCCGTTCCATTTTTAGTGTGTTGCATTCCAGCAGCTAGCAAACTAGAACAGTGTGCTTTGAAAAGTATTGCTTCTTATTTCTTTGCTTTGTATATGTGTTATATTTTACAATAAAAAGTGCGAGTTCTTAGCTGTTATTTCCTTTCCTGATGCTATATGGTATTACCATTGGCCAACAGTAATACTTCCAACTTCTTTCCAAACCTCCTTCCATCTCTCTCTCTCTTTCCTTCTTTCCTGACTTCGTTCCTTGGAAGTATCTGAGTGTCTCTTTACCATGTGCTAGGCCACTGGATCTACAGTGGTGAGCAAGGCAGTACAACGTTTGCACCCATGGAGCGCTGTTCTAGGTTGAAAGCTGCCAGAATGCAATATACCAGAAACAGAACAGCATTTAGGAAAGGAGAATTTATTAAGTTGCAAGTTTACAGTTCTAAGGCCATAATTTGGACAAGGCTATAAAAATGTCCAAATTAAGGCATCCAGGGAAAGATACCTTGGTTCAAAAAGGCTGATGATATTTGGGATTTCTCTCTCAGTTGAAAAGACACATGGTGACGTCTGCTAGCCTTCTTTCCTCATTTTATAAACCTTCTTCAGTGACTTGCCCAGGGCTCTGTCTATTCTGTTGGCGCTCCCAGTTCTGGTGACTCTAAAGCTTTTTTCAAAATGGTTCACACTTAAAGGGCTCCAGTAAGCAACCCCACCTTGAATGCGTGGAGACACATCTCCATGGAAACCATCTAATCAAAGGTTACTACCCACAATTGGGTGGGTCATATCTCCATAGAAACAATAAAATATCTCCACCCAGCAATATTGAATGAGGATTAAAGGACCTGGCTTTGCTGGAGTACATAGCAGTTCAAATAGGCACAAGCTTGAACTTAGTTTTCCTCTTACACCCTAGCTGTTCGTTCTGTTTTTTTTTTGGATGCTCCTTTTCCTTTCTCTGCCTCTTAGCCTCTTAATTTTTTTCTTCTTATTTCACATATTTTCCTGAAAATGAAGACATACATACTATCCCAAACCTGTCTTCTACCTTGATGTTGCTCCTAGGTTAATACTTTCAACTCCATATTGGTTGTCTCCAACTATGACAGAAACACCTCAATCATAACCCTTAGTCTAACTGCAATAGCTTCTCTCCCCATTGCAGCCTTCCCTTCATCAAACCTGGCACACCACCCTTCTGGACACCCAAATCAGAATCCTTCCTTATCAGCCTCCTCCATACTTAATCATATGCCAATTCTACTTGATGCTCATATGTGGATTCTCTTCTTGATTCCCACTTTCTCCATTCAGGCCTTTACTATTTTTCTCTTCATAGAAGATCAGCCTCCTAAGTGGTGTCTGCCTCCTATCTTCCATTCCACCCATATACCTTCCCACATTTCTAAAACACAAACCAATCATTCATTTCATCATTTATTCACTCATTCACGCACTTATTTATTTAATAACACTTAATGGAAATCCATTGTGTGCCAGGTATAGATCGTTTTATTTTTCTCCTTTAAATTCCTTCAGGTATGTCTTGACTCCTTTGTATTGTCCCTGGTCCTCACTACTATTGAAATGCATTTCATTTCCTTGTTCCATTGCTACAAACTGCTACATAATATTCATAACTCAGCTCCAATTTCTTCTCAATCACTCATTTAACTCTGCTTACCACTGAGGATGTATCAAGTGAACAAAAGTGACAAGTCCTTGCTGTCACAGAAGGACCTGAGGGAAACAGACACTAAATAATTGAGTAAGATGATTCCAGATTGTGATAATGCTGTTGAAAAAATGCAGTGTAAGACACCAAGGAGAGAGAGAGATTGTGTGTAAGTGAGGGTCGGGGGTAAATACTACTGTTTTTAGATGGGGTGGTTGGTAAGAGAAGTCTTTTGGGATGAGATAATATTTGAGCCAAAACCTGACAGAGGAAGGGAGTGAGCCATGTAGATGTCTGGATGAAAAGCATTCCAGGCCAAGGAAAGAGCAAGTGCTAAGGCACTGTGGTGGAACATGCCAGTGCTTGAGGAAAAGCAAGGAACTCAAAAGGCAGTCAGTAAAAGACCACAGAGCTACTCTCTGTATAGCTTCCCCTGATTTTATGCAGCCAAATTGGGTACTCATTTTTATGTACTGTCTTAAGTTACAACATGGTATGGTTATCATTATTTGTTTATGTCTGTCTAATTGCGAATACTGTAAGCCCTTAAGGATGAAAAACATTTTGTATTCATGTTTGTATCCCCAGGGTCTATTCCTCTGCTCAGTGACTTGAAATTTTGCTGAATGGATGAGTTCGAGACCCTCAGAATGCTTTCTCATGCTTGAGTCACATGATTGGATTTGAAGGTTCCAGGTGCTCTCAATTCTCTTCTGCACAGGGCTTCCAGCACTTCACTCTCTTAGCAACCAGTATTCAACCTTTTTTAGCCTTGGCTCCTTCCTGCTTGGGAGTTTGGATGCTGGACACTCTTATGTGTATTTCTGATTATGACTCTTCATTCCTCCCCAGATTTCATATGTGTCACAGTGATAAGCCTGTTTGGGGAAGGCAACTGGTGGGATCTACATAGTGGAGCTGTGGGGAGGTTTATACCAGGAGTATTAATGAATAAGGCTAAATGCATAAGGTGGGTTAAATTATGTCAGGACTTGCAAGTTGAGCAGAGAAGAAAAACACTAGCAGTTGTCTGTGATTATTTAGAAGTTTTACTCAAAGACTGTACTTTTTATAAGTTCTTTACAATATTTATTGTTCTAACCTATTTTTATGTATATGCAGGAGTGATTAACCTTTAGACCTTAGCTTATTTTCATGTGACCAAAAAGTCATATGTACATATATTAGAATTATGTGGTTTCATAAGAGCTAAGTCCCTGAAAGTAGGTGATGTTTATAGAGTGAGACACTATATTTTTCATTTGTTCAGAGCAGGAGTTCGGATTTTTTTTTAAAAGATAACAATCTCCTACATTGTTAATACAAATGAGAATCATCAACAAATGAAAAAAAAGTCTTTAAATTGCTGAAATTTTGCCCAAGAATGCAGGCAATATTTGATGTATATTACTGTTGGGCTCCTCACTGTAATTTGATACAAGATTTTAAAAAATTATATATTTTTAAACTCACAGCAGATAAAAAGTAATTCATTATCAGGGCAGGAAAGGTGGTAGAGGAAGTCACACAATAAAAATTGATAGATGGGGGGGTGCAAGGGTAGTTCAGTGATAGAATTATCACCTGCCGTGTGGGAGACATGGGTTCGATTCCTGGCCCATGTACTTCCCCAAAATAAAGCAAACAAGCAAAAAACAAACAAAATTCAACAAATGGTGCTGCAATAAAGGAGCATCATTATTTTCACATGGAAAAAGAATGAAATGTGACCCCCGCTGTAAGACATACAAAAAAAAATTGATGGATGAATGCCAGACTGTACAGAATAGGCACAAAAAGTTAAAGAAGCAGATGTTAAACATTAAAAAATGATATCCATTTGGTTGGGACCACAAAGTACAGGGCAAACGTCTCAGTCACCCCTTCGCCAGTATTACACAGGTGTACAACGTCTGGTCTGCAACATCAAGTAAAAAGACCCTTAACTTTTGTTTTTTTTTGTCAAATTTCATCTGATGGCAAAAAGTGACCTACCTTGCACTTGTTCGGTAATAAATATGATCTGAACTGATTCAAGGCTATTTATGAGCTCTATCCCATTTCATGTGAGTTCGTTTTGCTGCAGAAATAATGTACTTAGACCCTGCTAGGGGTGCTATGAATATACGGCATGAGTACTACATTACCTTTACAAAATTCAAAACATATGCTCCCAACAAATAAGTGGTGTGTACCTATGTAATACAGTCTTGAATGCCCTCAATGATGACTATTATTAATAAGATAAGAAATGCTATGTTTAAGAATCTTAGTTAAGAAAGTATGGCATAAACATTGAAAGCTTTGTGTTTAAAAAATATTCATTAAAGGGAAGGAAAAGTTTTAATGTATTTGGCAAGTCAACAAGTGTTTATAGATTCAGAGATTTTTTCTGTGTGTGCATGTTTCTGGATCTTTAGATGAAATTATACTGGAATTGGGCATATATTTGCTTGTGACTTGGCACCAATTGGATGTATACAGTGTTATCAAGAAATTATCTTTGAGGTTGTTAGAGTTATCTTGAGTAGCAAGGATATCTGAGTGAGATAACTCTTATGTAATTTTGCATTTTAAAACCTTCCAGATTTGTAATAGGAGTTTAGTTTAGTTTTGTTTTCCAATGAGGATTCTGCTGTCAGTGATGGAGAAAGTTTGAGTGCCAAGTTAAGGAAACAGATTGCATTTTCAATGACAATGAGCCTACCCATGGGGAATTGTTGAAATAGGTGCTTAATAGCCTGGGGGTTATCCTAGCTCAGTAAATTTAAAGATACAAAAACAGAATTTTAGATGTTAGGGATGGACAGTAATAAAAATATTCTAGTGAGTGTTTTGGTTTGCTAAAGCTGCTGGAATGCAGTATACTAGAAATGGAATGGCTTTTAAAAAAGAAATTTATTAAATTGCAAGCTTACAGTTCTAAGGCCCTGAAAATGTCCAAATTAAGGCACCAACAAGAGGGTATCTTCACTCAAGAAAGGCAATGCCATCTAGAACACTTCTGTCAGCTGGGGAGGTACCTGATGATGTCTGCTAGCTTTCTTTTCTGGCTTCTCATTTCATAAGGTGCCCCCAAGGGTGTTTTCTTTCTGAGTCTCTAAAGGTCTCTGGCTGGGTGGGCTCTCAAGCTTTTTCCAAAATGGTTCCCTCTTAAAGTGCTCCACTAAGCAACCCAACCTTGAATGAGTGGAGACATATCTCCATGGAAACCACCTAATCAAAAGGTACCACCCAAATTGGTGGGCAACATCTCCACGGACACAATAAAAAAGATCTCACCCAACAATATTGAGTTAGGATCAATTCTGGGGTACACGGCAGCTTCAAACCAGCATAATGACTTCAAGCAAGACTGAAGCATTACACAAAACTCATGAGAGATAACAACTATTACTATGCTAAATTTTATCTGCTACAAAATAATACAAATCCATAGCTAAAAATCCAAATGAGGGTGGGCCATGGTGGCGCAGCAGGCAGAGTTCTCACCTGCTATGCCAGAGACCCAAGTTCGATTCCTGCTGCCTGCCCATGCCAAAAATAAATAAATAAATAAATAAATAAATAAATAAATAAATAATCCAAATGTTACAGAAATATGTACTCTAACCCTTGAAAGCAATTCCTAGCTACACTGTCACCCCTATAAAAAATACTATTAAAAAAACTGACATATTTCTCTAGGTGTTATTATTTTTTACATAAATTTTTTCCTTCTCTATATTTCATTGCAACTTGCTTCTTCCCCCAACTTAATTGGGTGTCCCCTCAACTTAGTAATTAATGTCATCATCTCAGTCTTTTCAGTCATGAGATAGAATTCCATTTTATAGCTATACTATAATTTAACAGTTGATGATTTTTTGAAGATTTTCCACTACTCTTTTTCTACTTTTCTCCTTTTGATTCTCATCTGCTCTCTTGCTTAGACACAAATAGACAAATATAAACCTTAGATTTGATTAGACAAAACTATAAACAGTGAAATAAGTGCTGTTTTCAAATGACAAATTTCCAATCCTGTGGAGTATGCAGTAAAATTATCTTAAAAAGATAAAATAAATCATGTCTGTTTTGCATTTTAAAGAATATGCAGGTGCTACTAATAATGGATCAAAAGCCCTTGGGTTCAAAAATTAAATTTCCCTCAATTTTACAAAAGCATTAAAATTCTTGAATGGAAGGGCAAATCTTCCTGATTTGGGATTTGGCAATGAATTCTCAGAGAGGGCACCAAAGCATGAGCGACAAAAGAAAAAACTGATAAATCTGACTTCATCAAAATCGAAAAAAAAACTTTTGTACATCAAAGAACATTATCAAGAAAGTGAAAAGATAACCTTTGGAATGGGAGAAAATACTTAGAAGCAACACATGAGATAATTGGATTTAACATCCAAAATAAATAAAGAACTTTTTTTAAAGCAACAGCAAAAAGACAACCCAATACAAAAAACAGGCAAAGACTTAGATATTTTTCCAAAGAGGATATACAAATGGCCAATAAACATATGAAAAGACGCTCAGCATAATCAGCCACTAGAGAAATGCAAATCAAAACCATGATGAGATACCACTTCATACCCACAAAGATGACTATTATAAGAAAAAATGTATAAGAAAAAGTATAAGAAAAAATGAAAATAACAATACCCTATCGGAGAGGATATGGAGATATTGGAACTATAGTTCATTATTGGTGGGGATTTAAATTGGTCTAGCTATTGTGGACAGCAATACAGTTATTCCTCAAAAAGTTAAATATTAAGTTACCATATGATTCAACAATTCCACTCCTAGGTATATACACAAAGAAACTGAAACAGAATCTCAAACAGATCCTTATACACAGATATTCATGACAGTCGTATTCACAACAGTCAAGAGATAGAAACAACCTAAATGTCCATCAACAAATGAATGGATAAACAAACGGTGCTACCTAAACACAATGGAGTATTATTCAGCCATAAGAAAGAACGAATGATTCGGAATCAAGTTTCTGCATGGATGAACCTTGAAAACATTATGCTGAATGAAATAAACAAGGAGCATTAGGACAACTGTTGTATGAGGTCATTTATATGAGATACCTAGAAATACCAAAGTCTTGGAGACAAAGTAGATTAGACGTTACCAGGAAATGGGGGGGGGGGGGGAAGGGGGCGGATGGAGGAGTTTTTGCTTAGAGGGTACAGAATGCATGTAAGTAAAAATTAATAAATTTTTAAAATCCTGGTAAAAATAAACTTCCACATTTAAAATTAGAAATAGAATACCTGTATTTCTGCTCAGAAAGCATTCATTCAATAGTCATTCAAAGGCCAGTAATAGGCAATAAGACATTCTGTTGACCTGAGTCCAACTAACATCTTCACCACAAGCTAGTGCTGCAATTACCTTCTCTGTCTTCTATCATTCTTTCTCAGCTCTTTCACTGTTTCCCAAGCTGTAGCTGTATCCTTGCATTAAGGTGTTTCCTACTGAATTCAATTCTACAATCCTTCCCACCTGCAGGAGCAAGGAAAACAACTGAGGTGAACACTTGGAACCCGCCTTACAATACTACTGTAATTTATCTGGGGTAACCTCCCCATTTTAACCCTCTTCCTATCCCTCAGAGATTACTATCCTGAATTTTACTATAAATAATCATTTGTTTATAAACAAGTTTTAAAACCCACATGTTCTGAGATAGTATATCATTTAGTTTTGCTTGATTTTGGACTTTGTAAAAAGAGTCTCTTATTGAACATAACATTCTGTGACTTTTCACTCAATTTCATATTTCTATGAGTAATCCATGCTGCTGCACAGAGATATTGTTTGCTCAGAATCATTGATACATAATATTTCATTGTCCCAATATACCAACATTTATTTCTCTGTTCCTATTTTGCGTAATTTCCAGTTTTTTATTGTGATCCATGATATAACTTTCAGTTCTAAGCATTTTAAAATTTTCATTATGATTTTTTCTTTGATGGATGAGTTATTTGGAAGTCAGTTTCCCACTTATTTAAATTAAACTTTAGAAGTTAAAGCTTTCCGTTATTTAAATTTTAGGTTTAATTTTAAGCTTATATTGTTAAAAAAATTAATCTGCTGTTAATTTCTAACTGTATTGCTCTGTAAACTAAGATGATGGTCTAGATTAAGGTTCAGCAAACTTTTGCCTGTGGGTCAAACCTGGCTTGTCACCTGTGTTACTACAGCCTGCAAGCTAAGTATGGTTGGTACATTTTAAATGGTTGAGAAAAACAAAAGAAGGTTAATATGTTAAGATATGAGAAAATTGTAATACAAAATTCAAATTCAATGTGCTCAAATAAAGTTTTATTGGAACATAGCCAGGGCAATTTGTTTACATACTGTTTATGGCTGATAGTGGCAGAGTTGAGTAGTTGAAAGTGACTACATGACTTGCAAAGCTAAAATATTTACTATCTGAGCCTTAACTGAAAAAGTTTGTTAATCCCTCATCTAGATTATGCACATTCTTTGAAATGTGTCAAGATATTCTTGTTGATTTACATAAATATTTCTTAGGGCTTGATGAGAACATGTCTTTGCTAATTGAGGCATGCAATATATCTATATAGATCTATCTATCTATTTACCTATCCTAGTTTTGCTAGCTGTTGGAATGGGATACATCAGAAATGGATCAGCTTTCAAATGGGGGGAATTTATAAGTTGTAAGTTTACAGTTCTAAGGTGATGAAAATGTCCCAATTAAAGCAAGTCTATAAAAATGTCCAATCTAAGGCATTGATGAAAGATATCTTGGTTCAAGAAGGCCAATAACGTTCAGGGTCTCTCTCTCAACTGGAAAAGCACATGGTGAACATGGCAACTTCTGCTAGCTTTCTCTACAGGCCTCTTGTTTCAGGAAGCTCCTCCAGAGGCATTTTTCTTTGTCATCTCCAAAGGCTGCATGAGCTCTCGTGGTCCTCGTGGCTCTCTTGATGTTCTCCAACTTTTCCCAAAATGTTTCCCCTTTTAAAGGATTCCAGCAAACTAATCAAGACCTACCTGTGATGGGTGGACCCACATCTCCCTCAAATCAAAGGTTAATACCCACAATTGGGTGAGTCACATCTCTGTGGAAATAAACTAATCAATTTTCCAACCTATAGTGCTGAATAGGGATTGAAAGAAACAGCTGCTTCCACAGAATGGCTCAGGATTAAAACATGGCTTTTCTAGGGCACACAATCCTTTCAAAACAGCATACTATCTATTATTATTATTATCAATAACATCAATAGTTAAGAGGTGTTAAATTTTACTCACTATGATGGTATATTTATTTATTTCTCTTGGAGGATTTGCCATTATGCAAGAGTGACACTCTGTATCTGTAACCCAGCTTTTGTTTTCTTAAAGTTGTATCTAATATCAGTATAGCTTTATCAGCCTTCTTTCCATTATTATATACTTGGCATATCTAATGTTTTGCTCATCCTAGTGTTCCTAATTAGCATATAGATAGATTTTTAAAAACTATTTTGACACCATTTTTAAACTGGAGATTTAGTCCAGTTGTATTGTGATTATATTTCTTAAGGGCATTTAAAATTAATACCCTAATACCTTCTAAACAACATTGTCCAGCATTATGTTGTGTTTTTAAAAAATTACATAAATTTGAAATTACTATTATTATTGTTGTCATTGTTTATGAAGAACAATTTTTTTTAGATTAGACCAAATGTTTATAAGTTCATTTACTTACCATATTTTCTTGCATCCCAGCAGTTTCTTCTGAGACTGCATTCTTTCTGGAAGCTTGCTTTAGAAGTTCATCTGGAAAAGTTGGTAAATGGATAGATTTTTACTCACTAAAAATGTCTTAATTCCATTTTTGTTCTGGAAATATAATTTGGGGGAGCTCAAAATTATAAATCGACAGTTATTTTCTCTTGGCATTTTGCAGATATTCCTCTATTTTCTGGTTTCCATTATTGCTGGTGAACAATCTTTACTTATTCTACTTGTTTTTCCTACATAGATAATATATCTTTTTTCCCAGAATGGGATTACCATTTTCTTTGGTATTTTGCAGTTTAACTACATTGTATTTTGGTTTATTTTTTCTCCATGCATCTTACTTTACTTGATACATATACTTTCTCTAGTTTTCTTTTCATGAATTCTACTTAACAAATGTATGTGCCATGCTCACTCTGAGGATTCATGTCTCATATCAGTTCTGAAATGTTATCAGTTATTTTCTCTTCACATCTTGCTCCCACTCTATTCTTTCTAGTCTCTCATTCTGAGATTCTGATTAGATACATGTAAGGTCTTCGCATTCTATTTTCTACATCTCGTAATCTTTCTTATATCTCATCTCTTTTTTTCCCTCTGTGCTGCGTTCTAGATAATTTCTTCATATACAGCTGATATTTTCTCTTCAGCTTTGTCTAATCTGATATTCATCCATTGTGTCTCAAATTGCAACCATTTTATCTTTCCTCTCCAAAGTTCCTAGTGGTTTCCTTTTTATGTCTTCCTAAGCATTTTAGATAGTTTTTTGTTTATTATTCCACCTTTTATTTCCTTAAACAGTTAGATCACAGTTAATGAGATTTTTGCATGATAAATTTAAATATGTATATCTGCAAATTCTCATTGATAGTGATCAATATTCTTTTGTGTCTTGTGATCATTAATTATAAATTCTTATTTGCTTGATGTAAATTTGAGGAGACTTCTGGGACACTATTTTGATGCTAATTTTTCTCCAGAAAGGATTTCCTATAGCTCTCTTGGGACCCAGGTGGCCCAAGGACCCGAGACCACTCTATCTTCCCTCCAGGGTAGTCAGCTAACATATGGGAGTTGAAAGGCAGCTTCCTCAACTTGCAGCTGGCCTATGGCTCACTTAAGATATTTCAGTGATTTGTTTTGCTTTGTTTGCATATCAAAGTATGTCTTGTGCGAGATTAAGATGCTTCGTAGCTGGAGACATCTTCAGATGATCTGCTTCATCTTTCTGTCTAAATCTTAATAAACATCATGTCAAATATGGAATATACAAGTGTAGTATACAAGATAAAGAAGCTCCATGTCTGAAGGAGCTCATAAAATGTTCTATCTTTTGTTTCCTCTTTTTCCTTAGTTTTACATTAATTTTTCTATGCATCTCATTCCTTTTTCCACTTGGCCTCCCTTGATTTGTCCTCTCTTCCTAGCTGTAATTTTAGACTCAACCAAATTATTATTTAATAATTAGTCATAGACCGCAAAAGTAATTGTTGAATGAATGACCACTTCATACTATCAAATTCTTAAAGAGGTTTAAGATATTTTTTACATCAGTAACACTTGTTGGATTTTCTTTCCTTTGTGGATATCTATTTCTTCTTTTTTAATTGAGAAAAATCTTCACACCCATATTTTTTATACATGGTGCACAATCAACGGCTAACAATATCATCACATAGTTGTGTATTCATCACCATGAAATAACTAACTCAATTATAAAAAGAGAGTTATATATATTCCACTGTGGGATTAACAATTCCATCCTGTCCAAAAGGGGGAAAGGAAGTGTAACTAGTAAAGTATCAGTGGCAGAGAGAGTTCAAATAGAGTCGAAAGGTACTCTGGGAGGTTGCTCTTATGCAAGCTTCAGTTAGACCTTGCTACCTATCATAACCTGCCAACCCCCAACCAGGACCATCCCAGCCAATTCTAAAGAACACCTAGGGCAATATATAAGATTTCAAAAGGATTCCATGCACTAGTGTACCTTTCCAGAAACCTACAACCTCCAGATTGGTCCCTGAACCAGGTAAATCCTAAAACCTACAGGGCCCAATCTCTCCAGAACATTAGATAGTTCCAACTCCCTACCCCATATTCTCTCTCTCTTTCTTTTTTTTTTTTTGGTATGGACAGGCTCCGGGAATCAAACCCGAATCTCCAGCTCTGCAGGCAAGAGTTCTTGCCACTGAGCCACTGTTGCATCGCCCCCTACCCCATATATTGACAGACTCTTCCAACATGAAAAAGTTAGAATGACCATAGCCCAAATACCCCTAAGGAGAGGGATAGAAAGATCAAAGGTGATGGTGGAGTTATACAGAGAAGATAGGATTTAACAAATGAATATGATTGCTGAATCTTTAAATTGATATATTTTTTAGTCTCCAGTATTTTAGAGCAGCTAGAAGTAAAATCCTAAAATTGTAGAGCTGTAACCCATGTCAAACTCTGAAATATGTTCTACAACTAATTGTGGTACTGTGCTTTGGAATTTTCTGCTTTTTTGTATATATGTTATTTTTCACAAAGAAAGAAAGAAAGAAATAGAGGAAGGAAGGAAGGAAGGAAGGAAGGAAGGAAGGAAGAGAGAGAGAGAGAGAGAGAGAGAGAGAGAGAGAGAGAGAGAGAGAGAGAGAGAGAGAGAGAGAGAGAGAGAGAGAGAGAGGGAGAGAGAGAGAGAGAGAGAGAGAGAGAGAGAGAGAGAGAGAGAGAGAGAGAGAGAGAGAGAGAGAAAGAAAGAAAGAAAGAAAGAAAGAAAAGAAAAGAAAGAAAGAGAAAGAGAGAGAGAGAGAAAGAATGAAAGAAAGTTGATTGTGATGATAAAAAAGTATTTACGCCTTCTAGCCTTCTTTATTCTGGAGAAGCTAGAAGGAAAAATCTGAGAGGATCGTATGGTAGCCCATGACAAACTCTGGGATCTGTTCTGTAACTACCTGTTGAAGAGTGCTTTGAAAACTATTGCTTTTTTATTTCTTTGCTTTGTATATATGTTATATTATACAATAAAAAAGTAATAAAAAATAAAATAAAAAGAGAGAGAAAGAGAGAGGCAAAAAATTTTCTCCAGGCCTAAGCTTATTGTATATTCATTTATTAATTGTCAATTAGCAAAGTTTCTTGTCTGTGTATCACTTTGTAGGTAAAGTAGATACTCAACTTGAAAAATCTTTGTTAATAATTTTTCATTTCCTATCATGCTTGAAAAAGTTTACACATTTATAGTTAGGTGGCACATATTAAAATAAAACATTTTCACACTCAAGGAATGAAGGAAACCTACTTTCTCACACCCAAATAAATGTAAAGGACCATAAAAAACAAGAAATATAAACTAGACATCAATTACAAAATAGAAGCAAGCCCAAACACCTAAATTAAGAGCAAACATGATAATCCAAGCAACTGTCTTGTTCATGCAGCAATACTAAGTAATAATGATGGTGGCAACCAAAATTTAAATCACTTATCTACCAAATTATACTTAGAAGTTTTAGATTGGGTCATAAAAATAAAATAATATTCTAAACTATAGTATATCTTTCTAGATTTATCTACAGATATGTTTTTGTATTCTATGTCTTTATGACTGCCAATCTACAGAGCTATATCTAGCAGTTCCTATATTATATTCATACAGCAGATTAGGGGAGAAAGGAAGGGTACTTGAAGAATGCATCTGACTCCTGGGTAGTTTAGATGTAGTTCTTAGTCTCCAGAAAATATTTAGCCATTAAAATTTCTACACATTTGTTTGATCTAGCTTTTATACCCAGCTGATGACTCTATCTGTTCCCCAACTTTTGTTTCTACCCTGCACATTTTGGAAGTATCTACCTTCACTTTATATAACTATCTTCATTCTGCCCTACATCATTTTCATCCCATGAACACCAACAAATTATGAGATTTTCAAAAAGGAAAACTTGTAAAGGGGTTGCTTTATAAACAAATTTACATCAATTCTTAGCAAAGTTCTAAAACAGGTTATTAATAATGGCTCTTATTAATAATGGCTCTATGCACTTAGAAGAGGTAATGGGGATCACTACATAACAGGATGGGTTAATTTGAAAATAGATCCTGTTCAACTTTTTTTTTTAAATAGTTACTTTGATTGGTGGATTTAGGTATGTTAGAGACAGTGAATTTTTATTCTGGCAAACCATCTAGAAAATCTTACATGGAATCTTTGTTAGTTATGATATGGTTGTATGAATTAAAGTGTTTAATCTTGAAAACTGCTGGTAATAAATGATCTTTATTCTGCAATCAATTTTGTAGTTAGTTTCCAGGCTCTTTTCTAAGCCTGTTCAATGTTATTGTTCATTAGATTTAACTGGAGACATAGAAGGCATGTCCATAAAATTTATAAATGTGATAAAGTTGTAAGTTACGTTAGTTTGCAAGCTGCCGGAATGTGATATACTAGAACTGGAACGGCTTTTACAAAGAGGAATTTAATATGTTACAAGTTTACAGTTCTAAGGAAGTGAAAGTGACCAAATTAAGACACCGACAGGAGGTGACCTTCACTCAAGAAAGGCTGATGGATCAGGAACTCTTCTGTCAGCTGGAAAGTCATGTGGATGCCATCTGCTGTTCCGCTGCTCCTGGACTCCAGACTCTGTTCTTTTGGGGGTTCCTCACTTTGCTTCCATGGGGTTGGCTTTCATCTCTTGGCTTCCCTTGGCTCTCTCCACCTTCTGGCTTGTTTAACATCTCATGGTGATGTCTACTGAGCTCTAACCATCTCCAAAAATCTGTGCCTCTGTTCTCCACATGTCCAATTCTGTGTCAACTCTGCTGTGAAGTTTCTGTCAGTTCTGTGACTTCTGTCATTTCTGGCACGCTCCAACACATTTCCTCTTTTAAAGGATTCCATTAAACTAATTAAGACCCACCTGGAATGGGTGGAGTCACATTTCCATCTAATAAAAGTTAACACCCACAATTGGGTGCGTCATCTCTCCACGGAGCTAATCTAATCAAAAGATTTCAACCTACATTTTTGAATCAGGATTAAAAGAAACGGCTGTCTCCACAAGATTGAATCAAGATTAAAGCAGGGCTTTTCTGGGGTACATAATACTTTCAAAGTAGCACATAAGCGATCACTAATACACTTTTAAAATCTGAAATTAGGTCCTAAAACTGTATACAAGATAAAATTTAATAAGGATAAAAGAAAATTTAGGCTTAAACATATAGAATTATAGAAGTATAGACATGTAAGAAGGACCTTTTGCAGTACATATGAAACAGACATACATGTTTTATTTGACTCTAGGTAAGGCCTAAAAGAAAGGATTTAGGTGGCTAAAAGGAAAAGCTAATATGGGTTTGGGCTCCATTACTAAAAGCATATGCTTCTATCACTTTGTAAGTCAGTTCTCGGCTCACTGCATATGAATGTGGTGTCCCATTCTGAGTGCACAATCTAAAGATAAGAATGAAGAATCAGAAGGCTCACTATGTCATTTGAGGAACAGTGGAAAGAACCAGAGATTTTGAAGCGGAAAGTATGAGAAGACTGCCGCTTCAAAATAGTTTGCTTCAAATATTTCAAGGTTTACAATGTAGATGAAAGATTAGACTACTTTTGTGTGGTTCCAAGGGGGCAGAACTAGGACCACTGGTGTAAGCAGAGGAAAGGTAATTTGACATCCTCAAATTAAATGATGCAGGTTTTGTAGTTACGCAATCTTGGATTTCAATTCTGGCATCAGCACTTACTTTGGAAAAAAAAGAATGACACTCCTGAGCTGCATTTTCCTAAAGTGCTAAGTGGGTGTAATAAGACCTATCACATTTTAAGGATTAGAAACAATGACTGTAAATTGCTCCTGGCATCAGTAAATATTCAATAACCTACCATATTATACATGATACTGATAAAAATAGAGATTTCCAACACTGGAAATGTTCAGGTGGAAGCTGAATGGTTATCTGGTGAACATATCAGAGAGTGTTCCTTGTTGGCCTGGACTTCACCTCTAAGAAATTTTCTAACTTTTAGCATAATGGTGATAATTTCCACCCTGGCCTGCTATCTCATGTCCTACCTGCGCTTTTTTCCTCCTTTCACAAGGCAAGGAAGTCCAATCTTTTTTTTTTTTTTCTCATGGGCAGGCACCGGGAACCGAAAGGTCTAATCTGTTAAACCACATTTTATAGTCTTTCCTTGTCTTCTGGAAGCCAATAGACTTTAAAGAAGTTACAAAAGAGGGGGGATGGGATATGGTAAAGTGAAGGAGGGGAGCTGCTGGGGTGGTGGTGGTGGTGCTGCGGTAAGATACCCATGACAACTGAGATGTTTTAAAGATAATACACAGTACAGGACCCAATGGACTTCTTAATTAGTGGCTTCCCGAGCTACCCAAGGAGGACAGAGTGGTTTTGAGGGTTGGTTAAGGTACAAAAGCTACTAAGTGAAAGAAGCATCGACTATGAACCAGGTTCTTGCAAGAGCTACGTGAGAAATGGGAGTCAAGGCAGGCATGCCAGGCGGGCCTGGGCTTGCCAGCTGAAGCTAGGGAACAGAAGTTGGAGACTCCCAGAGTGCCCGTGGGTACCATTAGTCTATAGTAAGGATTGGGGAGACAAAAAAGGAGGAAGGCCACAAAGAGGGAGAACAGGTCTGAGGACCCGAGAAGGACAAGGATGAGGAAAGTTGCCCCAGTCGTTGGGTATGGCGCTCCTAGGATAGTGGCCACGTGCTGTGAACAGGACCCCGGGCGCTGTAACCGGATCACTCTCTTTGCCCAGGGCTTCAGAGCTTGCCCGGGGGCGAACTTCTCCACAAGCTCAATGCCTCTTCACGGGTTCCGGGTTACTAGTCAGTCTTGCTAGGGCACTTCTGGAAACTCGTCGGCGGCTAACAACCCTGGTCGGACTTTGATCGTGCCGGTGATAACTTGGCGCGCCCCCAGGCCCCTTCTCCCGCCCACCAGGCCTGTGGGCCCCTTCGCCTCCAGCGTTGGGGTTGACCAGATGCTCCGCAGCTCGGCTGCCTACAAGATCTGGAGAGCGGAGCCAGCTGCGGATTGCGCAGCGCGCGATAGCTCGCTTTTCGCCGGGGCACTGGGCATGCGCTGCGCGGCTGGCTTTGGCCGCGAGCGGGCGAGCGGGCGGGCAGCTCCAGACTTCACAGGCTGCGGCGAGCTAGGCGGTCTCTCCCGCCCGAGGTCGGGGCTGTGCTCGCCCGGGGAGATCGCTTCTCATCAGCTGGGCACTGAAGACGGCTCGGCAGTTCGCGGAGAATTAGGAGGGTGCGGTCTAGGTCGCGGGCTTTCTCCCGGCCGCCTCCCATCTCGTCAGGGCTCGCGGCGCCTCGAGGGAAGGCTGCGGCCCCGAGGGTGGATCCGAGGTAAGAGATCCTCGACTACAGGCGCCCGCCGAGGTCCAGCGGCTGCAACTCTGCCTCGATTTAAAAAATCTGCCTTTGTGTGCTTGGATCGCGGCAGTGCCAGGCGCCGTCCGCCTTGGTTCACTTTGCTTTCAACTGGTGGGGAGCCAGGTGTGAGAGGGCGCTCGCTGCTGCAGGAGCGCGACCGCGCCCGGTCCTGGCGCCCGCGGATCCGCCGCCGGGCACCCGCCGCGCCCCGGGCCCCGCAGGGTGGGCAGAGCGGAGCCCACCGTCGTTGCAGTGTTTCCGGGAAACTTGAGCCTCGGCAGGTACACCTGCGCCTACCTTGTCGGTGGGGCGACGGCAGACCGAGTGTTCTTCTCTCGGCTTATTTTCTTAGACTTGCGGTTTTGAAAGCCCCAGTCCCCACTCCGCACCCATTACTGGGGGGGTCTTTTCAAAGGACCCTTTGGGTTAAAGTCCCACTATCGTACATCCTCTCAAGTTAAGATCGCTCATTGTTTTTTGAATAATTTTCATTCCCTCATTCCTGTTGACTTTCCTGTTTTTAGCCTGCTCCACTTTACTCACCATTTTACTTTTTGGGAAGAAAGCCTGTCTGGTGTCGTTGTCAGTTAATTCCCACCGAAGTATACTCTGTTCTCTCTTGGAATGTACATCCTTTTCTCTCTTCTTTCGAGGACTACCCGCATGCAAAATGTTTGCACCGATTGTTCCCTTCTTGGACAGTGTTTCTCAAATCGTTCTTCTTCCTTAATACCCGTAGTACTTTTAGACTCTCCTTGGGGCAGGATGCTGTGGCGTTAGGATTTGAAATCCATAGACATCTAGAGTGGTATAGGAATCGGAATCCTCCTTTACAAAATAATCTTACAATGAAGTGCCTCAGACAGTAAGGGGACTAGGTGAAACAGCTAATGTCTCAAGAGAAGAATTCAGAAAAAACTTGATTGCAGGTGAGTAGTTTGATTTTTGGCTTGGTCATTTTTGAGAGATAGGGAAATTAGGATTCTGGGAAGGCCTTTTTTACTATTAAAAAAAAAAACCCTAAAGTAACTATGTTGTGCATTGCTTCGAATTTATTTCCCTTGAAAGGATACTTATTCCTTTACAGCTCCTTGGGTTTTGGAAAGTGTGCACTAGTAATTTAGATCAAGTGATAGTGAGTCTGTTTACATTAAAGTCAATGTAAACAGTTGACTTTAATTCCTTCTCTCAGCCAGTATGTATTTTCTCTTTGGGAGTGGAGTGTTCTGGATATATTGCTTTGGTCCTTAATTTTCCGGTGGAAGATTTTGTCATGGGTTCATACTTTTATTTTCAATATGAAAATTAAAACCATTTATAGAATTTCTATTCAAAGAATAGAGTAGAATGAACCAGAAATGTACTAGTAGTTTCTAGGATGCCTTTAAGACAAAATATACAGATTAAGATTTTTTAAAATTCCACAATTTTCACTGTAGGGAAAAAAAGAAAAGAAAGGAAATGAAAATTTTCTTTTAATTCCACTATTCTGAGATAGTGTTCACAGTATTCTGTACATTCTCTGTAATATTTTTCACTTTTCAATGTCATTGGATAGCATTAAATACTAATTTTTAGTTTTTTTAAATAGCTAAGAATACATTAAGCAAAATTGTGTGTAGGGTGATTCTTCATTTTATTCTTTTTTGTTTCTTATCAGGAAACTTAGTATCTAATTTTGAACACTTTGTTCATTTCTGATACAACATAAATGTTTGCTACTCCCTGTTTGTCAGAGTTTTATTTGCAACTTTTCAAATCCTAGCTCTTTTCTTTTCTTTTTTACACTGTACTACATAACCGTTCACCCTCTATGTTTTTTTTTTTCGTATGGGCAGGCACCGGGAACTGAACCCAGGTCTCTGGCATGGCAGATGAGAACTCTGCCACTGAGCCACTGTGGCCCACCCTCACCCACTATGTTTTTTTTTGGTGGGGGGGAAGGGGACGGTGCATGGTCTGGGAATCAAACCCAGGTCTCCCACATGAAAGGTGGGCATTCTAACCACTGAACTACCTGTGCACCTTCATCCACTATGTTTTGATCTTCTTTTGACTCCCCTTTTCTTCATATGCTTATATTGAATTCTGCAGAAGCTCTCTTTGTATTAGAAAGTACCGTATCCCTAATAGAAGGTGATATATTTACTTTTCTCTTTAGATGCTTTAAGTTTTGTTGATTAAGTATTTCATCACTGATATGATTTATATAAACTTCAGGTTGGTTTATCTGAGTTGTGTTTAGTATATTCGGTGGTTATTTGGATCATCACAGAACAACATATGTAAATGATAATTCTAAGCTTTCAGACATCTATAATGGTATGTAAGAGTTAAAAATGGTACTTTAGTTAATAAAATACCCTGACTATACTATAGCCTTGCTGGGAATTATTATGTGAAATTGTGCATAGTTTTTAGTTTTTGGAAATATATTCTTAAGAAAAAATCCTTACTGGAATTGTAGCAAATACTTTAAGTTGACTACATGTATAGAAAGTGTGTTGTTCTTCAGTACTTCACTACAACCTCTTTATTGCTTTTTAGGTGCATTGCTGAATGTGAGTTTTTAATAGGCTTTATTTTTTCCGAACCATTTTCAAGTTCAGAAAAATTACGAAGATAGTGTAGAGTTCCCAGTACTTCCATACCCAGTTCCCCTCTTATTAATGTCTTATATTAGTGTAGTACATTGGTTGTAATTAATGAACAAGTATTGGTACATTAGCATTAACTAAAGTTTATCCTTTGTTCAGAGTCCCATAGTTTTTACCTAATATCTTTTTTCTGTTCTAGGTTCCATCCAGTAATTACTTGTCATGTCTCTAAGCTCTGGTTAGTTGGGCCAGTGTGTTTAATTTTCCTTGTTTTTGATGACTTTGGTCAGATATTTTGTAGAATGTCTCCCAACTGGGATTTTTCTGACATTTCCTATGATTAGATTGGTGTTATATGTTTCCTGGAGGAAGACCACAGAGGTCAAGTGCTGTTTTGCTGACATCATATCCAGAGGTACATCCTATCAGTATAATTATCACTATTGGTTTTGATTTTGGTCACCTGGCTAAGATAGTGTTTGTCATGATTTTCCAATGTAAAGTTATTCTTTTTTCCATTTCCGTACTATACTCCTTGGAAGGAAGTCGCTGTGTGCAGCCCACACTTAAGGAGTAGAGAGTGATGTTCCTTCTACTTGAGGGCAAAGTAACTACAAAAATCCTTTGGAATTCTGCCTAGAAGATTTGTTTCTCCTTGCTGTTTATTTATTTATGCTATCATTGATTTACATTGGTGTGAATGCATAGCTATTCGTTTTATGCTTTGGGCTTAATCCAATACTATTTTGTTTATATTGTGGCTCAAATTGCTCCAGCTTTGGCCATTGGGAAGTCTTTCAACTGCCTCCTGAGTCTCCCTTTGACATACCATTGACATTTTAGATTTAAAATTTTTTTTGGAACATTCACTTTCTTTCTGGCACTACATGTTGCTCCAGGCGTATGATGTACATTTCCTGCCTCAGTTCTATGGTCAGCTATTTCTCTAAGGAAACTGGTTCGTTTTACTGGTGAATGATATTAGAAAACAAATCTAGGTCTGGGTATGTTTGTTGCTACTGGGGTTTCTAGGCCCTCTGCATCTGGCAGGTTGGAAAAATATGTGTATGCTAATTTATGCATATATACATATCTATAGATATTTCTATGTGTAACCATGTATATTTGTATTAAGTTAAATATGAGTTCATACTGTTGTCTTCAACCCTAAACCATTACCACATCTATCATTCCAGCCTCCTCCCCTTGCTTATCTTTAAACTCTCATTCAAATAAATAATGAAAAGCCTGGCTTCCACTATATACCATCCATTTACTAGATTGCCCATTTTTAGTATACATGTGGGCAATATTGGAGTTATTAACCTGTACCCCTTTGGGAAATAACTTTATCAACTAGAGTACAGTGCTTATGTGCAATTCCTTTTGATTTTAGTCTTACGGACTGTACCAACTTCCCTAGTTACTTAGCTTGGCTCCTCTCCCACCCAATTCCCTTTTGTGAGGTTGTTTCACCCATTGCTAATACAGTTAGGTTCTTTTTCACAGTCTACATTCCCATGTCCCTACCCCTAGCTAAATGATTTTTTAAAAAGTTGTTACATTAGGGTTCACTAATTGTGATAAAGTTCTATGGATTTTGACAAATGCATAAGTTTTCATGTATCCACCATCACACACCCATAAAGAATAGTTTTGCTATTCTGGTCTCTAGACGTTGTCTAGGTCTCTGGACATTGTACATAATTGATTTCCCTCTACCTCACTAATTCAGAGATTCCTCTTTGTGGAAAATGGAAACTGTTAATACAGAGTTCTTTTAGATATTACCATAGGAAACAAGGACATTTTATTTTCCACAAAAAGGATCTGAAATAATGGATTGCAGGGAGTATGCTGAGAAGAGGCAGAGGATACATGCAGCATCTAGAAACCTGAGACATAACTATATGCTCTTCAGTCTTGTCCTGTGCCAGTCCTCTTGCCATAGATGGCTTTTTTTTTTTCAAGTAGACTCTTTGTGTTATTGACATTGGAGTTACAGATGTTATATTGTTAAATTAAAATTTAAGAGAGGTCTGACATAACAGTAGAGTTGTCCTCTATTGAGAAACTTATGTGGAAGTGTCATATACTTTATCTCTGGTAACCCTTATAAGAGTCCTTTAAGGCAGTTCTCTTTGTCTTGATATTACAGTTAAGAAATACTTGTCCAAATATAAGGAAGTGATTTGTCTATGGTCCACCTGGGGTGAAAGGGACAGAGATGGCATTGGAACCCCAACCTTTCTGACTCTATGCTCTTTCCAGTGGGCTATACTGTTTCTCAAAAAAAGAAAAATAGCAAGAATAATATCACAGTATCCCTGATTTTATTCTTTTCTTTAACACTATATGCTCCTTAAATGGCCACTAAATGAGAATGGCTCAAAAACATGTGCATTTGAGATCTATGGAAATTCTTCTTCTGTTTTTTTTTTTTTTCTACTAACTTTGCTCTCTAAGGTATGTATTCCAGTTTTTAAAGAATGAGGTTCTTTAAAGAGAGAAAAATAGTAGAGGATTAAGGAAACTAAAACAAGTAATGGTAGTATTAGCTAGTTTTTTTTTTTTAACCCTATTTTTCCCACTGGACTTGAGGTTTCTCAAGGGCTGGCAACTGAGTTGCAATTATCTTTAAATTCCCTGCAGTTTTTAAGCATAGCACATCATATATGATACACGCTCACAAAATATTTGCTGAATGAAAATAGCACTATCATATTTCTTAAACTATAAAGGTTTAAAAAGGGCTGCAATGCTTTTCTCACAGAGGAAGTTGAACATTACTACATTTCATTTGTTCATTCATTCATTATTTATTGAGCATTTGTTGAGTATCTATTTTGTGCCACATTGTGGCAATACAAAGATGGATAAGACAGAATCTCTGCCTTCTGTCATCATGAGTCTCAGAGAATGGAGACCTCCAGGCAACTAATTCACTATCCTGAGGTGCTAAAGGAAATATATATTTAAATTATGGAATGTGTTTTGAAATCAGATAGACCTTATCTGTATTAGTTTTCTTATCTAAGAATTGGAAATAATAAAAGTACCAACTTGACACATTTCTTTGGGGTGGGGTGGGGAGATTCAATGAAGAAAATATGTGTGTGTGTGTGTGTGTGTGTGTGTGTGTGTTAGGTCACAGCATGTTATAGAAGGAGAAATTCACTGTGGCTAAGGGAGTCAGGAAAGTCTTTATTGGGGAGGTGATGTTTGAATCTTATAGGATAAGTTTTTCAGGCCAAAAATGGAAGTATGAGGTGGGAGACTAGGACACTGCAGATAGAAAGATGGATATTGTTTGAAGTGTGTAGAAGGGGTGAACGTGACGGGAGTGGTAAGAATGTCTGCACATTCCCACTATAGAGCTCATAGAATTGTTAGAAAGAATTGAATAACCACTTATTTTTTTTTTCTTTTTACAAGGAACAATTCAATGGAGTATTCATTACTTTGTAGTAGGAGAGAATAAAAATACCAAACCGGTTTAATAATTGTGTGAATCTCCTCTTCAAATTATAGGGCTTTCTAAATGTAACCTTTTGTATAGTAAATTAATTCTTGAGTTCTTTGTTGTTCCTGTAATACTCAAGTGATTATATGAGACTTAAGAAAAGAGAGTTGTATGTTTTTAGGTGAAATCCAAGGTCTTGTGTCACCATTCTTTTATTTAGTAGTTGTGCCCATTTGAATCTGTTGTGTACCCAAGAAAAGCCATGCCCTTTAATCCTTATTAAGTATTGCTGAGTGGGAGCAATTGTTTTTGATTTGTTTGCATGGAGATGTGACCCACCCAATTGTGGGTGGTAACTTTTGACTAGGTGGTTTCCATAGAGATGTGTTTCCATCCAGTCAAGGTAGAGTTGCTTACTGGAGCTCTTTAAGAGGGAACCATTTTGGAAAAAGCTTTATAACCACCAGAACTGACAGAGCCAATAGAACAGACAGAGCCCCGGGGAGGCCATTGAAGAAGCCTGGAGAGAAAGCTAGCAGACTTCATCATGTGCCTTTTCAGTTGATTGAGAAACCCCACCAAAATTTGTTTTAGTTTGCAAGCTGCTGGAATGTGATAAACCAGCTGGAATGACTTTTAGAAAGGGGAATTTAATAATTTACAAGTTTACAGTTCTAAGCCTATAAAATGTCCAACTAAGGCATCTAGAGAAAGATACCTTAATTCAAGGAAGGTTATTGGGTCAGGAACACCTCTGTCAGCTGGGAAGTTACATGCTGCATATGCTGTTTCCTTGTTCTTGGATTCCACTGCTTTCAGCCCCTGTCCTATGGAGGTTGCTCACTTTGCTTCTGTGGGGCTGTCTCTTGGCTTCCCTTGGTTCTGTCCATTCTGTTGGCTCTGTCAGTTCTGGTGACTCTAAAGCTTCCAAAATGGTTCCCTCTTAAAGGGCCTCCAGTAAGCAACCCCACCTTGAATGGGTAGAAGCACATCTCCATGGAAACCATTTAATTAAATGTTATCACCCACAATTGGGTGGGTCACATCTCCATGGAAACAATGAAAAAGATAAAACCCAGCAATAATGAATGAGGATTAAAGGGCATGGCTTTGCTGGGGTTATAGGATAGCTTCAAGCCAGCACATTCTACCCTTTGGACCCCAAAAGACAAGTTCTTTCCAGATGCAAAATACATTTATTCCATAACCGTATCAGAAAGTCTTAAACCATTTCAATAATAATAGATATACAATACAAAGTCAGAAAGAGTACAAAATCTCATCAAAGTCAGCTATAGGCATTGTCTGTCCTAAGGCAAAATTCTCTTCTGGCTGTGGACCTGTAAAACTCAGAGCAAGTTATCTGCTACCAGTATACAAAGGAGGAACAGTCATAGAATACATATTCCCATTTCCATAGGAAGTAATTGGAAGGAACACAGGGGTCACTGGACCCATACATTTCTGGAAACCTCAGAGCATCCACCATTAGATTTCAAAGTTTGAGAGTCATTTATCTTCAGGGCTTTGGAAAGCAGCAATCTCACCCTTTCCAAGGGCTTTGTAGCAGCCCACCTCTTTCCAAATGCAATGTCTCCTTGGGGCACACTGGGGGGACCACCTTTTTCTTTGTTCTACCCTTTTCAAGCTTTGGGCCTGCAGTGGGGCTCTCTGTCATCTCCTGGGCACACATTCAATCCCTCCAGAACAAGGGGGTGGCAGCCAGGCTATTCCCAATCCCCAAGGAATGTTTTTCACCCTCTCCTTGAACTGGCACAACTCTTCCTGAGCAATGAGGTGGAATGCCCACCCTTTGCCTTCAGGGCAAACTCACCCTCTCCAAGTGCTTGGATGTGTCCGCTCTCCTGGCCTGTGATCTTGGCTTCAGACCTAAGCTTCCATGGTTCTGTCTTTGTAGTTATTTTTCCTTCAGTTTGTCCTGTTTAGTCCAGAGTAGCAGTGGTTCCATTTATACAGATCCTGCAGCACTCTTGTTGGTTTTCTATGCATTATGCTGGGATCATACCCATCAGACAAAAGGGCATTCCACAAATCCTTCCTGGATAACTCCATCTCAAGTCCTAGCTTGTCCTGTAATGGCTGACTGCTTCCATCTTTGGTCAAATCCTCAGGCGGGGCACTATTCTATAGGGTCTCCATTTCTGGAAAACTAGAATTTTCCAGACCATCAAATTCTGGTTTCTTTATAGCCCAAGAGTTCAGTTCTCAGCTTCTCTCTTTCCTGTTGCATTTTGCTGTAAGCTGCAAGGAGAAACCAGGCTGCCTTTTCCACATTTAATTTGGAAATCTCTCCTGCTAAATATCCAAGTTCATGGTTGTTAAAATGTGCCTTCCTTCTAAAACCAGAAGACAGTTTTGATAAATTCTCTGCAAGCAAGGGTTGCCTTCTTTCCAGCTTGCAATAATGCGTGTATCACTTCTGTCTAAGGCCTTATCAGAGGTATCTTTAGAGTCCAGATTTCTACCAACAGTTGCTTCAAACCATTCCAGGCCTTCTCTGTCAAGCTCCTCACAGCTCTTCCAGAATCTTCCCCTTATCCATTTAGAAAGCCATTCCAACATGTTTGGTATTTGCAAACCTCACACCTCACTTCTCTAGTACTAAAATGGAAATATATGTCTGTTGTTGTGTTCTGTTTGGAAATTAAGCACGTTTCAGTGTGATGTGTATAGCTGCCAAGTTGACAAGGGATGGACTGTGATGGTTAAGTTCTGGTGTCAACCAGGCCAAATGATTATGCCCAGTTGTCTGGTCAGGCAAGCACTGGTCTGACCATTGCTGCAAGGATGTTTTGTGGATGGTTGATAAACTGGCAGGCTGGGGTATTAAATCATCAGCTATTTGATTGCATCTGTGACCAACCAAGGCGTGTCTCCCAGGATGAGATAATCCAATCAACTGAAGGCCTTTAAGGAAGAAGAGAGACTCTTTCACTGCTTCTTCACTGAGCCTCTCCTGTGGAGTTCATCCAGACCCTTCATCAGAGCTTCCAGTTTCACAGCCTGACCTACAGATTTTGGATTCTTCCATTCCCACGGTTGTGTGAGACATCTTTATAAATCTCATATTTACAGATCTCTCCTGTTGGTTCTGTTTCTCCAGAGAATCTTGACTAACACAGTAGTGTAGCTACATAGAATGCTATATCCCAAGAAGATGGGATCTAGTCCTATTTGAGCCAGTGTTGTATTCTTAAGCACTATGAACAGCTTCTGAAGAGGACTTGAAACATAGTATAGAAATGTGCTAAAATAATTTGTTAAATTAATGAATTGTATGCCTGATAAGAAGTTAGAGTTCTGCTGTTGAGAAATTGTGTTTTCAATATATGGAGAGAAGAAAAATTGAAGGAAAAAATGGTGATAAAAAATGAAGATCAACAGATAGAAGTTTGTACTAAAAGAGTAAAACGTGTATTTTTAAAAGTCCTTTATTGAAGGCAACTGATGTGAATTTCATTTTATTTAGAAAACCTATCATTAGAACCATTAAGGTATTTCCACTCTAAGTGTTTACTGTTTTAGAAATAAATTTCTATGTTGAGATATTTACTGATTTAATGCAATAATAGAAAATTCCCAGTGTCTGAAATATATTTGTGATTATTAAACACTTCAGTGTAAATTTTTTTCTGCTGATTCTAATATTTGTATTATTTTATAATATTGCAATTGTAATTCTTATTAGAAGACTTTGAAATTTTAAGTACAAGTTGTAAAACTAATGGCAAAGTGTGAAATTCTTTTTATAATATTTTTATACTATAAAAATAAATAAAATTAAATTTTCTACAATAATTTTAACATTTGAGGTCAATGATGGTATGAGACATGAATGTACAATAGGATGGTACCCTGACTTTTAAAATGTCTAGAAAGATATACTTGTGATGATGGTGGGGGAAAATACATTTAACTGCTTAGCCCGTGAGAATCAATTACATTTTAAAATCTTGTTTTGCTTTCTCTTTTGGGGGCATGGATTCTTGAAATTCAGTTTGTGAATAACTTTTGGTAAATTAATGGTTTGTTTTCTGCCAGGGTTATATGAATTTTGTATTTTTTTTTTTTTCATTTATGGAAGAAGATGGATTGCTATTATATCTATCTAGAATTTTTTTTTCTTTTTTTTCCCCTATAAGCAGGCTTGGCTTGCTTGTTTGAGTATACGTAAGTGATGTCCAATTTCTTTTCCATTGTGTTTTTAAAATGTTAGCTAATTTATGTCAAGCTGTATATATTTTGGGATTTAAAGTATTTGCCTTTAATCTAGGAATGTTGATTTAGAATGACATCTTTAGACTGAGTCATCTTTATTATTTTATTGTGTTACTACATTATCAGAACTTCTGGTATAGTCTGTTTATTTTCAGTATCTTTTACTACAAAGTCAAATGTTATATTTTTCTACACTTCAGGATGCTTTTAGTCAAAAGAGAACATTAATTTTATTGGTTGTTCTTATATTTTATAATTTTATTGACTGTTCTCACTCTCCTGTGAGGCCTTGTTTGAGTTTGAATAATTTAAAAACAACAGAATTCTTTTTGGATTAAAAATCTAGTCACTGTGCCAAAGCTTGTAGCATTATTCACATGATATTTATGCATGTAAAGGTGGAAATCAGCATGTATGAAAGAAGAATGTAAGTTAAAAGTGGGTGGTTTCAAAATGTGATATATACATATGATGGAATATTATTCAGCTATATGAAGGAATGAAGTCTTGATGTGTGCAACAAGAGCTTTGAGAATATTTTGTTGAGTGAAATAAATGAGAAAGAAAAGAAAAAATATTGTAATGGTCTCACTAATCTGAACTAATTATAATGAGCAAACTCTTGGAGTTAAAATCTAGAGTATAGATTACCAGGCAGTTAAATGAGGGTACAGAATAGGGAACTGAAGCTTAATTTCTACAGAATTTTTAATAGGGTGGATTGTAAATGTTTTGAAATGGATAGAGGAGACAGTAGCATATTACTGTTAGTGTAGTATGGAATTATAGATGCGATTGTGGTTGAAAGGGGAAATTTAGGTTGTGTATGTCACCAGAAGGAAAGCTAGAGGATGAAGTATGGGACTGTATAACATGATGAACCCTGTTGTGGATGATGATTGTAGTTAATTGTACAAGTATGAGAATGTTCTTACAGGAACAAATATGTATTTAAGATGTTAATAATAGGGTGGTATAGGGGAAAATACAACTAATGCAAACTATGGACTGTAGTTAGCAGTAATATTGCATATTTTTTCATACGTTGCAATGAAGGTACTATACCAATGATAAGTGTCAATAATATAGGGGATTTTCCTTTTTGGAACAATGAGAAGATTCTTAAATTGATTGTGGTGGTGAATGTACAACTCTGTTTATACTGAGAGCCATTGATTATATACTTTGAGTGGATTGTATGGTGTGTGAATAAAACTTTTAAAATGAATAAATAAAATTAAGGCCATTAATACACACCATACCCACATGCAGAAGTTGATATTTTTAATCATTGAGGAAAATAACCCTGTAAAAATTTTAATATATGTTAATTCAAAATTTTGCTTAAAGTATTATCACTTCAGTTTTTAAATGAGTAATCCATGATAGCCCAGTTTGAATAATTTGTGAAGAATAAAATGGCAAATTATAATTCATTTAAATTTAGAAATGAGCAGTTCTATACTTTGCTGTAAAAGAGTATTTGCTATCTTTATACAATGACAATTAATGAACTGTTTAAAGCATCATCTTTTCTTTTTATGTTACTTTAATTTTCCATGTTTCTTACCCAGTTTGTTGGAAGAGAAAGTCCCAGCGTCATTTATTACAGCATGCATACACTTAGCTAAATTTCACGTTTTTCAACTTTACCTTAGAATTTGCTACTTTCAATGGTCTCATGTAGAAAATAGCCTTATAAAAAGTCTGAAGCAGGTAAATGACCATGTGGGCTTTCCCTTACTACCCTTTCCCAACCCCTTCCCTCCTCCCTTTCCCCCATCCTCTATCTCAGATGTCTGACAGCCTTTTTTTATGTTTGCAGCACTTTATGATTTTACAGAATCTTTACACATAATATCTTATTTGACCCTCACAACAACCCTGTGAGGCAGGTTTTAAAACGTCCATTTTAGAGAGAGAATGGAAGTGGTGAGTTACATATACAGAAACGTAAGAGACACTTAAGAATGATACTAGAAGGTTAATGGTATAAGCCAGAACACTAGGGCTATGGATTAAAAAGGGAAGGATTGGACAATTGTGAAATTTTGGTCTGTTAATCAATAGAAAGATGTCGAATAACACAGAATCCCTTGTTCTCTGGCAGCCTGTTTTTTAATCCTCAGATAACTTTAGTTAAAAAGTATATCTTTCGTAACTTTAGTATCTTTCCCATTACTATTGTAACTCTTTCTCACTGCCTTGTGAGATCTCAGGCATGGGGAGAAAAAACTGAATAAAAGAAACATTCATGATGTTTATGACTATGAAAGTTAAGGAAAGGCTGCCAGAGGGTTTGAAACAAAGGAGTGATTGAAGCCTTCATCACCTTCATCTTATTTGGGTAGTAAGTAAATTATTTTGGCAATAGTAAAATCTTATGAAAATAACAAAATCTTGTCCAGACTAAATACATGAATAGTGCTCAACCTTAACTGGATTATACCTGACACCTTTCAGTTTTTATTCTGATTAGAAAAGAACCACCCTGGTCTTGTTTTGCATATTAGAATAAATGCTACTTTTTTTTTTTTTACATTTGTTTTGTAGCAGCTCCTTAACACTGTAGGGAGTTTTAGAATTTGTATTCAAATATATTCAAGTGAAGTCTGAAACAGAAAAAAATAACTTTATGTGGAATCCTCCACTGCATCACAAAGGGTCTTCATAGAGGAACAAAAGTCTCTTCATCTTACCTCCCAGGCCTTTCCCCCTGACACCTACAACTGTTATCTCTAGTTATTACATTTTCTCTCTCTGTTAGGAAATTAATTGAATAATTGAAACATGATTTTATGACCTCTCAATGGCCTACTGAATTGGACTAAATGAATGGGTTAATTTAATCCAGTGGCCACAAATTGTATTTTTCGTTATAGTAATTGTTTTCCAAGGCATTTATAAATGATCAAACTTTTTATTTGGAAATATGAACATTTAAATGAGATTCCAAGCTAGTGGATAAAGTGAAAAAAAATGATTGGAAAAGCTAGTGGTAGAATCTGCTAGTTATAGAAATAGTTCAGTGATAACAGTGGAAATATTAAAATTGCTCAAGTACCCATAAGCCATTTTTATCAGTTTTGTGCTGTTCTTGAGCTACAAATAGAAAAATTTGATTTTATGCTGTAAGGAGCAATGTGTTATTTGGTATGTGTCCATTAAATGTCTATTTGGTAAGTAAACACAAAGTCAAAGGCACTGGTTTCCAAACATGGACATACACGTTCTTGCAAGATTTAACTACCTGACATTTCTAACTAACATTGACTTTATTAGGTTAATTAGGACACTTATTGGATTTTGCACATTAGCTATAACAAGTACTTGTTTATCCATGGAGTCTGGTCAAGTTCCATGTTAGTTCCTGAGAGGGCAGATGTGAACATGAGGGAGAAGCTTTTTAGAGTAGGTACAGGTCCAGTCCTGTTGAGCTTTCCTTTTTTCCAGAGGACAGGAATCTAGATTTTTGCTGGGGCTGATTTTGAGAACATAACTGAATTTTTAAGGCCAGAAAAACAAATTCAGCCAGGCGTGCTTTCATTCTAGCCCCCACCCCAGAAAATAACTTTTAAAAACTTCTAACTGTGATGATTTCGATTTCTTCTTCCCTCTAAATACTCTTGCCAAGTTTCTGTTACTGGTGTCAACTTCAGCAGTCAATGGGGAGGATATACTGGAGTGTTCTAGTTTGCTAGCTGCTGGAATGCAATATACCAGAAACAGAATGGCTTTTAAAAAGAGTAATTTATTAAGTTGCTAATTTACAGTTCTAAGGCCATGAAAATGTCCCAATTAAAGCAAGTTTGTAAAAATGTCCAGATTAAGGCACCAACAAGAGGTTACCTTCACTCAAGAAAGGCTGATGAAGTTCAGGGTTTCTCTCTCAACTGGAAAGGCACATGGTGAACATCTACAAGCTTCTTCTCCAGGCCTCTTGATTTATGAAGCTCCCCTGGGGGCGAATTCATCTCCAAAGGTCTCTGGTGGCTTGGGCTCTCTGCTTTGTGGCTCTGCTGTTCTCAAGCTTTCTCCAAAATGCTTCATCTTTTAAAGATGCCAGTAAAGTAATAAAGATCCACCTGGAATAGTTGGAGTCACATCTCCCTCTATTCAAAAGTTCATACCCACAATTGGGTTAGTCACATCTCCGTGGAGATAACCTAATCAAGTTTCCACCCTACATTATTGAATAGGGATTAAGAGAAATGGTTGCTCCCACAAGATTGATTAGGATTAAAACATGACTTTTCTAGTGTACATAATCCTTTCTAACCAGCACATGGAGTAACGTTTCTTTTTATATATAAAAATTGTTGAAGAGTGATTTGTAGACAATGCATATTAAATTCAACAAAATACATATTGAACTTTATCCTTTGTGTTTAAGAGTGAGTTTTGTTTGTTATAAAGTTGATAGATCTTGTTTGATCCACTTCAACTTTCAATCAGGAACCTTCTTATGAAGTGAATATTTGACATAGTTATGAGATTAAAGGAAATTCAAACCCAGTTTAATTTCTTTTAACTTTTTTTTGTGGGAAATAACACATATACAAAAAGCAATAAATTTCAAAGTACATAGTAACAAGTAGTTATAGAACATATTTCAGAGTTTCTTATGAATCACAGTTCCACAATTTCAGGTTTTTCCTTCCAGTTGCTCCAAGAAACTGAAGACTAAAAGAAACATCAATACAATGATTCAGCAGTCATATTCACTTGTTAAATCCTTCTCCCAATCTTTAGGGGTATTTGAGTTATGCCCATTCTAACTTTTTCATGTTGGGAAGGACTGTTGATAGTTTAGGTAGAGGAATGGTGTGGTAGTTAGATTCAGTTGTCAGCTTGGCCAGGTGAAGGCACCTAGTTCTGTTGCTGTGGACATGAGCCAATGGTATGTGAACCTCATCTGTTGCTGATTACATCTGCAGTCGGCTAGGAGGTGTTCCTGCTGCAGTGAATGATGTTTGACTTAATTGGTTGGTGCTTAAATGAGAGACCACAATTAGCATAGCCCAAGCAGCTCGGCATACCTCATCTCAGCAGTTGCAGCTCAGCCCAGGCCTTTGGAGATGCAGAAAGAAATCACCCTGGGGAAAGTTGCTGGAACCCAGAGGCCTGAAGAGGAGGCCAGCAGAGATCACCCTGTGCCTTCCCATGTAAGAAAGAACCTCATTTGAAAGTTAACTGCCTTTCCTCTGAAGAACTAATGAAATAAATCCCCCTTTATTAAAAACCAGTCCATCTCTGCTGTATTGCATTCCGGCAGCTAGCAAACTAGAACAGATGGGATAGCTGATGTTCTTAGAGAGACTGACCCCTCTGGGTTTCAGGACTTATCTGGCCTAGGAATATATCTGGAAGTTGTAAGTTCCTGGAAAGTAATCTTAGTGTGTGACACTTTTGTAGAATCTCAGATTGAACCCTAGGTGTCCTTCAGGGTTAATAGGAATGGTTCTCATTGGTTCTCATACTGTGGTAATTAGAAATATCTAGTTGAAGCTTGCATAAGAGTAGTCTCCAGTAGCCTTTTTTTTTTCTTTGAACATTTGCATCTATTCAGAAAAAGAAATAAAACAAAAACAGTTTAAAAATTTTTAATTTTTATTAAATGATCAATCAATCTTTCATTGATCATTAGCTTTCAAACTAACTTTATTTTAACATTTGTTCCCCCTATTATTTATTTTTATTCCATATATTCCTCTCATCTGTTGACAAGGTAGATAAAAGGAGCATCAGACGCAAGGTTTTCACAATCACACCGTCACATTGTGAAAGCTATATCATTATGCAATCATCTTCAAGAAACATGGCTATTGGAACACAGCTCTACATTTTCAGGCAGTTCCCTCCAGCCTCTCCATTACATCTTAACTAACAAGGTGATATCTACTTAATGCATAAGAATAACCTCCACAGTAACCTCTTGACTCTGTTTGGAATCTCTCAGCCCTTGACACTTTGTCTCATTTCACTCTTCCCCTTTTGGTCCAGTAGATTTTCTCAATCCCTTGATGCTGAGTCTCAGCTCATTCTATGATTTCTGTCCCACGTTGCCAGGAAGGTCCACACCCCTGGGAGTCATGTCCCACGTAGACAGGGGGAGGGTGGTGAGTTTGCTTGTGTTGGCTGGAGAGAGAGGCCACTTCTGAGTAACAAAAGAGGGTCTCTTGGGGGTGACTCTGAGGTCTAATTTTAAGTAGGCTTGAACTATCCTTTGCGGGGTTACGTTTCATATGAACAAACCCCAAGACTGGGGGCTCAGCCTATAGCTTTGGTTGTCCACACTACTTGTGAGAATATCAAGAATTCAACTTGGGAAAGTTGAATTTCTCCCTGTTCTTACTGTTCCCCAAAGGGGACTTTGCAAATCCTTTTCCACTCACTGATCAAATCACTCTGGGATTCATCGGGACATCACTCTGGACAAACCAACAAAATCTCATTTCCTACCCAAGGTTCCGATTACTTATGGTGTTCAATCAAGCTATCTACATAAGTTATATTAGGAAATGCACTAGTCAAAATATAAATTTTGTACCAAATAAACATTTTTTGCTTTAGTCTCACACATAAGTTGAATTTAAAAATATTAATTACCATCTATTTTCAGCACCCTGCAGTAATGACATTCCTTTGTTCTTCCTCATGCAAGAACATTTTTTAAATTTGTACATTTGGTCACTATCATTATACACTCTAGGCATTCCTAGATTATACCATCTCAGTCTTTATCGTCTATCTTTCTTTCTGATTTCATTTGTGCCCCCAGCCTTCCTCCCTCTATTATTCTCACATTCAGCTTCATTCAATGTTTTAACATAATTGTATTACAGTTAAGTAGTATTGTGCTATCCATTTCTGAGTCTTTAAATTCAGTCCTGTTGTACAATCTGTATCCCTTCAGCTACAATTACCCAATAGCTTACCCTATTATTATCTCCTGATGGTCTCTGTTGCCAATGAAATTCTCCAAGTTTATTCACTAATGTCAGTTCATATCAGTGAGACCATACAGTATTTGTCCTTTTGTTTCTGGCTAATCTCACTCAGCATAATGTCCTTAAGGTCCATCCATGTTGTTATATACTTCATAACTTTATTCTGTCTTACAGCTGCATAATATTCCATTGTATGTATATACCACAGTTTAGCCACTCATCTGTTGATGGACATTTTGGCTGTTTCCATCTCTTTGCAATTGTAAATAAAGCTGCTATAAACATTGGTTTATAAACATTGTCCATTTCTGTCCTTGCCCTCATGTCCTCTGAGTAGATACCTAGCAGTGGTATTGCCGGGCCGTATGGCAATTCTATATTTAGCTTTTTGAGGAACCGCCAAACTACCTTCCACAGCAGTTGTACCATTTGGCATTCCCACCAACAGTGGATAAGTGTGCCTCTTTCTCCACATCCTCTCCAGCACTTGCCATTTTCTGTTTTATTGATAATGGCCATTCTGGTGGGTGTGAGATGATATCTCATTGTGGTTTTGATTTGCGTTTCTCTAATAGCCAGGGAAGTTGAGCATCTCTTTATGTGCCTTTTGGCCATTTGTATTTCCTTTTCTGAGAAGTGTAGGTTCAAGTCTTTTGCCCATTTTGTAATTGGGTTGTCTGTCTTTTTGTTGTTGAGTTGAACAATCTCTTTATAAATTCTGGAAACTAGATCTTTATCTGATATGTCGTTTCCAAATATTATCTCCCATTGTGTAGGCTGTCTTTTTACTTTCTTGATGAAGTTCTTTGATGCGCAAAAGTGTTTAATTTTGAGGAGTTCCTATTTCTTTCTTTCTTTCTTCAATGCTCTTGCTTTGAGTGTAAGGTATATAAAACCACCTCCAAGTATAAGATTTATAAGATATTTCCCTATATTTTCTTCTAACAGTTTTATGGTCTTAGGTCTAATATTTAGGTCTTCGATCCATTTTGAGTTAACTTTTGTATAGGGTGTGAGATATGAGTCCTCTTTCATTCTTTTGCATATGAATATCCAGTTCTCTAGGCACCATTTATTGAAGAGACTATTCTGTCCCAGGTGAGTTGGCTTGACTGCCTTATCAAAGATCAATTGTCCATAGATGAGAGGGTCTTTATCTGAACACTATATTTGATTCCATTGGTCAATATATCTATCTTTATGCCAGTACCATGCTGTTTTGATTACTGTAGCTTCATAATATGCCTTAAAGTCAGGTAGTATGAGACCTCCAACTTCAGTTTTTTTTTCTCAGGATACTTCTAGCTATTTGGGGCACCTTGCCTTTCCAGATAAATTTGGTTATTGGTTTTTCTATTTCTGAAAAGTAATTTGTTGGGATTTTAATTGGTATTGCATAGAATCTGTAAATCAATTTAGGTAGAATTGACATCTTAACTATATCTCATCTTCTAATCCATGAACATGGTATGCCCTTCCATCTATTTAGGTCTTCTGTGACTTCTTTTAACAATTTCTTGTAGTTTTCTTTGTATTGGTCTTTTGTCTCTTTAGTTAAATTTATTCCTAAATATTTTATTCTTTTGGTTGCAATTGTAAGTGGAATTCTTTTCTTGATTTCCCCCCTCAGATTATTTATTACTAGTGTATAGAAACACTACAGATTTTTGACTGTTGATCTTGTAATCTACTACTTTGCTGTATTCATTTATTAGCTCTAGCAGTTTTGCTGTGGATTTTTCGGGGTTTTTGACATACAGTATCATATCATCTGCAAACAGTGAGAGTTTTACTTCTTCCTTTCCAATTTTGATGCCTTGTATTTCTTTTTCTGTCTAAGTGCTCTGGCTAGAATTTCCAACACAGTGTTGAATAATAGTGGTGATGGTGGACATCCTTGTCTTGTTCCTGATCTTACAGGGAAAATTTACAGTTTTTCCCCATTGAGGATGATGTTAGCTGTGGGTTTTTCATATATTCTCTTTATCATTTTGAGGAAGTTCCCTTCTATTCTTGTCCTTTGAAGTGTTTTCAACAGGAAAGGATGTTGAATTTTGTCAAACGCCTTTTCTGCATCAATCGAGATGGTCATGTGGTTTTTCTGCTTTGATTTGTTAATATGATGTATTACATTAATTGATTTCCTTATGTTGAACCATCCTTGCATACCTGGGATGAATCCTACTTGGTCATGACATATAATTCTTTTAATGTGTTGCTGGATTCGATTTGCTAGAATTTTGTTTAGGATTTTTGTGTCTATATTCATTAGAGAGATTGGTCTGTAGTTTTCTTTTTTAATAATGTCTTTGTCTGGCTTTGGTATGAGGGTGATGTTGGCTTTGTAGAATGAGTTAGGTAGCTTTCCCTCTTCGTCAATTTTTTTGAAGAGTTTGAGCAGGGTTGGTACTAATTCTTTCTGGAATGTTTGGTAGAATTCACATGTGAAGCCATCTGGTCCTGGACTTTTCTTTTTTGGGAGCTTCTTAATGACTGCTTCAATTTCTTTACTTGTGATTGGTTTGTTGAGGTCGTTTATTTCTTCTTGAGTCAAAGTTGGTTGTTCATGCCTTTCTAGAAAGTTGTCCATTTCATCTACATTGTTGTATTTATTACCATAAAGTTGTTCATAGTATTCTGTCATTACTTCCTTTATTTCTGTGGGGTCAGTGGTTATGTCTTCTCTTCCATTTCTGATCTTATTTATTTGCATGCTCTCTCTTCTTCTTTTTGTCAGTCTTGCTAAGGGTCCATCAATCTTATTGATTTTCTCATAAAACCAGCTTCTTGTTTTGTTGATTTTCTCAATTGTTTTCATGTTCTCAATTTCATTTATTTCTGCTCTAATCTTCATTATTTCTTTCCTTTTGCTTGCTTTGATATTGGTTTGCTGTTCTTTCTCTACTTCTTCCAAGTGGACAGTTAATTCCTTAATTTTTGCCCTTTCTTCTTTTTTGATATAGGCATTTAGGACAATAAATTTTCCTCTTAGCACTGCCTTTGCTGTGTCCCATAAGTTTTGGTATGTTGTGTTTTCATTTTCATTCGCCTTGAGATATTTACTGATTTTTCTTGTAATTTCTTCCTTGATCCACTGGTAGTTTAAGAGTGTGTTGTTGAGCCTCCACATATTTGTGAATTTTCTGGTACTCTGCCTATTATTGATTTCCAGTGATCTGAGAAAGCATTTTGTATGATTTAAATCTTTTAAAATTATTCAGTCTTGCTTTGGGACCCAGAATATGGTCTTTCCTTGAGAATGATCCATGAGCACTTGAGAAAAAGGTGTATCCTGCTGTTGTGGGGTGTAATGTTGTATAAATGTCTGTTAAGTCTTGCTCATTTATTGTATTATTCAAATTCTCTGTTTCTTTATTGATCCTTTGCCTAGATGTTCTGTCCATTGATGAGAGTGGGAAATTGAAGTCTCTAACTATTATGGTAGAGGTATCTATTTCTCTTCTCAATGTTTTCAGTGTTTGCTGCATGTATTTTGGAGCATTCTGGCTTGGTGCATAAATATTTATGATTGTTATGTCTTCTTGCTGAATTGTTCCTTTTATTAATACATGGTATCCTTCTTTGTCTCTTTTAACTGTTTTACATTTGAAGTCTAATTTGTTGGATATTAGTGTAGCTACTCCTGCTCTTTTCTGATTGTTATTTGCATGTAATATCTTTTCCCAAGCTTTCACTTTCAACCTATGTTTATCCTTGGGTCTCAGATGTGTTTCCTGTAGGCAGCATGTGGATGGGTCCTGATTTTTAATCCACTCTGCCAGTCTATGTTTTTTGATTGGGGAGTTTAATCCATTGACATTTAGTGTTATTACTGTACAGGTAGTACTTTCTTCTACCATTTGCCTTTTGGATTTTATATGTCATATCTAATTTTTCTTTTTTTTTTTTTAACCTTTACTCATAGTCTTCATTTCTACACTCTTCTCCACACCTCTCTCTTCTGTCTTTTTATATCTGTCTCTAGTGCTCCCTTTAGTATTTCTTGCAGAGCTGGTCTCTTGGTCACAAATTTGCTCAGTGATTTTTGTGTCTGAAAATGTTTTAATTTCTCCCTCATTTTTGAAGGACAGTTTTGCTGGATATAGAATTCTTGGTTGGCAGTTTTTGTCTTTTAGTAATTTACATATATCATCCCACTGTCTTCTTGCCTCCATGGTTTCTGCTGAGAAATCTACACATAGTCTTATTGGGCTTCCTTTGTATGTGATGGATTGTTTTTTTCTTGCTGCTGTCAAGATTTTCTCTTTCTTTTTGACCTCTAACATTCTCATTAGTAAGTGTCTTGGAATATGTCTATTTGGATCTATTTTCTTTGGGGTACATTGCACTTCTTGGATCTGTAATTTTAAGTCTTTCATAAGAGTTGGGACGTTTTCAGTGATAATTTCCTCCATTAGTTTTTCTCTTCCTTTTCCTTTCTGTTCTCCTTCTGGGACCCCCACAATATGTATATTCATATGCTTTATAGTGTCATTTAGTTCCTTGAGTCCCTACTTATGTTTTTCCATTTTTCCCCCTGTGTTTTCTTTTGCTTGTTGGATTTCAGATGTTCCGTCCTCCAGTTCACTGATCCTATCTTCTACCTCTCGAAATCTAACATTGTAGGTTTCCATTGTTTTTTCATCTCTTCTACTGTGCCTTTCATTCCCATAAGTTCTGTGATTTGTTTTTTCAGACTTTTGATTTCTTCTTTTTGTTCATTGCTTGCCTTCTTTATATCCTCCCTCAATTCACTGATTTGATTTTTGATGAGGTTTTCCATGTCTGTTTGTATATTCTGAATTAATTGTTTCAGCTCCTGTATCTCATTTGAATTGTTGGTTTGTTCCTTTGACTGGGCTATATCTTCAATTTTCCTAGTGTGATTTATTATTTTTTTGCTGGCATCTGGGCATTAATTACCTTAATTAGTTTATTCTGGAGATTGCTTTCACTTCTTTTACCTAGGATTTTCTTGCTAGATGAATTTGTTGTCTGTCTTGACAACAAATGTCAACATTTGTTGAATGTTGTTCTTTGACATTCAGTTCAGCTTTTTCTGGACCTCTAGCTTAGGTTTTGCTTAACAGATCAGAATTTTTTAGTTCTTGTTTTCTTGTTTTTGCCCTGCCTGTATGGTGCCTTTCCCCCCCACCCTTAGGGGGGTCTTCTTAGGTATTATAGACCCCACCCGGGTTTTCCCAGACCAAATTGTCCTCTTGTCAGGAGGAAAGAGTCACCTGCATCAGTTTTCCCTGAGGGTGAGATCTAGCAGGTTGAAAGACTTTCCTGTGAAGTCTCTGGACTCTGTTTTTCTTATCCTGCCCAGTATGTGGCGCTTGTCTGCCTGCGGGTCCCAGCAGCATAAGATGATGTGGTACCTTTAACTTTGGCAGACTCTCCCTGGTGGGGGCGTGGTAGAGACAGAGGAGCAGTTATAGGCTGGTTGTAGTGGCTTCAAATTACCAAACCCTGGTGTCTGAATTCTTTAAGGGAGTGATTCCACCTGTGTTGGGCTTCACCCCTCCTCTGGGGAAGGCACAGACTCCAGATAAGCTTTCAAACAAGCTTGTTTCTGTGTATGCCTGGGGCAGTTGCACCCTGGGAAGTTCTGCCGCTATAACCAAAGGTAGTCAAGCCTTTGTAGAAACACAGCCACAAAAACCTCTGTTTCTTTTTTTTTCTTTCTTTTTCCATCAGCCCTGCCCCCTTGGCACCGGGGCAAAAATAAGCAACCTCAGCTTTGACCAGGTTTGCCTGAGCTGGAGGCCTATTTTTAGTTGTCAGAATTTGTTAATTAATTCCACAATTGGCATTTGGTTGTGCTCAGCCCCTGCTGCTGGTGAAGTCTCTTTCCTTTCCCCTCTGGGAAGCAGCCTGTGGGAAAGGGGCTCCTGCCACCACAGTTTGGGGAACTCATGGTTCTGCGGGGGCTCACAGCTCATCCAGCTGGTCCAGATTGGGGTGCGCTGTGTGTCCAGTCACTGACGTGGCCCCAGGAGCTGTTCTGTACTCTTCCTGGTTATTTAGTAGGTGTTCTGGAGGATGAACTAAATCACGCACCTTGCTAAGCCGCCATCTTGACACCTGCCACCGAGGTGCTTTCTCCAGTAGCTTCTTGACTCTATTTGAGCTCTCTTAGCCAGTAACACCTTATTTTGTTACATTTCTTTCCCCCATTTTGGCCAGTAAAGGTTTTTCAATTCCATGGTGCCAGGGCCAGGCTCATCTGTGGGACTCATTTACCACATTGTCAGGGAGACTTTTGCCCCGGATATCATGTCCCACATAAGGGGAAAGGTAATGATTTTACTTGCAGTGTTGGGTTTAGAGAGGCCACATCTGAGTAACAAAAGAGGTCCTCTGGAAGTGACTCTTGGGCATATAGGTAGGTAGGCTTAGCTTCTCCTCTACAGAAATAAACTTCACGAGAGCAAGCCTCAAGATCTAGGGTTTGGCCTATTGACTTGGGAGTTCCTAATGTTTGAGACAGTATCAGGGTTTTTGCCAGTGGTAAAGTTAAACAGTTCCATATTTGTTCTTCTGTCCCTCAGAGGACTTTGCCAATAATTTTTAATTATCTGTCCAACATATTAAACCTCGTTTAATTTCTTTGATCTAACAGCCTTAGACAGCTTCATTTAATAGAAAATGATTTTGTTTAGGTTAGTGAAATTTATCTGTCAATAAAGAAATGTTAAATAAGCACCTATTAAATGCTAGTTATATTACTTAATTATGAAGGTACTGTCATTAACAAGTTCAACAAGCTTCCTATCCTTACTGAGTGCACATCAGAAGCCTTAAGTAGAAACTTAAAAGGAGCATCAAATTCTAGGGAAATGGTAAAAAATGTGGAGAATAAAAAATCTTTCCAGTTTTCATTCACTCTGTCTTTAATTTCTAAGAGGATGAAGATATTCACATTTTGTGTTATATTTCTCCACATGTGCTATTATTGTGGATTTATAAAATAAATCAATGTCCAAATTATGTATGACTTTACAGTGATTCCAAAAAGGACCATTTGCTACTTATAGCAGCTTTGGGGAAAATTATGGGGTAGCACTCTTTTCTTTTAAAGATTTTCCACTTTTTCAACTTCAGATAAGACAAGTATGATTTGTATTATTCTTAAGACACTTTTAGGATTGAAGAAACCACCATTCATAAAATGAAGTCATCCTTTAGATTGGTTGTAAAGTGTTAAACTTTAGAGATAGGGGGAAAATTTCTATTATTTTGAATATGCAATGTGAGTAACTTTAAGACTGCCATGTGAAATAATAACTGCCTTTGCATTTTGCTTGTAAAAGAAAAAAAATGTGAACTTCTCCTTCATTTAGTGAAGCCAGGTACTTTCTAACACATTCCTCAGATTACACACCACTGGAATGATCCTCCCAATGTGTTTAGCTCATGTGTTTCTAGTTAGCTGCTATGAATGAAAGATTCATAACTATCTATTTCAAAAAATGTCATCCTTATTTGCATTTCAGAAAGCTTAGTTGTTTGGTAACAGGATCAAGGATTAATTGCTTTTATGTTATAAGTCAATGTATATGGATTGGGCCATGACTGGTCTTGAACTTTAAAAAAAAAATACACATCTGTGCACAAAGAAACTTCTGTATAAGTATTTATTCCTTGAACCACTGATTACTATGTTGGCTGTGGAAGGATAAAGTACCCCTGTTTTCCGACATTCTTTGATTTGGATCAAATATTTTTGCTGCTATTGTAGAAAGCCCTGCTAACCTTTCCCTTATTTTGCCTATTAGGCAGTTTGTGACTAGATCACAGGGAGGGAGAAGCTATACAAATTTGCCAGTCAGATGATAACTGGGGCCCCGTGGCAGCCTTGTGACCTAAAAACCAAGCCCTGTCTACCTAACTGGAGTATAGCTGTATGCTGTTAACTTAAATTACACTAGGCTTGTATACAAGTGGGGCTGGGGAAAGTAGGAAGGAGAGATAGATACATAAATCTATCTCTGGAATTTTGCTAAATCCATTATATAGAAACATTTTTGTTCTAAAAGAAAGCTTAATTCATTACTTCCTTATTTTTATCATTCCTTCTTATATGTGCCTCAAATTAATCTCTACAACAGGATCTTATTATTTTAAAAAAATGATGGCATACTCACACTGTTATTTTTGAAGTTTTTTTTTTTAAAGAAGAAGGTAGTGTTTGAATGTATTGGTAGGAGATGGTGGAATCATTTCCATCCTTTTCTTCTGTAGTAATTTAGTTTATGCATTTCTGTAGTAGTTGATCAACTATCTATGTAAGATGTGGCTCTTTATTTTCTCATTCAACAAAATTTATGATTACATGTAATGATTATATTTATTAAAGACACACAAGACTTCCAGTCTTTGTTACAAATTTCATAAATTGATACTGCAAATGACAGAGAATTTTAAGTAGGAATATGAATCATTTTTGTTTGGTCAGACACTGATTTCTAATTGTCATCTTGCCTCTATTCTCCATATACCATCCAGACATGGACAGAAACTTCTTTCCTGTTCTTGTGATATGTATATAGTTCATGTCATATGTTATGTTGAAATATGTTGTACTGAGATTATTTGCCTGAATGATAAAAATGGATACAGGTTTTTAAACGACTTACTTAAATCACACCATTCTTTTTTTTTTTTTGGCATGGGCAGGCGCCGGGAGTTGAACCAAGGTCCCTGGCATGGCAGGCAAGAATTCTGCCTTCTGAGCCAACGTGGCCTGCCCTCACACCATTTTTTTTTTTTTGGTGGTATATTTTATTTTTTATCAAATGTTTTCATTTTTTTGTGGCTGACACCATTCTTTTTCATAAGTACTTATAACAGAATACTATTTGCTTTTACCACATCATATCTCTCTTCCCAGCCCTAACACTTTCTTATGCCTCTGCTGCATCTCCCTTATCAGGTAATTGGTCCCATGCATATCTTTTATATCAAACTACATAAAGGTACCCCCATTCATTTTCTTTTTCTGAGGATAATTGAAATTCTGTGGCTTCATAATTGCATCTTGTGTTTTAAATTGAGAAATCTTCATATGCATATAGTCTGTACATGGTGTTTAATCAGTGGCTTGCAGTATCATCACATAGGTGTGTATTCATCACCATGGATCATTTTTAGAACATTTGCATCACTCCAGAAAAAGAAATAAAAAAGAAGGCAAAATTCATGCGTCCCATACCCCTTAACTCTCCCTCTCATTCACCACTAGTATTTCAATCTACTTAATTTTTTTACCCTTTATCCCTCTATTATTTATTTATTTATTTCTGCCCTTATTTCTTCTCTCATCTGTCCATACCCTAGATAAAAGGAGCATCAAACACAGGTTTTCCTAATCACATTGTTACATTTTAAAAGTTATATAGTTAATACAGCCATCTTCAAGAATCTAGTCTACTAGAACACAGCTCAACAGTTTCTGGTATTTCCCTCCAGCCACTCCAATACACCATAAACTAAAAGGGATATCTGTGTAATGCATAAGAATAGCCTTCAGGATAACCTCTCGACTCTGTCAGTCACTGGAATTTTATTTTGTCTCATTTCTCTCTTCCCTCATTTCTCTCAGTTTCCTCGTTAAGGCTTTCTCAATCCCATGATTCCAGGTCCTGGCTCATTCCAAGAGTCCTATCCCACGTTGCCAGGGAAATTTACACCCCTGGGAGTCATGTGCCAGGTAGGGGAGAGGGCAGTGAGTTCATCTGCCAAGCTGGCTTAAAGAAAGAGGCCACATCTCAGCAACAAAAGAGGTTCTTATGGGGATGACTCTTAGGCATAATTATAGGTGAGGTTAGCTTCTCATTTGCCAGAATAAGTTTCATAGGGGTGAACCCCAAGATCAAGGGCCTATTGAATTTTTTTTTCCTACTGCTTGCGAGAATATCAGGAATTCCCCAGATGGGGAAGTTGAATATTTCCTCCTTTCTGCCCAGTTCACCAAGGGGACTTTGCAAATACTTTGTTATTCTCTGTCCAAATTACTCTGGGATGTATCAGAGCATCACACTATAACTTGTACAACAAAATTTCTCACTCTATTCAAGATTCCATGTAATTATGCTGTTCAAGTAAACCGATTATACAAGCTAAATTAGATAATGCACTACCCAAAATATAAATTTTGCACCAAATAAACATCCCTTCCTTTGGTCTCACACAGAAGTTGAAGTTTTAAAATATGAACCTTGTCATCCTTTACCCTGTATTCTGATTTACCTTCGTCCTATCCAAATCTACTTCATTCGTGTCTGTAGCTGAAGTCTGATCACTTTTTCAACTTCTTAAACAATTACTGTGTGGAGTAATGCTGACTTTTATAGCTTCAGTGATTTAAGTCAGAATCTCAGGTGTCAAATACATATCTGAGGTTTTAGGGGAGACCAGATTATATTCAAGTAGCTCAATATCTCACAATTTAGAAATAACAGTAACAGCTTCTGAATATGTATGACTGCTATAAGAACTTAAAACCTAGGCCTCTTCACAATAGGCCCCAACGTGATAACCCATGCTCTTGACTTCAGTTCACCAAGCTTATATACTATAGTTAGTCCATGAGTGAGGCATGATAATATTTGTCTTTTTGTTTCTACCATTTCATTCAATATACTGTCCTTAAGGTTCATTTACCTAATTGTATGCCTCACAACTTACAGCCACTCAGTAGTTCATTGTATGTATATACCACAGTTCCTCCTCCTTTCCCTCAGTCCTTGTACCCTAGGCCATCCCCATCCACACCCCTAGCCTCCTATGGAACCACCACACTGCCCTCCAAGGGGGTGCATCTCTCATTTGCCTACCAGTGAATAGGTACAACTCTTTGTCCACATCTTCTCTAGTACCTGTTTCTCTCTGTTAATTTTTAAACAGTTTTATTTGCACATGATACAATCCAACTTAAGTGAATAGACATGACCTTTGCCACCATAATCTATATGAAAACATTTCCTTTTCTTCCACAAAGAATCATGATGGCATTCTAATTTTGAACTTGAGTTAAACTAAAGTGTACTGAGAGGAAAACTAATAATAAAATTTAATAACGGAATGTAATTTTATTAATTTATGCCTCTGTTTAAAATGTATTATGTGTTCAGTTTCTAATGTTCTTCTTAAATGTCCAGTTTAAAATGTTCTTCTTTGTCAAAGGGTTTATGGAATACATTCTTAGAGTACATGTGTCTTGTAATATGATATTATACATATCTGGAAGTTAGTGTTTTAACATTCTCTTAATGCTGCCTTATGTTTGTCTTGTTCCCAGCCAAGGTTCTTGAAGAGAAGCTTTTATCTATTGTTTCTTTTTCCTCACTTTGCCTTCAAGTCAGCTCACTTTAGTCTGCTGCTCAGACCCATGTCTCTAGGTGGTCTGTGATCTTCTATAAGCTAAACCAAAGAAAATGTTTAGTACTTATCTTGATAACATGTTTTTTATTTTGTTCGCTATTGAATTTTCATCACCTAGAGTTTCTATTTGCTGAACGAGTAATCATGAGTGTATATCCCTCCCTTTTCTTCTTTTGTTTCTGTTTTTTTTTACATTTGTTTTTAGAATATTCTTTTCCTTTGGCTCCCATTGTGCTACTTTTTGGTTTATACTCTACTTCTTTGTTATTCATCTGTACTTAGATATTAATTCAAAGACTCCGCTCTTTGGGACAGAATGGGTATCCTTTTGCTTACTTTATGCCAAAGTGATACTCTTCTCAAGTAAGTTCTGGCACCATCTGTTGGTGGCAGGGAGAGCCAGTGCTTTTTCTTTTGTTCTTTGGCTTCTGCCTTGGTTATGTGTATTATCTGAGCACCCACAAGTTGAGAAGTTTCTGAATTTTCCAAGATTTTTTTGTCAATCTTCATCTCATTTCATGCTACATTTTTCCTGTTTTTATTCGAAGATGACCTCAATCACTCAACTTGTTTCAAAATGACAGGTGACTCTCAATTATTTTATCTTTGTCTGATGCCTTTTTCCTGAGCTCTGCCTTTTTATTTCTGACTGTCCCTGAATATCTCAACATCCCCCAGACTTCACTTTCCCAAAATAAATGCCTTGTCTTTTTCCCAACTCTGCTCCTTTCTCTTCTTCCTTTCCTTGTAAATGAAGCTACTATTGTCCAATGACAACTTCAGGAACCTGTTAAATTTAGTGGATGCTTTCCTCTCTCTCACTCACTGCTGTGTGCCACCTTTAGTGATCAATCATCAAATCCCATTTACTTACTCAGAAATATATAGAGTGTGCCCCTCTTCCCTATGTTTGCTGCTGCTGTCCTAAGCCAAGCTCTACTCATTTCTTACAAAATTATTGCAATAGTTTTGATCTGGCCTTCTAGCTTCCACACTCATATTCTTCCAATCCAGTCAACTGCCTTGGTGATCCTTCTTCCCCAATCCAGTTTGAATCATTTTACTACTGTGCTTAAAATTCTTCAATGATTCCCATATGCTCATTAAAAAGTCCGATTCCTTCTTTTAGTGGCACATGAGGAACACATGATATGATACAGCCCCTGTTTTCCTTTCAAGCTCATTCTTTTGACTCTTATGCTCCACAATGCCATAATAATTGCAGTTCCTTGGATACATTTATCCTCATTTTTCATTGATTTTGCTCATTCTCTTCCCTTTTTTATGGAGTTTTCTTTCAACCTCATCGTCTTGTCTGTATAAACTACTTATTATATTAGATTCAACTCAAGGATCATTTTCCAGAAAAAATTAGTCAGTTATTGTATTTTATTTAATGGTTTATTTACTTGTTTTTCTCTCTAACCAGTTTGTGAGTACTTACAGGTAGAGGAAGTTCCTGAATAATCTTTTTCTCTCTAGTACTTTAGCCCAATTTTGGATGTGCAATATATGCTCAATTTTGTTTTAATGCATAGTCAATGAATAAGTGTTTAAAATGCTTTTTAATGCACCGAGATTCCAGTCCCTGCTCTTCATGAATAAAAATATGAGAGAAAAAAAATGAATGGAATTCATTTATTCATTATTTGACCATTTTACCTAGAGCGTTCTGGATGTGAAATTGTGAAATGGGTACAGTTTGTCTGCAGTATCATTCCATTTACCTACTTTGTACCGGATATACCTGCAGATTGTCCTCCAGCTACCCAGAGCATGTTACTTTTACCATTCCTTTTACTTATGAAATTTACTGTTAAAATATCTGGCTAGAGAGTATATGAACTTTAGATAAAACGGTGGGATTGGGCCAGAATGGAGAGTTTAAAAACTGAACTGTTTACTTTATGCCACCATCCTTCGTAATTCCCTTTCCACCTGAAAAGGACCTATGGTACTCAGAGATGAAAGATTAATACCCAATCAAGACCCTTTCTGGAGGTGGCTTTAGTTTTAATCTCAGTTATTTGGGATATTATAAAAAAGAAAAGGTGGCCTTTTAGAAATCAAAATAGGTGATGAATCATCTTAAATAATAAGAAATATGAGGACTTTAGAGATTGTATTGTCCAGATTTCTTATTTTACTGATGCAAAAAGTGAAACCAAGATATGTCCGGTTATTTGTTCTAAGTCACAACTAGTTATTGCAGAGTGAGTCCTAAAATCCAAGTATCCTAAGCTACTTCGTAGGACAGAGTTGTACTGCCATATGCTTGATGCTCTTTGTAAGTTATGAAGTTGAAAATTCATTTATTCAATATGTTTGTCAGTTGAATAAATATTTTTTTCTTTTTTACCAGACATAAGAGTAGATGCTGGGAATATAGGCAGTAATAAGGTGGCACCTGTCTCCAGGGCTGGTACTGAATCCTGCAGCGAGGGAGGCATGCAAACATTATTAAATGATATAAATGGTAGTCCATCTACTCAAGTCATGGGCATACCACTCAGGCCTCTATTTTAAAAATCCCTTTATCAATATTTGAGAACAAACATAGCTTCTTTACAATCCCAGAGTAAAGGGGAAGCAAGGATATATAAGGTAATGATGAGGTTCTAGAGGCATAACTACAGATAATAACGTGAAGGAACAGCTGACAGACTGGGAAGAGGTGAGAAAGAGAAAATATAATATACGCATTACGTTCCATATACTTTTTTTTTTTACATGGGCAGGCACTGGGAATTGAACCCGGGTCTCCAATATGACAGGCGAGAATTCTGCCACTGAGCCACTGTTGCACTGCCCATGTTCCATATACTGTTATATACGATATTTATCAGACAGAAGAACCCAAAGCATTAAATGAGTCCATTTAATGAAGAGGAAAAATTAAGCTTCATACTTCAATAGTCTTTAAGAACGTTGTAGCACATTATGATGCTTGATATAAAAAATGTTTAACCATAAAATAATTATCCAGAAAAAATTATGTTATATTCAAAATTTTCTGTGTAGAAAGACTGGCAAATGAAATTAGAAAGATTGTTTAATGATTAAGAAATATGTTATAAAATGCTGTATAAGCATTTAAATTATTACAATAAATGTATATTTAAAATTTGCATACAGGGTGGTATAATGGTGGCTCAGTGGCAGAATTCTCGCCTGCCATGCCGGAGACATGGGTTCGCGGAGACATGGGTTCGATTTCTGGAGCCTACCTATGTAAAAATAAATAAATAAATAAATAAATAAAGCATACAAAAGGAAATAAAAGTAATTAAAATAAAAATTATTTTCTTTGAAGAGTTACTCTATTATCTTAAGAAGTTATTTATGAAGTAAAGCTCCGTTTTCATATAACTGTATGGATTGAAGAGTGCTCTATTATATGACTTATAACACTGAACTGCTCTTATTGGTTTACCTATTTGTATACGTCACTATAAAATTTTGAAAAGCAAGAACTATGTGAAAAATCTTTTTATCCAGTGCCAAAGTTAGGGCCTGCTTTTTAAAGAGATTTAATAAATATATTCATTGAATATTGAAATCTTATGCTTGAAATGTATTTTCTCAAAGCAATCTAAAATAGGCTTAAGTTTTCACATGAGTTTTCAGAAGTTTATTTAATCCTAATGGAACTGCATTATAATAACTATAGTTTTCTATTTTCATAAAAAGAGCAAGGTTCCTAAAATCCACCTGGGAACCTGGGAAACATATCTTACCCCTATTGTTGCCAAACCTCTAGCACAAAATTCTCTCTGTATTTATGTGTTTAATCTAGCTATTCCTTTTTTCCCATGAGAAGGTTTTTTTTTCCTCTCTCCTTTCCTTTTGGTTGTTCAGGAGTAGAACAATTGCTACCCTCACCAAAAGGAGATACTATTTTCTGTACGATAAAGTAATTAACTTGGTTTAGCTCATTTCAGCTATCCTGATCTTAAATTCTTTTTATCCTATTAAAGTTTTTTTGTTGTGTGGATATGTTTTTAGTATCCTAACTATTCCCCAAAGAGACTAATATACTGATGATAAATGGAGTCCTTTTTCAGATCACCTACTGAAGTTATGTGGCTGAAATTAAACTACTAAACTAAACTCAAATTAAATTGAATTAGAGATCAGTGGTAAATGTTTTAAAATTGAAGTGAAAAAGTAAAAATGCATGAAGGAGAAAAGTTTACTCAGCCACATTTCATAGGGTAGTTTTCATGTTTCTGTTGGTAGTTTTTAATCTTAAGTTGCTTGGGATAGACTTTGCCTTTTGATTAATATCCAAAAACGGAGCTCCCTTATTTTATAAGACAGTTAGTGGGATCTACAACTCTAGCAAGCAAAGACCTCCCACTTCAGAGCACTAACCTTGTGCTTCTTTCAACCCTCAGTCTGTGTTTGGACAAAGCTTACTCTTATATTCAGTGGCTTTACACCTGGAGTTCAGAAGGAAAATTATGATCAGATGACACTTGAGTTTTATGTTTCTTTTATCACTTGGATGAACTCCATATGACAGACCTGTTATCTTTAATTCATTTCCAAAGACTTGCACAAAAAAAGGGAGTGAAGGAAGTCTGGGATGCCTTCTTTCTGAAATCTCATTTGGCCTCATCATTATATTATACAGAATGTTTTTGTTTTTTGTCTTTTGAATTTTGAAATTAGTTCTCGAAACTTTATTAAGGATTGGTTTCAGAAATAGTTCAGTTCTAGGGAGAATTTCTAAGTCACTCGAAGAACACGTCTTTGACCCCTCTCCAGTTGGTTGCCAAATTTTGTGGCTTTCAAGCCACAATTTTGTGGCTTTTAAAGTTGTCTCTTGCCTTTGACCCTTCTGCTTAGTGCTCACTATTCTGGGGGCATATGACCATTGTTTTAAACTATTGTCTCCTAAATGTTCTCTCCATCTTCTTCAGGCCTACTTCAGTTCGTTCTAATTTTTGCTTTCTAATCAGTCTTGCTAAAGCTGAGCTCAGACCATGTAAGCCCACTACTTAAAAAGCTTCCAACAGAAGAAAATTCATTTTAGGTCCTCCACAATCTGATTGCTTCCTTTCATTTTAACTTTAGTCCCACTATACCCTTGTGAATTACTTATTAGCCAAAGTCAAGTACTATTTACTCTCCCCTCCCCCCATATACTTAAGTCTTTCTAATTTCTCTACTTCAATGTGCGTCTCTTTTCTTTCCTTGAAATGTCCTTTGACCTCATATGTATATGCAAATCTAAACTCTCATTTAAGGTCCAGTTCATCTGCCATCATGGACTAATCTTTACCTCCTCTGATATCTCCTGTTGTCCCCTCCTCCCTTTCCACCATGTGTTTTCTTAGGATCTCTTAGGCACTTATTTCAATCATATACTATAATTTTTATATATTTCTTACCTGTTACCAAGTATCAAACTTCTCCACGGTAGGCTCCATATCTGATTTTTACCTTTGTACAAGATGCAAAAACAGAGTGCTGATTTTGTATATAGTAGAAGCTCAACACATGCTTATTAAATGATGAAATAAATGAACCTTTTTCTTGCATTTTCTATCATGAGATTTCTGGCACTAATACATCAACTTTCAATCTGAAAAGGAAAATTGTATTGGACACAGCCTTTATTGAGCCTAAATTGAAATATTCTGAAAAAAATTAATCTTGGAGATAATCAGAATGTACTCGGTTATTTAGTATGAGACTTTCTGGTAAACGTGGCCTGTTTTTCAAGTTCTCAGTTTTTAAAATGTGGGGTATGATTATTCCTTTTAGTATCTCACAGATTCAATAAATAAATCATTGTTTTAAAGTGTTTTATAACTTACTCCAGGAGAAGAAACCGAACTTGAGGAATAGAAAGCCAACAATGGTGAGAGTATTTGAATTTCACTTTCCTTTTCTATCCATTCCTGTCATTAGAACACAAATTTCAAGGTGTTCGTAAAAACCCAACCTGTGAAAGGCCATGGGTTATTTCTTATACTTTTATCAACCAAACTCACATGAAAAGGCCTCAAAAGACATGCTTCAGCATATTGTTTTTACCAAATTCCATTGTAATTATGATTGTTATAATAATATGAGTAATGTTATCCATTCTCCTAGCTTTTTCTAATTTATTTTGCACAATTTTCTTTGTTACAATGAATTTGATTAATTACTGCTTGCTAGGATACTTTTAATAGGTAATTCTTACTCCAGATTTTAAAATAACGAATACAATTCAATTAAAATATTAAAATTGCAAGTAATTATGGCACTGGAATTATTCTGGACAATATTCAGTTGCTAAGAATAAAAATGTATTACTGTGAAAAACATTTGAAAAATAATAAGACATGTCTTTGGTCAGAAAGCTCAGGATATTTTTGTACTGCATTCAATTTGTTTTGCTTTGTAAAGATTCTGGTGGATGCTAGTGTCAGACAAAAGATTGAAAATGTGGTTACTATTTAGAGATGCTCATTGTTTGGGGAGAAATTCAGTAGAATCTCACATATTATCATGACTTGTAGAATGATTTTATTTTAAAGCATAATTTAAAATATTTTACTATGTTAAAATAGTTTGATATTAATAAAATATTTAAGTATTTTAAATCATAAATTTATTTTATGTTTGTCTTAAAATGTGTTTTGATTAACTGCATACCTGTGTTCATAGCTGCATTATTCATAATAGCCCAAAGGTGGTAGCAACACAAGTGTCCATCAACCAATGAGGGATAACAAAATATAGTGTATATAAGCCCCTTCCACTACCTCACCATACCTCAAATATGGCATGAGGGTGCTGGGCTGGCATGGGTGCCCTGCCCCTCCTCTTTTCCAGTGTCGGTATTCACTGGACCTTAGGCCACGCTGTAGGAGGTGATCTGGTCTGGGATTGGCTGAGTTGGCTGGGCTGCTCAGTTCCACCTGCCCTCCCTGCTATTGTCCTGGGGTTGGGTGAAGCTGGGCAGTCAGGAAAGTGGGCTCAGAGAAGAGGAGGATGAGACCGCATCTGTCTAGTCCTTCAGACGGGGGAATGAATGGAGAAGTAGCAGGAGTCTCAGCTCTGCTGTCCCCTGCTCTCCTGAAGGAATCAGGATCCATGCTGTTTTACAGATCCATGTTGGGGCAGATGTGCCTCAGCCTAATTTGAACCTGTGAGTCTGATGCCAGGAGTGAGGGGTAGGGAGAGGCCAACCAGAGCCTTGGTCTGGCATTCCAAATTTGGGGAGTGTGGTGAGCATAATCTGTGATCGCCTTCCCAGGATCTCCTAGCTTCAGTCACCCCATTTGATTTTCTACCATGAGCCCCTCCTACTACCTCACCTTTCTATTAATGTGGTAATTTATTGACTTCAAAAATGATGCATAACAAAAGGCCCTTGGTGGGGCTGGGAGAAAAATGTAGAATTTCTTGTGAAATTCTTGATATTCTCACAAGCATTGGGGGCTACAAATTTTATAGGCCGAGCCCTCAATTTTAGGGTTTGGTCTTACGAAACTTATTCCTGAAAAGGAGAAACTAAGCTTACTTATAGTTATACTTATAACTATAACTTACTTATAACTTATACTTAACTTATAGTTATGCTGAAGGGTTACCCCCTGAGAACCTCTTTTGTTGCTCAGATGTGGTCTCTCTCTCTAAGCCAACTTGCCAGGTGAACACATTGCTCTTTCCCCTACTTGGGACATGACTCCTGGGGGTGTAAAACTCCCTGACAATGTGGGACATGACTCCCAGGGATGAGTCTGCCTTGGCATCATGGAATTGAGAAAGCTTTCTTGACCAAAAGGGGGAAGAGACATGAAACAAAATAAAGTTTCTGTGACTGAGAAATTTCAAATAGGGTCAAGAGGTCATTCTGGAGATTATTCTTATGCATTATATAGATATCTTTTTTAAGTTTTTAGTGTATTAGAATAGCTAGAAGCAGATACCTGAAACTGTGGAGCTGTAATCCAGTAACCTTGATGCTTCTAATAAATGTGATAACTTGGATGAAATAAGGTGTCTTCACATAAGTGAAATAAGCCAAACACAAAAGGACAAATAGTGTATGATCTCACTGATATGAAATGATTAGAATAAGGAAATTCATAAAGTCAAAAACTAGAATATAGGTTACCAGGTGACAGGGTGGGGGTACAAAAGGGGGTACAAAATTAATGCTTAAATTGTACAAAATTTTTATTTGGAATGATGGAAAAATTTTGGTAATGGTAATAATGTTAGCACAACATTGTGAATATAATTAACAGCTCTGAGTTATATATTTGAATGTAGTTAAAAGGAGAAATTTTAGATTGCATATATGTTACTCAAATAAAAATTTTTAAAAATCTATAGGATTGTGTAACTTAAACAATGAACCCTAAATAAACCAAAGACTATAGTTATTACAATGTTTTTTTCGTGAATATAACAAATGTACCACACATGCTAGGGTAGTGTATAGGAATTCTGTATTTTATGCATGATTTTTCTGTAAACCTATAATAATTAAAGACAAAAGGAGGAAAAATATGTTTTTCCCCAGATATTATAGTTAAGATATTTTTGAAAAAAAGTGTACAGTTGTTTTATTCATTTTATTAGAACTGTTGTTGCCAAAAGTAGTGTCTTATATACGTTTTTTAACTTTTTTATTGTTTAGTATAACATATATACAAAGCAAAGAAATTAAAAAAAGCAATAGTTTTCAAAGCACTCTTCAACAAGTAGTTACAGGACAGATCCCAGTGTTTGTTGTGGGCTACCATACAATCCTTTCAGATTTTTCCTTCTAGCTGCTCCAGAATATAGGAGGCTAGAAGGCTTCAATATATTTTTATCATCGCAGTTGACTTTTTTCCTTCTTTCTTTTGTGAAAAATAACAGAAATACAAAAAAGCAATAAATTTCAAAGCACAGGACTACGATTAGTTGTATAACATATTTCAGAGTTTGACCTGGGTTACAATTCCATAATTTTAGATTTGTACTTCTAGCTGCTCTAAAATACTGGAGACTAAAAGATATGAATTTAATGATTCAGCATTCATATTATTTGTTAAATCCTGTTTTCACTGTATAATTCCACCATCACCTTTAATCTTTCTATCTCTCTCTTTTTGGGGTGTTTGGGCTATGGCCATTCTAAATTTTTCATATTAGAAGAGTCTGTCACTAATATGGGGTAGGGAGATGGAACTATTTCATGTTCTGGAGAGGCTCGTCTAGGTTTCAGGACTGATCTAGAACAGGAACCCATCTGAAAGTTGTAGGTTTCTGGAAAGTTACTCAGTGCATGGAACCCTTGTGGAATCTTATATATTGCCCGAGGTGTTCTTTAGGATTGGCTGGATTGGTCCTGGTTGGAGTTTGGCAGGGTATGATAGGTTGCATGGTCTAACTGAATCTTGCATAAGAGCTACATCCAGAGTAGCATTTCAGCTCTATTTGAACTCTTTCTGCTACTGATACTTTATTAGTTACACTTTTTCTCCCTTTTGGTCAGGATAGAATTATTGATTCCACCATGCCAGGGCCGGATTCATCCCTGGGAGTCATCTTTCCCATCGCCAGGGAGACTTTCATCCCTGGATGTCATGTCCCATGCAGTGGAGAGGGCAATGATTTCACCTGCAGAGTTGGGCTTAGAGAGAGTGAGGCCACATCTGAGCAACAAAAGAGGTCCTCCAGAAGTAACTCTTAGGCATACCTATAGGTAGTCTAAGCTTCTCTGCCACTTACATAAGCTTCACAAGAGTAAGCCTCAGGATCAAGGGCATGGCCTATTGATTTGGGTGTCTCTAAAGTTTGACATAGTATCAGGGAATTCCCTGATGGTAAGGCTTAATAGTTCCATATTCTTTCTCCTATCCCTTAAGGGACTTTGCCAATACTTTTTGATTATCTGCTTAATGTACTGTAGATGTATTCAGATAGTACAATAATCTATACAGAATTAATGGACCTCTTTCTTATTCTGGGCTCCCTGTGTTTCAATTGTTCAAGTGAGCTGTACAAATAGATTGAGTTAGATTACGCACTATAGAAAATTTCCATTCCAGACCGAATAAATCTTTCTTCCTTTGGTCTCAAAGAGTATGTGTGGTTCTAAAATATAGACACTGTCTTCCTTACCCCTGTGTTCTGAATTACTTTAACCCCAACCTGATTGGCTTCATTCTTATCATATATATATATATCACCACTCTGGACTTAATGTGTCTGCTATAAAAACTTACAATTTAGATTCTTGTTTTCTTATAAGCATTTACTAAAGGAGACCATACCATTGTTGTTCTTTTGTTTCTGGCTTATTTTACCTCACCAAATGTCCCACATGTTCATTCACATTGTTGCATCCTCACGACTTTGTTACTTTTTATAGTAGCACAAACTTCGTTCATAAGTATACACCATCGTTCGCCATCTACTTCTCAGTCAGTACATCCTTCAGTCACCTGCATTCATCAGGGATCATGTATAGGGCCCAACGTCCATAGTCCATCAACATTCTTAATTTTAGATAATGTCCCACGCAGTGGAGAGGGCAATGATCTCACCTGCAGAGTTGGGCTTAGAGAGAGTGAGGCCACATCTGAGCAACAAAAGAGGTCCTCCAGAACTAACTCTTAGGCATACCTATAGATAGTCTAAGCTTCTCTGCCACCTACGTAAGCTCTCCCAAGAGGAAGAAAACCAATAAACGCACACTCACCAAATAGGAAATCTAAACCTCCTCTTAACTCTTGTCCCTCCCCCAATTATTTACCTCTGCTGTTACTGTGATAGTGCTGATGTTTACCTTTTAAACATAGCTCATAGCATGCAATAGCAGTTTTCCCCCTGTACCCTGAAACTAAAATCCTCATTATACACGAATCATATCTTTGAAGTAATTCTTACAAGAACTGATTCATATTTTTAGTGTTAATCAGTTGGACACGTAGGTCTATACAACCCCTTTCAATCTTGCTCATCCTCAATATGGTAATATTACTTATAGACTAACTAGAGAACCACCTTCATTTCTATCTATTCCCTTACGTTGGAGTTCAACCTCATAAACTAACGGTTCACCCATCTCTAGCGTCTATGTATCTCTAAGCCCCCTATATTCTGTATTGTAATTCTCTGATCATACCTTTATGCTGGTCATAAAAGTGGAATCATACTATAGCTATCCTTTTGTGTCTAGCTTATTTCACTCAGCATTATGGCCTCAAGGCTCATCCATGTTGTCATGTGCTTTCAGGACGTCATTTTGTCTTACTGCTGCATAATATTCCATCTACATTCCATATCTACAAAATATATACTACATTTTGTTGATCCACTCTTCTGTTGATGGGCATTTGCTTTGTTTCTACCTTTTGGTGATTGTGAATAATGCTGCTATAAACATCAGTGTGAATATGTCTGTTGTGTCGTTGTTTTCAGCTCTTCTGGGTATATACCAAGTAGTGCTATTGATGGGTCATAAGGCACCTTGATATTTAGTTTCCTAAGGAACCACCAAACAGTCTTCCATAGTAGCTGCACCATTATACATTCCCACCAGCAGTGCATAAGTGTCCCACTTTCTCCATATCCTCTCCAACATTTATAATTTCCTGTTTGTTTAATAGCAGCCATTCTTATAGGTGGGAGGTGGTATCTCATTGCAATCTTGATCTGCATTTCCCTATAGCCAATGAAGATGAGCATCTCTTCATGTGCTTTTGAGCCACCTGTATTTGCTCTTCAGAAAAATACCTATTCATATTTTTAGCTCATTTTATAATTGGGTTGTTTGTTCTTTTGTTCAGTTGTATGATTTCTTTGTATATGCAATATCTCAAACCTTTGCCCAATGTGTGATTTCCAAATATTTTCTCCCATTGGGTTGGCTGCCTCTTCACCTTTTTGACAAAGTCTTTTGAGGTGCAGAAGCATTTGATTTTGAGGCGTTCCCATTTATCTGTTTTTTCTTTTGTTGTTTGTGCTTTGGGTGTAAAGTTTGGAAAGCTACCTCCTATTACTAGGTCTTGAAGATATTTCCCTACATTTTCTTCTGGAAGCTTTATGGTGCTATTTCTTATATTTAGGTGTTTGATCCATTTTGAGTTAATTTTTGTATAGGGTATATGATAGGAGTCCTCTTTCATTCTTTTGGCTAATGATATCCAGTTCTTCCATGCCCAATTATTGAAAATACTATTTTGTCCCAGTTTAAAGGATTTGGGGACCTTGTTAAAAATCAGTTGACCATAGATTTGGTGGTCTATTTCTGTACTCTCCATTCGATTCCATGGGTCAATGCTTCTATGTATCATATGCATTTAAACTTTTGGAGGTTGATTAATAACCATAATGTTAGATTGATGATTTTACTTAAAATTCTCAACAATTCTCTTAAATGTTTCCATGAAATGCAGTTTTCCATTTGTTTCTTATTTGTTCTTGTTATATGAATATACCAACTATGGCATTTGTTTTAATGAGAAAGTCTTTGATAAAACTTACAGAAGTAGAATTGCTATTTTGTGTCAATGATAGAACACTTTGTAACATTTGAGTGATTGTGTTTCTTATTTTGTGTGTGTTTTGTTAAGCACAGGTCACTTTCTTTTGCCAACATTACTGGATAGAAAGAGAATGCCTGACCTTTTCTTTAGGGTTAGTTCATACAATATTGATTAATGGAACATAAAGTGAGTTTTTCTAGGGTATATGGAAAAGTAAGGGGTTATTTATTCACAAAGAATTTACAGATATCTTATATGAGGACTGTTGGCCTGTGCAATTATGAACAGCTGTAGTTGTGCCTAATTTTTATTTTATTTTTAAAGGCTTCAGGTAATTTTAATTTCCTCTGTAGAGTGTTGAATGTATAGTCTGATAGAAATAAGAAGTGTCTAAGAAATAGTCTTTGGACCTTTTAGACTTTTTTTTTTCTTTCCTACTGAATCAAAAGATGTGGAAACCTGGAAAACCTGCAGAAAGTGCCAGACCTTCACTTTTGTCTTTTTTCACTACTGTGTCCTGTTTTCCCTGGTATCATTGTTAAAATGACTTCATGAGACAAGTGTCATTATTGTTTAGTATTAACATCCACCTATAATGTTAGAAATAAAAGTTTTTTTTATAGTATGGAACTGTGTGGATAGTCAGTCACTATAATGGAAGTATCTCTATATCTGCTTGAAATTAGTATTGTGAGAACTTTTTTCCATTTTTTTTTTAACTGACTTCTGATAATTCTGTGACTTAAGGTATCAGGGGCTCAGTTTTTTGTTTTTTTTTTTTAACATTGGCAGGCACTGAGAATTGAACCTGGGTCTCCGGTATTGCAGGTGAGAATTCTGCCACTGACCCACCATCGCACCGCCCAGGAGCCCAACTTTTAAAGTGGCTTTCTCATCAGTTAATATTTAGTAAATACAACTTACCTGACATTGTACAAATTGACATAAAACTATGTTCCACTGCCTCTGCTCTTAAGATTCTTAAATCCCATTCTTCCTACTTTCCCTAGGATTATTCAACAGCTAATTGTATAATCTAGAATAGTCTTTCAAAAACTGAATATTTCCAAGAATCTCTTCAACTCTGTAATTTCTGAGTGCTAGATTTTAATTTAGATTAGTTCCCAACTACAGTGATAGAGTAGCTTGATTCTAATTTTAAGGTGTTTGCCATTTCTTTATAGCACTCTGACTTGAGTGGAAAACTTTATTTGTAAACAACAATAAAAAATATCTAGGTGTATTCTTTAGGGAAAGATTCAAAAATTATATTTTCAAATTGAAATGCTTTTACTTTGAGAAATTCTACTGGGAAAATAAATTTCTAGACAGCTTAATAGTGGGAAATGGATATTTTGAAGGAGAGTTATACCTACCAACCATTTCAATTTTCTTTTTAAAAAACATGTTTAGTAGAGGATAAGACATATCACGTATATTTATTGTTAGAGGAAGTAGATGGCTATAAAATTTTAAAATATATTGTACTGGAAAAAGGGCATTTAGCTGAATATTATGAAAAATAGAGAAACTAATAATGTTGTTACTTTTTAATATCTTGCTTACCTTGTATTTTGAACTTTTTCTTTATTTTCAGTAAGATGTTCCTAAGAGAAAGGTTTCATTTGTACTCAGTCTTCTCTGCCATTTAATGACTATGCTTAAGGGCAATTTTGGCTTTAGAAGAAAAACCTTCAAAGTATATTTTATAGCACAAGCAAATTCTGTTTTTTTTACATATATTAGTGTTGGAGAGCCACTTTTCATCAGGTATCAATAGGAACTAGTCTGTGAAAAAGGCACAGCTGAAGTCAAGGATATTTATTAAATGATGAAATAAATGAATCTTTTCCTCACATATTGCATCATGAGATTTGTGGCAATAACATTTCAACATTCAATCCTTCTTTCATCTTGTATACTTCTCCTTAGGATGGATATATTTAAAAAATATTCTTTAGATTTTGTTTAACCAGATAAAGAAACATATTTTTGAGTCAAATACAAGAAGCAATCATGGAATTCTTGATCTTTTGTTTTCCACTATTATTTGCCAGGTCTACACAAAATGTTATCTGTAGTCATTACTTTTCTCCATCCTGGTCATTGTCAAAATATATGTTTAAAGATCATGGTTATTTGACTGGTTTGTATAATTTGTGTAAAGTTTAAATCTGAGAATCTAAATATCATGTGACCTGGTATTTAAAAGTTAGAGCAAATGTTGTGGATAGTTATAGAATTGAAGACTGATTCCTCTGGGTAGTAATGACTGAAAGATTTTGGCCTGTTTCAGAGAATGAAGTTAGAACTATCTTTGAATGACCCTGCAATCTTCTTGTACATGCCTAAGTTTGGGTGAAAATCAACTTCATTTAGTTTTTTAGAAAACTGAATGAAGACAGAAAAGACAGGCCTTATGGTCATCATCACATTTTTTATTGTTTATTAATTAATTAGTTAATTTTACTTTTTTTATTTTATTTTATTTCATTTTTTATTAATTAACGGAAAAAAGAAAAAAAGAAATTAACCCAACATTTAGAAATCATACAATTCTACATATGCAATCAGTAATTCTTAACATCATCACATAGATGCATGATCATCGTTTCTTAGTACATTTGCATCGGTTTAGAAGAACTAGCAACACAACTGAAAAAGATATGGAGTGTTAATATAGAGAAAAAAATAAAAGTAATAATAGTAAAAAAAAAAACAAAAAAACAAAACAAAAACCTGTAACTCAGATGCAGCTTCATTCAGTGTTTTAACATGATTACTTTACAATTAGGTATTATCGTGCTGTCCATTTTTGAGTTTTTGTATCTAGTCCTGTTGCACAGTCTGTATCCCTTCAGCTCCAATTACCCATTATCTTACCCTGTTTCTAACTCTTGCTGGACTCTGTTACCATTGACATATTCCAAGTTTATTCTCGAATGTCGATTCACATCATTGGGACCATACAGTATTTGTCTTTTAGTTTTTGGCTAGACTCATTCAGCATAATGTTCTCTAGGTGCATCCATGTTATTACATGCTTCATAAGTTTATCCTGTCTTAAAGCTGCATAATATTCCATCGTATGTATATACCACAGTTTGTTTAGCCACTCGTCTGTTGATGGACATTTTGGCTGTTTCCATCTCTTTGCAATTGTAAATAATGCTGGTATAAACATTGGTGTGCAAATGTCCGTTTGTGTCTTTGCCCTTAAGTCCTTTGAGTAGATACCTAGCAGTGGTATTGCTGGGTCATATGGCAATTCTATATTCAGCTTTTTGAGGAACCGCCAAACTGCCTTCCACAGTGGTTGCACCATTTGACATTCCCACCAACAGTGGATAAGTGTGCCTCTTTCTCCGCATCCTCTCCAGCACTTGTCATTTTCTGTTTTGTTGATAATGGCCATTCTGGTGGGTGTGAGATGATATCTCATTGTGGTTTTGATTTGCATTTCTCTAATGGCCAGGGACATTGAGCATCTCTTCATGTGCCTTTTGGCCATTTGTATTTCCTCTTCTGAGAGGTGTCTGTTCAAGTCTTTTTCCCATTTTGTAATTGGGTTGGCTGTCTTTTTGTTGTTGAGTTGAACAATCTCTTTATAAATTCTGGATACTAGACCTTTATCTGATACGTCGTTTCTAAATATTGTCTCCCATTGTGTAGGCTGTCTTTCTACTTTCTTGATGAAGTTCTTTGATGCACAAAAGTGTTTAATTTTGAGGAGTTCCCATTTATTTATTTCCTTCTTCAGTGCTCTTGTTTTAGGTTTAAGGTCCATAAAACTGCCTCCAATTGTAAGATTCATAAGATATCTCCCTACATTTTCCTCTAACTGTTTTATGGTCTTAGACCTAATGTTTAGATCTTTGATCCATTTTGAGTTAACTTTTGTATAAGGTGTGAGATGCGGGTCTTCTTTCATTCTTTTGCATATGGATATCCAGTTCTCTAGGCACCATTTATTGAAGAGACTGTTCTGTCCCAGGTGAGTTGGCTTGACTGCCTTATCAAAGATCAAATGTCCATAGATGAGAGGGTCTATATCTGAGCACTCTATTCGATTCCATTGGTCGATATATCTATCTTTATGCCAATACCATGCTGTTTTGACCACTGTGGCTTCATAATATGCCTTAAAGTCAGGCAGCGCGAGACCTCCAGCTTCGTTTTTTTCCTCAAGATGTTTTTAGCAATTTGGGGCACACTGCCCTTCCAGATAAATTTGCTTATTGGTTTTTCTATTTCTGAAAAATAAGTTGTCGGGATTTTGATTGGTATTGCATTGAATCTGTAAATTAATTTAGGTAGGATTGACATCTTAACTATATTTAGTCTTCCAATCCATGAACACAGTATGCCCTTCCATCTATTTAGGTCTTCTGTGATTTCTTTTAACAGTTTTTTGTAGTTTTCTTTATATAGGTTTTTTGTCTATTTAGTTAAATTTATTCCTAGGTATTTTATTCTTTTAGTTGCAGTTGTAAATGGGATTCGTTTCTTGATTTCCCCCTCAGCTTGTTCATTACTAGTGTATAGAAATGCTACAGATTTTTGAATGTTGATCTTGTAACCTGCTACTTTGCTGCACTCATTTATTAACTCTAGTAGTTTTGTTGTGGATTTTTCCGGGTTTTCGACGTATAGTATCATATCGTCTGCAAACAGTGATAGTTTTACTTCTTCCTTTCCAATTTTGATGCCTTGTATTTCTTTTTCTTGTCTAATTGCTCTGGCTAGAACCTCCAACATGATGTTGAATAATAGTGGTGATAGTGGACATCCTTGTCTTGTTCCTGATCTTAGGGGAAAAGTTTTCAATTTTTCCCCCTTGAGGATGATATTAGCTGTGGGTTTTTCATATATTCCCTCTATCATTTTAAGGAAGTTCCCTTGTATTCCTATCTTTTGAAGTGTTTTCAACAGGAAAGGATGTTGAATCTTGTCAAATGCCTTCTCTGCATCAATTGAGATGATCATGTGATTTTTCTGCTTTGATTTGTTGATATGGTATATTACATTAATTGATTTTCTTATGTTGAACCATCCTTGCATACCTGGGATGAATCCTACTTGGTCATGATGTATAATTCTTTTAATGTGTTGTTGGATATGATTTGCTAGAATTTTATTGAGGATTTTTGCATCTATATTCATTAGAGAGGTTGGTCTGTAGTTTTCTTTTTTTGTAATATCTTTGCCTGGTTTTGGTATGAGGGTGATGTTGGCTTCATAGAATGAATTAGGTAGTTTTCCCTCCACTTCGATTTTTTTGAAGAGTTTGAGGAGAGTTGGTACTAATTCTTTCCGGAATGTTTGATAGAATTCACATGTGAAGCCGTCTGGTCCTGGACTTTTCTTTTTAGGAAGCTTTTGAATGACTAATTCAGTTTCTTTACTTGTGATTGGTTTGTTGAGGTCATCTATTTCTTCTTGAGTCAAAGTTGGTTGTTCATGTCTTTCCAGGAACCCGTCCATTTCATCTAAATTGTTGTATTTATTAACGTAAAGTTGTTCATAGTATCCTGTTATTACCTCCTTTATTTCTGTGAGGTCAGTAGTTATGTCTCCTCTTCCATTTCTGATCTTATTTATTTGCATCCTCTCTCTTCTCCTTTTTGTCAATCTTGATAAGGGCCCATCAATCTTATTGATTTTCTCATAGAACCAACTTCTGGTCTTATTGATTTTTTCTATTGTTTTCATGTTTTCAATTTCATTTATTTCTGCTCTGATCTTTGTTATTTCTTTCTTTTTGCTTGCTTTGGGATTAGTTTGCTGTTCTTTCTCCAGTTCTTCCAAGTGGACAGTTAATTCCTGAATTTTTGCCTTTTCTTCTTTTGTGATATAGGCATTTAGGGCAATAAATTTCCCTCTTAGCACTGCCTTTGCTGCGTCCCATAGGTTTTGATATGTTGTGTTTTCATTTTCATTCGCCTCGAGGTATTTACTAATTTCTCTTGCAATTTCTTCCTTGACCCACTCGTTGTTTAAGAGTGTGTTGTTGAACTTCCACGTATTTGTGAATTTTCTGGCACTCTGCCTATTATTGATTTCCAATTTCATTCCTTTATGATCCGAGAAAGTGTTGTGTATGATTTCAATCTTTTTAAATTTGTTAAGACTTGCTTTGTGACCCAGCATATGGTCTATCTTTGAGAATGATCCATGAGCACTTGAGAAAAAGGTGTATCCTGCTGTTGTGGGATGTAATGCCCTATAAATGTCTGTTAAGTCTAGCTCATTTATAGTAATATTCAGATTCTCTATTTCTTTATTGATCCTCTGTCTAGATGTTCTGTCCATTGATGAGAGTGGGGAATGAAGACTCCAACTATAATGGTATTTGTGTCTATTTCCCTTTTCAGTGTTTGCAGTGTATTCCTCACATATTTTGGAACATTCTGGTTCGGTGTGTAAATATTTATGATTGTTATGTCTTCTTGTTTAATTGTTCCTTTTATTAGTAGATAGTGTCCTTCTTTGTCTCTTTTAACTGTTTTACATTTGAAGTCTAACTTGTTGGTTATTAGTATAGCCACTCCTGCTCTTTTCTGGTTGTTATTTGCATGAAATATCTTTTCCCAACCTTTCACTTTCAACCTATGTTTATCTCTGGGTCTCAGATGTGTTTCCTGTAGACAGCATATAGAAGGATCCTGTTTTTTAATCCATTCTGCCAGTCTATGTCTTTTGATTGGGGAATTCAGTCCATTAACATTTTGTGTTATTAGTGTTTGGATAATATTTTCCTCTACCAATTTGCCTTTTGTATTATATATATCATATCTGACTTTCCTTCTTTCTACACTCTTCTCCATACCTCTCTCTTCTGTCTTTTTGTATCTGACTCTAGTGCTCCCTTTAGTATTTCTTGCAGAACTGGTCTCTTGGTCACAAATTCTCTCAGTGACTTTTTGTCTGAGAAGTTTTAATTTCTCCCTCATTTTTGAAGGACAATTTTGCTGGATATAGGAGTCTTGGTTGGTAGTTTTTCTGTTTTAGTAATTTAAATATATCATCCCACTGTCCTCTAGCCTCCATGGTTTCTGCTGAGAAATCTACACATAGTCTTATTGGGTTTCCCTTGTATGTGATGGATTGTTTTTCTCTTGCTGCTTTCAAGATCCTCTCTTTCTCTTTGACCTCTGACATTCTAACTAGTAAGTGTCTTGGAGAACGCCTATTTGGGTCTATTCTCTTTGGGGTGCACTGCACTTCTTGGATCTGTAGTTTTAGGTCTTTCATAAGAGTTGGGAAATTTTCAGTGATAATTTCTTCCATTAGTTTTTCTCCTCCTTTTCCCCTCTCTTCTCCTCCTGGGACACCCATAACATGTATATGTGTGCGGTTCATATTGTCCTTGAGTTCCCTGATACCCTGTTCAAATTTTTCCATTCTTTTCCGGATAGTTTCTGTTTCTTTTTGGAATTCAGATGTTCCATCCTCCAAATCACTAATTCTATCTTCTGTCTCTTTAAATCTATCATTGTAGGTATCCATTGTTTTTTCCATCTTTTCTACTTTGTCCTTCACTTCCATAAGTTCTGTGATTTGTTTTTTTCAGTTTTTCTATTTCTTCTTTTTGTTCATCCCCTGTCTTCTTCATATCCTCCCTCAATTTATCGATTTCGTTTTTGAAGAGGTTTTCCATTTCTGTTCGTATATTCAGCATTAGTTGTCTCAGCTCTTGTATCTCATTTGAACTATTGGTTTGTTCCTTTGACTGGGCCATATTTTCCATTTTTTGAGCGTGATCCGTTATCTTCTGCTGGCGTCTTGGCATTTAGACAGATTTCCCTGGGTGTTGGATTCAACAGTTTGGAAGATTTTTCTGTGAAATCTCTGGGTTCTGTTTTTCTTATCCTGCCCAGTAGGTGGCGCTTGTGGCACACGTTTGTCTGCGGGTCCCACCAGTAAAAGGTGCTGTGGGTCCTTTAACTTTGGAAAACTCTTGCTGTCGGGGAGGTTCGCCAGCTGAAGCGGCTTAGAAGAGTGCCAGCCAGCCCGGGGTCTGAATGCGGGGAGGGTCGCTGGCCGCCGCAGCCCAGGAGAGCGCCCGTCCAAATTTCCTAGTTGGCCCGGGGCGCCAAGCGTGGCGGGAGGGCGCCAGCTGCCGCGGCCCTGTAGAGTGCACCGTTACCGTTACCGTTCTCCGCGGCCTGGGGATTTCCGATCCAATTCTCTCAGTTGGTCCGGGGGGCCGCGCCTGGTGTGGGCGCCAGCCGCTGTGGTTTGAGGGGACCGCCTGTCCAATTTTCCCAGCCGGCTCAGGAAGGGGGAAGGAAGGGATTCCAGCCGCTTGCTACCCCGCCCGGTTAAGCCCGCGCCCCTCGACAGTCTCACCGGAGCGGGTTCTCTCAGCTTGTCAGCTGTTCCAGGATGGGGTACGCTGTCTTTTTGATCTCTGTCGTGGCTTTGGGAGCTGTTCTGTATCGTTTCTACTCCCCTAGTAGCTGTTCTGGAGGAGGAACTAAGATCCACGTGTCTTACTAAGCCGCCATCTTCTCCGGAAGTCTAATTTTGCTTTTTAAACAACTTCTTTGTGAATACTGAAACATATTACTCAAGAGTATTCATTTCTGTTAAAACTTTTCTCCAAATGTAAATACATAAACCAGAATATTATTGCCTTTTACAAGAGTTTTGTAATTCTTTTGAAAATCACTTCTTTGTTATATTAATAACTATATCGCTCACTTTTCTGAAGAAATTTGTTTCTTCAATTTTGTTGGCCTTTGGTGATTTATTTCTCCTTCCTCCTACCCAGTAATTTCAAAGTCTTATATTTTTGTTCTAATAATTAAAACAAAATAAAATAAAACAAAAAAAATCTTTTTTCTTGACTTAAGGTTATTGGGGGGTACAATTTTCTAATCCTTTCTTCTCTGTTTTTTTGTTATTTTTCCTTCTCTCTTCCTCTTCAAACCTCTGTAACATCTGACTTCTCTAACGTCTTTTTGAGCAGGATGTGAAAGTCCTCAGTTGATATGGGTATACATGCCTTTAAGTATGGGATCAGGATCTGTCCCTGGGAAGTAAATATTTATGCATGGGGCTTTTACTTGTAGTCTTCAGTTTATTGTATTCTGATAACATTTAAAGTGAAGCAACAAATTACTAGGTATTAATCTTTGGACAAAGCTTATTTTATTTTATTTTATTTAGGTAATCTTTCTAGTTTCTTTTGCTTAGGAAAGTCTGGCTGATATGAGTTTAATTTGCAAATTGGAGAAGCTTTAAAATGCTAAAAGTTGGATCTGCTTCTTGTTTCTTTTTCCTGTCTTGACTGGGAATTCTAAGTTGGCACTGACCCCATAACTTGAAGGACACCTAAGGTTAATTATAGCATAATAGAAAGTGTTAATTATGGCTTAACTTCAGTTTATAGAAAACATGTTTCTGATTTTCTGTCCTAAATAACTTAATGGAAAATGACTCAAGGTCTACTCTTTTCAGAGAGTGATATTGTACGTGATAATGATATGCTCAGTTTTAATGATTGTCAGTAATACTTGTTTTTTTACTGCGTATAAAGCGGTTGCTTATTTAGAACCTCCTACTTAGAAAGTATGAGACTTTCTGCTTCCACTTAAAGATAAGACTTAAAGGAAAGAGAAGTCAGCACTTTAGTCAGATTATGTGAACTAAATCCTTCTCCCTAGGGTCTAGCTCCTCAGGATAACTCTCAACAGACATGGGTGTTGAGTACAAAGAATCCAATTGATGAGTATAATTTCTTGCTTCTGAGGTTCAGTTATTACTTCAGTTAAAGTTTCACCAACCTCAGAAAATCTGCTCTTTGGGACTTACTATCATAGCCTTTTAGGCAGAAAAAGTCTTTAAAAGTCTGTTAGTCTTTGCACTTTACAGAAGATCAATCCTTGGTCCTGACAGCTTTTGTTTGATATTTGCCTCTCTCCTGATGATCTTGGGATATTTCATAATTTGCTTTTGCTTGAAACCTTGTTGACTGGAAACAGATTGTCTCTTGACCTAGCTTTCATCCAGGAAATGTAACTTTTCTGATATAATATTTTTTTATACAGTGCCCATGTACAAATATTGGGTTGAACATTGTTACAAATGTAGAAGTGAATACATCACAGTTCTGTTTTCACAGTAGCAAGAAATTTACTTGGAGATAGATGTTTTCTTTTTGTATATTTCAGTAAAATATTCTGAGGAAATAAATAAGTGGAACAGGTAAGTGGTAGGTATGTCCTACATGGAAATGAGTCCTGCATGAAAATGAGATTTTTACATTCCAAATTAAAACACATTACAATTGTATTATAATTTCATACAAGTCTGAAATGCATTGGAGAAAGAAGGATGCCATATATCATGTGCCTTTGTAATCTTATGAGTTCATCTTGCTTCAGCTGAAAGAACTTCTGATTTTGTCTTCTAGTTGAGAACAGTTTATTTCTCTTTACAAATGCCATTTAAAGTTGAGAATCTCTGGGTCTTTTCAGTAAGGAAACAGAGGCTCCTTGTTGTGAAGCCAGCACAGTCACTACGGTACAGGATGGTAAATTGTCTTGCCTGTCAACTCTACCCCTGCCTCTTATGCTCATGCCCCAAAGATCCATTCTCAGAACATTCAGGCAATAGTCTGGCTACTTTTGCATTCATTCATCTGCGAATCTCTCCATTTAGTTTGGAATTAATCCAGATGTGTGATCCTTTTAGAGTTGTTAAGTCTTGTATTCCATATTTCATTGACTTGCCTTGTTTTTGTTACTAATTTGGAAAATTCCGTGTTTGAACCCATTTAGATATCATTATTAATTGTCTGCATATGCACTCATTTTTCTTTCTGTGTTGGTCTGAATATAATATCTTCTTCTTAGGAAAAAACCCTATTTTTCTATTATTTTTTTTTAACATTTTTTATTGTGGAATATAACATATATACAAAAAAAAGCAATAAATTGTAACAAGTTATAGAACAGATTTCAGAGTTTGGTATGGGTTACAGTTCCACAATTGTAGTTTCTTCCTTCTAACTGCTCTAAAACACTAGAGACTGAAAGAAATATTGATATGATATAATGATATAATGATTCAGCAGTCATACTTATTTGTTAAATCCTGTAACTCCTCTTTCTTCTTTGATTTTTCTCCCAGTCTTTAGGGATATTTGGGCTATCCCTGTTCTAACTTTTTCATGTTGGAAAGGGCTGTCTATAATGTAGATGGGGGATGGGACTAGTTGATGTTCTTAGAAAGGCTGGCCCTCGGGGTTTCAGAACTTATCTGGTCTAGGAACCTGTTTGAAGTTGTAGGTTTCTGTAAGTAATCATAGTTTGTGGAACTTCTGTAGAATCTCAGATTGAGCCCTAGGTGTTCTTTAGGGTTGGCTATAATGGTTTTGGTTGGGGTTTGGCAGACCATGATAAACAGCAGTATGTAGCTGAAGCTTGCATAAGAGTAGCTTCCAGAATAGCCTCTCAACTCCATTTGAATTCTCTCAGCTACTGATACATCATTTTGTTACAATTCTTTTCCCCCTTTTCATCCGCGAAGGCATTGTCAATCGGCATTGTCAATCCCCTGGTGCCAGGGTCAGGCTCATCCCAGGGATTCATATCCCATGTTGCCAGGGATCCTTTCACCCTTGGATGTCTTATCCCGTATAGTGGGAAGAGTAATGATTTTACTTGCAGAGTTGGGCCTAGAGAGAGAGAGGCAACATCTGAGCAACAAAAGAGGTCCTCAGTGGTTGGAGAGTTATGCATGTTGTTACACTGAAGTGTGTTAAACAGTTTCCAAACAATGACTTCATCTCTGAATATGTGATAGAAACAAAGTAAAAATTTAAAAACCACTCATTGCAAATCTGTGATGTTGGAGTTTCCTCAGTATAAAAGCACTCCTTGTAAGCTATTCATTAAGGATTGATTTCTGCTAATTATTACTTTAATCTTAATGTATAATTATGGGTGTATTTAGAATATTTAGTTGGTATCTCTTTCTGGAGAAACCTATTGTTTACGCTGTTTCGATAATACCATCAAGTTCATGATATTTGATTCTTGTGTGGACTATACAGTTTCACCTGCTCCTTGCTCTCAGACTGAATTCTTAGCAACATTTTCTTTCATGTAGCATTGTTACAGGAAAAATTCCGTGAAAGAGTAGACAGATCAATAAACTATTTGGAAAAATAAATTATTATACAACACTTGCTAAATAAAATAGCATTGCATCTTTATAGAGAAGGGAAATGTGGTAGGAGCAGCTTTGTTATCCATAAGAAGATATGAGTGCTGACTAGCTGGGGAAAGAGTGATAATGATATAAATGAGGTCTGGAAAGTGTAAAATTCTGAGAGGTGATGATAGGAAGGACTATATGTTTAATTCTGTGAGACTGGGATACATGTGAAAGAATATGAAACTATTTAAGAAATAGAGCAAAGATTTAGAATTGAGAGTTGATGGAAGGACAGGAAGGGATTATTAGAGAAGGCTTGACTGCTAGTAGATAGCAAAGGATGCTATCTTGTATTCTTCAAGAATATCTTATATTCTTGTTGTTCAGCTTGTTAAATGTTGGGTGGATGTGTGAGACTGGGGGCTGGGGAAAAAGACTAGTTTAAGGATTTGCTCAACAGAGAACCTATAGAATGAGACACCACTGCTACAGATAGTTTTAAGATGAATACTTTTTTTTTTTTCTCACATGGGCAGGTACTGGGAATCAAACCCAGCATGGCAGGTAAGAACTCTGCCACTGAGCTGCCATTGCCTGCCCTGAGATGAATACTTTTGTCAAGGAGAAAGGGCTGGTTTTCTAGGATCTTGAGACAGAAGGAATTAATTGGTTGACAGACTGTAAGAGATTCTGAAAATCCTTCTATATGTGAGTGATGTACACCTTTGATAGAGGTAGTCTACACACAGTTTTTCTACTGATCTCTAACTCTAGGATGAAGTAGAACTGATGCCTGGAAAACTTTCTGGGTATGTGTATGTCAAGTCAGCATGGTATTTTCTTATAGAGATTGATGAAGGGAGAGGGACTGCTGTCCCAAGGGCTTAGGTTTTAGAGTAGTCTCACCCCCTCATACCTTAGAGAGCAGGCTGGAATGCAACCTAGTGGTATCCATGCTCTGGGAGCATAATGGTGTCCTGGCCTTTTCATATCATAATATCACATTACACATTGCTCAGCCAGCCTATATCCCTGTCTTTAACACTTGAGAAAAAATAAAGCTAATATTGTTGCCTGTAGATTTTTTGTATCTTTCACATATTTCATGCATGTTTCAGTTAAATCTTATAGATAATTTGGTTGGAATATATGGATTTGGGTGTTCAGAGAAAGGAGCAGTAATTTCCATTATAGGAAAGGTTTTAAGAATTATTTGGATGTCTTCAGCTCAGTTAGTTTGTGTGACTATTGCTCTATTTGCCCAGGATCTAAAGATAAATGCCTATTCACTTATTCTTCATTTACCACTAAGCCTTGCCAACTACTATATCCTCAGAGTAGCTACTAAATGAAACAGGAATATGTAATTAAGTGACTCATCCTTCTTGAACCTTTTCTCCCCTATATTTCAGATTTATAATGATGCGGTTTGAAGAGATTCAAGATTTCCATTCCTGCTTTTCCCTTTCTTGCCAAACTCATGACCCTTACCTTTCATCCTTTCCTTTACCTGCCTGCAGTTTTGGTTTGGGTCTGGACTCTTTAGGAGTTTATAGAATAGGAATCCTTTAAACTCTTCCAAATGGGACAAATGCCTTACTTTAGGACAGGCTAGTACCAACTGTGACAGAATCTTCTCCTTATTCTTCTGGCACAGGAAGAGAATTCATACTGTAGAAGAATGGCGTGAAACTTTGTGCACAGTGTCCATCAGAACAGATATAATACCCAGTTGAGGGCACAACACAGTGACTCCATTGCCGATCCCTGTTATTCTGCTTGGTCCTAAGCCAAATAGCAACCTGGTTGGTGAAATGTTGGCTCTGGCCTTTCCCTCACCTCCTTAGGCCTAGGATAAAATGCCGAGGTGTCCCTCCCTTGCAGGACTGACCCTGTCAAACCTGTAATTGCCCTCACCCTTACTTAATGTTTACCTAATTTTGTTTAAATTCATAACTATTTCATTTTAATTATAGGGTGAAAGCTCCAACATGTTTTACAAAAATTCAAAGAAAGAGCCCATTCAACACTTGACTTTTAAGTATTAAAAAATTCTAGAATGAGCATGAGAGAAGTTAGAAAATTTGAATTAGATAGAATAGTGTAGTTCATGTTCTATATAATTATTTTGATTGCTAGAAATTCTTTATTGAAGTTTTCATAAATTAAATCATTTTAGTGTATTTTATCTTTTAAGCACTTTCTGGTATTTATAAGACAGAAATAAAATAGCCATCCAGGATTTCCCTCAACTTGTAATATATCCACTTCCTCTGATGATACTTATGCTTTTATACTTAGATTATAATTTAATATTAAATATGACATTAGAATAATGGTAATAGCATTTATAGCTATTATGATTTGTTTTCCAGTTTCAACTGTGCTTAAAGATATATGAAGAAATCAGGGAGGAACTCTGAAAAAGAATCAAAGACCTGGCCATTTCATAGTAGCTTCATTTGTGTTGATCCCCCATTTTAACATTAGCTTTGCTTACCATGCCTACAATCCATTAATATCAGCATTCTTGCAATTGGATTTTTAAGCTTTTTGTTTTTTGCATGGACAGGCACTGGGAATTGAACCCGGGTCTCTGGCATGGCAGGTGAGAACTCTGCCACTGCACCATCGCCTGCCCTAAACTTTTTTTAAATTGTGAAATACAACATATATACAAAAAAGCAATAAATTTCCAAGTACATTTTAACAGGTGGCTATAGAACAGATTTTAAAGTTTGGTATGGGTTACAGTTCCACAATTTTTTGTTTTTCTTCTAGCTGCTCCAAGACACTGAAGACCAACAGAAATAACAATTTAATGATTCAACAGTCATACTCATTTGTTAAATCCTATTTTCTTTGTTATACTCCTCCTTCTCTTTAAGTAACATATATATATATATAAAAACAATAAATTTCAAAGTATATTGCAACACTTAGTTATTGAACAGATTTCAGAGTTTGGTATGGGTTACAATTTCTTGCAATTGTATTTTATTTGCTCTTTTTCATTTTTTTTTAAAACATCTTTTGAAAGTAATTGAACAAGCCCCTAAACTTTATTGATAATGTTCCTGACACATAAATGTTTCTAAATAAAGCTACATCAATTGGGCAAGTTGGGGGAAAACACTTCTTTCTGCTGTAGCCCAGACTGAAGATCTCTTGTTCACTATTCGTTTTATAACTTGAAAATTATTCTGATTTCTTAAGGATCTAGTTACAGCTTGAGTCACATCTTTTTAGGAGGTGATGCTATAAATGATGGTTATCCTACAGAAGCCTCTTCGGCCATAATATAACTAAAATGATACAACTAATATTTTTGATGTCACATGAAAAGTAATAATACTTGCCTTGCCTTCCTCAATTAAATGAGATAATAGATTCAAAATTATTTTTAAAATGTTAAGTGATTAATAAGTATAAAGAGGGAGTTTGATTATGATGATTATTATTATAATTAACTTTCCTACTATATTACTGCTACCAATATCATCATTAACATCTTCACTGTTGATTTATAGCTTTCAGATCCATCTCTTCTACTTATCTGTGGCCAGATTACTAGGAAAGAGAAGGGAGATCATGCCAGTTGAATCTGTAATTAGGGTCTTTTTTTAGTTTTTCTGGGAGAATTTGAGGTCTCAGTATAAAAATATTCCTGGCTTTAATCCTGGGAAATACTGCTGGGGATACTTTTCTTCTTAAAGGCTCAGCCCAGTTCATATGGCCCCAAGCTCTGTCCTTGGGGGAATTTTATTTTTATTAGAGATATTGTGAGTTTACAAAATAATCAAGCATAAAATACAGGATTCCTGTACAGCACCCCACTATCAATATCTTGCTTTGGTGTGAAATATTTATTAAAATTGATGATAGCACATTTTTATAATTGTACTTTTTTTAACCATAATTACCTGCATTACAATTGATGAAAGATTATTAAAATAGTTCTATCTATCCATTATTTATAGTAGATGTATTTTTTCCCCATTTACCACCCTATTATATACCACCTTGTATTAGTATTGTACATTTGTTATAGTTCATGAATCTTTTTGTACACGTACTATTATGCATAGTTCATCATCTACAATACACTTTACTGTGTTGTGCAGTCCTATGTTTTATATTTTAATTATTATTCTTATAATACATTGAACTTGAAGGTTCCTCTTTTAACCACATTCACCTATATATTCACTCACAATCATGTGGTACCATGACCACCATCCATTTCCAAACCTTTATCATCTGCCTAAATAGAATTCTGTACATGTTAAGCATCCATTCCCCATTCTTGAGCTGCAGTCTCCTGGTAACCAATATTCTAGATTCTAACTCCATGACTCTGCTTCTTATAATTACTTCATAACAGTGGAATCATGCAGTGCTTGATCTTTTGTTTCTGGCTTATTTCGCTCAATATAGTGTCCTTAAGGTTCATGCATGCTGCTGCATGCATTGTGACTCCATTACTTTTTACAACTGAATAATATTTCATTGAATGTATATACCACATTTTGTTTATCCATTCATCAGTTGATGGACACATAGGTTGTTTCCATCTTTTGGCTATTGTGAATAATGCTGCTAGTGAACATTGGTGTGCAAATACCTGTTTGAGTCCCTGCTTTCAGTTCTTTTGGGTATATACCTAGTAGCAGGATTGTCGGATCATATGGTAATTCTGTACTTAGCTTCCTGAGTAACTGCCAATCTCTTTTCTACTGTGGCTGCACCATTTTACAATCCCACCATCAATGAATGACTGACAATGTTTCTTCACATTCTCTCTAACACTTGTAGTTATTTTTAAAATAGTGGTCATTCTAGTAGGTGTGAATTGGTATCTCTTGATTTTGATCTGTATTTCCCTAATAGCTAGTAATATTGAGCATCTTTTCATGTGCTTTTTTCGACATTTGTATTTCCTCTTTGGAGAGATATTTCTTCAAGTCTTTTGCCTGTTTTTTAATTGGGTTGTTTGTCTTTTTATTGTTGAGTTGTAGGATTTCTTTATATGGTCTGGATATGAAATACTTATCATATATATGGATTCCAAATATTTTCTCCCATTGAGTAGGTTCTTTTCACTTTCTTAACAAAGTCCTTTGATGCAGAAAAGTTTTTAACTTTGAGGAGGTTCCATTTTCTATTTTGTCTTTTGTTGCTTGGCTTTGGGTATAAAGTCTAAGAAACCATTGCCCTACACAGGATCTTAAAGATGCTTCCCTACATTTTCTTCTAGGAGTTTTCTAGTCCTGATTCTTATATTTAGGTCAATGATCCATTTTGAATTAATTTGCATATATTGTGTGAGATTGGCATCCTCTTTCATTCTTTTGCCTATGGCTATTCTGTTCTTTTTCAAGATGTTTTTGGCTATTCAGGGCCCCTTACCCTTCCAAATAAATTTGATAATTATCTTTTCCCTTTTTGCAAAGTAGGCTGTTGGAATGTTTTTTTTTGTTTTGTTTTGGTTTTTGCATGAGCAGGCCACTGGGAAACGAACCCAGCTCTCCAGAATGGCAGGCGAGAACTCTGTCATTATGCCACCATTGCCTGCCAGAGGCGGTTAGAATTTTGATTGGATTATGTTGAATTCGTAAGTCAATTTGTGTAGAATTGACGTCTTGATATTTTGTCTTCCAGTCCATGAATATGGAATGTTCTTCCATTTATTTAGGTCTTCTTCGACTCCTTTTAAAATGTTTTGTAGTTTTTGTGTACAAGTCCGTTACATCCCTCATTAAATTTATTCCTAGATATTAGATTCTTTTAGTTGACACTATAAATGGATTTTTTTCTTAATTTCCTCCTCAGATTACTTATTACTAGTGTATAGAAACACTTTATTTTTGCATGTTGGAATTCTATCCCACCACCTTGCTGAATACCAGTTTGAAAGGATGTATCTACCCTAGAAAAGCCATGTTTTAATCCTAATCTCATTTTGTAAAGGCAGCCGTTACTTCTAATCCTTATTTAATACTGTATGTTTGAAGCTTTAATTAGATTATCTCCCTGGTGACTCAGTCAACAGTGGTTGTTAAACAGGATTCTAGGTGGGTCATGGTTACTGGAATCCTATAAAAAAAGGAAATATTTTTGGAGAAAGCTTGAGAATTTGAGACAACAAAGAACATCACAGCACCATGGAGCAAAGAGTCCACTAGCCAGCAACTTTTGGAGATGAAGAAGGAAAATGTCATCCGGGGAGCTGGAGAGGAAGCTAGCAGATGATGCTGTGTTCGCCATGTGCCTTTTCAGTCGAGAGAGAAACCCTGACTGTGTTTGCCACTTGAGGGGGAAACCCTGAACTTCATCAGCCTTCTTGAACCAAAGTATCTTTCCCTGGATGCCTGAGACTGGACATTTTTATAGACTTGTTTTAATTGGGACATTTTCTTGGAACTTAGAACTGTAAACTAGCAACCTATCAAATTCCCCTTTTTAAAAGCCTTTCTGTTTCTGGTATATTGTATTCTGGCAACTAGCAGCTAGAACACTGAACTTGTTTATTAGCTCTAGTAGCTTTGTTGTAGAGTTTTCAGGACTTTCTATGCATAGGATTATGTCATCTGCAGATAGTGAAAATTTTAGTCCTTTCTTTCCAATTTGGTTGCTTTTTATTTCTTTTTCTTGTTAAATTTCTCTGGCTAGAACTTCTAGCCCAGCATTCAGTACCAGTGATGATACTGGGCATTCTTGTCTTGTTCCCAGTCTTGGCAGGAAAGCTTTCAGTCTTTCACCATTGAGTAAAATGTTAGCTGCTGGTTTTTCATATAAATGCTTTATCATGCTGAAGAAGTTTTCTTCTATTCCTATCTTTCTAAGTGTTTTTAATCAATAAAACATACTGGATTTTGTCAAATGCTTTTTCTACATCAATCGAGATGATCATGTGGTTTTTCCCCTTTGATTTATTAGTGTGTTTTATTACATAAATTGATTTTCTTTTGGTGAACCACCATTACATACCTTGGATAAAACCCACTTAATCATTGTGTATAATTCTTTTAGTGTGCTGTTGGATTAAATTTGCAAGTATTTTGTTGAGGATTTTTGCATCTATATTCATTAGAGACATTGGTCTGTAATTTTCTTTTTTTATTTGTCTTCGATATTAGAGTGATGTTGGTCTGATAGAATGAGTTAGGTAGGTTTCCTCCTGTTCAGTGTTTTGGAAGAGTTTGAGCAGGATTGGTATTGTTTCCTCTTGGAATGATTGGTAGAATTCACTTGGGAAGCCATCTGGTTTGGGCTTTGTTTGCTGGGAGGTTTTTGATAACTAATTCAGTCACTTGTAATTGAATTATTGAGGTCTTCTATTTCTTATAGAGTCTGTGTAGGTTGTTTCTGTGTTTCTAGGAATTCGTCCATTTCATATAAGTTGTCTAATTTGTTGGTAAATAGTTGTTCATTTTATCTTCTTATGATCTTTTTAATTTCTGTGGGGTCAGTGGTAGCATTTCCTCCTTGGGGGAATTTTAATATCCTTATTTGTTGACTTCTTACTTGAAATCAAGCACCATTGCCACTGGTTCTGTATTAACTTTGTGTCACAGTCTGATAACTGGGTTCCTGTCTTGCTTCTATGAAGAAATCCTCAGCTCTACTCCAAGCCTAGTTACTGATTTCCTGTATCAGCTCCTTATCTTGGCCTTAAAACTTGCTCAGAGGCTCATAGTAGTTTTTTATTTCCTAACTTTGCTGGCCTTCACTCTCCACTCTTCCCCAAAAGAGCAAATACCGCAAATTTAAGTCCTGATTGAGTCTTAATTTCTTCACAATAGTGTGGTCAACATCTAATATATATCTCAACTACAATATAAATGGAATTTAGTGGGGCTGGTGCTAAGGAGAGGTATGGAGGAATAGGTGCTTTCTTTGTTTATAAGATTGTGAAATTTGTTAAAGCAAAAAAATATTGTCTCTTTACTGCTATAACCCTAGTGTCCATAACTGTGTCCATCATTTAATGTACCAGTTAATACAGTGAACTGATTGGTTTGATTGGAGGGCACTTAAGTGGGGGATTTTTAAGGACTGGGATTATTGAAGCTGGAGCTTCATATATTTTTGCTTAATGAATGAATAAATGAATATTGCTATTAGTGGAGTTGGAATTAGAATGCTGAAATTGATAATGCAGAATCTTGAATGCTGAGCTAAGAATTTGGCCCTTATGATAAGAAAAGGACTAGAGTTCTTCTGTGTCTTATTGCTTACTTTTATTATTTAATGTAATTAAAATTTAGTTCTTTGTGTGGACTCTCATTTGAGTTGAAGTATTCAGAAAGAAAATCCTTTTTTTTTTTTTAAAAAAAAATGCTTTTGATGCTAAGAAGAAGGAGGAATATTTTTACATAAGATCCTCCCTTTTGAGGTAATTAACTCCAATATCTAAGTGAGTGCATCTGGTGGTTTGAAGCTATTAGGTACCCTAGAAAACACCGTGTTCTTTTTGGTTCATTTCTGTGGATACACTGTATTGTAGGTAGGACCTCTTGATTAGGTTATTTCAATTGATATACAGTCCCCTTACTGGAGTCCTTTTTGGAAGTGTAAAAGAAAAGGCCCAGAGAAGCTAAGAAAACAATTTAAGAGAAGCTCACAGAGAGGAGTCCCAGAGTAGCTAAGAGACAAGAACACCCCCACAGAAGCTGAAAGAGAAAATCACTGAAGCCAGAGACTGAAAGCAATGAGATTTCTATGAATCTCATTCATAGAAATGAAGAACCAGCAGATGCTGGGAGAGAAGAACCAGCAGATGCTGGTCATGTGCCTTCCCATGTGACAGAGGTGTCCCAGATGGTGGCAGCCTTTCTTCAGAGAAAGTATCATCCTGTTAATGCCTTAATTCAGACATTTTCATGGACTTAGAGCTGTAAATTTATAAGCTTATAAATCCCCATTGTAAAAGCCAACTGATTTCTGCTATATTTGCATTCCAGCAGTCTTAGCAAAATGAAGCAGTGCTTGTGTTTCTTAAACGTGGTTTTAAAAAAATTGCTCGTATGGACAAATAATCCACAGGTTTATACACATCAATACCAGAAGTGTATTTCTATTTACTAGAGATGAATTATAGCTGTGGTTTCAAGTACGCAACAGTGATAAAATACATTCACTGTTTCCATTCTTGCTTGTCTGCTTTGCCTTCTTGTAGCATTAAGCAGCTAACTATTCACTGTCTGCGGCCTCTTGAATCTGCGTGCAAAGTGTTTCTCGGTGTCAGGTTCACTGCTTCTAGTTTTATCTCTAGACTTCACTTGATCCATTTTAGGCCATAAGGATGTATACTTTTCAAATACTACTACCTTGAAGAAGTGAAACCTATCTAGGGCACAAACCAATTGATCCAACTGAAGGAGAGAAGCTTATCTTGGTATATACACTTAAAGGAATTTCTTCTTTAGGTCTTATCTTCACTGAGTACTTGGATTGCTTATGGGATCAAATCACTCTTGATTGTGATAAGAATTGTGTGTGTGTATGTGTGTGTGTGTGTGTGTGTGTGTCTGCCATGGGATAGAGTGTAAAACCGGGCTTTCTAATCAAGGACCATTGTTCCTGCCAGCTATGGACTAAAACTAAAGTTGACATTAATGCAGAGCCATGACGAACACACACTGAGCACCAGAGCGGCAGGTGTGTCCTCTACAGGGTGAGAGATCATTATCACTCTTGGCTCCTGCTTTTCCTTTATTGTCATCCAAGCTCCGGCAGGTTCAGAAAAGAAGAGTCCAATTCACGAGGCAGGCGTCCTCAGCAGGAGGAAACAGAAGAATGTTATAATCTGAAATCTTGGAAATAGGGGTAAGAGGTTTGAGGTTTCCAAAATGTAGATACAGTACAGTAGGATATTCATTTTTTTCTTAGGTGAATTACTATAGCCAATCTAGGTTTTGTTTGCATAAGAAAAAAAACTGATTCATTTTAGGCTTACTGTTGTGTGGGGGCACAACTAAAACCCCCTAACCCTAAGTTTTGTTGGAAAACTTAGAAAATAAAGATTATAACCGTTCCTAATGTCAGCATACAAAGATAACCATTTGATATTTTTGGATTTGATTTTAATGATGAGTATTATAAGTTGTTTTGATGAGAATACTTTTTCTTCCCACCACAACCACTATCATTGAATATTTATTTAAGTCATTTCTATGAGCAGGGCACAGTTCCAGGTAGAATGGAAAAGAAATAAATGGAAGATATGGTTTCTTCTTTTATGGAGTTTATTCTCTATTTAGAACTGAATGTATGTCCTGGAAAAATAAAATTATAGTAAATGATTTATTCATTCAATGAATGATCACTGAACTCAGATATGTGCCAGGCACTGTGCTCAGCATTTGAAAAATTGCAGTCAATAAGACATAGTTTCTCCTCCTGAGTTTAACTGTCCTGGGGAGGTGGCTCAAGCAAATAGGAATTTCAAGAAATTATGTTATGTGAGGTATCAATTAAGTGCCACAGACAGCAACTGCTATAAGAGATTGTTGTTTTAAAAGAAATATTGAATAACCTATTGGATACTGTTGGAAACCAGAATACAGATATTCTTTTGAGTACTCATTTCTTATGTTGGTTCTCAATGAGAACCTAAAGCATAACTATAAATGGTCAAGTAATAATTAAATTCTGTGGACAATGAATGTAATACAGTTCAGGTAAATTCAGCTCTTCCAAGAGGTCACAGGATGGATCTTGAGAATTTGGTAATAAATGCCTTAAATTCTCTTTTTCTAGTATCAATTGTTTTAGTTTTGCTTTTCTCAGGAGCTTAAGTTAACATTTGACAAGCACATGAAGTGCTATGGATTGAAGAGAAGGCTATATACTTTATATGGTGGATAAGCAGGTATCAAGGTTAACATTTCATTCTGAAAACTGCAAAACCTGGAGGCATTTTTTTTTCTTTTTTGGCTAGGCAATAGATGTTTCTATCTCTAAAAGAAGTGGAAAAATTTAATGAAATAGAAAAAACTTAGGTCTGTTGTACCTTGGATTTTTTTGGCTCTCACCTGCCATAAACCTGGTTGCAGAATAGAATTTTATACCCAGAGTTATTTTATTTTAAGCCAGCTGTATTTATTTTCTTTATAGCAGATGGAAGAAAGAGAGAGCTTACTTGTTGATACCTTATTTGAGTTGTTCAGTTCCCAGAGTGAAATACCAAGGGAGCTGTGGAATTTCTCTCCTGGAGATCTGTAAGAAAAAGTGTCAAACACTTAACTGCTTGAAATCGTTTGGGTAGAGTTTGTGAGTCCTACGTGAAACAAAAAAAAAGAAAAACAAAAAAGCACACCAGGATGTATAAAATCTCCAAATTAGAAAATAGATATTGAGGCTGATTCTTCCCTTTCTAATCGTAGTTACCTTTGTTTTCTTACATGGTGAATTTATTTGATAACAGATAAATACTTTTAATTGGTGAAAAGTGATTTATTAATATTGCTTATATATTGAAATTTATATTTATGTGGTATTTTGCAAGTTTCAAAAACACTGTAACATTATATCATTTGAGCTTCAGTTTCCTGTGAAATTCTGGTAGAAAAGGTGGCATTACATTTATCCTCATTTTGCTGATAAGAAATCTGAGGGATTAGAGATTATGAGATTTACCTAAGGTTATGAATTATTAAGTGGTGGATTTTGGCACAGGCCTTTTGATAGTAAATTCTTTGCTGATTTTAGTATTATGAAGCACTGTTTTTTTTCCTAAATTAAAATATTTGGCCTCTTTTATGTCAAAGTCAAGTCACTGTAGATTCTGAAGAATGGATATTTCTGGATGATTGATTCCCTATTTCTAGGAGCTGAATAGAAAATGTGTTTGGGACTCTCCCAAGTTATCATTTCATCACTTTCACTCTCTTGCCAATTAAGTGTAGATGGTAATTGGGGTTCTCAAATCAGATCACAAAAATAATTTAACTTATAAAATAACTGAATTAGTATTATTAAATATAAGCTGCTGTTCATGAAGTGATATATTTTGACATTTTAAAGATAAGTTAGATTTCTAGGAAACAGAGAGAGGGTTTGTTAATGCACTAAGATTAAGTACTTTTACTTAACTACATTAGCTATGTATAATGTCTACTTCAGCTGGACATTGTTAGATTACACTATACAGTTAAAAGAGTTGAAATAAAATCAGTTCATTAACTATTGAATCCTTACAGTGGAACTACAGCTTACATGGGCTGTTTTAAAGTTAACATGGATAATTGTATTCAGTAAATAAAGTCACTAGGTAGAAAAAGAGGATACATTATTGTGTGTTACTGAATTAGGCTTCATGAAGTTAAGGTAATTTAATCTCATAGTTCTAGTTTGGTAACTTTTGTTTTCTGAACATTTACCACATAAGTGATACATATTGACTGTAAAAATTTCACAAAACCCTCCTGTGATAGATTCTAGTGTCAACTTGGCCAAGTGATTATGCCCAGTTGTCTGGTCAGGCAAGAACTGGCCTGAACGTTGCTCCAAGGATATTTCTTGGCTGGCTGGTAAACCAGAAGATTGGTGTATTAAATCAATAGTCAGGTGGTTGCATCTGTGGCTGATTAGTCTGTGATCAACTAAGGCGTTTCTCGCATAATGGGATGATCCAATCAGTTGAAGACTTTTAAGGAAGAAGAGAGACTTTCATTGCTTCTTCAGCCAGCAAGCCTTTCCTATGAAGTTCATCCAGACCCTTCATCAGAGCCATCAGCTTCACAGCCTTCTGTATGGATTTTGAACTCTTCCAATCCCCATGGTTGCATGAGACACTTTTATGAGACTTATATTTACAGATTTCCCCTGTTTTTTCTGTTTCTCTACAGGACCCTGACTAACAGCACAGCTTGTGAGAAATAGAACCTTAAAAATGTTTTTTTACAATTGGCTTTCTATTCTAACTAGACTCAGAGCACTAATGACTTTGTTTCCAGTAATCAAAATGGTACTGATATCCATGGGGGTGAATTGGCAAAAGAGATACTCAAAATATCACCATTAGATTCTGCTAATTGTATGCTTATATGAGGCAAGGCCCTGGTTGATAACATTTTTGACACCTTTATGGAGTTTTGAGGAATTAAGAGGTATAATGATGTTGGCTGGTTTTTGTTAGATATGCTGGATACAGTGATGAGGGAAAGGGATGAGCTGAAGGCTTCAAATTTATACCCTAGGCACTGTAGAAACAATGTGTGCCCTGAAAAGAAATCTTATTTCCTATGGTCATAGACTTAATATTTCTGAAAACTAGACACAGAGCCTCATTTTGCGAGTAGCAGATTTACGACGTAAACTAAAATCTTAACCTTGCAGGGTATCTGCTGTTATAGTAAGGGCTTTAACTGGTAAAGAATGGGATCCTGAAATGTGGGGTGGTGATATATGGCTTCAAAATAATGGCAACGGGGAGATGAGATTCCAGAAATCTGAGCCTTTGCTAGATAGACCTGTAATGGACTGCCCTGAGAAAAGAGCTTCCCAAACTCCAACCTGCCTTGAGGAAACAGCTTCGCAGTCTCCAGTCTCTCCAGAGGAGTCTGCCATCCAACCTCCACCTAAGAAGATTAACTCTTCAGTGCCTGCTAACCCTGTAATCACCTCCCCTGGATCTGGAGCTACTAATCACGTTTCATCAGGCGAACCTGCAATGGAATGCCCTGAAGTAAGGCTTGAAAGATACTTCTATTTCTTTTCATGGCCCACCCTACCACATCTCTTTTCTTCAAGACTTATAACTAGACTAAAGTCCCAAAAGGCCCTGAAAGATGAGGTACAAAGTGTGACCCATGAGGAGGTATGCTACACTCCAAAACAACTGCATGAATTTTCTAATCTATATAGACAGAAATCAATGAAATATGTGTGGGAGTGAATATTAAGGGTGTGGGATAATGGTGGAAGGAATATAAAATTGGACCAGACTGAATTATTGATATGGGCCTAAACAGAGATTCTGCATTCAATGTTGTAGCTTGAGGGGTTAGAAAGGGCATTAATAGTTTGGATGGTTGGCTGAAAAACATGGATCAAAAGGTGGCTGACATTATCTGAGGTCGAGATGCCAGAACTGTCCTGGTATAATGTAGTTGAGGGGATCCAGAGGCTTAGAGTGATTGGAATGTTAGAGTAGATTTATCGTGGAAGACCTACTCACATACCCTAGGAATGTCTAGAGGACACATCTTTCACCAGAACCTTGAGAAATAAATTTGTGAGACTAGTTCCATCATCTCTGAAGTGCTCTGTAGTTGCCCTTCTCTGTAGGTCGTATATTACTGTGGGAACTGCTGTCACTGAGCTGGAATCCTTAAACGCAATGGGGATGATTGGATTCTGAGTTGACAGAAGCCATGTGGCGACAGTTAATCACCATAGACAAGGTGGGCATGGCCACCATAATGGACATCAGACTCAAAGCAGCAGTCACAGTAATCTGACACACAGAGACATGTGACTTTGGCTAGTAGACCATACAGTGCCTAGAAGCAAAATAGGTGGACAGTCTACTAAATTCTTGTTTGAGCTATATAAGCAGAAGAATTCTAGGTCAAGTGAACAGAAGTCTAACTTGAATTACAGAAACAGGGAATCATGGCCCCTTAATCAATTCCCAGACATGAGGCAATTTATAGACCCAGAGCCCCTCAAATAGAGGAGAGGGTATCCTAGGGAAAGGACCATTTTACATTGCCTAATTTACGGTATTAACCTACCTTCCTGCCTTTCCCAAGGAGAACTACAGCCTTTTACTAGGTTGACTGTGCACTGATGAAAAGGAAATGATCAAATATTTTGGGAGCCGTAGGACACTGCCTCAGAAGTGACACCAATTCCAGGAGACCCAAAATGTCACTCTGGTCCACCAGTCAGAATAGGGGCTTATGGAGGTCAGGTGATCAATGGAGTTTTAGCTTAATTCCCTCTCACAGTAGGTCCAGGGATTACTGGGACTGTTCTGTAGTCATGTCCCAGTTCCAGAATACATTATTGAAATCAACATACTCAGCAACTGGAAGAATTCCCACGTTGATTCTCTAACTTGTAAAGTTGCTTGGAAAGGCCAAGTAGAAGTCACGAGAACTGCCTTTACCTAGCGAAATAGCAAATCAGAAGCAATACTGTATTCCTGGAGAGATTGCAGAAATTAGTGCCACTCTTAAGAACTTGAAGGATGCAGGGGTAATGATTTCCACCACATTCCCATTCAACTGTCTTTTGGGGCCTATGCAATCCTGACTTGGAGGATGATAGTGGATTATCGTAAACTTAACCAGGTGGTGACTCCAATTGTAGCTGCGGTTCCAGAGGTATTAACATTGTTTGAGCAAATCAGCATATCGCCTGGTACCCGATATGCAGCTATTGATCTGGCAAATGCTTTTTTTCTCAATAGCTGTTAGTAAAGACCACCAGAAACAGTTTGCGTTCAGCTGGAAAGGCCAGCAGTGTATCACTGTACTGCCTCAGAGGTATATCAGCTCTGTAGCCCTGTGTCACAATTTTCTCCCCAGGGACCTTGATCATTTCTCCCTCCTACAAGATATCACATTGGTCCATTATATTGATGATATCATCTGATTGGACTTAATGAGCAAGAAGTAGCAACTACTCTAGACTTATTGGTAAGACATTTGCATGTCAGGGGATGGGAGATAAATCCAACAAAAATACTGGGGCTTTCCACCTCAGTGAAGTGTCTAAGTATCCAGTGGTGTGGGGTATGTCAAGATATCCCTTCTAGCTGAAGGACAAACTGTTGCATCTGACCCCTCCTACAACCAAGAAAGAGGTACAATGCCTAGTTGACCTCTTTGGATTTTGGAGACATCATATTCCTCATTGGGGTGTGCTACTCTGGCCCATTTACCAAGTGACCAGAAAAGCTGCTAGTTTTGAGTGGGTACCTGGACAGGAGGAGGCTCTGTGACATGTTCAGGATGCTCTGCAAGCTTCTCTGCCACTTTGACCATATGACCAGCAGCTCCGATGAAGTATCAGTGGCAAAGAGGGATACTGTATGGGGCTTTTGGCAGGCCCCTATAGGAGAGTCACAACACAGGCTCTTAGAATTTTGAAGCACAGCCTTACCATTGGCTACAGATAACTACCCTCCTTTTGAGAAACAGCTTTTAGCCTACTCTGGGTCTTAGTAGCAACTGAATACTTAACCATGGACCACCAAGTTACTGTGAGACCTGAGTTGCCCATCATGAACTGAGTATTGTCTGACCCACCAAGCCATAAAGTTGGGCATGCATAGCAGCACTCCATCATAAAATGGAAATTATACATTAGAGATAGGGCTTTAGCAGGTCCTGAAGGCACAATAAGTAACGTGAGGAAGTGCCCAAATACCCATGGCCCCCACTCCTGCCACATTACCTTCTTTTTCCCTGAACAGAGCTATGGCCTTTTGGGGAGTTCCTTATGGTCAGTTGACTGAGGAAGAGAAAACTTGGCCCTGGTTTACAGATAATGCAGGGATCATTTGGAATTGAACAGCTGCAGTACTACAACCCCATTCTGGGGTGCCCTTAAAGGACAGTGATGAAGGAAAATCCTTCCAGTGGGTGGATATTCAAGAAGTGCACCTGGTTGTTCATTTTGCTTAGAAGGAAAACTGTCCAGAGGTGTATTTGTATATTGATTCATGGGCTCTTGTTAATGGTATGGCTGGACAAGTGGATAAGATCATCTAAGTTGTGGATATAAGTCATCCTCTTTCCATAGCCATTCCTGCCATTGCTGAGTGGGCTCATGAACAAAGTAGGCATGGTGGTAAGGATGGAGGTTATGCATGTGTTCAGCAATGTGGACTTCTGCTCACCAAGGCCAACCTGGCTATGGCCACTGCCAAGTGCCCAGTCTACCAGCAGCAGAGACCCACACTCAGTCCATGATATGGCACCATTCCTGGAGGTGATCAGCCTACTACCTGGTGGCAAATTGAATACATTGGACCACTTCCATCATGGAAGGGGCAGTGAGTTGCTCTAGCTGATATATATATATCAGTTATATATAAACTCCAGATATGAGTTTGCATTCCCTACATGCAGTACTGCAACAAAAACTACCATATGTGGACTTAGAGAATGCTTTATCCACCATCATGGTATTCTACACAGCATTACTTCTGATCAAGGAACCCACTTCACAGCAAATGAAATGTGGAAATGGGCACATGAGTATGGAATTCTCTGCTCTTACCATTTTCTCTGTCATCCAGAGACAGCTGTTTATTAGAATGGTGGAATGGCCTTTTGAAGACCTAATTATGGTGAAAACTAGATAACAATTCCTTATATGGCTGGGGTAATATTCTCCAAGAGGCTGTGTATGCTTTGAATCAACATCCACTCTGTGGTATTGTTTTTCCCATACCCAGGATTCATGGGTCCAGGAATCAAGGAGTGGAAATAGGGGTGGCACCACTAACTATCACCCCAAGTGATCCACTAGGAAAAAATTTGCTTCTTGTCCCTGAAACCTTAAGCTCTGCTTAACCCTCTTAGTTCCAAAAGGAGGAATGGGCAGGCCACGGTGGCTCAGCAGGGTAGAGTTCTCGCCTGCCATGCCGCAGACCTGGGTTTGATTCCTGGTGCCTGCCTATGCCAAAAAAAAAATAGCAAAAGGAGGAGTGCTCCTACCAGGAGACACAATAATGGTTCCATTGAACTAGAAGTTAACACTGCTGCCTGGCCACTTTGAGCTTCTCATGCCAACTGAATCAACAAGCACAAAAGGGGAGTACTATTTGTCTGGAGTGATTGATACTGACTATCAAGGGGAAATTGGACTGCACCTACACAGTGGAGGTAAATAAGACTTTTCTTGGACTACAGCAAATCCCATACAGCATCTCTTAGTGCTACCATGCCCTGTGATTAAAGCCAATGGAAAACTGCAACAATCCAACCCAGGCAGGACTGTACGTGGCCCAGATTCTCAGGGATGAAGGTCTGGGTCACCCTACCTGCTAAAGAATCATGGCTAGCTGAAGTGTATGCTGATGGTAAAGAAAACATGGAATGGGTAGTAGATGTAAGTAGTGATAAATATGAGCTACAACCACATGACCAGTTACAGAAATGAGGTCTGCAATTGTATGAATATTTCCTCCCTGTTTTATGAGTATTGTTGCATTTGTACATAAGCAAATACCTTGTTTTTCTCTTATCATGTGACAATGTTGTATTGTTCATGTTATAATACTTAAATCATAGGATATGAAGTTTAAGAGTGAATATTACCTAAGCACTTACACCCTATTCTGGGGAGATGTAATGCCTTTCCAGTTGTACATAGGACAACTGAGTTGAGTATTGTTAGATAAAACATCTTTCTATTATTGTGTACTATTTGGAAATTAAGAATGCTTCAATGTGATGTATATACCTACCAAGTTGATGAGGGGTAGACTGTGATAGTTAGTATATTAGTTAGGGTTCTCTAGAGAAACAGGATCAACAGGAAACACTTGCAAATATAAAATTTATAAAAGTATCTCACATAACAATGGGAATGCAGAGTCCAAAATCCACAGGGCAGGCTGTGAAGCTGATGATTCTGATGGAGGGTCTGGACAAACTCCACAGGAGAGGCTCGCTGGCCGAAGCAGGAAGAAGCCTTTCTCTTCTGAATCCTTCTTAAAAGGCTTCCAGTGATTAGATTAAGCATCACTCATTGCAGAAGATATTCCCCTTGGCTGATTAAAAATGGAATCAGCTGTGGATGCAGCTGACATGATCATGATTTAATTCTATGAAATGTCCTCATTACAATAGCTAGGCTAGCACTTGCCCAACCAGACAAACAGGTACTACCACTTGGCCAAGTTGACACATGAACCTGACCATGACAGTCCACCATTTGTCAACTTGGCAACTATACACATCACCTTAAACCATACCTAATTTCTAAATAAAAAACAATAAAACTCACATTTTTCTTTCACCTAACAATACTCAATTGTACTGTATATAACTGGAAACACGTTAAATCTCTCCAGATTAGGGTGCAAGTCCTTGGGTAATATTCATTCTTAAACTTGATATCTTACAATTTAAATAGTATAACATGAACAAAATAGCATTACAGTCCTCGTTTCTGTAACTGATCACGTGGTCATAGTTCATATTTATCACTACCGTCTTCCACTACCCATTCCATGTTCCCTTTAACCTCAGCAAGCACTTCAGCTGGCCGTGATTCTTTGCCTGGTGGGGTGACCCAAACCTTCATTCCTGAAGTTTCAGAGCCATTGGTAGTCCTGCCTGGATTGGGTTGTTGCAGTTTTCCATTGATTTTAATCACAGGGCATGGTAGTACTAAAAGATGCTCTAAGGGGATCTCCTGTATTCCAAGAAAACTCTTCTTTACCTCCATTGTGTAGTTGCAGTCGTATTTCCCCCTGATAGTCAGGGTCAATCACCCCAGACAATAATGTAATCCCCTTCTTGGTTTGTTGATCCAGGGGCATGAGTAGCCCAAAGTGACCAGATGGCAGTCTTAGATTCCAGTTCAATGGAATCATTGTTGTTTTTCCTGGTGGAAGCACTCCCCTTTTTGGAACTAAAACCTGTAGACCAGCAGAGCTCAGGGTTGCAGGGACAGGAAGCAAAAATTTTCCTAGTGGATCCCTAGGGGTATTAGTGAGTAGTGCCACTCCCATTTCCGCCCCTTGGTTCCTGGACCCATGGATCTTGACTATGGGAGAAACAGTGCCATACAGCGGATCCTGATTCAGAACATATAAAGCTTCCTGGAGAACATTACCCAACCCTTCAAGGTATTGCCACCTAGTTGGTACTGTAATTGAGTTTTCAAAAGGCCATTCCACAGTTCTATTTCTGGATGGTGGGGAATATGATAAGACCAGAGAATTCCATGAGCATGTGCCCATTCCCACACTTCATCTGCTGTGAAGTGTGTTCCTTGATCAGAAGCAATGCTGTGTGGAATACCATGATGATGGAAGGCATTCTGTAAGCCCACAGATGGTAGTATTGGCAGAAGCATTGTGTACAGGGAAAGCAAACTGATATACAAAGTATGTGTCTAGTTAGAACAAATCGCTGCCCTTCCACGAAGGGAGTGGTCCAGTGTAATCAACCTGCCACCATGTAGCTGTGTGGTCACCTTGGGAAATGTTGCCATATCGGGGTCTGAGTGTAGGTCTCTGCTGCTGGCAGGTTGGGCACTCAGCAGTGGCTGTAGCCAAGTCAGCCTTGGTGAGTGGAGGTCCATGTTTCTGAGCCCATGCATAACCTCCATCCCTACCACCATGACCACTTTGTTCATGAGGCCAGTGGGCAATGACAGGAGTTGCTGGGGAAAGAGGCCAACTGGTATCCATAGAATGGGTTATCTTATCCACTTGATTATTAAAACCTTCCTCTGCTGAAGTCACCCTGTGGTGCACATTCATGTGGGATGTAATTATCTTCATGGTTTTAGCCTATTCAGAAAGGTCTGTCCACATATTTCTTCCTCAGACCTCTTTGTCACCAATTTTCCAATTATGGTCTTTCCAAGTTCCTGACCATCCAGCCAAACATTAGCAACAGCCCAGGAGTTAGTATACAAACACACCTCTGGCCAGTTCTCTTTCCAAGCAAAGTGAACAAGCACATTTTACTGCTCAAAGTTCTGCCCACTGGGAGGATTACCCCTCACCAGTGTCCTTCAAGCACAGCCCAGAAAGGGGTTGTAGAGCTGCAGCTGTCCACTTTCAGGTGGTACCTGCATATCATGCTGAGCCATCTGTAAACCAGGCCCGAGTTTTCTCTTCCTCAGTCAATTCACTGTAAGGAACTCCCCAAGAGGCCATAGCTCTGGTCTGGGAAAGAGAAGGTAATGTGGCGGGAGTGGAGACCATGGGCATTTGTGCCACTTTCTCATGTAGCTTATTTGTGCCTTCAGGACCTGCTCTGGCACTATCTGTATACACCATTTCCATTTTACAATAGAATGCTGCTGCACACGGACAGTTTTATGGCTTGGTGGGTCAGACAACACCCAGCTCATGATAGGCAAGTCAGGTCTCATGGTAACTTGGTGACCCAAGGTTAAGCATTCAGTCTCTGCTAAGGCCCAGTAACAGTCCAAAAGCTGATTCTCAAAAGGAGAGTAGTTATCTACAGTAGATGGTAAGGCTTTACTCTAAAATCCTAAGGCTCTGCATTGTGAGTCTCCTATAGGGGCCTGCCAAAGACTCCAAACAGCATCTCTATTTGCTACTGACACTTCCAGCACCATTGGATCTGCTGGGTCATACGGCCCAGGTGGCAGAGCAGCTTGCACAGCAGCCTGGACCTGTCGCAGAGCCTCCTCTTGTTCAGGTCCCCACTCAAAATTAGCGGCTTTTCTGGTCACTCGTTAAATGGGCCGGAGTAGCACACCCAAATGAGGAATAAGTTGTCACCAAAATCCAGAGACCAACTATGCATTGTGCCTCTTTTTTGGTCATAGGAAGGGCCAAATGCAGCAACTTATTCTTCACCTTAGAAGGGATATCTTGACATGCCCCACATCACTGGACACATAGAAATTTCACTGAGGTGGAAGGCCCCTGTATTTTTGCTGGATTTATCTCCCATCCTCTGACACGCAAATGCCTACCAGTAAGTGTAGAGTAGTTGCTACTTCTTTCTCATTTTGTCCAGTCAACATGATATCATCAATATAATGCATCAGTGTGATGTTTTGTGGAAGGGAAAAATGATCAAGGTCCCTGCGGACAAGATTATGACATAGGGCTGGAGAGTTGATATACCCCTGAGATAGGACATTGAAAGTATATTGCTGACCTTGCCAGCTGAATGCAAACTGTTTCTGGTGGTCCTTACAAACAGCTATTGAGAAAAAAGCATTTGCCAGATCAATAGCTGTATACCAGGTACCAGGGAATGTATTGATTTGCTCAAGCAGTGATACCACATCTGGAACAGCAGCTGTAATTGGTGTTACCATCTGGTTGAGCTTACGATAATCCACTGTCATCCTCCAAGACTCATCTGTTTTTTGCACAGGCTAAATAGGAGAGTTGAATGGGGATGTGGTGGGAATCCCCACCCCTGCATCCTTCAAGCCCTTAGGAGTGGCAATAATCTTTGCAATCCCTCCAGGAATCGGTATTGCTTCTGATTTACTATTTTGCTAGGTAGGGGCAGTTCTAGTGGCTTTCCCTTGGTCTTTCCCACCATAATAGCTCTCACTGCACGAGTTAGAGAGCCAATATGGTGGATTCTGCCAGTTGCTCAGTATGTCTATACCAATTATACATTCTGGAACTAGGGAAGTAACTACAGGATGGGTCCAGGGGCCCACTGAACCCATTGTGAGATGGACCTGAGCTAAAACTCCATTGATCACCTGGCATCCATAAGCCCCCACTCAGACATTCCTGGGGAGTAAGAGCAGGCTTTGCATGATAAATCCATTCCAACATTCCAATCTCTCTAAGTCTCCGGATCCCATCATCTACATTATACCAGGGCAGTTCTGACATTTCAACCTCAGGTAATTTTGGCCACCTTTTGATCCATTTTCAAACTACCATCCAAACAAATTGTTAATATCTTTTCTAACAGCTTAAACTGTAACATTGAATGCAGAATCTCTGCATAGTGGGCCCATGTCAATAAATTCAACCTGATCCAGCCTTATATTCCTCCCACCATTATCCCACACATATTCCCCTGATTTCTGTCTATATAAATTGGAAAACTCACACAGTTCTTTTGGAGTATAACATATCTCCTCACGTGTGATACTTTGTACCTCACCTGTAGGGGCCTGTTGGGACTTTAGTCTAGTTATAGGTCTGGAAGAAATGAGGGTTGGTCAGGGTGGCTCATGAAAAGAATTAGAAATATCTTTCAGACTATTTGTTTCAGGGCATTGATTTGCAGTTTCATCTGGTGCAACTGGATTAATCACTCTAGGACTAATCCCTTTAGGAGGAGGTTGGGTGGCCAATTCCTCAAGGCAAACTGGAGGTGGGGTGGCTATGTCCTCAGGACAGACTATTACAGGGTTATCTAGAGAAGACTCAGCATGATCTAGGGTTTCAGCCTCACCCCCAACATCATTATCATCCACATGCCACCATCCCATTTTTCAGGGTCCCACTTCTTTCCAATCAATGCCCTTACTTTAACAGCAGACACCATGCAACATTGAGATTTCAGTTTATGTTGTAAAGTTGCTACTCTAACAATAAGATTCCAAGATTTCAAGTGTACAGCTACAGGAAATAAGGTTTTGCTTCCGGATGCTCATGGAAACTCCTACATCTGTCAGACAGTATTTAAGCTTCTCGTTTGAAGCCTTAAGCCCATCCGTTTCACTCAGGTGTATCTAATAACAACCAGCCAACATCTCTATATTTCTTATTTCCATAAAAGTCTATAAAGGTGTCAAAAACATTATCCCCCAGAGCCTTTCTTCGTACAAGTGAAGCATAAGGAGAATTGAACAGTGATATTTTGACTATCTCTTTTGCCAGCTCACTCCATGGATTGGGAGTGTCATCTGATTATGGCATTCAGAGTCCTTAATGCCTTTGAGTCCAGTCAGAGTAGAAAACCATTCTTAAAAACCCATTTTTAAGATTCTGTTTCTTAAGAACCACGCTCCTGGTACCAAGTTGTATTAGTTAGGGTTCCCTAGAGAAACAGAATCCACAGGAAACACTCACAAATATAAAATGTATAAAAGTGTCTCATGTAACTCTGGGAACTAGAGTCCGAAATCCGCAGAGCAGACTGTGAAGCTGACGATCCTGATGGAGGGTCTGGACGAACTCCACAGGTGAGGCTTGCCAGCCGATGTGAAGCAGGAAGAGAGTCTGTCTCTTCTGGATCCTCCTTAAAAGGCGTCCAGTGATTAGATTAAGCATCACTCATTGCAGAAGACACTCTCCTTGGCTAATTACAAATGGAGTCAGCTGTGGATGCAGTTGATGTGATCGTGATTTAATTCTATGAAATTTCCTCGTAACAAAAGACAGGCCAGCAATTGCCCAACTAGACAAACAGGTACCACCACTTGGTCAGGTTTACATATGAACCTGACCATGACAGTTAGGTTCTGGTGTCAACTTGCCTAAGTAGTTATGCTCAGTTGTCTGGTCAGGCAAACACTCGCCTGACTATTGCTACAAGGGCATTTTGTGGCTGATTGATAAGCCAGAAGACTGGTGTATTAAATCGTCAATCAGCCGATTGCATCCGTAGCTGATTACATCTGCGATCAACTAAGGCTGCGTCTCCCACAATGATATAATCCAATCAGTTGGAGGCTTTTAAGGGTGGAGAGAGACTCTTCCACTGCTTCTGCATCCAGTGAGCCTCTCCTGTGGTCTTCGTCTAGACCCTTTATCAGAGCCAGCAGCTCCATAGCCTGCCCTATGGATTTTGGACTCTTCCATTCCCACTGTTGCTTGAGACACCTTTATAAATCTTATATTTACAGATCTCTGTTGTTGGTTCTTCCAGAGAGAACCCTAACAGACCTTCTTTTGAGAATGTTTTTGGTAAGAGGGTAAGAATGAAATCATTTTAGAAGAAGAAATTAGTAAGTACTGCATTGGAAAGACTGACATAAGTTCAGTAGCACGAAGAAAGTAGCTAGAGGAGGAGAATATGCTCTTGGGGATAGATAGCTGTAGGTGAGTTTAATTTAGCTAACTTAGCTAAATTATACTGGACCATGAATTCTAGGATAAAAGGTTTATTTTTCTTTGAAGTTTGGTTTTCCAGAGCTCTTCTAGCCCAGGACTCTTGTTTTCCAAGTAAGGAAACCAAACTGAGTTGCCCAAGTTAGTGGAGAAATTGGGCCTGTGACCCACACTTCTTCATTATTCAGTTTATTGCTGCTTTTATTAATGCAGCTTGTTTTCATATGTGATGTTTTCCCATCGTTGGCTTTGGGGTACTAAAAGCTTTGCTTTTTAGGAGTAAATTCTGACAGTCATAGGAAAGGAGGATTAGAAGAAGTTATTTGAAATAAGAGGACCAGTTAAGTTTACTGTGATCATTCAGGAAGGAAGTGATACTGAGTGAAGCAGGTAGAGGAGCCAGTAATAATTAGGGTTCCAAGTTGGGTGATGAGAAAAAAAGAAGTGCCATTAAAGTAAATGAGTAAATTTGAAGAGTAAACTCGTTTTGTGGGGAAGGTCAGGTTCAGTTTTTTTTTTTTAATTTTTTTTAAGCTTTTTTATTGTATATCAAGGAGAAATATTTTACTAAGCAGACAGGAATATTGGGCTGATAATATAGGTGTTAAATTATATTTAGCAGTTAATGAGGACTGCCTAGTAGTATAGGATACATTATTGGTCTAATCCTTTCACAGTACCAATGAAGGCAATTAAATTTCAGGAAGTCTCTTCAAGACTCTGCGGCTTCAAGAAAAAATTAGTAATCTGTTAGGTGAATCACTGAATGAAACAACTGGTTAAGAAACTGGCATGGGCAAACTGACCTCAAAAAGACCTTTTTTCTGGCCCTATTGTATAATTGTATGATGCGCCTTTTCTTCAATAAAAGTACTGGTTGTATGTGCAACCCATGAAAATATATGTGTTATAGAAAATGGGATAAGGGTTTAGCATTGCCAGAGTGGCTTTGTGGAATTTTATTTATGATCATGTTTATTGTACTGACTGTAATTAAGTTCAATAATGTTAACAAGTTTCATCTGGTCAATGTGTTTATACTAGTCCCTTATCATTTGTTGTTTTAAAACTTATATCTATATATGGGTGAAACCAAATATAACAGTTGTAGTTGTTTCTATTAAGGGCTGGTCAACCTGACTGATTTATCTTATATGGTCCATGAAAATTTTAACTGTGGTCCAGTGTTTTTGTTTATTGTCTCTGTGTATTTCTGAAGATTTGAAAGTAAATAATGAAACCTATAAACTCACTTGACAAAATAAAGATGATTTCTTTGGAGGATTCAAGGATCTTTATTTTTGGATATGCAGTCAAAGAATTTTAGAGTTAGATGGACCATAGAAATTATCTAATTCAAATATAACTACTTGCTAATTTTTAATAGGTAATGACTGCTTTGAGCACTGTTGAGACGAATTCCCATGCCTCTAGATTCAGCAGTTAAGGGTGTAATGATCAATTATTGATGTCTTTTTGTACTTGCTATCCTGATCTGGTGCAATTCTTTTATTTTTCAGATGAGGAAGCTGAAGTATATGAAATAATTAACTTAGCTTGTAATGAATAGTTAGGTGGTTTTTAAAATATTTGTTATAAACCAGTTTTTGCAACAACTGGTTTCAAAAAGATTTGCCTCAAGAAATAATGTTTTAAACTTGCAGATAGTTCAGTTCTCAGACTAATCCAAAAAAGACTTTTTAATATATATTAACATTATCCATTAATAAGTAGTTCACCTAAATTTTTAATGTTTACCTAGATGTTCCTGTAACCTGTGTTTGAACATTAATCACATTGTGTCCTAATTATCTGCCTCAATTTGAATCCAGGCGTCACCACTTAGTAGCTGTTTGGTTTTCCAAGTTATCCAAATTCTCCCTGTTTTAATTTTCTCATTTCTAAAATAGGACAGTATTACTATGTGGCTTGTTGTGAGAATTAAATTATTAAATGTGTAAGGTACTTAAAGAAGAGTTTGGAGATAGCAAATATGTGAATGTTAGGTGTTGTTGTTATTACTAGTCTGTTTCACTCACTATCTTGTTTATGGTTCATCCATGTGTACCCTGGACTTTGTGTCTGCATTCTATAAATTTTTTTAAGGGCTAAATGACTAATAAAGTGAGTAGGGGAAAATGTATCCTACGGTATCTCGTAAGATGACACAGGGTGATGCCAGCTGATTTTTTACAAGTGTTATTTCCACATGTGCCCAGCTCTGCCCTGGGTGAACACTTCTTTTTCATTACTCACTGAAACTTAATGTAACTGATCTCAATGTTGTATTGTGACGAAAACAGCTTGGTTAATTTAAGTTGTGAGTAGTTAATAGTTTCTCTGAGGCCACTGCACTTTAAAAGATGGTATATACTAACCAGATAACTCTCTTCTGTTGGCAATATTTTTGTTGTCTTTATAAAGTGAAGGACAAAGCTAGCTACAAAACTTGTAGGGCCAGGAACAAAATGAAAATGTGGTGGTCCAGCTAGGGTGTGGACACCAATCTCCCTTTTCCATGGACTGCTGCCTCAACCTGCAGTTGGACAGTCCTAAAGAGATTGCTACTTCTGTGCCTCATTTGGTACCCGAATTAGAGTTGGGCAAGAAATCCTGCTGAGTCACCTGTCTCATGGACTGCGTCACTGCCAGCACAGGGTGTGGATGGCCAGTGCCTCCCTTCTCTCTGCAGCCAAGTTACCACAACCTAGTCACTGCCTCTGGTGGAAAAGGGTGGGAAGGTGGTACTCCACTTGAGCTGTATTAGTCAGGGTTCTCTCGAGAGACAGAAGCAACAAAAGTGATCTGTAAATGTGAGAATAATAAAGGTGTCTCACTCAGCTGTAGGAATGGAAGAGTCCAAAATTCATGGGGCAGACTGTGAAGCTGGCAGCTCCAGTGAAGGGTCTGGATGAACTCCACAGGAGAGGCTTACTGATTGAAGAAATACGGAAAAAGTCTCTTTTCTCCCTTTAAAGCATTAAACTGATTGTATTATCTCATTGGTGGGTGATGCACCTTAGTTGATTACAGATGTAATCAGCCACAGATGCAATCTACTGACTGAAGATTTAATACACCCGCCTTTTTGATTTATCAACCAGCCACAAAATATCCTTGAAGCAATGGTCAGGCCAGTGCTTGCTGACAAGACAACTGGGTATCATCACTCGACCAAGCTGACACCAGAACTTAACCATCACATGAACCAGAGCTTCAAGCCATGTTTCAATGACCCATTGGACTTTACTTACAAAACACAAATTCAGAAACACAATTATTAAGAATATCAAGACAATGACAACAAATCATTAACCTCCAAATTCCTGGTCCTTCTAAGCATGAGATCCTATGTGACTACAATGGTTGCCTGCCCATGAAACTAGCCCTGGTGAAGAACATTTTTTTGTTCTTAATTATCTCTTAAAGTTTGTGGAAAACATGATGCATTAACTCTGTTGCTTTTCCCTATAAGGGAGGTGTTGTTATTTCCATTTTACCTATTGGAAACTGAGGCTGAGTGGCTGATAAATACCTTTACTAAAGCCAGGTAGTAATTGGCAAAGCTGAGATTTAAATTTAAGACTGTCTCATTCATTAGCCCATCCTGTTTCTGGCTCTAATGAAAAATCTAGTGTCAGATCTACATGGCACTTAGATTCTGGTAGCAGCTTAGTGCCTCTCAAACTTCCCATTTACTGAATTAGTGTCTTCATTTGTAAGTGTCTTGTAGCATCTAAGCCCTATACAGCTATTGGTCATTATTAGGGAACTGATTTCTTTATGCAGTAAGATTCTGCATCTACCAGTTTGATTTTTTTTCATAGTCTTGTTCACAGGATGTCTAGATTACTCATATTTCTTTATTGGAGCATGATTTGCATCTTCAGCTCTATCTGCTGTCATCTCAAAGTAGTTGTTGGTTAGTATTTTCTGTATTGATAGGTCCTTGTGTGTCTGGGAATGTAAGATAGAAAATGAAGGACTCCCAAAAGGAAACTAATGTTGCCTTTTAGAAGCTTGTTAAAAACCATCTTAAGTGAACCCAAGGGACCTTTTAGGTCTTTTGTTTACTAGAAGCCTTCTGTTTAGGGGATTCAGTGATTAAGAATGTGGACTCAGCAATCAGACAGACCTGGCTCAAATCATGTTTCTGTTCTATGACCTTGAGACTTTGGACATGTTTCATAACCTCTTTAAGCCAAAGCATCTTCACATGTAAAATGGAATTAAGACTAATTGTTACTCCCAGGTTATTTTAGAGATCACATGAATTAAGATATATGATGTATTTAATGTAGTCTCTCGCATTTAGAATGTTGTCAATATTAGTTAGTATTACAGATAGAAGATTCTAGGCTTGTTTGAATAACCCAAGGATATAATCTGTGCTGAATTAGAGTTGTTTTCAGTAAAAATACCCTCTAACATCTAAGGGATAAAAATTAAACCAAGATGATGGAAAATAATTGTAACAGATAAGATAACAGTGGCTGAGAGAGTTAAAATAGAAGTCAAGAGGCTACTCTGGAGGCCACTTTTATCATGGTTTGCCAAACCCCAAACACAGCCATTCCTGCCAACCCTAGTGAACACCTAGGTCTTTATCTGAGATTCTACAAAGGTTCCATGCACTGGAACTACTTTATAGAAACCTATAACCTATAATCTCCACATGGGTTCCTAGACCAGATAAGTCCTAAAAGTCAGAGGGGCCAGCCTCTTTAGGACATGGGCTAGTTCCCTCTCCCACTTCATATTATCAACAGCCCTTTCCAACACGAAAAAGTTAGAATGGGCATAGTCCAAATACCCATAAATATTGGGAGAAAGATCAAAGGAGAAGGTGAAGTTATAACAGAGGGGATAGGATTTAACAAATTAGTATGACTGCTGAATCATTATAATGATACCTCTTTTGGTCTCCAGTGTCTTGGAGCAGCTAGAGGGAAAAACCTAAAGTTGTGGGACTATAATCCATACCAAACTATGAAATTTGTTCTATAACTAATTGTTGCAGTGTGCTTTGAAATTTGCTTCTTGTATAAATGTTATTTTTCACAATTAAAAAAAAAAAGATTTAACCAAGATGAAAGTCACTCAGGCCCTAGGTCCAGCTTTGGTAGATTTTGCTCCATCATGGAGTGTTTAACCCTTGAATACTTAATGATTTGATCCAGAAGTCCTTGGAATGAAGGCATGCACTCATGTACGCCAGGCACTATGCAGAAATAGAGATAAATAAGACTGTCTTTCATATTTCAACTATGAGACAAAATATGCAAACAAATGACTGATGCAACATTATAAATGTTTGAGAGTACCTGCAAAATGTCCTAGGAAAACAGGTAAGTTGGATGGAAACCATTTCTTGATTAATAATTTCTTTTTCAAAGATTGGAATTTTTTTGTGGTAACAGCATTATTAGTAAGTCCAATGAATTATTTTGAAATTTATTAGTGTTAGGCTGATCCTTCAAACACTAAACATATTTAAAATATAACAACTTTGGTATTTAATTAAAAGCAGCCTATCTTTAAAATTTTTACCATTATTATCTATCTGAAATCTTTACAATTTTGGTAAAAAGAATTTTGGGCAAAATCTTGTTGCCTTGCCAATTATTTAAAGACTACTTACTTATGGCTGCAACTTACCAAAGTGTTTCTTAGTCTGTCAGAGGGAATGTGTCGCCAAATGTTTATTTACACCTATGGGAAATATTGTTAACATTTGAGATTTGAAGAGAAGTAAGTCTAATATTAAGTCAGCATAAAAGTCATATTAACTAGCAGAATAATAATTGTACATTGGCAGTGAGATTATCAGCTACTAAGTATTGAATGCTTACTACCTACCAGGAACAATTCCAGGCCATATATATACATATACACACACACTTTTGTAGTTTATATAAAATATTAAAATTTATTTAATATGTTGTATGTATAACTCATTCCATGTATTGCAAAACTACATGGAAGAAATTATTTTTACTGTTTTACAGACAAAAGAATTAGGACTCACTAATAAGTGGTAGTTCCAGAATTGGTTTCGAAACTTTGGTTCTTTTCACCTTATGCTGAATACAACTCTTTCTCACCCAACAGGATTCTATGAATTTAAATTACAGTAATTTAAATTACATACGTAACATCCAAACTTGAAAAATTTGAATTATAAACTGTGCTGTTTGAGCCAATTGAAATGAATAAAAAAACTTAAGAAGCAAAGATTCTAAAGTTGGGCAATGTGCTATTATTTTTAAACAGTCATTACCTTTTTATTTTCAAAGAAATTGCTATCTTCAAGTTTTAGTAGTATTTTATAGAGATCAGCCAAGTTAAGTACTCAAAAATACTTCTGTTACAATATTTAAGGTTCCAATAGTTGATGTGCCACTTTTCTTTGTTTTTAATTTATATCACAAAAAATTTCTAATCTCCAAATTTGAGTGGTATAATAGACCCTCATGTAGCCATCATGTAGCTTCAACAGCTATTATTTCTTGGCCAATCTTCTTCCTTCCATAACCCCATTTTTTCCCTTCCCTTTTGAATCAATGCAGATCCCAGTCATACCATGTCATCTGTAAATATCTCTGTATGTTATTCTAAAAGATAAACCTCCCCCTTTTTTTAAACGTAACCATAATTTCATTATCACATCTGAAAATAAAAGTTAATTCCTTAATATTATTAAATATCTAGCAAATTTTCAGTGTGGCAGTGGTTTCATAAAAGTCTTCTGTTTGTATTTTTAAAATTAAGATGCAAATAATGTCCTTTATGATTGGGTAATATGTTTTTTAATGTCTTTTTTTTTTTTTTAACATGGGCAGGCCCCGGGAATTGAACCCATGTGCTTTGGTGTGGCAGGCAAGTGTTCTTGCCGCTTAGCCTCTGTGGCCGTTTTAATGTCTTTTTCATATATGGATTTTTTCCTCCAACTTTTTTTTTTTTCTTAACTTGCGTTTAATTTGTTAAAGAAGCAAGGACAGTTCTATAGAATTTCTCACAGCTAGATATTGCTGGTTACCTCTCCATGGTATAGTTTAATGTTCCTCTCTCCTTTGTATTTTCTGTTAAATGGTAGTTGGATCTAGAAGTTTAATCGAATTCTGATTCTTCTTTCTTTCTTTCTTTCTCCTTCCTTCTTTTTCCCTCTTATTTAATAACATGCACTTTAAAAAGGGTTCTACATTTTAAGTATCCTGTTTACTATGTTTGTTTAGGTTATCTTTAGAGGTGAATATACATGTCCAACTACATATGCAAAGTAAATGAATATGCTCATTTTATTTACAATTTACTAATGCTAGAAAATAAAATAGAGATGCAGAAGAAAACACCTTTGAGGTATTTGGGGTTAGACATAGATTCAAATCGTAGTTTCTAAGTGTTAGAATTTTACTTTTTTCAGTACTTTTCAGGGTTACTGCAAAGATGAAATCAGATGGATGTTAATGTGCCTATTGCAATATTTGACCCTTCATGAATGATCTCTTTCCGCTTTTTTTCACCCCACATATAATTTTGAACCTAAATAAAGAGATAAATAGTAACGGTAGGGGCAGTGCAATGGTGGCTCAGTGGCAAAAATTCTTGCCTGCCGATCTGGAAACTCAGGTTTGATTCCCAGAGTCTGCCCACGCCAGAAGAAAAAAAAAAAAAGTAACTGTAAAAGAGGAAGGCATGTATTTATTAAGCAAAGGTAACTGTTGCTTACATACTGTGCTTCAAAATGAGTGATATTTTACTTTTATTCATTTTTTTTTTTTTTTAAATGTGTAGGGCACATTTAAGGCACTGCTCCCTGGACTGAGGTGGAAACAAAATTGTCACATATTTTCTCTTTTGAGGTGAGTACATTTGAACAAAAGTTAATATATTTGAAGGAATCTGCTGCTTCCCAGGAAACTTTGTCACTCACATGTACTCAAAGAAATATTGCAATTATCCATAAATTGCTGTCAGTGTGGTGTGGCCATGAAATCCCAGGCTGAGAGTCTGGCATTCTCTGTCAGAACCTGGGCTCTGCTGCAGATGCCCCCAGTGTTGTGGCCCTGGTTATGACCTCTTTGTGTTAATTTACCTTATTTTAAAAATGGGAATAATGTAGCTTTTGGCCCTGATTTACCTCCCAAGTTATATCCTGTGAGAATAATTTGAGATAATGGATATAAAAGTTTTTATTAATAAGATATAATGTAGAAGTGTTTATATTGTGAACTGTCACAGTGAATTAAATAGGAATTAATAATTACATGCAGAGACTCTTTTAAACATGAAAATTTTGAGTGCTATTATAGACTAATACCCTTGGAATAGTAGTAAAATAGGGCCATCTTATACACTGTTTCTGAATACAATGGTAAGCACGAAAGAAGAGGAAGAGGTGGAGGAAAGAAAACAAGACCCAATCATTAATATGGTCTTGAAAGCATTGGAATTTTTAGAGCTATAAATTTTATCACTTTTCTTACTAGGAAATATTTAAAGATATGATTAATTTATAGATTAGTAAAATATATTTTCCATTCAAAAACTGCTTATAATTCTATTCAATATTTTCACATCTCTTGCAATGGAAGAAATCAAGTTTCTCATTTTCCCTTCTGTCAAATTTTAGCCATTCATCTAGACATCTTGGAATATGTGGTATGATGTTTAATAGAACTGAATAGTTTCTTTTTTTGTTGGTTTGGTTTTTTTTTTTTTAAATTTTCTCTGTTTTTCTTATCGCTGTTCTTCTATCCACCAAGCACATGTTTTTCTCCTATCCTTGGTCTGAGTTTTTTCCACATATCCTCTTGTTCTTTGTCTCCTGAAAGAGGTATGTAGATTATATTTTGTAATTTTAATTTTAAAATTTCAATTTTTATTATTGTAACATGTATCTAAAACCTAAAATTGGTCATTTAAACCATTTTTAAGTGTAAAATCCAGTGACATTAATTACCTTCACACTGTGCTAACATAATGGCCCCCCATTACTAAAACTTTATCATCCCCCCAAAAAAGAAACTGTGTTCCCATTAAGCAGTAACTACCCATTCCCCTTTCCCTGGCCCTTGATAATCTCTGATCTACTTTGTGTCTTTCTACATTTGCTTATTATAAATATTTCATATGAATGAAATCATACAAATTTTTCCTTTTGTGTCTGGCTTATTTCATCTAGCAAAATATTTTCAAAGTTCATCCATGCTATAGTATATATTAGGACTTCATTTCTTTTTATAACTGAATGATATTTCATTATTCATTGGTTGATGGATGATTGTACTGTTTCCACATTCAACTATTGTGAATAATGCTGCTATTAACACTGATTGCAAGTATCTGTTTGTCTGTTTTCAATTTTTTAGATATATAGCTAAGAGTGACATTGCCTGGTATACTTAGGTTTTCTAATGGTGCCAGGATAATATTTAGTAAATATGATTACTATATTTGTTTCCAGTAGCTGTGCCTTGGGCATATTTACCTGTGTCTTGAGAGGGATATACTGGTCAGATGGTAGGAAATTATCATCTTCATGTACTTCATTATTCAGTTGCTGTCTGATTCTGGTTTGGAGGTTATTGCTCTATTGGATAGATGGTTTGGTCATCTTCTGTCTAGTGTTCCAGCTGCTGGCTACCTCTGTCTTAGTCTAGAAGATAATGTTACACTTTCCTCATGCAATTTACTTATTTAGTTTCTTCCTTAGTTACTGAGAGGGCTGTGTTCAAGCCCTTTAATAAAGATTAGCAACTGTCCTTTAATCTTCATAGCTAACTCAATAGTTATTACTTGACTGGATATTTCCTGACTGAATTATTTGGAAAACTACCTTTGAATTCTATTCATAATACTGCAAATCATACTGTATTGCATCTTTAAGAAATGTTTTTTGTTAGTAACTGATTGCTTATTTAGTTCCACTTGTAAGTCATTTTTTTGGCTTCCCAAAATATAGTTGACCTATAACTATTAAGGAAATTGAATTTGTTAATTTAAAACTTCCAAAAGAAATCTGTAAACCTATGTGATTTCACTGGAGAATTATACTAAACATTTAAAGAATTAATGCCAACTCTAATCAATTTCATCCTGAAAAGAGGAGGAGAGACTTCTTAATTTATTTTATGAAATTAGTACTACCTTGATATCCAAACAGACAAAAACATTACAAAAGGAAAAAGTAAACTACAGACTGATATCCCTCATGAATATAGACAAAATAATTCTTAAAAAAAATACTAGCAAGTGGAATTCAGCAATACATAAAAGGAATTATACTCCATCACCAAGGAATTTTTTTCCAGGTATGTAAAACTGGTTCAATATTTAAAAAATCAGTCAATAGAATCTACCATATTAACAGGCTATAGGAGAAATACCAGCTAAGATGGATTACAAACTTATATGGAAAACATAAAACTTAGGAGAAAATCTTCAGCCTCCAGGGCTAGGAAAAGAGTTCCTATATTTGATACCAAAAGCACAGTCCCTAAAAGGATAACTTGATAGTTTATTTGCACTTCATCAAAATGAAAAAACATTTTTTTTATGTTAATAGAAAGAAAAGACCATCTACAGACTGGGAGAAAATGTTTGTAAATTACATATATAGTGTTTGTAGAATATATAAATAACTCTCAAAACTCAAGAGTAAAAACTCAAATAATCCCATTAGAAAATGGGCATAGAACATGAAGAGGTATTTCACTGAAGAGGATAGTCAGATGGCAAATAAACACATGAAAATGTATCAGATATCATTAGCTATTAGGGAAATGCAAATGAAAACCACAACGAATTATCCCTACACACCTATTAAATGGCTAAAATAAAATATAGTGACAACAGAAATGCTGATGGAAATGTAGAGAAACAGAATATTCAAACATTGCTCATAGAGATATAAAATGTACAGCCACTCTGGAAAACATTTTGGGAATTCCTTTAAAAATCTAAGCATGCAATTACCATATGATCCAAGAGTTATACTTTTGGACATTTATCCCCCCAAAATGAAAACTTATTATGAAAAAAAGTGTGTTCATTAATTAAATGGCAGGATTATTGGTAATAGCCCCAAACTGGTAACAGCCCAGATATCCTTCAGGGGATGAATGGTTAGCAAACTGTGATACATACATATAATGGAAAACTACTCAGCAATGAAAAGGAATGAACTGTTGATACATCCATAATTTGGATGCATCTCCGTTGAAGTATACTGAGTGAAAAAAATCAATTGTAAAAGGTTACATAACTGTATGATTTCATCTATATTACCTTCATGAAAACAAAATTATAGAAATGGATGAGAAATTAGTGATCACTAAGTGGTAATAAGGATATGGGAGTGAGTGGGAAGGATGTGAACATGACTTTGAAAAGGGAACGTGAAGGATCCTTATGGTGATGAACTTGTTCTGTGTGTTTGCTGAATCAGTACTAATATTCTGGTTTTGATATTGTGCTATAGTTTTGCAAGATGTTCCCATTGGCAGGGTATCTCCCTGTATTATTTCTTGCAATTGTATATTTGTCTATGTTATCTCAAAATAAAAAGTTTAATTAAAAAATCCGAATGAATATTGACTTGAAAACATTTTTTTTTTTTTGTCGTGTGTAAATGAATTAAGAAACAATGCTCTTAGGAGCCCTTACATTTAGGAAAAAGTTTATCCTTATTCTAGAAATACTATATTAGCTGGTAAATGTTAAGGTTAAATAAAAGTTACTTTTGTGCACACATTCTAAATAGTGTCTCAACAGTTCTCTAGAAGTGACCCTATCAGGGTTGGCAAGAATTTTACTGCCTAAACTCTCCTTATCGCCCTTTAAGATTCAATACTGTTGATCCCCTTTTCTTTCTCCAAACTCTTTTCTGTGTTTGAACTCTGCATTCTTCTGCCTCTCCTTTTCTTGTACCTCTGTCTCCTTAGATGATGAAATGTAGTGTTTCCCCACTACATTTTTAGTTTTGTTTGGATCCTTTTCAAAGTGGTGTTTCTCACAGACCCTAGCACCAGGGTTCATGTGGTATAGGTACTCAGCATTTCTTTTCTATTTTTCTTTTTTTTTTGTAAAGAGCTCTATTGAGATATATTTTATATGCCATAAAATTCGCTTGTTTTAATTGTACAATTATATTTGCAGAGTTTTGCAACCATCAAGACAACCCAATTTTAGAAGATTTCTATCATCCCCAAAAGATCTTTCATGCCCATTTGCAGTCACTCCCAGTTCCCATCCTCTGCCTTAAGCAACTATTAATCTATTTTCCTTCTGATTGTCTTGTCTATTTTGGACATTTCATGGAATCCTTCAGTATGTGATCTTGTGTCTGGTTCCTTCCATTTTGCATGATATTTTAAAGGTTCATCTGTGTTGTAGCATGTTATCAGTACTAGATTTCATTGTGTAGATATACCAAATTCTGTTTAAGCATATTGATTTATGATCATTTGAGTTTTTTTCCCACCATTTGGCTATTATAAATAACGCTCCTATGAGTGTTCATATCCAAGTCCTTGTGTGGACATATGTCTTCATCTCTCTTGGGTAAACAACTAGGAATGAAATTGCTGTGTTTATGTTTCACTTTTTAAGATACCGTTAAACTGTCTTCTAAAGTGATTGAACAATTTTACATTCCCACTGGCCATATATGAGAGTTCCTGTTTCTCTACATCCTAGGCAACACTTGACATTGTCTGTATTTTTTATTATAGCCATTCTAGTGAGTACGAAGCAGTTGCTTATTGCGGTTTTAATTTGCTTTTCCCTGATGGCTAATGATGTTTATAATCTTTTCGTGTGCTTATTAGTAGTCTTTTATATATCATTTTTTGGAAAAATGTTTATGTAATTTTTTTTTTTTTTTTTTTTGCATGGGCAGGCACCAAGAATCGAACCCAGGTTTCTGGCATGGCAGGTGAGAACTCTGCCCCTGAGCCACCATTGCCCACCCCTTATGTAAATCTTTTGTCATGCTTTTTTTTAAATGTTTTTTATTGTATAGTATAACATATATACAAAGCAAAGAAAGAAAAAAAGCAATAGTTTTCAAAGCATTCTTCAACAAGTAGTTACAGGAAAGATGCCAGAGTTTGTCATGGGCTGCCATACCATCATCTCAGATTTTTCCTTCTAGCTGCTCTAGAGCATAAGAGGCTAGAAGGAAAATATATATATGTCATCGCAATCAACTTTTTTTTCTTTTTTGTGAAAAATAACATATATACGAAAAAGAAGTAGATTTCAAAGCACAGCACAACAATTATTTGTAGAACAGATTTCAGAGCTTTGTATGGGTTATAATTCCACAATCTTAGCTTTTTACTTTTAGCTGCACAATGATACTGGAGACTAAAAGAAATATCAATTTAATGGTTCAACAATCATTTCTTAAACCTTACCTTCTCTGTATAACTCCACCATCACCTTTGATCTTTCTTTCCTTCTCTTTAGGTATTTGGGCTATGACCATTCTAACTTTTTCATGTTGAAAGAGGCTATCAATAATATGGGGTAGGGAGACGGAACTAGTTGATGCTCTTGAGAGATTTTAGGATTTATCTGGTCCAGGGAACCATCTGGAGGTTGTAGGTTTCTGGAAAGTTACCCTAGTGCCTGGAACCTTTGTAGAATTTTATATATTGCCCTAGGTGTTCTTTAGGATTGGTTGGAATGGTTCTGGTTGGGGGTTGGCAAGTTATGATAGGTAACAATGTCTAACTGAAGCTTGCATAAGAGTGACCTCCAGAGTAGCCTCTCGACTCTTTCATCATGCTTGTTAAATTGGGTTGTATGTCTTCTTATAATTGAGTTGTAAGAGCCCTTTATATATTCTACATAGAAGTCCTTTATCAGAAGCATGATTTGTGGGATTTTTGGTGTCTACTCCAACATGTAAAGAATTCGAAAGTCATCGCTTCCATCCTCATAAGAAGAAAAAAGTTGAGCAAAGTGAAAAAATCAGCAACTCAGGTCCATTAGAGAATTGAGGTCACAGGGCAAACCATATACTTCAAAAACTAGGGAGACAGGTAAATACGGACAATCACAGGGAACAGAAGATGCTTGAACCAGGAACTGTTAAGAATGTTTAAATAGTAATTGATGAATTGCTGGAGGCTGTGTGTGGATTAGTTTGAGAACGAAAAAATCTGAGGCCCCAGTCTTAGGGCAGCCTCCACATTTTCATGAGTTTTACCTCCAGGAGCTGTACCAGATTCTTGGTGAAGATTGGAAAAAAAAATCTTGAATTATTCTGGCAAGGGGAGAATGAAAGTAACAATTCTGAAATATGCCCACAGCATTCTTTTCTCTGTAACAAAGGAAGCTATTTTACCTTACCTAGGGGAAGGGCCAAAACTAGCTCAGCAACCTCTAGCTCTCCTGTCTAACATAAGGGAGTAAAAATACTAAGCAGCTTTTGAAGATCACAGCCCGGTGACTCAGATCCACTAAAAAACTGAGTTTTAATCATGGGGTTATAGATACCTTCCTTTGTCCAATTCCTGAATACCACATCAACAGACCTCCAGAATAAAACAATGGATTATAACTGATAGAGTGGCAAGACACAGAATATTTAAGAAAGAGTTTCTAGGGAAACCCAGAGATAACAGCCGGCACCTACATCTACAGCAAACATTAACCATAGACTAACTCCTAGACAGATAAACCTAAATCTCACCCTAAAGGCTATTACCTGATACATCATGTCTGGCTTTCAACAACAAAAGAATAGAAGTTGTTCTAAAAGGCAATAAGAAAACAGTTTAATTCTAATGGTTTAGATATTAGATTTGGCAGAGATTTTTGAATCATCAGACCAGGAATTAAAAATAACTGATTAATATGCTAAGAATCTATTGGAGAAAATGGACAAGATGCCAGAATTTGGGTGATATAAGTAGAGAGATGGAAACTCTAAGAAAGAATCAAAGAAATAGCTAGAATTAAAAAAGGTTGTAACAGAAATGAAAAATGCCTTTGATGAGGTCATTAGCAGACTGGACATGTCCTGAGGAAAAAATTAGAGTTCTTGAAGATATATCAATAGAAACTTCCCAAACTGAAGAGCAGAGGAAAAATAGAATGAAGGCACTGGAGTATAATATTCTAGGACTGTGGACAAATACAAAAGATACAACATGTGTATAATGGGAATGCTAGAAGGAGAAGAAAGAGAAAAAGGAGCAGGAGAAATATTTGAAGGAATTGTGACTTAGAATTTTCTAAAGTTGATGACAGATGCACAGATCCAGGGAGCTCAGAGGACATGAAGGAGACTAATTATCAAAAAAACATTACTTCAGAATATTGAAGGCAAGCAAATTGCAAAAGAAGTCAGAGTTAAAAGAAACAAAAAACTCACCACCTCATCTGTGGAAGAGCAGGATAAGAATTACATTGGACTTCTCTACAGAAAGCATGTAAGCGAAAGAGAGTGAAATGAAATATTTAAGGAAAATAACCAGCAACCTAGAATTCTGTATCCAGTGAAATTATCCCTCAAAAGTGAAATGAAAGAGAAATAAAACCTTTCTCAGACAAAAATTGAGGGAATTTGTTACCAGTAGACCTGCCTTGCAAGAAATATTAGAAGAAATGTGATTTGAAAATATTTTCTCCAAGCCTTTGGCTTGACTTTTTTTTTCCTAATTGTGTCTTTTAGCACATTTTTATTGGCTTGAACAGTTTGCTACCAAAACTTGATGTCAATATGTATTGTGCTTTAAATATCTCAGGTAATAGCAATTTTTTTTCTTTTTTTAACTTTTTTTATTAATTAAAAAAATAAACAAAACATTAAGATATCATTCCATTGTACATATACAATCAGTAATTCTTAATATCATCACATAGTTGCATATTCATCATTTCTTAGAACATTTGCATCGATTTAGAAAAAGAAATAAAAAGACAACAGAAAAAGAAATAAAACGATAATAGAGAAAAAAAAAGATTATACATACCATACCCCTTACCCCTTGCTTTCATTTACCACTAGCATTTCAAACTAAATTTATTTTAACATTTGTTCCCCCTATTATTTATTTTTATTCCATATGTTCTACTCTTCTGTTGATATAGTAGCTAAAAGGAGCATCAGACACAAGGTTTTAACATTCACAGAGTCTCATTGTTCAATCATCATCAAGAAACATGGCTACTGGAACACAGCTCCACATTTTCAGGCAGTTCCCTCCAGCCTCTCTGCTACATCTTGAACAACAAGGTGATATCTACTTAATGCATAAGAATAACCTCCAGGATAACCTCTCAACTCTGTTTGGAATCTCTCAGCCATTGACACTTAGTCTCCTTTCACTCTTCCCCCTTTGGTCGAGAAGGTTCTCTCAATCCCTTGATGTTAATTCTCAGCTCATTCTAGGGTTTTTCTCAGTCCCTTGATGCTGAGTCTCAGCTCATTCCAGAATCTCTGTCCCACGTTGCCAGGAAGGTCCACACCCCTGGGAGTCATGTCCCATGCAGAGAAGGAGAGGGTGGTGAGACTGCTCGTCATGTTGGCTGGAGAGAGAGGCCACATCTGAGCAACAAAAGAGGCTCTCTTGGGGGTGATTCTTAGGCCTAAATTTTAAGTAGACTTGACATATCCTTTGTGGGGTTAAGTTTCATATGAACAACCCCCAAGACTGGGGGCTCAGCCTATAGCTTTGGTTGTCCACACTGCTTGTGAGAATATCAAGAATTCAACTTGGGAAAGTTGAATTTCTCCCCGTTCTCACCATTCCCCGAAGGAGGCTTGCAAACACTTTTCTAGTCACTGATCAAATCACTCTGGGATTCATCGGGGCATCACTTTGGACAAACTAACAAAATCTCATGTCCTACCTGAGATTCCAAGTACTTATGACATTCAATCAAACTATCTACATGAGTTATTAGGAAATGCTCTAGTCAAAATATAAATTTTGTAACAAATAAACATTTTTTGCTTTAGTCTCACACATTAGTTGAAATTTTAAACTACTAAGTACCATCTATTTTCAGCACACTGCAGTAATGACATTCCTTTGTTCTTCCTCATGCAAAAACATTTTTAAAATTTGTTCATTGTACATTTCACGATTATTATACACTCTAGGCATTCCTAGATTATACCATCTTGATCTTTACCATCTATCTTTCTTTCTGATTTCATTTATGTCCCAGCCCTCCTCCCTCTATCATTCTCACATTCAGCTTCATTCAGTGTTTTAACATAATTACATTACAGTTAGGTAGTATTGTGCTGTCCATTTCTGAGTTTTTATATTCAGTCCTGTTGCACTATCTGTATCCCTTCAGCTCCAATTACCCAATATCTCACCCTATTTCTATCTCTTGATGGTCTCTGTTACCAAGGAAATATTCCAAGTTTATTCACTAATGTCAGTTCATATCAGTGAGACCATACAGTATTTGTCCTTTTGTTCCTGGCTAATCACACTCAGCATAATGTCCTTAAGGTCCATTCATGTTGTTACATACTTCATAACTTTATTCTGTCTTACAGCTGCATAATATTCCATCTTATGTGAATGTCACAGATTGTTTAGTCAGCTGTCTGTTGATGGACATTTTGGCTGTTTCCATCTCTTGGTAATTGTTAATAATGATGCTATAAACATTGATGTGTAAAATGTCCATTTGTGTCCTTGGCCTCGTGTCCTTTGAGTAGAGACAGCATATAGATGGGTCCTGTTTTTTAATCCATTCTGCCAGACTATGTCTTTTGATTGGAGAGTTTCATCCATTAACATTCAGTGTTATTACTGCATGGGTAGTACTTTCTTCTGCTATTTTGCCTTCTGGATTTTATATGTCATATCTAATTTTCCTTCTTTTTACCTTTACTCATAGTCTTCCTTTCTACACTCTTCTCCACATCTCTCTCTTCTGTCTTCGTATCTGTCTCTAGTGTTCCCTTTAGTATTTCTTGTAGAGCTGGTCTCTGGGTCACAAATTCTCTCAGTGATTTTTTGTCTGAAAATGTTTTAATTTCTCCCTCATTTTTGAAGGACACTTTTGCTGGATATAGAATTCTTGGTTGGCAGTTTTTCTCTTTTAATAATTTAAATATATTATCCCACTGTCTTCTCGCCTCCATGGTTTCTGCTGAGAGATCTGCACGTAGTTTTATTGGGCTTCCCTTGTATGTGATGGATTGTTTTTCTCTTGCTGCTTTCAAGATTCTCTCTTTCTCTTTGACCTCTGACATTCTGATTATTAAATGTCTTGGAGTATGTCTATTTGGATCTATTCTCTTTGGGGTACGCTGCACTTCTTGGATCTATAATTTTAAGTCTTTCATAAGAGTTGGGAAATTTTCAGTGATAATTTCCTTCATTAGTTTTCCTCCTCCTTTTCCCTTCTCTTCTCCTTCTGGGACACCCACAACACGTATATTCATGTGCTTCATATTGTCTTTCAATTCCCTGAGTCCCTGCTCATATTTTTCCATTGTTTTTCCTATAGTTTCTGTTTCTTGTCGGATTTCGGATGTTCCATCCTCCAGTTTTGAAATCCTACGTTCTGTCTCTCGAAATCTACCATTGTAGGTTTCCATTGTTTTTTTTCATCTCTTCTACTGTCTTTCATTCCCATAAGTTCTGTGATTTGTTTTTTCAGACTTTCAGTTTCTTCTTTTTGTTCTTTCCTTGCCTTCTTTATATCCTCCCTCAATTCATTGATTTGGTTTTTGATGAGGTTTTCCATGTCTATTCGTACATTCCGAATTAATTGTTTCAGCTCCTGTATGTCATTTGAATTGTTGGTTTGTTCCTTTGACTGGGCCATATCTTCAATTTTCCTAGTGTGATTTATTTTTTGCTGGCGTCTAGGCATTTAATTACCTTAATTAGTTTATTCTGGAGGTTGCTTTCACTTCTTTTATCTAGGGTTTTCTTGCTGGATGAATTTGCGTCTATCTGTTCTTTGACATTCCGTTCAGCTTTATCTGGACCTTTAGCTTAAGTTTTGTTTAACAGAGGAGAATTTTCCAGTTCTTGTTTTCTTGTTTCTTGCCCTGCATGTGTGGTGCCTTTCACCCACACACACTTAGGAGGATCTACTTAGATATTATAGACCCCAGCCAGATTTTCCCAGACCAAACTGGCCTCCTATCAGGAGGAAAGAGTCACCTGCGTCGGTTTTCCCTGAGGGTGAGACCCAGCAGGTTGAAAGACTTCCCTGTGAAGTCTCTGGACTCTGTTTTTCTTATCCTGCCCAGTATGTGGTGCTTGTCTGACTGCAGGTTCCACCAGCATAAGATGATGCAGTACCTTTAACTTTGGCAGACTCACCCTGCTGGGGGCGTGGTGGAGACAGAGGAGAGGTTGTAAGCTGGTTTTAATGGCTTCAAATTACCAAGCCCTGGTTTCTGAATTCCTTGATGGAGGGATTCCACCTGAGTTGGGCTTCAACCCCCCCTCCCCCAGGGAAGGCACAGGCTCCATACAAGCCCCCAAAAGAGCTCACTTCTGCCTCTGTCTGGGGCAGTTGCAGCCTGAAAAGTCCTGCCGCTGTATCCAGAGGCAGTCAAGCCTTTATAGATACACAGCCACAAAAACCTCTGTTTCCTTCTTTTTTTTTTCCCCCTTTTTCTGTCAGTCCTGCCCCCTTGTTGCCGGGGCAAAAATGAGCAACCTCCGCTGTGATCAGGTTCACCTAAGCTGGGGGCCTATTTTTAGTAGTCAGAATTAGTTAATTAGTTCCACAATTGGTGTTTGATTGTGCCCAGTCCCTGCTGCTGGTAAAGTCCTTTCCTTTCCCCTCTGGAAAGCAGCCTGTGGGGGAGGGGCACTGGCTGCCGCAGCTTTGGGAACTCACGGTTCGGGGGGGTGCTTGCAGCCAGTCCAGCTGGTCCAGCCTGGGGTACGCTGTGTGTCTGGTCACTGACGTGGCCCCAGGAGCTGTTCTGTACTGTTTCTGGTTATTTAGTAGTTGTTCTGCAGGACGAACTAAAACACGCACGTTGTTAAGCCGCCATCTTGACCCGGAAGTCAGGTAATAGCAATTCTGAACTGACCATTTTTAGTTTAAGCTTATTCAAAAGCTCACTTTCTTTTGAATTTAAAATAAGTCAAGAAGTATAAACATTGAACTGAAATATAAATAGTAAAATTTATGTTCTTAGGCCTTGTATATTCATGAAAAAGATACATGTTCTCCTTTAGTGGAAACGGTGGTTTTGGGAGTAATGTTTGACCATTCAAATTCCATTAATGAGTCTACCCAGGAGAATGTTCCTGATTATCATTGCTGTGTTCAACATTTTCTAAGGATCTTCATGGCCAGGAACAGATTACGTTTGCATGCATCAAGATCAGGATTATTAAAAGGAGCCCTGCTGTAGTTTCTTTAAGCTTCATTCTCTTGGACTGTTAGTTTGGCACAGGACATTATGTATTTTATATACATGCATACACATCCCAAACACTCCTGATTTGAAAAATCAGATCTATAAATTGGCTTCTGTTTTTGTTTTGAGAGTTATTACCATGGTGATAAATGGACTCTTTAGTTTTATGGTTGGCAGAATTCTTCCAGGTTAGGTCATCTGTGCTTTCCTACAACCAGTTGCTCACACTTTGGGCAACAGTTAAATGTCCATCATTAAAAAAGCTCATAGTTAGAATGCAAAACTAGTGATTTAGTAAATTAGTTCCATTGGTGCTTTTAATCTGTTGATGATTATTTCCTTTCAGTGCTAACTAGCCACAGCTTACTCATTCTATGCAGTCTTAAGCCTTTCCATTGCAATCAGAGCTGGTAGGAAATTATTATCCTGTACTGTAGTCATAATTTGTCATCATTTGTTGAATCATTGTGGGGGAGGGAGAAGAAAACTGATGAAAACGTCTTGATAAAGGAAACTAGACCTATCATTCTTTATTTTAATAAGTGAACATTTCAAATACTTTGCTTTATTGTATTGATATAAGGTATGGCATGGGCCAGTTATCTTAAAAGTAAATCTATTAGTATCTACAAACATTACAATAAATGTTAAGGTGTTTCACTGGATTTAAAATAAAACAGCACAAGAATGAGGAGAGATGAACACAGAAAAACAATGAATTTGGGGTAGTAAATGAGTTGCTGATTTGGAGATATATACTCTATAGTATGTAGTCAAACTATATATAATGAGAGTGTCCTATTTGGGGTCAGTGTTCCCAGAGCAAGCCCAGTTGTGTATAGAGCTAGATACCTAACAGACATTAAATCAGCCAGGGAAATAGTCAGAATGCCAGGTGCCATACGTTTCATGAAATATTTAAACAATAAGACTGTGGTTATTTAACTAAACAAAATAATAAGACTTCCTGAGTAGAATGATGATTTAAGAGAGCTAGGAAATTTCAAACCCTGAATAAGCACCACTTACCAAATTGCAATCATCTATTAAACAATTAATATCTAAGGAGTCATGTGCAACAAAGTTTATCCAATTCTGGTTATGATGCACCTTCTCTAATCATAACTTTAAGTAATCAAATGGCTTTCCATTTAATTAATAGGAATTGAGATTTTCCTCTATATCCTTTACTTCATCATTAATGAAACTGGAATAATCATTTCTGCTTGTCTGGATTGGTGGCGTGATTATATTATTTAATTAATATCTGGTATAGTATGAACCTCATAGTAGTCAATCATTAAATATTTATTCATTCTTTCAGGAGGCAGGGTAAATAATCACCAAATCACATTTAGTTAAAAAAAAAAAAAGATAAAGCTTTTGATTATAACTCCAAACATACCTCTGACCATTTTGTGGAATACCCACTGTATTGCTAATGTGTCCACCAAGAAAACATTCTATATATATATAGAATATGTATATAGAATATGTATAAATATATATATATATACACACACACATATTTTCACTCTTGGCTGTCACCTCATAGACATCCAGTCTTTTGATAGAACCTGGGATTTCTCTCTTGACCATTTTCCATAAATCAATATGTGGTTTGTAGCACTACAGAACTTTTGTTCTCATTTTTTTACTTGGGCTTTGACACAATTGTGAACTTGACTGAGCCATTGCTACTTTTTGTGGGTGATTTGCTTTGAAGATTTTCTTCCCTGCCAACTATAGGGACTGGATTTCACACCACAGATGAGAATGAAAATTCTCAGACCCCTTTCCAAATCCCATCTGTCATCTTTGACAAAGTAATTATACTTCTTGTTTCTTTCTGCTTTGCTGTTTGCATTCTTTGTTCCTCGACATGTCCTCTATAAGAAGAAACACCCAATCCTTCTTTCTGTATTAGGCACTTTATTGTTGTGAAATTATGCTCAGAGGTCAATTCCCCGTCAACCCATTTTAAGCTTACTGGAAGAGAGGTAGCAATTTGCTTCCTGAAACTTTTCTGTTTATTCAGTACTTGAAGACTGACTCCTTACTGGCCATCACATTAAAGTCTTCTGACTTTTTCCTTATACTTAAATATGGTTTTAATTTGCTTTATGCTCTTTACAATATACCTTTACTACTTGTAAGTGTATCAGTATCTGTATTTGTAGTAAGTATTGACTTAAAGGGCAAATTCTGCATCTTACTTATGAATCAATCAGAATACTCATGTGAAACAAATTTCAACAAATGCTTAAGATGCATACCTAGTCAATATATAATACTAATTAATTATCATTTAAATTATTTATTGATTAGCCTTATTGATTTTTAAAATATGTATTTTTTTTGTCATCCATCTCTCATCTTTGATGGTGAGTCAAGGATTTTTTTTTTATCATCGCTATTATTTTGCTTTTGTATTTTATTTCAAGGATGTTATAATAATCTTTACAGTTCCAATGTCCAAGGTTGATGCTGAGTATTCGGTATGTTACTATATTACTAAGAGTCGTTGGTGTGACCTTGATTTGCAACTTTTGACAAAGTAACAAAAATTTGAGAATTAGAAGAATAATGTAAGTGGAAGTGTTTTATAAACTGCAAAATGTATTTGTGCATGTACACATACACACCTGGAGTTTTTCTTGAGATCTCTGAGATTAATTTCAGGGATGCATGGGTAGTGGCATGAAATAAAGTGAATTGCTGCTGACATTCCTGACACTTCCCAAAAATAAGTAGAAATTGGTTAAGGGATCTATCAGGTAAATATTAGATCTGTTGGCTTTTCTAATTGATTTGTGTGGACCCATAGGATAATGTTATTCGAATGGCATGCAGGTTACTGTTTGCCTTTAAGTAAACCGAGTAGATGTTTTAATGTTCTTTAACGGGATACCTAACAACTAGCCATCTTCTGTAGATATTGAATTTCATGCCATTGTCAAATGAATCAAAGTAACAGAAACTGAGTCAGAGACTCATTATATTTGTGCATTGTATGCAATTTTGACTGTTTCAGCAAAGAAACTTGAGCTCAATAGATTTTAAGAGTGATGCAGTATTAATACTTTATACTGAGATGTTTCTGTAAATAGTTCCCCCTACAAAATAGAGCAATGCTAAAAGAATTTGCATAGGAGTCATGCATGCATATTTGTGTCCTTTGTGTAAAAGTCTACTTAAAATCCATTTAAAACAGCTATTTAATATATACTTCCTACCATAGCAGCCAAATTTTAAAATAGAATAATAGTTGATTTGAATTCATTTCTATATTATTTAAATATATAGGAATCTTTTGATAAAATGTATTCATATTTAGAAGAGCTACCTTGTCCCTTCTGGATCTAAGTCTTATTTTTTCCTTCATGTTGAAGTGAATAAAAAAGAGAGTTTTTGATGGTATTTGAAACAGACCATATGGATAAAGTGTATAATTTATCCTGGCAATCTGAGATGAGGATCAAATTTTAATGTCAAGTTCTGAAAGTTTAGAAGCTATGACAGATTGACTGATTGGCTCATGGGTGATGTTTTGGTTTCATGTTAAGAAGCCACAGGTTTTTATGTAAATCAATGAATACTACAACACTCAAATTCTGTAAGAAAAGAAGACAGAAGAATAACCAGTGTCCTTAATTAAATGAAGCAATGCTTTAATACTAGCATAGATATCAGTTATTTTAAAACTTAATTTTGTATTTGCTGTAAAAATTAAGTGTACTCTCTCTGGGATGAGAGAGATTGCATTTTGTTAATGTGACATCATTTATCTTCTGAAATATAAATTGATCTTACTTGGTAGTTGGTCAAAAAGGCAGTTTTGGTTTTGGATTAAATATAATTTAAGTATTCTAGGGAGATGTATCAAAAGGGTTATTATTTGCATGAGATTTATAAAAAGATAAATAATATGATTTTTTAAATTTAGGGGTAAGGTCTAGATTCTGACTCTATGAGTTTGCTTATTATAATTAGTTCATTTCAGTGAGATCATATAATATTTGTCCTTTTAACTCTGGCTTATTTCACTCAACATGATGTCCTCAAGATTCACACATGTTGTCACATGCGTTAGTACTTTATTCCTTTTAACAGCTGTATAATATTCCACTGAATGTATATACCACATTTTGTTATCTATTCATCGGTTGGTGGACACTTAGGTTGCTTCCATCTTTTGGCAAATGTGAATAATGCCACTGTAAACATTGGTGTGCAAATGTCTGTTCGAATTCCTACTTTCAGTTCTTCTGGGTAGATAACCTAGTAACAGGATTGTCGGGTCAGACACAATTCTATGTTTATCTTCCTGAGGAAGTGCCAAATTGTCTTCACAGAGGTTGCACCATTTTACATGATAGATTCATTTTTATAATCAAATTAATACTTATAAAATTTAGTAAAAATAATTGTAAAATATAAAATTTAAAAAATGTTCATTTTGGGTGCTGAATACAGCACTAGAAATCATTCAGGTTGTTCTCATGCCTTTGAATTTGCTGGAAAAGTAAAGTGTGCTTTTATTATTTTTTAAGATTTCAAGAAAATCCTTTAAACCTGATGTGTAGACAAAGGCAACAAAGACTGTTACTATGTGTAAGAAATAGAAAATAAAATTTGCTCTTGCCAAGGAGGAAAACTAATCGTTTGAGATGTAGAGCAGTATACCTTTAAACTGGAAAGCAGATTGGAGTTTGAAGATGGATTTTTAAGTATACTGATTTATGGAGCAGGCTGTTTCCAGGGAATTTCTCTTTTGTTGAGCCTACTAACCTCGTTCTTTTTCTATGAGTATTATATAATTCTTCCAGTATTGCTTTCAAGCAATTTTGAGACAAAATTCTGAGGAATTAAAATAAAAGTCTCTTTGGTGCATGCTGAGTTTATTTGGGGGATTGGGTTTGGGGAATGGTGTATGGCTTTTATAGTAGATAGTTGAGTGGATTTTCTATGACTGGGAGAAGTTTGAGTTCCTCTGTTGTGGTGTTTGGTTTGTAACATTCTCTTGCATTTGTATCTACCCTGAGTATATACTGATGAACATTTGATTGTTTATTAAGCATCAATTATTGTGTCAAGTCTTGGGATACAATGGTAAACAGAAAGACATAGTCTCTTCCCTCAAAATACATATATTCTAATGGGGAAGACAGGCCAAACATAAGTAACAAACAAAACCACAAAATGTAATAAGTGCTAGAATGAAAATAAGAAATGTCTTCAGATAGAGAATAATGCAGGGCTTAGGGTTAGGTTGGGGACAATGGATAAACTTATATACTTTAAATGGAGTTGTCTGGATATGTTTCTCTGAACAAGAGACATTTAAGCTAAGGCTTAAAGGGTGAGCATTGCCAAGGAATGGAGAAATTGAGTTCCAGGCAAAGGGAACAATTTGTACACAAACCCAAAGTTGGAGAAGAGCTTGCCTTGTTTTAGAAGTTATAGAGAGACAGTGTGACGGGAGCAGTGTGAGTGAGAGGGAAGTGAAAAGAGAAAACAGAGAATGAGGGTCCAGACCCTGAAGGCCTTTGAAGCAGTGGCAAGAGGTTTTGGTCCTTTGTGACAGTTTCCAGAATGTGACTGCCAGTGAACATCATTCACACTATGGTGTGGTTGTCTTAATAGCATGACCAATATATTCTTTATCACTCTGAAGTGAAGAAGAGTCACCATTTATATGTTACCTCCTTTGATCCATACAGCCATCCAGTAAGGAAGAAAGTGTTATTTGAATTATTTAGAGGAGAAAACACAGACTTAGAGATGTGATGTTTTAAGCTACCATTACTTACTGTTAGTCAGGCACTATGCTATGCTCTTTGTGTGCATTATTTCATTTGGTCTCTATGAGGAAAATACTATTAGTTTCATTTCATAGGCAATCAGATAGACTTAGTGAAGTAATGTGGCCTATGTCATACAGCTGTAGGTAACAGAGTTGGGATTTGAACCTGCTTTGCCCATGACCCAAGCTCTTATAACTACATTCTATTGCCTGTATTGATGTTTTGTTTAAGGTCATGTGATACTAAGTTGTAGTTTATGGGGAGGGTGGAAATTAAGGTCTTGGATTTCATGTCCAGGACTCTTGACCACAACATGCCACCTTTTGACATAAGTTTATTTAATCTATTTCCCACTCCCCATGTCAAGAATACAAAGGAATTCTGTATTAGTGTTAGAATTGTCATTAAAAGGACTTGAAACTCTACAAACCAAACAGATTTAGAATTAGTTTGGAGAATCAACACTTTACCTACTGAAAATAAACTTGAAAGTGGCCCTGAATAGTTTGCCAATCCAGGATACACACTTCACTGTATTAGCAATTTCAGTCAGAGGCCGTAACTAAATTCAGCTGTTTCAGCAAACTCCAGTGCAATGATATTCAAAGAAGTGGTAGTTAAATTCACTTGTCAACTTGGTCAGGTGAAGGCACCTAGTTCTGTTACTGTGGACATGAGCCAATGGTATATGAACCTCACTCATCTGTTGCTCATTACATCTGCAGTCGGCTGGGAGGCGTGCCTGCTGCAATGAATGACATTTGACTTAATTGGTTGGTGTTTAAATGAGGGAGTGCAATGTAGCACAGCCCAAGCAGCTTGGCATACCTCATCTCAGCACTCTCAGCTCGCCCAGGTCTTTGGAGATGCAGAAAGAAATCACCCTGGGGAAAGTTGTTGGAACCCAGAGGCCTAGAGAGAAGGCCAGCAGAGATTACCGTGAGCCTTCCCACATAAGAAAGTACCTCAGATGAAAGTTAGCTGCCTTTCCTCTGAAGAACTAATGAAATAAATCCCCTTTTATTAAAAGCCAATCTGTCTCTGGTGTGTTGCATTCCGGCAGCTAGCAAACTAGAACAGGATTTAAACCACTTTTAAAACTGATATATCCTCTGGCAATTTGAATCAGTGTATCCCTGTGGCAGCCAGTTCAGATCATGCTGAAGTGTTGCTGTAATGTCTTCTCTATATGACTACGTTCTTTTATATGCCGCTGGCCATCGTATCTAATTTAGTTAAGCCATATTTGCCAGACCTATTTATTGGCAGCATACAAACTTCAAGGATCATTTGATGTACAAATTTAATGGCAGGTTTTATTTTCAAAGGATGACAAATTATTTCATGACAAATTATTTACACAGCTTTTTCTAAACTGCTATATGGTAAAAACAGGCATTTTATTCTCTTTATTTTTATGCTTCCTGATTTAATTTTTCAAGGCTGCTTGTGCAGTATTAGCTTGTTAAAGTATACAAATAATCATTGCAGTAGTGTAGCAGGTCTATGCTTGGGAATTAAACCTGGCCATTTCTCCCGATTTTTTTTTTATTAACCTTATCAGTATTCACAATACATTTTCTGTCTTTGTTGATTTGCCTCCCTTCCTTCTTTACTCCCTCACTTCCTTCCCAGTGGTATAGTAGATGATTATAGATAGAAGAGGTTAAGTCTCATTATTGAGAATTTCCTGACTATATTGTGGCATTAAGGTAAAAATACTCTTGCAGGAATTGATTTGGCACGTCTTTTTCTTTTGAGATGGCCTGTAAGGACCCAGAAACACTCAGGGTTTTAGTCAGCTAAAGTATTCCTATCATTTTTTAGAGTTTAGCCTTTTGTGAGAAGGACAAGTCTGGGGAATTTGTATGTTTAAAAATACTATTTTACAAGGACCATCCTGAAAGTTTGTTTGATTCACATTCACTGAGCTAACTACACTGTTGCTAATGCCACCTGAGTCAGATGAAATGAGGTGCCCTTAAGTGAAGTCTTAGTAATAATGGGAAATATTGGTTCTGCATTCCAAAAGCTTCCATTTTTCCTGCCTTTCAGAAATTCTTAGTGTCTTTCATTTTTCAGCAGTGTCTGCATTTAAATAGGAGGGTTTTTTTTAGCAGAAATGGGAAGTTCCATAAAAAGTGTTTAATAATTTTGAGATGATATTACCAGTTTCCTTAGAGCAACCAATAATTTTTCCTCATTCATTATTAGGATTTGTTTAGTTTTGTTCTTTTTTTTTTCTCATTAGAAATGTTGTAGGTTTACAGAAAAGTCATGCTTAAAATATAGAGCTCCCATATATTGCCCTATTATTATCACATTAAGTTTTCCAACTATTTTAGAGATTTCATTTTTTTCTGAAACTTTGCCATTTTTATATTGAAAAAGAGTAAAATTGCTAATTACTGTATTTTCAGTAAATCTTTTCAATAACTAATTAGGTTTTCTCTTTTCAAATTTGAAATAGAAGAGTTCTAGAACATTAGATCTGAATGACACCTCACAAATTGTTCTCAGTGGTCTCATTTTACAGGCAAGGAAATGGAGGCTTTGAGAGGTTAAGTTACTGCTCAAGGTTACAGAGCTATTAAGTGGCAGACTTGGTACATAAACACAGGCCTTGGGTTTCCTAGTGCTGAGGTCTTCATACTTTGTGACTTTATAGGATATGAATGAAAGTGAAAAATAACTTTTCTTTGGTTTTCAATATTTTTTTCCAAATTTTGTTGGCTTTTGACTGAAGTTGCCAAACAAGATGGCATCTTAATGGAACTGAACAGTGATTCCTAGGTTGAAAAATCACATTTAAAATCAATGATCATGTATGTTTGCATGGTGTTTCCCTTAGTATATTTCTAAGCTTTGCCAATTTAAAATTAAATTAACATTTTGTTCACTTATGTACTCTGTTACATCAGTTTGCAGTTCATCTTTCTAAAAGTCATTGTTTCTGTAACTTTGTATAAGACTCATGCTACTATGGACTTGAAGATTTAATTATGATCTCACACCTCTAAATCATTTATGGGAATAATGGACAATATTGATCCTATTGTTTATATTTATTCACCTCAAGAACTGCCTATTTATTTATTTATTTATTTATTTATTATTTTTCACCTTTAATCCAGCCAGGTTTTGTGACCAATTTGCTCCAGAACCATAGGGTCTCATCTTTGATTAACATAAAAAATTTTTATGTTTTTATGTTTTAACAAAAAAAGATTTTTCCTCTTGCCCACAAATATACAAAGGTATATTTGACCTTTCTCCAACCTGTAATATATTAGTATATAGACATGATAAACTGCTAAAGCATTTGGGTAGTCATTTTACCCATCTGAATTTAGCTAGTTTAGCTTATATGTAATTGAGATTTGACCAAATGTAGTTTAGAGTTTCTCCTAGAAAACCTTTTCGGAAACTCTCATGGCATATTAGTTTCCTATTCCTGTTAAAAAAGATTTAAAGTTAGAAAGGAAGGTTAGTTTAGAGAAGATAAAGCCCATAGTGAATCTTAGGAGAGGAAGGAATGAAAGACAAGTGTGGAAGTAGAGTTGAGCTCAACAGGAACTGAGAGTGAAGCTCTGTTTATACTTCTAAATGCATGGATTATAACATTGTTTTTACATTCTGCCTGGCTGTCCTAACAATTTATGTAAATGACCTCATGTCATTTCAAATCTGCACTAAGATCTGGTCTGTCTCTGTATTTGTGGTTCCAAAGTGTGGGGTGTAAGGCAAGATTACAAATGGAGATGTGTGTATATTGCAATTAGCAACTTCCTTAAATAGCTGTGGAAAAATGTGCAGGAACCAAACTTATCACATTCCAAATATAGATTACATGTGCCCACTTCTGGTAAACTGCCTTATCTTAGAAGGCTGAGGGAATCAGCAATTATGATCCTTACTTAGATTTGCCCTATATCTTTGATGTCCTAAGTGTGCATGTGAATGGCTATAAGTGGTTTTAGTCCATGCAGCTTTTTATTAGAATCTGGATAATATAGCCTATACCAGATTAGCTTTTCCTTGAACTATCATTAATACCTTTGCCAATGATTTAGAACCAAAAGGTAGAGAATTCTGCTACTTTTTAACAGGAGAATGTTCAATGTGCCTGTTGCCTTATTACTAGGACAGTGATTATTTTATTTTATTATTTTTATTTTTTACATGGGCAGGCACCGGGAATTGAACCCTGGTCCTCTGGTATCGCAGGCAAGCATTCCTGCCTGCTGAGCCACCCTGTCAGTGGCCCGCCCTGACAGTAATTATTTTAGATGAAGAAATTTTCTAAATTTCAAACAGCAACACTTTCAGCTTTTGGCAGACCCATGGACCTAAGAGATATTATCTTTAAAATGGCAAGGGTTGGAAATGGGGTAGTGTCCAAGGTCCCTTACAGCTCTCAATTTCAGTGACTCCTTAAAATGTTGGGTTGGAAATTTGTGACTACACTGCTCATTCTGAAGGAGGCTTTCCCTTCTGCCACTTTTATATTGATCTCCTCAGCAAAGAGATTGTTTTAGTAATTTTCTTCTGTGCTCCCTTTTGGTTTCAAGGCCTTAATATCCTTCCCTTCTCATCCCCTTGGTAATGCTGCTTGGTATCCTGCAGTTCTTTTCTTGATGTCATTATGTCGCAGTTTGAGTTCCCTGGGAAGCAAACTCTGAGATGGAGATTAGTATGCATGAAGTTTATTAGAAGTGCTCTTGCTTTGATCAACCCCTATGAAAAGGAAAGAAGCAAGTTGGGGCAGAGGGAGAAGTTGGGCTGCCATGCAACCTCAGCAAAGATCTGACGGTTGGGGAGCGCTGAAGCTGGAATGACTCTTGGCCCCATTGTCCTGGGTTGAGGTGAGGGTCCATGTCTTTATATGCCCCATGGCGGCCAGTCTTTGCTTGTGGAAGAGAGCATGACCCTTTTTATAAGGAAACTCTTCAGTTAAGGCTGCTCTTGAAGAGGGTTAGTAGCTAAGTGCTCTCTGCTGGTAGTATTCACAGAAGCTGGAGAATAAATCTTTCAGTTCTGAAAAGGGATATGAGTGGCATATCACACAAAAAGATCCATCTTATTTGTGAGGTTGCTGGGGATGATTTGTGAGAATGCTTAGGCCTAGGATGGGTGTAAATTTTCCATGAATTAGGAATTGGAGGGAAGAGTGAGCAGAAGTTTTGAGATATGGTAGGGAACCAAGTTGGTGTGGAATAGACTCTTCCATACAATTGAGTTCTGGCATTGATCATTGCTTTTTTAAATAAGTTTTAGAAATGCTGTTTATCTATAGTGCTCCTATTCCTTTTTAAGTTACAGAAACCTACTGAAAATGCTGGGTCCTCTCTGTGAAGAAATATGCATATCTTTATGTAAGTAAATACTATATGATTTATGAATACCTATCTATTTTTCCAGTTTCTTAATCTTCTAAAGAAGTTAGAAGAACTTGTAAAGAAGTTGTTTTTCTTTTTTATCTCTTTAATAATTTAAATATGTTTTTTCCCTTCAGATTGAAAAATATAGTTTGAGTGCATTCACAGTAAATACTTTTCTCATATATTTTGTAATTTTTAAATTATAAGCATTTTCAATGGGAGCTTTTTTGTTTTTGTGTTGTTTTCCCCTTTTCCTACCTATAGCACTCATATGTGGCTTGGTTTATAGAGAATTAATTTAAAGTGGTTTTATGTTTGTTTCTGTCAGATACCCCAAAAATAGCACTGGCACAAAACCAAGTTTTATCTTAATTTCTTAGCTTGGAGATTTTCAGGCAAATGACATTTAAGCTTCAGAATTGTATATGGCACAGGTTTAGGATTGTAGCATTTTTCCTGCCCTTTCACACAGTTTCTCAGAGACAAACTCACTTGAATCTTTGAAGGTAAGTTTGTCCTATCCCCTACCCCATTGCCCCTCTATTTTAAAACTATGATTGCAACCCTTTGAAGGCAGTCATGATTTTTATACAAAGGAGTAATAATAGTGTCTAGCTGAATAGTGTTAGTTTATAGCACATAGTAAGTTCTCAATAAATATTAGCCATTATTATTTGTGCCATTTAAAAAGCTTTGTTTTACCACCTTAGGGAATAGTTGAAAGTGTGGTAATATAGCCATGTTTACTTACTTAACAAGAAGAGGAAATCTTAGTTAACGCCCTAGAGCAACCAAAGTAGAAACTTTGTTCAATATAGTACAATGCTGAGACTGAAGTCTAGAGTCCCGCCCTTTCTGTTGATATGCCAAAGGTCACTTGGCACCATAAGTGAACTGAGAGGAATGCCCTCTCACTATAGCTTGGACGAGATCGCGTAAAAGGAGTTTTGCCTGATTTGTGTGGGTAGGTAAACTTGAGTTTGTGAATATTTTCTTTGCTAAGGAGGACTCTCAAAGGCATAATTATTATATTAGAGCTTATTTGTAGACCCTGAATCATGTAGTAATACTTTTAGACTGAGTAAGCCCTTTGACAAGTTTTAAATTCCCCATTCAGTATTCAGGGTAGATTCTGAACTTAGTGGAATAGGTGATACCCCAGGCTCATTGGGGTCCTGTCTCCTGTCATCTAATTTACAGAGATTGGGATTTAAAGGACTTCCTTCCCTTAGGTCATGGTAAACTGTTTAAGAGAATAATTTTTTTCCCTATTTTATAGCCAAGAGGCCTGCTGACTATAAACAGCTGGGAAAACACAGGCATAATAAAGTTTTCTTAAAATTACTTTGAAATTAATCTGATATGTGGAATATTGTGACTATGCCATAAATATTAGCTGCTTTGGGTTGTTTATACAATGTTAGTTGTGCTATGAGAATTTGCTTATTAACCAAGTTCAGCCGTCTTAGGTTGTTATTGGCTTTGAGTCTGCAGAATTAACTTTGCCAGATTTCTGTGTAAACATTTTGCTTGGGATCTAAAAGGTAGTTGAATGTGTGTATTTAAAGTTTCTTTCTTTTTTTTTTTTTTTTTTAAAAAAGCCCATGTATGTTAACGGAACTTGCAAATATTTAAATAGTCAATAAATGGTAATTTTAAAAGAAAAACCCTTTTAATAGAAAACTGAATTTACAAACATGGTGTTTTAAATATCAAATTTGAGTCTAGAGACAAGCATGTACAATTTTAATGTAGAGATCTGACCTAAAATATTTTAATTTTTGTTGCTTTATTTGTTACTAATAATTTAATATAAGGCTAAGATTTAAACTATTTTAAAAATAATAAAAGAAGACCTACTAATATTATATCTCAGCCCTATAGATAGAGAATAAAAATAAATAACTGGTTAAGTCACTGTTTTGGTGCTGGGAAATGTAATGCTTGCCTTGAGTTCAGGTACCCTGTTATGGGTATCCTTTTTATAGTACATTCTTGGACGGTTTTATTTTTCTGTAAATGTCTGTTATTTTTTAAAACTCTGCTGTGCCATTAGGAGCAGTATCAGTTTACAAAAATTTTAAGCCCCCACACAAGCACTGTGTGCAGCTTTTTGGTAGTATAAATAGTGGGTGAGTTTCCTTGAGATAATTATGGCTAGACTGGTTCTGACTCTTAACTGCAAAGCTTTGGTCAGCTTTACAGATCAATTTTCAAAATAAAGAAAAGTATGTTAAATGTAAATCTCATGTATTTCCTAGGGAAAATAGGTATATAAAATATTTTGTCCTTTGGCCCACCTATTCTCACCTTGAACATGTTATCATTGCATCCGGTATACCTGGAGTGTGTTTAAAAGAGGTTTCTGTGTTCAGGAGCTAGACTTGGAAGCAGTTTCTTCAATTTAACTTCAGTACATTTCATATAAGAGGAAATGACTGTGGAGAGGAGAAGCTGTTTAGTCTCATTTTCTTTGTAAACAATTCTGAAATAAATTGTTTAGGGAAGTTTCCTTTTGGTTTATTTTTTAGTGTCATTGATTCATCAAGGTATGTATAAAGTTTAGTTAAGGGAACTGTCTTGGAGTTTTAAGGGCATGAAATCAGCTCAATATATTTCAGAATTGTAAATAATAGCTTGGTTGAATTATATAAAGTTTTTTTATGTGTAGAGCATATAATAAAGTAAATTATCATATAGTCTTTAGATTATCTATTCTAAAGGATATGTCTAATTGAATAAGCAAGTATTTTTAAAAAATTCCTTTTTTATTTAGAGTTTGGGTTTTTTTTTAATTGTTTAATTTGACTCATAAACACATAAAAAATAATTTTCCAGATATATGAAGAAATTATGCTTCTTATTTTTGTTAAAATTTGAGGCATTTGTATACAGTATTTTGTCTGCAGAATGTATTAATTAGAATTGAGGATATACTTAGAAACTTGTGATTTTAGTTCTCAGTATGTTTTCTGAAAGGTTAAAGGGATTTATGAAATATTGTTTCTCTGTATTTGTAAGGTAAAATCTGAACTGAATGGAATGTGTGTTTCTTAAGCTTACCTTAGATTACATATGGACATTTGTCCTAGAAGGTTTTGACTTTAGGAATATTTATATTTATTTTCTTGATATTAAAAATACATTGTGGGCAGGCCACAGTGGCTCAGTGGCAGAGTTCTCACCTGCTGTGCTGGAGACCCGGGTTTGATTCCTGGTGTCTGCCCATGTTAAAAAAAAGAAAAAAAAATACATTTTGTCAGATATTTAGATATTCAGAACCATATTATTTAACTTTCCAAATTATATAATCCTAATCACCATATTTAAAATGCTCGTAACTATTATCTGACAATATTATTATTACAATTAGGTTCCATTGTATTCTTCATTTTTTTTCATTGTTTCTAAGAAAATATCTATCCTACCCCCCTATTTTTCAGGTTATTTTTCTCTACTATCTCATATAATTTGCCAGACCAAATGATGCAATTAATGCCCATTAACTAGGGCCATTGAATATCAATATTGGACACAAAGGCTGGGATTGTGACTCCTGCTGCTCTGGCCTGGCATTACGAAGGAATTTTGAATGAATTTTCTTAATTTATTCAAGCTCTGGACTTATAAAAGCCAACTGGGCTCCCCTTTGGTCATTCATAACTAACATTGCAGTCCCCCTGGCCAAGAATTATTAGTGGATTTCCCATTTCCTATCATATAAAATCTAAACTCCAATCTAGAAACTTATAATTTCTAATCATGAATCTTAATTTATGGCCTAAACTTCTTGCTCTTTACTCCTTACACTTCCTATTTCCTGCCTCTTTTTCTTTGTTCGTGCCCCAAGTAACAATGTCTCTGACAATCACTGCCATGCAGTTTCTCTTGTTCCCCTCTCCCTACATTGAAAGTAATCTTTCTGTTTTGTAGTTTCTGTGTTTTCTTAAGGTACTTCATGTTCTATTGTGTATTATAGTTATTCTTACATCTTATATCTCATAAGAAAGTAGCCTCTTTAAAATGATTGAGTTATTTAAGTCCATCTCTTAGCATAATGGATTGGGAATGGTTTTGTCTTGTTTCTCCTATGTTACCTTAGATCTGAACTGAGTAGAATGTGTGTTTCTTAAACTTGCCTTAGATTACATATAGACATTTATCCTAGAAAGCTAATTAGAAATATTTGGTGACTGGAATGGTGTGACAGTGTGTTATTGACTACCAGCATTTTACTCCTCTGTTGGAATGGTCATTTAGGAACAGAGTAAGTCAACTTGAGATCTAAACAAGTGTGGCATGGCTGTCTGAATCACAAATGTTCCCAGCAGAGAGAGCTGAAGAAACAACTGAGGTTACAAAGAAATGTTTTAGATTGAGCAGCACAGTGGTTTAATACTGACTGAGAGAGAACAAATCTTTCTAGGTAAAGACTTTGGCTGATTACAGATGGAAGAGTAACTCAGGCTTTGTAGGTAGTGATTACAGCTCTGAGTCAGAGAATGTTTTTCCTGAATTCATAGTTTGGGAATAAATATAGTCACTTCTGCAATAATGCTTGTTTTGAAAATGATAATTTGTTCCTATGTGGTTGATATCTGTCAACAATTTCAGCATAATACAGATTTCATATTTGCTCATTTGTGATTTGATCCAAGAAATACAAGATAAACACAGAAAAATTTCACCTAGCTCATGTGAACCACACAGTAATACTCAAAATGCATATGCACACACCTCAGAAAGCTTCCAGCTACTGTATGAGCCAGACCCATTTGAATCTTGTGGTATCACTTTCAGATTTCAGAAAGCCACCACTTCTCCATAACTTATAAGCTTCAACCCCTTCTGCAAGCAAACTTCAGGTCTTTTTCAAGGTGTGAAGTGCCATAATGATTGTAATTTTAATTTTCTAAACCACTTAACCTGTGGTAAAACTGTGTTATCATCATTAGTATGTTTTTGTCTTCTTTTTATGTGTCAATGATGACTTTTTTTAAATTAGAGAAGTTTTAAGTTTAGAGAAAAGTTATGCATAAAATAATTCCTATATGCTACCCCATTTTTAGCACCATGTGTAATAATGAAGGTTTTGAGTTTTGTGTCTTTAATATCGTTTTCCCAATAATCCCTGTAGTTTTCATTGTGTGATTTTGAGCATTGTCGTTTTTAGCAATATTTATGGTGCATTATAACAGAACTGACTGTACTAACTGATAACATACAGTGTGAACTGACAGTTTCTCTCTCTGTTTCTCTTCTGCTCTTTACCTCCCTTTTCTTCTCTCTCCCTTTCCCTCTCTCCCTTTTACTTCTTCTTCTTCTTTCTCTTAATGGTGGTAGACACTAAATAGTCCCTGTGGTTAGGAACACAGTTCAGAAGAGGAAAATGCCAAAGAACTTGTTGAACCAGCATTGTAAAAACAAGACCATAAATTTACTGGTGAGAATGAATGAATAGGCTCAAATGAAAGTAGAGACTGAGACTTAAACATACAAGGTCTATGGCCCCCTGGAGATAAAATACACCTTATTCTTAAGTGATAATAATTATGGTTAACATTTTTTAGCTTTTACTATGTACCTAAGCACTATGGTAAGTGCTTGACATGGATTATTTAATGTATCCTCATGAAAACATACAAAGTAGGTAGTCTTACTGTCTTTATTTTACACATGAGGAAAATGAAGCCTGGAGGGGTTAATTAAGTTGCCCATGGTTAATAACTTATAAAAAACAATCAGTTCTTGAACAAAGTTTGGCTTCAGGGTCTTAGATCTTATTGGTTTCTTATAGTACTTTGTAGATTACAATTAGATAAATTTCACGTGTTATTTTGTGTGCACTTAATAATTCTGTCAGATTGGCATCACAAGCTCTTTTACCCTTGTTATATACTAAATACACAAAAACACCTCAGGCTAAGAAATGCACGTTCATCAGAGGGGGAGCAATAACCTAAACCTTCCATTTCTGACACCTAATTGAGGATTTTTTCCCTGGGGTCTATATATACAAAAGGGAGAAATATTAGACAGTTAGGGATAAGGTGGTATGTTGAACTAAGGAAGAGAGCAAAAAATGATTATATTGGAAGTTGGAAAACAAGGGAGGTGAATTTATAACAGCATGCCTAGTGGCTGAAATATCAGAACCTGATGGAGAATGAGCAATAGGAGAACTTGCCGTCCAATCATAATCTCATTAAGCAACTAAAATTAACACCAATTTTGATGCAGGATTATGGTACAAAAAATCTGAAGTCATGGGCATAAATTAGTTATTTTGGAAATACTGCTTATTAGTAGGATCAGAATTAAAACAGGGGGAAATTCTAGGTAACACAAAAGGAAGGCTTCAAAACTTTATTTCTCCTTTTTTGATAACCTATGACATGCCTTTTTTTTCTTTAGGTAATAAGTTGCTTGATGGTAGGGATTATGCTCATTTATCTTTATATTCCTCAGAGGACCTCACATATAGGCAAGTAATTAATTAATGTTTGTTAAACTGAAGATTTTATAGGAGTGTAGGTCTTTAGTTGGTTGGTAAGAGCCAAATATTATAAAGGTAATAACAGTAAAATTGATATTTATGAACCTAAAGCAGGGGTCACATTTTATGGCTAGTAGGTCAAATCTGGCCTCGATTTTCTTAAGGATTATGAGCTAAGGATGGTTTTTACATTTTAGTAAATTATTAAAAGAAAACAAGAAAAACATGTGCCAGAGACCTAAAATATTACTGTCTGAATCTTTACAGAAAACTTGCCAACTCCTGACCAAAAGCATACATAGCCCATAAAGCAAAAAAGGTTTGACTTATTCTCATTCAGGAAATCAGGTCAGATAATGGAAAATGGTATTATATTTCATAAGTGATTGCATTTCCCCCCAGACTTCATACATTTTTTTCATTGTCCTGATGCATCAAGTATAAGGGGAAAAGTGAAAAATAGATGCTTTAAACATAAGAATATTGCATCCCAACTCAGCCAGAGCCATGCTTAGATTTTTCATAAGTTCCATTCTAGTCTTATTTTTAAGCATTAACACAAATCACAAATGACATGAAACAGTAAAAATAAAGACTTCCTTTGCTTCTGGAAAACAGCTGAAAAATAACAGAAAATTCTTTGAGAAATGCAGAAAAATCCTTTTTTTTAAAGTAGCTAACATACCTCCCTTAGGCATTAGACACATTTTTGTTTAAAACATTAGTTATAGCCATACTTTCATTTTTTTTATAAAAATCAAGTCTCCCAATAAAAACAGTATTTACCAAACTAATCTTTAAATTCCTTTACTAAAAGTGTAGTTATAATATACACACCTATTTCTAACTTCCTAGAACATTCTGAATAATAGATTTTAGTCAGTGGAATGAATAATTGCTCAGAAAAGCAGCACAGCTTCAATTGCAATGTGATTTGATAGACAACCTTCTTGTTTTCCAGTAAAAAGATTTCATGAGCAGAGACACTGGGCTCTGTGAGGTTTTATCAATCAAGAGAATGTTTCTGAGCAGCTTCTGAGCAAACATTTCTCAACAGATTTATCACAGATCTGGGGTCTTCACTCCTCATAATGACACTGCCAGTCACAATCATGTTAGCTCCTGCTTCTGTACATTTATGGACGGTGTCAGGATCTACACCACAGTCGACCTTTATGTCCAAGGACGGGAACTGGATCCTCAACCAGTAAACCTTTGGCATCATATCTTCCATAAATTTCTGCCCTCCGAACCCAGGTTCCACTGTCATAACCAAGGCCATATCTATTTGATTAGCCCATGGTGCCAAATAGTCAACTGTTGTTCCTGGTTTGATGGCCAGGCCAACCTTCATCCCGTTCTCCCGAATGCCTTAAATCAAAGCCCCTGGGTTCTCAGTAGCCTTGAGATGAAAGGTATATTGGTTGGCTCCTGCCACAGCCATTGGCTTTACCCAGTGTTCCGGCCTGGACACCATCATGTGCATATCGAAGAACGGGTCCTGGCCCAGCTGCTTTCAGAGACTTTCTACCACAGGGTGACCAAAGATGATGTTGGGAACAAAATGCCCATCCATTACATCTCGGTGCAGATAATTAGCCCCGGAGTCCAGCATCTGGAGACACTCTGCCCCTAAGTTGGCCAGGTTACTGTTGAGGATGGATCGACTGTTCTTGCAGTTGGAAGCCATGGTGCTGCTTCACAGGACGTGACTGCATTTTAAAACCCTTTCTTTTTCCACATGTAGAAAAGAATTGATTTCATTTAGCATGATATTTTGCCAGGGTCTTTATATAGTTCATATATATTTCTCCTTTAAATGAGCAATATTATTACAATCACTTTATAATTGAAGAAACTATGCTTAGAGAGGTTAAGCTGAAACATTCATATTTAGCAAGTGATAGGATTCACGCATAGATTTGCCTGGGTTTAAAGCATATCCTCTTTATACTATTGCCCTGGAGAAGAAAGTAGTAAAGAAAATTTGCATGTAAAAAATTGGGCTTAAATTCTTCAAATTCTGTCTTGAAAATGTCTAATTAAATATCAGATGCAGACATTTGTAGTACTTTAGCTAGTGCCTAAGGTTTCAACAATACGAAACACTTAAATTGTACCATACTGAAAAAAGATCAGTTGGTGATTTGTTTATTTTATTGCAAAATTTGCATATGAAAGGAGGTCTTTGGATGATTGTATGTGGAATTATAAAGAAAATGTTAAGAGTGAAATTTTCAGTTATATTAAAAGCATAAAGTAATATTCAATTAAAAGAAAAATGAAATTTAAAATGTTTTCACTATAAACTGAAAAATAAAAAGAATGGTAAGCCACAATACAAAAAATACCAGATGGCAGCACATTTTTGAAAAGCAGATATTAATTTTGGCCCATAATATAATATCTTAGAAGAAAAATTCAAGATGCCATGAAAACATGTAATAGGGAATCTAATATAGATTGATGTGTCAGGGAAAGACTTCCTGAAGAGGTGTCATTTAAGCTCAGGTACAAGAGTTAGCCAGGCAAAGGCAAAGATGATAACAATTATTCTGGGCAGTGTGATAGAAACTTGAGGAGAGACAGAGCTTGGCATATTCAAGGAAATATCAAAGAAGTCCACCTGTTTCCAACAACTCTGAGAACAGGAATCGTAGTGTTTTGTTCATCAGTGTATATCCAACTTTATGCATATAGTACCTGCCCTCATACATTGTAAGTTCTCAGCAAAATTTACTGAATGGGTAAAGAATGAATGGATATTCACTGGGAAAATTATGGTATAGTTCTAAGTACAGTGATTGCCTTGGGGAAAGGCAACTACCCTCCTCTCAGAAGCCAACCTAATTACATTAAGATACTCAGATTGTTGCTAATCCCAAAAGGTTACCCTAGGGCTCTTGCAGCGCAGCTTTCCCAAACTTTCTTAACTGCTGTCAGTATATTTGATCTAGAGCATTTTGACATGGAGACAGTCTGCCCAGAAAATTCAGAAATATAGAGCTCTTCAGTTGGATCTGATTCTGAGAAGGAAATGGGAATTTGCATTCTTACAATGTCAACATAAATCTTAGAATGAAAATAGACACATTTCTAAAAATAATCAGCTGAGGGAGGGTGTTCTGTACCATAACATGTGATCCTGAGTTCTCTGAGTGATCACCAGTGACCAGAAAACACGTGACAATCAGGCTTAACAATTTAATAAAGAAGTTAAATACCTAAATACTTACTATTAGTGAAGCTTTTGTCTTCAAAAGTCAAATTTGAACTTCTAAATTGAGATAATTTCATTTACAGGTTTGAGCATGTTTAAGGGATTTATAAAGTGTTTTGAGGAGGGGGAGAGGGTTGCATATTTCCTGAATAAAGTTTGTGGTAATCATTGGGAAGGGACTAATTTATAAGCTATTTACTACAAAACAGAGGGGAAATAATGGGTTTACAACAATTAAGGAAAGAGGGAAGGTAACATCAGGTGAGAAGACGGATAGGAGTACAGATAGTAGTAGAGAAGTATGTTCAGAGTTACTGAATTTTCATCTTTGAGTTTTAAGTTAAAAATAATAACAACAAAGGAACACATGTGCAGCTGATTATACAAGAATTTAAAAGTGATACTTGTGTATGTTTTACATATATTTAAAGCATAGTGAACTCTAGCTTTAACCTTATCGTACTATTAGAGTTTTAATGTGAAATTTGAGGGATTTGATGTGGGACGTCATAAGTCTATTTCCTTAGAAAAGGTTAATATTAGCTAGCAGGTGAGGTAAGTGCTTACTAAGTGTTGTAAGTTTTGTCTTGGTCAATGAGAAAAAAGAACCCACCCCCTAAACCCCTCAGAAAAAAGAGTAAAAGGATTTTCAAAGAGTGTGAGTCTTGGAATGGGGAATAGTGGCACTGGCAGACAGGTGGAATAGTCTTATTCTACTTAAAAGTAATTTGTTCTAAGTATTAAAATTATTCGGTTAGATTTTGCCAATCTCATTTTGCTCATTTCCATGAACAGAGGGTGTTCTATATACTGCATTTAACAATTGATTTATAAAACATCAAGTTAATGATAAATTTCCTAAAGGAAGTTATAGACATATTTCTTATTTAAATCAGTTTTAATTAATTTGGTTAATATCATTTTGTAATTCCTTTTGACATTTGTGTAGAGCTTACTAAGTAACTAAGTTACTATAAAAGCAAACTCTAAATGTTTTTTTCTCTTACCTCTTTAAAAATTTGGCCTTAGAAACCAATTTATTGAGCAAATATTTTTTGTTTGCTTTTACCCCCTTTGGATGTATTTGGAGTACTAACATATTTTGTTTTGTTTATTGGGCATTTTCCTTATAGTCTGTATGCACATTGGATTAAGAGCTCAGTTAATAAGTAAAACACATAGAGTTTTAAAAATTCTTTGAGCCATATTATAAAAAGATCCTTTTGTAAAGTAGAAAATCATTTTGTATTTTAAAAGTAATTTTACGTGTACATTGTCTTATTTTATCCCCTCAGTGTACTGTGAGATGTGTAGGTAAGGATGGAGCATAGAGCCCTATTCCATTTAACTAATGAAGAAATTAAAAATCAGTGCGAGTCAGCAGTTTCAAGAGGCACAGCCAGATAATGTTAGATCTGTACTAGAAATCAAGAATTGATACAAAACCAGTGCTCTTGTTTTCCAAAACATGCTACAATTTACTGTTTTTGTAAATTAGGAACTGTGTCTCTTGATTTTTATTGAAGTGGAGCAAAGTGATAATCTAGTTTACTTCAAATTTTAAAAATATATAGATATATCTGCTTTTATATATATGTATATATACATTTATATACATGAAAGAATTATAAAAACTTTTAATTTTTTAAAGGAATTGTCTAATGAAAAAAAATCCTTCTTTTATATTAGTCTTTTAAGTTTTAAAAATAGCTTTCTAAATTAAGATAAATGTAGCTTCATTGGATTTCTTCTAATAAACCAAAGAAATGTGGACTGTGACCTTATGGATTATTAGTAGGTACTTTTTGTATCCGTTAAAATATCTTCCTGTTTCTTTTTGGCAACCTTGGAGTTTGAAGAAAATATGGGAGTAACATAGGTGAGTCTTAATTTTTTTTTCCAAAAAATGCATCGTGTGCTGTAACTGGGAACATTCTCTTATGAAAGAAATAGATAAAAGTGTCCCAAAATTTCTTAATTTTGCTTTCTGATTTAATCTGCTCTCTAAAGTTTTCCCCATGTTTTCTTCCTTAAAAATTAGTAAAATGTTGTTACTCCCTCTGTTGGCTTACCATTTCCAGAAGAATTAAGTCAGCATTCCTTCACATGCTCTACAAGGCCTTTCGCAATCTGGCACCAAGGTTTGTTTCCACCACATCATTTTACATACTCTATATTTCAGCCATGCTGAGTATCTCACTGCTCCCTAAAGCTCATGTACTCTCATATACCATGCTTTTGCATATGCCTGGAATCCTCTCCAACCACCCTCACACATACAACTTGCCACACTCCTCTGTATCTTCGAGACCTGTTTCTACTCTATCCTCCTGTATGAAACCTACCAAAGAGCTGCTCTGGATAGAGGTTTTCATGGTACATCGTTCATACCTTGATAACGTAATTTACTGAACTGCATTGTGATTATCTGTTTGCATACATGTTTCACTAAACTGAGTGTTCCTAGAAGGAGGGACTATGTTGTTTTTATATATACTCATGCAAAGTGCAACATTTAGTGGGTAGTAATATTTAAAAAGTACTGAATGAACTTTTTACATGACTTTGTTCACTATATAAGATCATATTTGCCTCTAATAAATAGCCATTCCATGCATAAGCTGGAATTCTTTTCAGAGTTTCAGTAACTTATTAAATATTTTCTGGCTATATCTTATCATAGGCAAAAGTATCAAACAGGCAGTATTTTCTTTCATTAGCTTGCCACTGCTCCATTTCTATGCAGGTTTCTTACATTTCTGGGCATACTGACTTCATAGTCATTCTCACATTGCCCTAGATTCCTTCTATCCTAAAAGAAAATATCTGATAATTCATACTTAAATGTTAATTACATTTAAGTAATAATGCTCCCAAAAGTATTTGTTGTTTAACAGTGGTTCCTAGGGATGAAAACCCTAATTCAGAAGAAGAATTTTCAGTGGTAGAATTTGATTCGCTATGAATGAATGATATGCTTTAAAGAAACAAGAATGACTTTCTCTTAGCCTTAAAAAAACTGAGCAAGCAGGCTTCCAAGAGCACTGTTGAATCTTCAGCACCTGCAGAGTGGTGTCAACTCTGGAAATATTTTATTTCCGTAGACTGCTGCTTTAAGGGCTTCACTCTTCTGGAATAAATTGGCCCTTCTTTCACTGATTCCTAATGATACGCAACTAAGTAGGAATTTCTTTTTCAAATGCATAGAATTAGGTATACGCAATCATTTAATATTTAAACTAGTTTCTATGAACCGGTTATAGATATGAGTGAATGCTTATTAGCTGACTTGACATATAAAAGGATAGTCTTTCTACCAAAAATAAAATATTGTGAGTATCAGATGTTTGAACTCTTTCCAGCCTGCATTACTCAAGAGGAAACAAACAGCAAGATTCAGTTTAATTGCTTGTTATTTTGAAGAAGGAAATGTTATGTGTATCTTTCCTCCCAAGGGCTGTGTCCAGGGCAGTATCATTTTGGTGTTTTTGCACTTCTGTGAGATTATTCTGATGTTTTAGAATTTAAAAAACAAGTGAAACTGACATAAATGTGGCTGGACAGTGGAAAAACTTCATTGCTTATCTAAATAAGTGTTCTTTCTTCAGATTGAAGACTTAGTGTTATTTGTACCTAAATCCAATTGATATAATAGTCATATTAGAATTTATTAAATAATGTATGGGAAGGACATATGTGAATCTCAGTACAGATATATGTAAATACAAACATTTTTATACATATGTGTACCTATAATTATTTGTGTGTATGTCTGTGTGTGTGCATATGCTTAATATTATGTTTAAATGTTAACTAGTGTTCTAAGAGGGGAGTCACAAACTCTCAGAGGGGAAACTGAGAGTTTGGGCTTTTATGTAGATCTGCTGGGGTTTGGGGCTTTACCACTTACTAGTTACATGATACTGGGCAAGATGCTTGTTCTTTGACTCAGTTTCCTCCTCTGTAGAATGGAAAAAATAGCAGTACCTACTTAGAGCTGTTGTGATTATTAAAGGAGTTAATGCCTATAAAGAACTTATTATGATGTTTGCCACCTATAAGAACTTAATAATGGTTATTTATTATTGCTGTTGTAAATTATTATTAAATATTGATTCAGTGAGGACAAAAGAATTGCCTTGAAAAAACATAACTGTTTTGCAGCCAAAGCTATTAGTTAATCCTTTGTATTAAAATCATAAAGTTGGTTCTTTATCACATTAACAGATTATGGTATAAAGAGGGATATATGTAGGTAATCAGTTCCTTATTCTTTGTAATATACCTGGTTATCAATTTTCAAATTATGCTTAAGGTCTTTACTCTCATGACCAGATAAAATGTTCATGTAGTGTTCATATTCTTCCCTTTGAAACCTGTTTGATATTGGAAAAAATTTGACTTTTGACCATTTTATTTTAGACTCCAATTTTGTCTAATCAGTATTTGAAAGAAATGACTGTTGTTTAGACTTCCTTCCAAGAAAAACATTGGGTGTTTCAGGAAGTGGTCTTAGTGAGTCAGAGGATACTTTTTCCTCTGAGTCAGTTTTGAACCTCCTTGGTATAAATAGGCGTACTTTTACCAAAAGTTCTGCTTTTCAAAGCAGATGTTAAAATAATCGTTGATACATGGCCACATCAACAGTGCTACCTTCCTTGATATTTCTACTCAATTAACACTGAGGATATTTAACTCATAAATACATATGCCTAAATTTTGCCAAATAAATTTGTTTTTAATTTCATTTCAATTCTGTACTTCTGAATTAGTTTCTGTTTCATACCAACTTTGCTTCAGACTGGAGTGGGGTCAGTGGTCATTTATGTATATCTTAGAGGAAATTTATATTTGTAAAAATATCCACTTTGGTCATTAAAGTTCTATGAATTTTCTTCTAGTACACTTATGGAAAACTCTCCATAGCACAACTTTAGTACAGGGATTATTTTGCAAAAGACTGTACTATCTTGCCACATCCCAAGCTATGTAAGAGACGCACAATAATAAGTCAGAGTGCTTCATCATAAAGATGCATTAAAAATATTAAACATGAGGGCGGGCCGCGGTGGCTCAGCGGGCAAAGTGCTTGCCTGCTATGCCGGAGGACCTCGGTTCGATTCCCGGCCCCAGCCCATGTAACGAAAACAGAGAAACAAAATACAATAAAAAACAAGAAAATGTTTAAAAAGATGTTTCCCTTTAAAAAAAAAAAAAAAAATATTAAACATGAGAAGTAATTACCAAATAAATAGATGCTCATGTTGAGCTGTTTAAAAGAGACTTCAAAAGGAGTAGAAATTGAGAAATTGAGTGATAGCTAAATGGAAGTTATAAAGTAGTGGGAAGGGTATTTTGTGTAAGAGCAAAGGCCTAAAGGAGAGTCACTGGAGGGTATGCTCAGGGGAGAGTGTGTTGATAATCAGGGTTCATATGTGGGAGTGCTGTAGAGAATTAAGAAGACTGGAGAAGTAATTTAGGGCAAATATGGTGGGATTGAATAGTAAACTCAGAAACTTTCTTTTTGCGTGAGTATGTAATTGGTAACATTATTTACTCTGATGCTCATATATTTGTCTTGAGTTCTGTTTGCTTAACTGTAACTGTTTTTCACTTCCGTGAATTTCATTTAGAAACAGTATTTAAAGAAAACGCCTTTATTCCTACTTCTCTGTAATGTATAAGTCTTCAGGAAAATAAAGGAGCTGATCTATGTATATATCTATTCTTCACGTGATTTATGCGATCCATGCTGTAGATCACTCACCCTGTGCCCATTTATATAGCAGATTGGTGGTCGTTTTTTCATATTTTTCTTATAAAGGTTTAGACCTTGGTCAGTTGGAACTTTGATTTCTCTGACTTGCTATAGACAGTCATGATAAGACCAGGGCTCTTAGCTTCGCTTGTTTTCTTCATGCGGGCAAGTAGCACAAGACTCTTGGCAAAATTCTGCTTCCCTGAGGTGACAGCAGTGAGAATGGAGACTAAGCTACCTCCTGTAAAGACTGTATCTACCATCTCATAAAATTCAAACACTTGTTCCTAGTACAACTTCCGTTTTAGCATCCTGGAATAGAAATGGCTCAATTCTTAGGAGTGGGGAAACTCATCTTATTCTTTTCAGTGTAGTAGTTCAAGTGTGATACTACTGTGTGCTGCTGCTTTGTCCTATTACCAGGCTTCTCAGCAACTAAAAATTTTAAAAATGGACAAAATTTGTCGTGCTGTCTTTGTAAGCAGGCTTGGAGTTTGTGAAGTTTGTCAAATTATATGTAGCTTTTCCACTCCACAAAGGAGTTCATGGGAAACGCATTATTTCTCCTCTGTTCTGTTCGGTCAGGTGGTTTCAATTTGTATAGCTAAATTTAAATCACAGAAAAGAGGTCATTGAGCTGATGCACCAACTTTTGTCACTGATGTCACTGAGCTAATGCACTGGACTTTGAGGTTGCATAAAACTTACCTCAAAGTTCAAGGTAATGCCAAGCCCTTTTAGAATTCTGTGACCCTTTTGAAATTCTAGTGTCCATTGTCTTTATTCTGCTACTACCCTTGGCCTTTATCTTGATACTGTTTCTTTCTAATAGCCCTGATCACCTGCCTTTACTTCATAGACATCCTGAATCCAGGTCCCTTTTTCCTCTTACTTATAGATTGCCAGTTCTTCCCTATTCAAATATATGCACTTTCCTTTGTATTAAATTTATAGCAAAAGAAAAAACTTTTAGTTCTGTTTGAATGCTGTGTGATTATTTGATTTTTAGGTAAAAGTCAACTTCTTTAATCATTATTTCCTTCAGTATGTCAAAGTGGATGAATTTTATTCCAGATTTTCTGTTTATTAGCTCGTTGATTTGGGTATCTTTTAAAACTTTGTATCAAGCCTAAATCCTCTGTAAAATTACAATAATAATGGTTTTAACCTTATGAGGTCGTTAGCATTTAGAAGCTTCTTAGAAGCCTTATGAAGTTATTAGCGCCTAGACAGGCAGTGCTGTCTAAATGTTACCTTCTGTTTTGCTCCTCCTCCTCCTCCTGTTACTACTATTAGCAGTAGAAGTAGTAGTTTAATTCTCATGATGCATTGATTTTATAAATAAGTTTTGCTAGCTAAATGATACCTAGTTTATTTAATAAAGAGCTGTGATTAATTGGGGAAGTTATTTAGAAAAGTTCAAATAAGGAAATAAATGTGTTCTTCTTATGAGCAACACATTTTAATAAAATCAGACCATGCTTCTCCTCCAAGTTTTTCCTATCTTCAGTTTTTAGGTAACTTTCCCCAGTTGCTCAGAAATGGAAACTGTGGAAATGGAAAGAAAGAAATGCAAATGTGACATTAATAGCCCTCGTGATAATTCCCTCGTCAAATTTCCCCTTCCTTCCTACTTTAAATAGCCCAATTACCCAAACAAACCCATCTGAAATTCCCAAACAAAAATCCACACAATATGATCCAGGAACTTGAAGACTTTGGTGGTTCTCCCTTTCCCTGTTAAGTCAAACCCTCTTTTTCACTTCTTAATTCACTATAGAGAGGTTATGTTTCTCCTGTTTTAATTCCAGGTGCTAAAATCTAGGAATGTAATTTCTGGCAAAATAAATACTTTTTTTGGTGTATAAATTAACACTGGCCCAAAAGTGGACATGCTACCATAAAAAAGGGACCATTTCTACCCAAGTTGAATAGTAGTTCATTTATTTTCTCTGATATCCTGAGTTCTTAAACTTGAAGCACCTTAAATAGCTTTTCATAGATTTTACTGGGTTTTTTTTTTTGTGCTTAATCCCTACCTACAAGCCTTCATTTTGTTTTGTTTAAGTTCAGACTATATTACCTGGAATAATATTAAGAATTGCATTGTTGTTCAGATTTTTTTTCCTCATAGATTTCTTTGCCAACAGAGCACTGTTTCTAGGTATTAGTCTTGAAATGTTGAAAGCACTTTTTAAAAATGCATAACTCTTCTTTGTTCCAATGGCTCACTAATTATCCTGGATTTTAAATGGTGAAATCCTGAGAGACTGTTTTCAGAATGTATTTCTCAATCCTGTAGTTTTTTTTTTTTTTTTAACTAGCAGTTCATAACTAATTTTAACCCTGTCAAGCTTAATATCCTTATAAATAATATCTTTACTATTCTTTTCTTCTAATCAATTAATAGCTGTTATACTTATACATTTATTTATTTCATGCTGGCTTTCCCTCTAGATTGTAAATTCCATAAACGCATGGATCATCTCTTGTTCAGTGATGTGTACTTAGCTTCTGGAATTGTGCCCTTTTACCAGTTTGGTAGCTATTAACCATATGTGGCTCTTTACATTTACATTTAAATTAATTAAAATTTAAGAAAATGAAAAATTCAGTTCCTCAATGGCACTAGTCTCATTTCAGATGCTCACCATTTGTGCTTAGCTGCTGCATTGGACAGTCCTGGTATTTTCATTAACTCAGAAAGTTCTGTTGGATGGTGCTGGTCTATAGCACTGATGGGCACATAATGGTTACATAGTAAATACTTGTTAGATGAATGCATGCATGGATGGATGAATGTTTACTCATATTGGCAGGTTGAGAGAATCCCCTTTCAATGATCATTTTGTATTTAATTTATTAGTGTTGATATTTATGCAGCCAACTTCCAAATGCTAGATTTATTATTAGTAAGAGAACAGTATACAAAAATGGTTAAAAGCATGATTTGCCGTCAGATCTTAGCCATGAAATCTGTTAGCTCTTGGTGACATGTCCAAGTTACCTAACTTTTGTAAGGTCCACATTTCTCATTAAAATGGTGAAAATAATGCTCTAATAACTTTAGAAAGTAATAAGAATTAAATAACATAGTGCACATAAAGGCTTGGCACAATGCCTGACAAACTGCAAATGCTTAGTTAAATGAGTATTGTTTTTAGAAGAGTGGACAAAGAAATGTCTAAACTGATCTAAGTTCATGGATGATTTCAGGGTTACAAGAAGAACGTTATTTCTATTTTTGAAACCCTCCATTGTTAAAATTTAGCAGACATTTATTAAAGGTAGTAACAAAGCTTGTATTTGTTGATTTTTGAATATGAAATTCAATGGTCTTTAATTTTTTCTCCATTGGATTTAATTTTTGTTCTTTTTTAAATTTCATTGCTGTGTAAATATCTAACCTATCAAGAAAAGGAAGTTTCAGACTACTTTTTTTTTTTTTTTAAACATGGGCAGGCACCAGGAAACGAACCCGGGTCATCTGGCAGGGCAGGCAAGCATTCTTGCCTGCTGAGCCACCGTGGCCCGCCCTCAGACTACTTTTATAGGCAACTTGAATTTTAAGAGTAGTAATAGACAGGTATCTCTGACTTTTAGCTCACAAAAGTTTGTTCCTAGCTATATTCATTTAGGTGTGCTTCTCTGTGGAAAAAAACAATATAAAACTATGAATAACTCATATAGGTAAATCGAGAGTTATTTACTTAAGGATGAATGTCAAGTCTCACTTAGATAGCTGACTTGTATATATTTAAAACTATGATTTAGTTTCTGGACAAACAATTACAGAATGGATTTTTTTCATTAACAATAACTTGTTTAATCTCGGAATTTTGCCTCACTTTTACACACAATAGTGGTGTTTCTTTTCTGAAATTTGAAAGCAGTATTTGCTGTAATAATAACAACAGGTAGTTAAACACACTCTACCAAAGTATCAGCTGACTTTATCTAAAATAGTTTCCTTTTTTTTTTTTTTATGTTTCTTTTACCCTGGTTGTCAGGGTACCTTTATTTTTAGTATAAACTTATACTCATATTTCATAGTACTTTTGAACTTCTCAAGTTCATATTAGAGGTGACTTGAATTTTCCTCCTGGTTTTTTCATTAACAAATATTTGTTGACATTTAGACAATAAAAGTACGTTACAGAAAAATGGCAGATTAAATACATATGTTTATTCCATTCCCTCCAAATAAAATGCCAGTAACAAAATAAAAAAAAAAAACCAAGAGCAGAAACCCATTGAGACAAATGGAAGCTAAACCTAAAGCCTATGAATGGTGTTAATTAGCCTAGAGGAGATGAGAAGCTGAAACCTAAGCTGGTAGTTGTGAAGTTGAGAAGCAACCTGTAGTTTCATAGAACTCCAGAAAGGCTCAGTGATGAGGGTGAGGTGTCACAGGCTCATTAATTGGTTTTGTATTTAAAGTCATTTTGATCCCTAGTGGCCTCACCCAACTCTATAAAGGCTGGAGATTTATTCTGTGGGGAATGTGAACTGGAGGGCTCTGGATTGGGGAATACTACGGCATAGTCAGAGGGAAGAAGATTAAAAGAAATACTTACTAAATAGTGAGATATCCTCAGCACACTTCTTCCATTCATCTCCAGAGTAATGACAGCCAGGTTTATAGTTTCCAGGCATGAAATTAAAAGATGCATCTTTGAGGAATCTGACCATTCCAGGTAAAAGACCTGTTGAATTCTAATGGTTTAGGTAGAGGGGTATCTCCCAGTGGAGCAGCCCATGAATTGCTTTGCCGTGAAGCCCAGCAGTTGACAAGTCCCAGCCATCCACACATACTCTCTAATCAGTTTTTTTAGTGCTCCTTCTTCAATATGAGTAGTGAGCAGTAATCAACAGACATTTGAATAAATTCAAAGTCTGGGGAAAACAAGGGAATTGGTGGAAATCAGACAATGAAAGGGAAAGAAAACTTTGAAATATTATCATTAACTGTTCGCAAAAAGATCAGGGAATATACTGATCTAGGAGATAAGAACAAGGTATTATAAGAACAAGAACATTTAGGGAACAAAAATGTACTCTAGGAAATTAAAAATTGATAGAACTGAAAACTCAAATTGTTTTTTGAAGATCTAGTTGAGGAAGCCATGCAGAAAGTAGAAAAAAAATATATGAGTAAGTAAGAAATAAAAGAAAACAGGCAAGAAAATTAAAGCCTCATTCTAGGAGGTCCTATGTTGAATAATAGAACTTTTTACAAAAATGAAAAATTAAAAAATATATATTGTGAGAAAACTGTCAAAGAAATCACTCAAGAAAATCTCTCAGAATTTAAAAATAATGATTGTCAAGTTTGAAAAGACCTACTAAGTTTCCAATATACTGAATTTAAAAACTCATATTAATGTATAATCTCATGAAATTTCAAAATATTAGAGAAAAGACAATGACCCCAAATTTCAGAGAGGAAGAGATAGACTCTGTACCAAAATAGAGAATCAGAATGGCATCGGGTGTTTCAGCAGCAACACTAAAGACAGAGGAACAATGGCTTCAAATTTTGGGGGCAAAAATAATTTCCAGTCCAGAATGTGAAACCAAGACAAGCTACCCAGTGTACAAAGGTAGAGCAAACACATTTTCAGTCATGCAAAACTTTAAAAATTTACCCTTCTTAACTTGTTCTTTGGAAGCTCCGGAAGTGTGGCTCTGACAAAGTAAGGGAGTGATAGTAAGAGATAAACTGGGAATCTAGGAAGCAGAGGTCCAGGAGAGGAGAAAGATGAAGGGAATCCACAGAATGATGGTGAGTGTTGATTCCATATTGAAAGCTGTACAGGAAGACTGTAGTGTAGACAATTTAGATTGGAAAAGGAATATATAAAAATCTGCAGAGATGCCTGAAACAAGGTTAAAATGGTAGATTGATGATAAAATAGTGTTTAAATATATTGAAAGGCAACTTCTACTTCTGGTGGAAATGGATGAGCTAATAGGAAGGTACAGAGGAAAACTAAACGGTAGAGGGAATACAACTATTAACTCCAAAGAAGACAAATAGTCATTCAAAAGTGAAATGCTAACTGTAATGTACTGTGAATAGCATTTACACTGACACAATAAACACTGAATTTTGGTCTAGCAAAAGTCCGATATAATTTGGCCTTCTTTTATATGGATTCTCATCTCATCTCCACCCTCATCCCTCGTTTCTTCAACATTGCTGCTGGTTCCCTAAATGTACCAATCTCTTTCCTTTCTTTTCTCTTTTCTGTTTTTGGTTTCCCCCCTGCTCATGCATTGCAAAGGAAAGAAGGCTTCTGTGAACTGAACTCCCCTCCCATTTCAAGGCTGAGGTGCCACCTTGCATTCTGTTCTTCTACTTGCCATGTTTTATTGCAAATGGTCCTTTTGATATCTTTTTCTGCCACTAAACTATACCTTTCTTAAAATCTTTATCTTGCCTTCTTTGCTTCAGTCATTCAATAAGGGATGTTTTTTTCCTCTAAATCTACCCCTAATCTAGTTTCTGTTGAACCTTATTCTATGCTGTCATTACATTGCCTGTCATATTTTTCTGAATATGCCTTTCTTTTTTCCTCTTAAAAGTTTCTTCAGGGCGGGCCACGGTGGCTCAGCAGGCAAGAACGCTTGCCTACCATGCCAGAGGACCCAGGTTTGGTTCCCGGTGTCTGCCCATGTTAAAAAAAAAAAGTTCTTCGTAAGATAGCAATTTTTACAAAGAAATTTTTATTAGTCCAATGTGTTCTATGAGTTGCATGAGGTGCCAGAAACTTGTTTTCTTAGTAGGTTTATCTGTTGGCAATCAGTGTTATTTTGTATTCAGTCAAGTATAGACAATTACTGGAATTGATTTCATTTTTCGTTTTGTTTTACCATCTCTATTTCATCATTTGCTGTCAGAATATGATTACTGCCTCTTTTTTTTTTTTGAAGAAAAATGAAAAATAAAAATAATATTTTGAAAGTTCATTTTTAGCTTTAACAAAATGTTAAGAAGCATAGACTAAAGGAATCAGGAGTATTTAGTAATTGATTTGGGAGTTTTACCTTATCTGTCTGGTCTTGAACTTGATATACTCTGATACTTAATGCAATAGACAAAGTATTCTATTGGAATAAATGCAGGGGCAGAGAACATATAACCATTATGCTGTCATTTGAACAATTGAAAAAATGAAAACAGAAAAATTGAGAAACAAAAAGAATAATCCGTTTAAAGAAATCATACTTCTGTGTCCTCTCATCAAAATAATCAATGTTTAAGTTGTATGGCAGTCAGTAAGAGGTAAAGTTGAAATGAGAAGTATCTTTTGATAAAATAATCTGAAAAGTTTTGGGGTGTGGCAGCATGTATGTTGTAAAACAGAAAGTTTTATTTAACCTTTAAACAGAATTCCATTGCTTAAAAAAAAAAAGTCCTGTGTATTTTAACATTAAGAGCTTACCTATAAGGAGATATATTTATGTCTAGGAAAGTGGGATGAATTCAATACAATAGTTGTTTAAATGAGATAAATTCCAATTTGTAGGTTGTATTCACTTATAAAAATATGTTTTGCAGTTTGTAAAACATTGTACAAACTGTCAGTAGCTGTACTGACAATGCAAAGAAAATCACCTGCAGTGTTTGTTTACAGGCTAATGTCCTTTCCTCTAGGTAACGTAGAAGGAGGTAATCATGTGGTAACAGGGTGGTTAAAAATTAAAATGTTATATCTCATCTGTGGGTTAGAACTGTTCTCACTGTACCTATAAGGTTTTATGACTTACTATTTTTAGAGGCTATTGAATACATACATCAGAGTAAAATTTGAATACAAGTTCAATCTCATTAAAGATAGTTTTAGAATATGTTTTTATGTCTTCCCACCTAGGTAGTTTATATTGGGCCTCATGTTCCTCTTTTTTGTTTGCCTTGGTAAAATATGATGCACATGAGGCACTACAACCTTAAGCAGGAGAAGGGATATCTACCAATAAAAATGTGTCATATGATTTTCTCAGTGGATGTTGTTTTACACTACTCAATGACATAGAGTTTAATTTGGGAACATTTACGCTTTGGTTCATAGAATTTCAATGAATGCTAATCCACAAGGCTGATTTACCATACAGCAGAGATTTGAAAAAGTTACTAGAAGTGGCAGAGTAGGGTGAGAAATGTGGAATGGATTTTTCTAGTACTCATCCCAAAATGTTATTGCCTAAAATGTATTCAATTGAAAACTGAGTTGGCAGACAAAGTTCTGGATTCGTTCTTATCCTGGGAGAAGAAGCCCTTAGTGAATGTTTTTCTACATTTGTGAGAATCCCTACTCAATAGATTTTTGCATTTCTTAGACAATGTTCACTTTTAAAAATTCTGATCATCTTTGTTCGCTTTTAAAAATTCTAATCATCTTTGGGTGGTGTTAGCCAAGGTTATTTGTTAAGATCTGGGACTGTTCTCATGCCCTCACTTCACATTTCTTTTAGCACTATTTCATACACAGCACAGAACTACAATTTACTCAAATCTTGCCTGAAACACCTGAAATAAGAGTTCTTCAGGGATGGATAAGTTGAGAGTTTCTATTTAACAAATCTAACCTCTTCTTTGCTTTTCATCTTTTCAATTCAGAAAATAAATACATGCATACATACATACATACATACATACATACATAAAGGGAGAATAGACAAATCTCCCATATAGAAGAATTCCAAATAGTTTATGCAGATACTTCTCCCTCAAGGAGATGGGGCCTATTTTTCTGCCCTCACTACTTTCTTCCAAGAGTACATTATAGGAGTGTAGGAAGAGTAACTTTATCATGGAAGAACCTGCAAATGCTGCCTCAGTCAGGTGACCAAGGCTAACATCAGCATTAATTAGTCATGCTAATAGCATGTACTCTTGATAAGAAATGATGAGAATAGTCAATAACCTTTGCAACCTTCCTCCCAAAATTCGTCTCTTCAGTCTGATCATGTGGAAAACATCAGACAAACCCAAATTGAGGGACATCCCACAAAATACCTGACCCGTATTCCTCAAAACTGTCAAGGTCATCATGCAAGGTGAATCTGAGAAACTGTCACAGTCTATAGGAGTCTAAGGGTACAAGAGGACTAAATGCAATGTGGTATTCTGTATGGAATCCTGGAAAAGGAAAAGATATTATGTGAAAACTAAGGAAATCTGAGTAAAGCAAGGACTTTCGTTAATAATTGTGTATCAATATTGATTCATTAGTTGTTACAAATATACCATACTAATGTAAGGTATTAGTAATAGGAAAATGAAACGTAATTTATACAGGAACCCTCTGTACTATCTTCACAACTTTTCTGTGAATCTAAAATTATGCAGAAATCATAATTTTATTTTGAAATGCACAGGATTTAGCTGCAGTTTCAATTTAGACTCAACTTCACAGAGTGAATGGCATTTTATACTTGTTCTAGGTAGTCATTTTCATTATGGGGTGCTTTCTTTTTTTTCTTTTTGCATGGGCAGGCACCAGAAATCGAACTCGGGTCTCTGGCATGGCAGGCGAGAACTCTGCCTGCTGAGCCACCGTGGCCCGTCCAGGTGTTTTTTTTTTAAAATGCAGTTTTATTGAGATATAGTCACACACCATTGAAACCATCTGAAGTACACAATCACTGGTTCACAGTATCATCATACAATTGACATACAAAAAAAACCATCCCCATGATCAATTTTAGAACATTTTCATTACTCCAGAAAAGAAATAAGAATAAAGAAAACCTGAATCATTCCCATACTATAGGGTGCGTTTCAGTTATATAAAAACTAACACCAATTAAGTATATGTGCCCTTAAAAATCAGTTGGTTAAAGCAGGCATGATAGAAGACTATCCATGAGTCTACTGTTAACTATGGAAACAGTAAAATCAGGAGATATAAATTTTGATAATAGGTTCTATTCTAGACTGTAAAATTCCTTATATCACTTGTGAAATTTAATGGAAACCTGGCTGGGAAATAGCTCAATATCTTATCCAACCACCACTTCTTCCAACACCCAAACCCACTATGTAGTTTAGCCAGGTAGAGGCTTGGTAATAGGCATTATGACAACTTCTCCAAATTTCATTCCCTCTCCTCCATATGTGTGTTTTTATTGCAAGTTTCCAGCTGAATTGGAGCCTTCCTTCCTCCCCACTTAATATATGTTTAATTATAATCGAAGAACTGCTGATGATCTGTGTGAACTTATGTGTATCAGATGCTATTGAAACACTAATAAGACCAACTCTCATATTTAGAAAATATCTCAGATGTGATAAAAATTAGCCTGAGAAAATAACACAAATAAATATGTAGATATTTAACCAGTGAAAAAATTGATATTACTCCTAAAGTCAGCTTAAGTAATGCACTTTCAGTGTTATTGTTAAAAGTAATTTCTAGACCTGATGACCTTTTTTCACATTCTTCAGTGAACAGTAAGTTCATTGCAAAGCAATAAAGCTATTCCACAACAAGTGACACTTTTGACTTTCTAATATCCCTTATCAATAAAATCAACCCCCTTTCCTTCCAAATACTAGGTAATCATATTTCTTATTTTAGGGAAAGTTGTGACTAGAATAAAGAATATCATTGAGTCAGAGTGAAAAGACCTGAAAATTTTGGGAGAGTATAGAATGGTGGGACTAACAGTGTAACTACTTGGAAAGAAAATGAGAAATGTCAGCCAGATCAGAGTGTGAGTGTGATTCTAATTTTAGCTTCTTGTGTTACTCTACTTAGGCAAATAATTAAACCGCTTTGAGGTTGTGATCTTCTCTGTAAAACAGAGTTAATACCTACCTCATGAGGTTGTTTTGAAGGGGAAATGAGGTTGAGGTTTATAAAATGTCCTATGAGGACATTAAACATTTTCTTTTTTTTTTTCCATTTGTGTTCTCCTGTACCTCTGATTATATCTGATAACAGAAACAGAGAAGATATTGCTCAGTCATTGATGGCACTGTATAATTTTTAAAGTTTCACAATACCATTCAAATGATACTTAATCTCTTTGTCTAAGAGACATCTGTAAAATGAGAATGAAAAATAGTACCTTATTCAAACAATTGATGTGAAGATTAAATAAGACAGCAGATAGAAAACATTTAGCGCAACACATGGTACAGGGTAAATGGTCAATAAATAGCAGTTATTCTTTAAAAAATCAGCATATTTTCCCAAATCAGTATAGCATCAGCAATGTTTATCAGTTAATATATTGGTAATTTCCTGTTTATGCCATGTAAGCAGTATATGTTTGCTCATGATGTCATTCATCATCTGGGAATATTAAGTGCTAGCAGGGTATATATGGCTCTTCTCTGTTAGGCCTCTCTGTAGATCTGTTTGTAATACTGAACATAAAATTAGAGTAGAACTGTTTCTTTTATAGGTGTTTATTAAATTTTAGCAACAACAGTTGAGTATTTTACTTTAGCCTGTTGTTAAGCCAGTAAGTCTGATCTAATCTCAGACTTTTCCCAAGATTATGTCCTGACTTAAAAACAGCCTAACAATTTTCTCCTCATTATAACAAGAGTAACCAAGATGACTTAAGTGATGACAATGTGTTAATTTAAAGGCATAAAAGATAACTGTACCTGCATTAATATTAGCCTTGCCATCATGCTTTCATATGGCCTAGAAATTGTTGCAGTGCTTGTCAGGTATTAGCCAGTACTACGGTTACCACTACATGGTGGTTATTGTTGTCATAACAATTTAATGTTCTTAATCGAGTTCAAGTTTATTCACATGCAGAAATTCTTTATAACTAAACCTTAGACCAAATGCCATAGAAGAATAGTGACATCTCTACTGACAACACAGGTTACAGGCATTGAAAAGTGGTTGCTTTAAAAGACGAAGTGGAGACAATGTGTGATGATTCAGAAGGTTTAAAGCAAGTTCTTTGTTTTTTCATGATTTAAACAAAAGTGTTGGTAGACAATGCTTACAAAGTATTGGTAGAAATTAGCTTTCAATCCCGGGTTGATGTTGGCTCTTAGGATTGTCTCTTTTTTTGTGGGGGGGGAGGGTGCCTGGTCCGGGAATTGAACCAGGGTCTCCCCCATGGAAGGCGAGCATTCTAACCACTGAACTACTCATGCACTTGGACCTTACTCTTAAAGCTGTTAATAATGATAATAATCAGACACTTTCTTGGTTATAACTTAAAGTGAGACGCATGAACTAAATTAATTGAAATCAAGGTATAGATACTTCAGGATACTCTGTCAACCCAAATAGACACATGAAAAAAACTCCAATAAACAAAAAAGTCTTGACAAGTCATTTCATGAATAGCCTAACTTACAAAGAGCAACTAGTTGTGTGATAGCTGAATTGGGAAGGTGGTATTGAACATTGAGTCATGGCTACTTTTTTCTTTTTTTTTTTGGGGGGGGCATGGGCAGGCACTGGGAATCAAACCCAGTTCTCTGGCATGGCAGGTGAGAACTCTGCCTGTTAAGCCAAAGTGGGTCTCCCCCCCATGACTACATATGTATTCATGAATTTGAAAATTGATACTAGATGCAAAGAAGAGTAAAGGAAATCTAAAATTGTATTTATTCATTTTTATTTATATTTGGGACTCACTTTTCTAATACAAATTTAACTTGCTGGTTTAGTTTCATTATAGTCTGATTTACTTCTTCTTACAGTGGTTTTCATATATTCTGTTTGCTTTCCTGAGAAAATTGCAGTGTTTGAATTTTTGGTATGCTTACCTTAGATCATAACTTTATCATTCTTATCCTTACAATTGCTGAAGTATTGTTTTCTGTCAAAAATTATAGTAACTATGACTTATAAAAAGTGTTTTCATAAGGAAATTGACGCACTAATTTCAAACCCATTGGAAGTTATTATCATAGTTTTAACCAATGATTTTAGTAAAATTAAATAGTTAATTTAAGTAGAATTAACTGAAGTTGTGAGTCTTTAAACTTAAAGTGATGAAGGAAAACTTTTCCTCCCTAGAATTTTTAAGTTGCTTTAACAGTTAATAACAAAAATAAAACACCTAGTTTCCAGTAAAAACTGATGGTTCTTTTAAATTTTAAATACGTTATGCATAGGAGTCAATTGGATATGTCTTTTAAAAGCCTAAAGGAAGAAAAGGAAGCAAAAACATTTGTGGTTGTTTCCTTTGCAAGGTGTGTACTATAATTACTATATTGATGTATTTCCGAACCTCACTACATGAGCATCTGTGACAAGTAAAACTACTGATTGATATTTTCTATTCCCTTTTCTAATATTCTCTTATTCTGACATTTAACTATTAAAAAATAGAACAAATACAAACTATTCATTTATTTTACTATCATTAAGAATTAAAAATTTAAAAAATGAGATTCTATGGCTATCGCTGTTCATCAAAACCAACTTCTGTGGTTTTAAATTGCAAACTAAACCAAAATCAGCACAAATCCTGGGGTCTTAACTTATATACTGAATGAACCAACTTGTTTTGAAGAAACCCTCTTTTGTATTTTTTTAATCTTTTGAAAAAAATTACATATCTATCCTATTTGATCATTACACTAGCACTGTAAGCTAGAAAGACTGAGAATTATCTATATTTTACATTTGAGAAAATTGAAAGTAATGATTAAATTACTCGTTCTAGGCCAATTAGGGCCAGAAATAATAATGTTTGTGTTCTAGGCTCCTAACTTTTGAATATATGTGTTCTATTTCAGGCCTTTATTTTGTCCCAAATTCTAGAATTATAGCAGTTGTATACTCTGCATCCTATAGGCTTATCAGAGCCAATTGTGAAACATTGAGTTTTGTAAGCTGCTTGTTAAACCACTGATAATTTGAAACTGGTCTGGTGGGGATATTTATGCCACGGACATTGGCAGACACTGCATATCAGGGATGTTTTTTCCCTAGAGAGTTGGTTTAGCAGTGCAATACTGATTGTATCAATGTATAACTGCAGAAAGAAGCAAACAATAAAACCCAGAATAAAGCAATGTAACAGCGTAATACAATTTTGTAACTTCAGTTTATCTAGTATAGAAGTCAATATTTCTTTCTTTCCTCCTTAATTTAGACATATGCATCTAAGCAATGGATACATATGGGCAGGAGTGTCAGGAAAGCTTGAATTAAACTTGAGTATTCTGAGGACCTTTATGAATCTTAACCATGGTTTAAAAACTTCAAGTCCCAGGCCTAACAAACAGTTAAGGCATTCCGCATGTTTTTTCCCATCTCTGAACCTCTAGTGGATTAAAACTAGAGCCACATACTTTGGGACTTAATTATTTACAATTTCTTCTATATGAATTAATTTTGTCTTCTTAAGATTAAAATAAATTCTTTTAAGAGTGAGACATTAATTTCCTCTCCTTCCTTATTTCCTTTGGATAATATTTAATGACCACCTAATTTATCCCTGGTACTATGCTTGTTGCTTGAGATATAACAGTCATCAACCAAAAATGCCTTCTTTTATGGAATTTATAGTCTAATAAAGGGTCAGAAATTAATTAAATAATAACTGTGGTAAATTCTTTGAAAAAGAGTTTATAGTGCTGGGAGTATCTGATAGTGGGATTTTACCTACTCAGGCATGTCAGTAAAAGCTTCACTGAGGACATGGAGTTTGAATTGAGATTTGAAGAAGTTACCAGGTCTCAAATGTTCTTTCCTTATGTGGGCCTTCTCTGCCCTTGTAATCTGAATCAAATTCCCCTATTATATGTTCTCACATCATCCTGAATTTTCCATTTATAATAATAGTAACTACAGTTTATAATTTTATATTTGTTTTTTTTAATTTGTATTTTACTTTTTTTTTTTTTTTTTTTGCATGGACAGACACTGGAAATCGAACCTGGGTCTCCAGCATGGCAGGCGTGTCTGTTTTTTCTGAATAGACTACTGACCTCATAGTTCGGAATCTGTTTTGTTTACTTTGGTAGTCCCAGTATCTATTATTGTACCTGCCACGTAATAGTCACTCAATAGTTGTTAATGCTTCTACCTCCTTTCTCCTTGTCTCTATAATAAAACTGGCCTATGTCTTGCCTACCTCTCAGTTATTAAGAGGGCATAATAATGTAATGTATATGGAAGGACAAAAGTTGGAAAAATAAGACAAGATCCAGAATAGTTTAGTGACAGAACCAGGGAGAATCAAATATCCAGGAGGAAATAAAATAAATCAAAGGTAGCAGTGTCGTTGAGAAGAAAAAAAGAAAAAAATCATTGAATTTGACAGTGAGAGAATTTTACTTATTCATTCATCTTATTTGAAGGAAATTTGCTCAGTTTTGCAAAATTGATAACAAAATGATTTGTGACGTTAAATGTCTGGTATTAATTTTTAAAATGAAATGTAAAAGGAAAGTGTAAATAAATACTTTCTTGAAAATTTGTGTATCCAAGAATGTTTGATTAGGTTGTTGACAAATGTGCTTTGAGGGAAAGAAGGAGAGAAAACTACAAGCAGGAAAAAAAGACTGGAAGGAAATTTACAGGACTGTTGAATGGTTACCTTTAAATGATAGGACTCCTGGTGATGTTTTTGCCTGTTATACTGTTCTAGTTTTATACTTTCCTGTACTTTCAATTTTTATAAATTTAATGAGTCTGTATTATTTTGAAACAGTGAACATTAACATTTCCTAAAACTGACAATTGATTCTACGTTTGAGCAAAATATAGAATTATGCCTATATACTTAGAGGATTCGAGATATATTTAGATTTTTTTTATTCACTTAAATCTGCTTACAATTTTAGTATATTAATGTTGAATGCCAGTTTTTGGTCTTTGTTTATATATTCTTCTGTACCTCCAGAGTCTGAGCTTTTTGAGAGTGGATATCTTTAATGATCTTTGTATTTCTAGTGCCTAAAATCAACATGTATTTGTGATTGAATAACTTTTTTGAGATTGACGTGCCATGACCCTTTAATCAGCTTCAATCTATGTGCCTTTCTTTTTTTCAGGACATAGGAGTGAAAGCCACGATGAATGGTCATATTTCTAATCATCCCAGTGGTTTGGGAATGTATACATCTCAAATGAAGTAAGTTGAAAGGTTTATAATTGATTTGATTTGGAGGGATTGAATATGCTGGTTTTAATTACATAATATGGTTAATGAAAAAGATTAATTTCCTCTCTTTTTATAGCTCATTCCTCAGTAAGATGTAATTTATTTGTAACACTAACACGTTATTAAAATTTTATTGTGGGATAGGGCGGGCCACAGTGGCTCAGCAGGCAAAGTTCTTGCCTGCAATGCCAGAGACTTGGATTTGATTCCCAGTGTCCGATGCAAAAAAAAGAAAGAAAAAAGAAAAAAAAAGTATTGTGGGATTGTTAAGAATGAATGGTTAAGTAAATATCAACCCCAATGATAGTGATTTCATAGTCAGAAGACATTTCGTTCTGGTATTTTACATATTATTGCTGTCCATGCTTGACACATTTGCTCTACTTCAGAGTTTCCAGTTTCCCTAGAGCGTTCTATTATTGCTACTCATAAAATATTAGCCTTTAAGGAGGCTCATATATCATCTAGTTCAAACCAGATATTTGCCAAGATTTTTGCCAAGATATTACCATTGTGTAAAACAAAATCAGATCAGACAAACAGACAAAACAATCCCTAAGGCTCTGGTTGAAACTTGAAATCACAACCCTGATTCAAGGGGCCATTCCCTTATATATTTTGATTAATGTTGTTATTTGATATTGGCCATTGTGATATATATTTCACCCATCATTTTTAAGAACTGGGTTATTCATATTATAAAGAGTTATGCTTTGCCTTTTTTCTTGACAAAGGTTATCTGAAATTTCTTTAGTCTGAAATCGCTTCAGACAATAGGAAAGAATGTCAAGTGTCCTCTTAAATCTTGTCCATCAGTTATTCAAGCCAGAAAATTTGTCTACATCCTCAGTTCTTTCCTTTTTCTTACATATCCATTTAATGCATTTTCTTACAACAAATATCCATTTATCATGTCACTTCCTTGAATAAAGATATTGACTTTATCTAGAGGTTCTTGCACAAAGCCTATAAAGCCTTTCTCTGTTACCTTTTCAGCAATTTGTCTGTTCTGTGCACATCACATTGTATGCATTTCTTCTTCAGACACCATGCTGTTTTTTGAACCTATACCACTTCCACATGCCTTTTTTTGTTTAAATTCTCTACATGTCTGTTGAGTTTCTTTTCATTGTTTTAGATTCTGCTTAAATATCAACTTCATAGTTAAATCTTGGACAGCCTAATGAAAAGTTAATCCTCCTTTGATACCGCATGCTGTATCTATTAGTTTTACCTAGATATTATATTCTATTGTAACTGCTTTACTCACCTGTCTTATTCACTGTATTCATCCCTTCTATGTTCCCTATATTTCTAGGTTCTAGAGCTTAATAAATGTTTGCTGAGTAAATGAATAGAATTCAAACAAATAGGTGCTTACCTCCAATAACATATTAGTCACAAGAAGCTAGCTATGGGATAAAGCAGGTCAAATTAATGATAATGTATTTTAGGTTAAATATTTTAAGTATCTAGGAAAACATTTCCTGTTCCATTACAGCTTGAATATTGAGAGTTTGTTATAAGTAGATTGCTGCTCAGAACTCTATTCAATCTGGCAAACTTCACTCTTGTAAGATAGTTTCAATGATGGTGAATTGTTTTGGCTGTAGTTCTAACTTGGCATTTGAAAGGGAGCTGATTTGTACCAACTTCAACCCTCACTTGAGTAGTATGGTTTACAGTCTATTTCTTTGACCACTTACCAGAGTAGGATGTGACACATTTTGACAAACACAGTTAGTACAAACCCAATTCATTTTACTGAATCACATGATGATTATAGTGCATTGAAAATTTATAGTTTTGAGTCTTTATTGCTTACTTTGGACTTTAACCTAGCACACTAGCCCTTTTCTTTTCTGTTACAGTGGCTACGGATCACCTACCTATTCCCAGATGGACAGAGAACATAGTTCAAAAACAAGCGCAAAGGCCCTTTATGGTATGTTTATTTGTTGGGGTATAATTCTGATAGTTTTGCTTTTTGTTGCATTGTTTAAAACTTTTTGTTTTTAAATACTTTCTCAGTTGGCAACTTTTTGCTTTCAGCACTTCAAATATGTTATTCCACTGCCTTCTTGCCCCCATGAATTCCTCAAGATATTGGCACTTAATCTTACTGGAACTCCTTTGTATGTGACATGTTGCTTCTCTCTTGTAGCTTTCCAAATTCCCTTTTTATCTTTAGCATTTGAGAGTTTGATTATAATATGCCATGCATGGACCTATTTGAGTTTATCCTATTTGACATTTATTGAGCATCTTGGATGTGACATTAATGTCTTTTGTAAAGTTACAGAATTTTTCAGCCGTTATTTCTTTGAATATCTTCAAATTCATTGAATCTTTCTTCTTCCAGCTCCAATCTGCCATTGAATCCTTCTAGGGAATTTTTATTTTCTGTTACTCTGGTCTTGATCTCTGGTCCCATTTCATAATTTTCATGTCTATTGACATTCTCTTTATTTTCTTCTTTCAGTTTCCTGATAACTTTTAGTTCCTTATGTGAGTTTTCCTTTAGGTCTCTGAATATATTTAGGACTATTTTTAAAAGTTTTTGTCTAGAATGTCCCAGGTCTGGTCCTCCTTATTGATGACTTCTAATGCTTTAATTTCTTCTTTACCTGGGCCATTACTTCCTGTTTCTTTGTATGTTTTGTAACTTTTTGTTGAAACCTGGACATTTTTATATTCTAATGTGTCATCATTGAAATTTAGACTCTGGGGTATTTTGTTTATTAAACTTGTATCTAGTTAATGTTATAACAGAGCTTTCCTTAAATGCCAGGAGCTAACAACAATTAAAAGAAGAAGAAGGAAAAAAATAAACGCCTTTCCCGTTACTTTTGGATTGACCTGTTGAGTGCTCTCCTTCAGGTCTTATCTATATAATGAGTTTAAAGATTAGCTCCAGATCAAGCATAAGGGTTTCCCTCGCCTTTTCTGAGCATGCCTCTTTACTGGGCCATGTGTCTTGTCTTGGCATATGCATGTGGTACTTGGAAGTCCCTAGGAAACAGTTTCCACATGGTCTAGAACACTGCACTCTGTGTCCTACAGCTCGCATTCCATTGCCCTGGGCAACACAACCAGTCTGTTCTCTTACAGCAATCTGTTCCATAGGAGAGTTCCATGAGCTGCCTTCTGCATGTAGGGCAAGTTCTGGGACAGTGTCCCTCTCAGGCCACCATCAGATAGATGGGGTCAGACATGCATGCTCCCACTATGTGCAGAAGGGTTACTCTGTTCCCTCTGGGAACAGAACCGGCGATCTGCATTGGAAGCACAAACCCATTCCATTCTATGCTGGTGAGGATTAGAGAGGAACCAGCCAGGGTTGATAATACTGCTTCGAAGTAGCCTTTCTTTTTTTATTTGTCACTCACCCTGTTACTGCAGTCCTTTGACTGTATTCTGGAGTTGAACAGGCCAGCAGAGTTTGTGTTCTCCTGGTTCTTGCCAGTTGTTTCTATAATTCTGTTTTTAGCCCACTTTTAAAAAATTACCTTTTCAAAGTGATATTTTTGGGAATGTAGTGGTGATAGATAAATAAGCATTTTAAGGAAGAGTTTCTACAAAAATCTGCCAAAGTTATGACCTTTGCTTCCTGTCATATATTTTAAGACTGCAGAATACATTTATTACAGTGATTTCCAAAGAGTCTTTTTCATAGTGCCAACACTTGAGATGGATTTTTCCAAAACACATTTGTGATAGGTTTGTTGATTTTCATACCTGCCCAGGTTGATTGTGCGCTGGCAGTTTAAATAACATCTTCCTTACAGCTCTTGAACTTTTGGGGTAGTGTTGCAGTATGACTCATAGCCTTTATTTAATTTATTTCCTGCATTGCAAAATAATAAACTTTCAATTCTTCACTAGTTTCCAGTGCTTTCTATAGATTGTCTCTCTACACATGATATTTTTAAGCTTCGAATATGAAATAGAAGTGACTACTAAAAAGAAGTTGAAAAATCCCATAATATACCATAGAAGGCATTTGTTTTTACAGTATCTGCATGACTTCTTTATTACTGCTTAATAGTAGGAGTCAGGGGCGGGCCGCGGTGGCTCAGCGGGCAAAGTGCTTGCCTGCTATGCCGGAGGACCTCGGTTCGATTCCCGGCCCCAGCCCATGTAACAAAAACGGAGAAACAGAATACAATAAAACAAGAAAATGTTTAAAAATGTTTCCCTTTCTTCCTTCCTTCCTTCCTTCTATCCTTCCTTCCTTCTCTCTGTCTTTCCTTTAAAAAAAAAAAAAAAAAAAAAAAAAAAAAAAATAGTAGGAGTCAGAATAGTATTGTGATTAAGAGGAAACATTCTGGAAAAGACTTCCTGGATTCAAATCCAGTTCTACTACTTATTAGCTGAATAATCTTGGGCAAATTGTTTCATCTGACTGTACCTCACTTATCTGTATAGTAAAGACATCTCATAGGGTTAATATGAGAATTAAATAAATTAATGCATGTGAAATACTTAGAATGATATTTCTGGCAAAGAGTAAACACTTCATGTATTTACTATCATAGTTATTATTGTTACTATCTACTATAGGAACAAACAGCATATCCTCAAGTTGTTGAATTGTTTTTACATTTTATAGATCCATGGCTTCTTGACTTTGGTAAGAATGTACAATTATAAGATTTTGCAATTTTTCTGTATATGTACTTAGTGAATAGACTTTATGATTCAAAACCATAGACTTATAAAATGGCTTTAATGCCATAAATATATAAATCTTCCTATGGCCTTGTCAATCTGCTTCACCAGTTGTTTACAATTTTCTTGATTATTATATTAGGGCACACTTACCATGACCTAGTAGTTGTGACTTGTGGGTATAAAGAATATAATCAACAAATATTTATTTGTGATTAATATGTGCTCAGACCTGATAATAATATACAGTCCCTGACTTTATATTAGTCTAGAAAGTGATTTGAAGACAAGTGAAAAGGGAAACTTGTTTTTATAGGAATGAATTCATTCAGCCTATTTCTAAACAGATATTTATTAGGTGTTGTGCATGCGATACCATAATCTTTATGGTTTCTATTTCCATGTTCTTTAATTCATTTCAAAGATTACTACTTCATGATGGTCGTTGTTTTACCCATTATGGTGAGGTAGACTAATAAATGCAGTGCTCTGATAAAGGGCTGTGTTTGGATGGCAATGTTCATAGAGTATGATGGGGTGCTCAATGCTTCTTGGTTGGAGGAATGATCAGGAGGGATTTCTTAGAGATGAGATGAACTGAGTTCTGAAAGATGAGTAGGTGTTCTTCAGGCCTTTACGGTACAGGAGGTCACTGCAAATAGCAACATGAAACTTTTTAAACTAGACTATAAGCTCTATATAAGCCTTAATTGTCTTGTTCACTTAGTATTCCGTAGGCCCAGTACAATGCCTGATAGATAATCGATGCTCCGTAAATATTTGTGAAATGAATTAATAAACTGCAAACAGATTGATGTTAGTTGGAGAGTACAGTGTGGCACATTGGCAAATAAAAGCAATAAAGTAAACATGGGCTACATATAGGAAGACTCATACTAAGGAATTTGGATATTGTTTGCAGTCAATAGGCATTATTAATGTGTTTTAATCAGAGGAATAATAAGGTCAAATCCATCTTGGGTAACTCTGGTAACAGTAATGAGGTTGGATTTGAAGAGTATAAATAGGTGAATTAGAGATCTAAATAAGAGCCCTAAGGATTTTTGTTAAGAGGAAAGAGTATTAATCTCCTCACAAACCCCGCAGATCCAGAGGTCAATTTTAACAGAGCTAAGAAAGGAATAAGGGATAGAAAACAAGATTCACCTGCCAGTTTTAATGATTATTTTATTAGGAGAAACTTCATAAAATTGTACATCTAATGACTGGAAATCTTTAGCTTTCTAGCAGTACATTTTTATCCTCCCCCCTCCCTTTTTTTTTTAACATATGAGCAAGCTAAAGTCCTTTTCTAAAATCAGGTCATCTGACAAAGTTACGCAATTTAGGAAATCTTGCTTATAAGAAAATACAGTTAACTTTGTGCAGTGTGATGAAAATGACCAGTGTATAGGTAAAAGAAAGATATAAAAATGGTATAGAAAGGGTGCAAATTCTGGAGGCATTTTTGAGGAAGAAACAAGACTTAGCAATATTTTGGGTTTAGAAGTAAGATGGTTTTAATTTCCTGGAGGTTACTAATAGTGTTTTACTTCTTTATTCTAATACTACTGTTTGCTCAACACATTGTATACAAACACACACATTATAGTGTTTTCCCTTTAATCAGGTTCTGAATAAATGCCTATAGAATGTATAGATAGATGAATAAATGACAGTGAAAAATTATATTCATATTTTGAGCAAACCTTGATGATAAATTCCAGTTGACTTCTTAACTATATTTAGTTAACATTAGGAGCTTCTTGCCTCTTAGTCTGAATGATTTCAGTTTTCTCTCTTTAACTAGAAAATTGGGGAAGGAGAGATTAGTAATATAATTTATTAGTTTTCTTTAAAAATTTCTCCTTTTACAGTTATTATCTCATTGAATAAGTCTTCCAAAAATTAAATTGCCTATATGGGTGGCACATGAAGTTCTTTGGGATGTAAGGATCTTATTTAGCACACGGGAACAAAAGTTCTCACAATAATGACCACTTTTTTTTTTTAACACACTGGGCTCATATCAGTATTAGGGGTTTCATGCAAGTTTTCCATTTCATGAGGACACTTGTCAGGTCTGAGACCACGTTGTGCTGCCGATTGCTTCAGTAATCCACTTAGAGAAGCAACATGGGCTTTGGAGGACGAAGGATCTGTGACTGGATCATGGCTTTTTTTTACCAACTGAATGGCATTTTGAGCAAATTATTTAACCCATTGACTCCAGTTTCCTTATCTAAACAATGGAAATTATACTAATATTGTGGAAGCTCTTATGAGAAATAGAAGTAGAAAGCTTATTCTGAGAGTGATGAGGAGTACAGGAGGGTCACTTTTTGTCCTAGGTCTTCAGATTCATGATGTTGCCTCCAAATGATGTTACTCATTTAGTTACAGTGATGCATTGTCAGGATCAGGGAATAATCTTCATTTATAATCATTATATTCTTTATATTACTCCCTATAGTGCACTAGAAATATTTTTTTAGAAATCCCATAAATATATTGTAAATTTATAGCAATACATTTGCTTTTTTGGTGTATGTATTAATTTTAATTTTTTTTAATGAAAACAAAGTGTTTTGCACTTTTCCTAACCCTATTTTGTCATTTTTTCATTAATATACAAAAAATCTTAAAGCCACCATGTGAGAGGCTCCACACTCTGATAACATAGCATTTGATGAGGAAAACAAATATTACTTTTTCTCCTCTACTTATTCAAGACAATATTATTTCATTTGGCTTGTATTATCAGGGAATTGGAAATTTTATATATTTTTCCAGCTAGCCTGTTTCCTTCTTTAGGCACTAAATTTAAAATCATTTTTAAGGGAAATATGTATAAAATGCATTAAACATTCCGTTCCCTCAAGGGGTAGCACATATAGGCTCTTGTTGATGAGTCAGAGGGTCATCCTTGTACCTGCAATTTGTTGTATTGTGATATATTCAGAGGCTGCATTCTTTACCTTTATACTAAATGATTCAGAATCGTTTTAAAAATTTTTGAATATTTGAGATTCCTTTTTCTGAGTGACCAGGTCCCAAGATTGTCACTTTTTCTGTTACTAACATATCTGCTTCTGTCATTGCTTCTGATATGTTGTGGGCTGTGAAACTTAGGTAGAAAATCGTCTTGTTAGTAGAGTAAATAGGTTTTTAGTACACAAGAGTCTCTGCACTAAAACATGCAAGTTTATATGGATTAGTCAGGATGATATCTGTATTGGCCATTCAGTGGATTTATTATGGGGTCTCTTCCTAGAAAAGCAGCTTACTTTAAATTATATACTGCTGATTTTGAGCTGTGACCATTTACCATAAGGAAATCTTTTTAAAGTTACCCTATCTCCAGAAAAACTCAAGTTTCAGAGAATTGCTGATTAGTAATCTTTTGTTGTTATTACCAACACTAAGTGTAACTTTGAAATTTAGGTTGTTGAGAGGCCAGGCAATAATGGATAATATGATAGGCACTCTCCCAGGTCTTATTTTAGCCTCGGGTTTGGAGTTTTTGAGATGTTAACGAGTTAGAAAATATATTTACATTTTTCATACTTTTCTTTTACTTCTCAGGTAAGAATTGTGCATCAGTAACCTGTAAACTGCACAGTTTCTGCATAATAGAGTTTACTATAAACTTCCCTGAATATGTGCCTGACATATACCACAGATGTCTGCCTCTACACATTTTTTCTTTTTCTACCTATCTTCCTCTCTTTTTTCTGTCCCTCTCTTCTCATCTTCTTCTGATCTTCGTTTGGAGCTTGACTTTCTCTTTGTCATAATTGAAGTCCAAGCAATCTCTTAACAGATTGCAGTGGCACTTTAGACAGAAGTTAAAACTTGGTTTTCCTTTCACTATCCACCTTACCATGAGGAAGTTGGGCAATGTTAGAGTAAAAATTCAGTTTAATAGAGTGTGCCAGAGCATGTAACTCTAAAAGTTTGGCAATTTTCCCAGCTTGACTGAAAATTTAGAAACTTCTTTTTTATTCTTGGGGTAGGCCATTTTAATGATCTGTTGAACAAGACAGTAGAGTTAATTCTTAATGTAATATTTAAAGAACAGCTTTATTTATTTTAAAAATGGTATCTTGGTTCAGATACTGATTTGACAAACTGCAATTGCATTTGCCTAGATAATGGGTGCTTATAATGATTTCTCAGTGCTCCTTACTGATTCCCATTAAACACTTCTCTTCTCTGGGGAGTATACATAAAAATAGTGGGAAAAGAATAATACTTTAATGTGTTTGCAAAAAAAATTTTCAAGTGTAAAATAACATGTCTTACCACATTGTTTTACTTAGCGGAAGAAATTTTCAGTAACTCCTTTTATGCTTTTTATCTTTTAAATTGGCAAATCCTTGCATTCTAAGTAACACTTGGTTTTCAGAGAAAGAGAAAACGAAAATATTCTGAATATTATTTCTTCCAAATGTTGCTAATTATGCAATTCCCTGTACAAGCAAAAAGGACTCAAGTGTAAATGCTGAGACCTGCGTATTCTTTGTAATTTTGCTAATTGAAAAGTTAAATGGTACCTAAATTTAATATTTATGATCTGGAAGTTGAGCATCAATTTACCCAACAGCATATCAAGCTTATAATAGTAAAATTTTATGTACAGAAATTTCATCACTTGTTATTGAATTTACCCTACCTCTCTTTCTTTGAGTTTGTATATTCTAGCCCATAGACTAAAAGTTAATGGGAAAACTGGTGAAACATGAACATTGGTATTATGAACAACTAAAGGGTGGGTGCTGTTTATTTGTTCCTAGTTCTGTTTGATTCTAAGGGAGATAGAGAGTAAGTAGCTTATAATTTCAGAGATCCAAAATTCTATTGCCAAATGTATTGTTATTATTTAATATATCATTTGACTATGATTTATACCCTTAATTTGGAAAATAAAAATTTTGATTGAAAATGACAATGAAAATTGTCATTTGCACAGATTTTAGAGTAGTGGTTTTAACATTAGAATCTCTAGGGAGACTTACATAAAATCCTTGTACCCCAGCTGTATCCTAGATCAGTTACGTTAGAATCTAGGGGGAGTGGGACCCAGACAGTATTTTTTAAAAGTTCATTCTAATATGCAGCAAAGATTAAAAAGCATTGTTAGAGAAAGTAGTAAACTTTATCATAAGACTTTATCTTGAAAAGTGGGAAGAGATTTTTTTTTCTACGCTTTTTACTCTGTTGTAAGGCTTTTGTTGAGATTTTTCAGTGCAGGAGCATAATTACTATTTACAATGATACTTGTAGGTACATATGATTCCTATAAAAAATGTACTCTAATTGCTACTTTAGGAGCTGTATTTTAAATTTAACCTTTATTTACTGAACTAACATTACTGGGACTACTATTTTATTTATAAATCCACTTTATGGCATTTATAAATACTTAGGATCTTTAAAAGGTAATTTCTCTTAACATATACATGTTATTTACGGTGCAGCATGGGAGAAAAAGCAGCTTAGGGATTACTAAAAGGGCTCTCGATTAGGAACATTAGAAATGACACCATATCTTCTAGGCAACTGAAATGATCAATTGATATCATTATTTGCAAATTCTGTCTAGGTGTAGTCTTTTTCTATTTCTGTGAAGTGTTATTTCTATGAGTTTGAATCTAGGGAATAAATTCTCACTGCTTTATAATGACATTCTCTAAGTATAAAACATACAGTATTTTGATCTTCAATTGTGTTTGCTAATCATTTATCTGAAAGGCTCAGAAAAGCATATGAACATCCTGGGACTGCCCTATCATAATTGGATGCCCTGGCAACCACTGCCATTTCTTGTTCTATCCCCAGGTTGGGCCAAGGAAACAGAGCTACCCTCATATTCAGAGTCTGCCGTAGAAATTTGTATATTAGAATGTGATGAGCCACTGACTCTTACGTTTTCTAAAAGTGCTTTTATCAGTTATGTTTCTGAAATATAGATTGCATTTCAGGAGTTATAATCGTTTTTCCAAGAACAATTATCCACTTGTTAATATTTCACATTGACTAATCCTCACCTAATAATTAGAAAAATCATATCTGTTTAAATTTTTTAATACATAGAATACAATCATGTAAATGCAGGCTTATGTTTTGTCGTATTGGAAAAGAAAATTTGAAATGAAACTGGATCTTTCTTTTTGATTACATTACTTTGGTAGGACCAGATGGATCATACTTCTTCAGGTCATCATCCAAACAAAAAAAGAAAGGTAGTGGATACTGAACTTTGTAGTGTGCCTGTTTTTATTAAGTAATTGTAATGCTGCAAAAGCAAAACTAGAACATATTAGAATATCAGACTGATATAACACAGGGCATATGGAGATTTTCTCCTAAAAATTTTAAATAAATATAAATGAGAATTTAATTACTTATGTGTTGCAGAACAAAAATTTATCAAAGCTAGGAAAATCTATTAATATTCTGAATCAGTATATATACTTGCTTTGCTTTTATGTTCAGCAGAACTTTTCAACTCCTAGTCCAGTAGGAAGAACCAAAACTTCCATATAAGCTGAAATAAGCATGTTTATATTTGGAAAAAATGATTATTAGGAAATCTGCTTATATGTATAAAATATTAATAGAAATGTCTGCATATTAATGCTTTCACAGTCTTTTGATTTGACTTGCTTAACGCTTTTATTACACAGGTAAGGAGGCTGAAGCCCAGAAAGTTAAGGGTCTTCCCCAAATTTAGTCTCCTGCTTAGTGACAGAGTCAAAGCTTGAATAAAAAGTCTTCTGGTTCTCACTTAGAGATCTTTTCATCATAGCACTTTGCTTTAGAAGAAATAGGGTAACTCTGAGTCTTAAAAATAAGTGGGTTGTTTGACTAGAAAGTAGCAAATACCAAATATGGTTTCCACATGTTTTGTGTTTTAAGGTTGTTTTTGGTTTTGCAGCATTTCATATAGGAAAATTAGAGATTTTTTTTGTATTTTTAAGGAGTTCGATACAGTTACTTTCTACCTAATCTTCTCATTTTTCCTAACAGCTTATATCTACAATTCTAAGTATTGTTTGTTCTGTAGATGTGTGAAATTGTAAATGTTTAATGGCAATCAGTACAATCGTATCTTGTTTTGAATCTCTTTTGACACTGCCCATAGTTTGAATGTTGTGAATGAGATGTTTCATGTAGCATCTGCTTATTTTAGTAATGTGGTCTAACTCATATAATACAGTATCTATTACAGTATTTTTCTATTTTATTCTCAGTGAATTAACAGATGAAATTTATAAGCCAGATTTTATATTTTTGTGAAAAAGTAGGTTCCTTGTTAAAAATAAAAGCTTTAGACAAAAGCTTTTTTTTTTCTTATAACTGTTATAAACTTTTTAACCTTTGGAATTATGAAAATTATACTGGGTCAAGTTGTTCTTGCATATCACTTAGGTTTTCCCATGGCTTTACAATTTACTGTGAACAATGAATGTTTTCATATACACCACACAGTGGTGACTTTCCAGCTACTGTATTCACATGTGAGATAGACTAGTTTTAGAGATGGCCACATGATACTGGCATAGGAACTTCAGCCTATTAGTGGGTAAAGCCTTTTTTAATTTCTCTTTCAGAACAAAGGAAGAATTATGCACGGGGCAGTGTCAGCAGTGTGTCGGATGTATCCCAGTACCGTGTTGAAGTAAGATGTTTTGGTGTTTGTCACGATTTAGAATGACCCTTGAGAAACATAAAATTTGGAAGTAAAACCAGAATTAATGTTTTATTTCATTCCTATGGTGTATTTTAAGTTGTGTTGACCCTTTCCTTTAGATTTGTGTAAAAACAAAATGTTTTATTTAAAAATATCTTGTTAGCTTGAGGTCTATTTTTATAGAGAATAAATTGAAAAAATAAATTTTCTCCTCATTTATCATGGTCAGCCTTATTAGGGTCACAATAAGACAAAGGTTTCTATTTTGTAGTATAAAATCTTCATAAAATTAAGCTTTTGACAGGTTCAGTGAGTGGTTTAGTTTTATTTTTAGTTTTATCTAAGGTCATTACTTGTTCTATTTAAACAATGTTTATTTTTGAGCTTTTGCTCTATTATCTTTTAAGGTATTTGCTCTTAATGGTACTGTATCTAGGTGAACTCTGCATATAATAGAACATATTTAAGTAGAGAAGCAATAGTTAAATTGCTCTTAGTTTCAATACTATACCTATCTCTATCATGCTTGCTTAAATTTAAACAGTTTTCTTTCATTAAGTGGTTTCAGTTGAATGAAAAGGTTGCAGTTGTTACAGACTTGAGATTGCTCTTGTTATGCCCAATACCGGTGTCTATAGTTTTGAAGCTCTCATATAGATTACCTACTATTGTTCAACATTTGAATAACTGTAATGGAATAAAATGGAGGGAAGGTTGATTTTAAGAGAATATTGTATAAGCTATTAAGAACTTGTTTTTATATCATGTTATGTTGTTAAACATGACTCAATATTAAACAGATATAGATGTCTTATGAGTCAAAGCATCATTTCCCTTATTAAACAAAAACCTGCTTAGTTTTATTCTCTCAATAAGATAACTTTGAAGTTCTAGAGTACCTTGTGCTTGCCCCGCACCTCTCTACCAGCTGACTTCAATTATGTTAATCCTTCTTTCTTTTGGGAGATGTGTACTAGGAGGTTGTGTGTGCATGTTATAAATATTTTTCCTTTCTGACAATCATAAGCACTTGACCACATTTGTTCTGGATCGGAAAGATGCTATGATAACTGTTGATGATGGAATAAGGAAGCTGAAATTGCTCGATGCCAAGGGCAAAGTTTGGACTCAAGATATGATTCTTCAAGTGGATGACAGAGCTGTGAGCCTGATTGATTTAGAATCAAAGGCACGTTTGTTAAATTTATACTACTTTATTTTCAAGAAAGCGTCACAAATATTTATGTTCATAATCAGGTCAGATTGTTTGAAATGGGTGAAAGTTTGACAAAACAGTATTTTTAGCCAATGACTTGAATAAAAAATATCAACTATGTATGCATGCAAAATCAGTTTTTAAACCAGAGATTTGGGCGGCTATGCAACTGTTTTTTAACACAAAGTGGGAAAAGTGAGAAAAAATACATAGTTTTAAAATAAGGGCGCCAGTAGGGCATCATTGTTTATGCCACTAGGCCAAACCATATCTCAGTAAATGAGTGGATTGGGCTGAAGAGATTTGTAATGTGTGTGCATTAGCTTTTCACCAGCCCCATGACAGGCAGCTTTCGTTAAGCCCACATTGGCAGGTAAGATGCTGAGCTCTTGAAAGAGGACTTTTCTGAGCCTCATCTTCTCATGAGCATTTTGAGATGTAAGATAAAACAACTGTTATAATCATATTATTCTTGTGGGAGTGGGGGGTCAAAGTTTCTCCATTCTTTCCTCTTGCTCATTGTGTAGTTGGGGAGAATGGTAATCAAGAGCTTCTCTGATCTTCATCATTATATTTTAAAGGAACCTGCGTTTCTTTATGTTCCTTTGCTTGTTTTCAGGGAATCAGGATTTAGAAGAAAATTTTTGGAATAATGTATATGTGTATGTGTGATATATAATAAAAGTTGTTTATGTCCTAGTTTTCAGGGCTACCGTTTTTTATTTGCTTAAACAAAATCAGTTTCTCCCATTAATTACTTCATGACACTATTCACTGTTAATATAAAGATAAGCACCTTCAAATATATTTTATTAAATACAGAATTCTAATTGTGGACAGAAAGTCCATTTGCTTTTAAGTAGCAATTTAATTAGATGAACATTTTATTTGCATGGATCTTTATAGGTAGAGAGTATAGCTTATACATTAGTAAATATCTCCTAGTAAAATATTCCTAGTAAAAGGAATTCTGAAATTACATAGTCAGAAAAGAATAATATGTGCGATAGTTAATTTTGAGAAGAGACCTCAGTTTACTTCTTTTGCTCTTAAAGACATCATTTCTACCCTATAATTTGAGGAAATCAGTAATACAGAATTCAGTATTTCCTCCATTAATGAAAAGCATAACTTTGTTCCTCTGCTAATTCCATTTTTGCCATTATTCTCTCTACTGAACTCCCAGCCCAGCCTATTTCTCTACTGCCACCATTGTATCTATTTATTCTGCATATTTGCAACGTTTATAAGTATTTATTGCAAATGTTACTTGCACACTTTAAAATTATTTGTATGATGTTTAGGATTCTTTGTGGAGTAGATTTTATAAATACAATAAAAAGTAACAGACTATATTTTTACTTTACTTACAGAATGAACTGGAGAATTTTCCTCTAAACACAATACAGCACTGCCAATCTGTGATGCATTCATGTAACTATGATTCGATTCTTGCCCTGGTGTGTAAAGAACCAACTCAGAACAAGCCAGATCTTCATCTTTTCCAATGTGATGAGATTAAGGTGATCAAAAATGATGATTTATATTTTCCTCTTCAGTAGGTGCTCTGAAAGATATTAAATTGCCTATTTCAATCAAGACTAGAATGTACTAGATATTTTAGTTTCTGAGAATTTTGTAGGAAAAATAATACCTTGATATCTTCCTTAGGGCTTCCATGACAAATAAATAAAGTAAAGAGACTACAGAATGGGATTTTTTAAAAAATCAGATGCTTTCTGTTTGTTAAAAAAATACTACAAGATAATATATTAAATTCTTCAGAGTGCTTTGGACTTATAATCAAAATTGACTTTTTAAAAACTTTGCTTTGTGGATATTAAATAATCATGCTATCCTCTTTTATTTTGCACCAATCACATAGCAAGGATTATTAGATATTTCCCACGATATGATTTAAAGCTCGCAATTTAATTATGTGACTTGAATAATTGCTCAGGGCTTGTCGTCCCCAAATGATATGCAGACATAGTTAGCAATAATAACAGGGTACCTTGAAGGTTTATATTTCAAAGAGCACTGTAATTTTCATATGATTATAATTTGTGGTGCTTTATTGGACAAAGTTATCTTCAGCCTTGAATATCTTTATTTCATGAGTTGATTTCTTTAAAAGGGAAGTCAATTTGTGTTTATTCGTACTTTGCCAAAGCAATGATTTATCATTGTGATTGTTTATTATAAAATGTAGACAAAACTTTTATCTTACATATAAAGGTTGGAAGATTAGTCCAAAGAGGTGCCCTATCTTTTCCTTTCTGTTTGCTTGACGTTAAAAGATGATAGATAAATTCAGACTCTAAACTATATATTTTTATTTTCTTCTAATTTCAATGTATGCAAAAGATGATGATTAAAATCTTATTTGAAAAGAAAAGTGACATTTAGGTAATCTGTATATGTGATATTCATTAGATTTTTATGTAATGCCTTTTGAAGGTTATAAGGTATATTAAAAGTATATTGAGTTTTATGAGGTTACATGTGTTAAATCAATAAGTATTAAATGACATTTGCTTTGAATATATAGTAAAATTTAATTCAAGCATTTCAAAAACAAAGGACTAATTTGAAAGACATTTCAAATCTGATGTTGGCATTGGTACTCTATGAGTTCTCCAAGGACTAAAGTTTGCTGTGCTGAGTAAAGTTTCTGGATTTCAGTTTTGAGAATAAAAGAGTTGCTTAATTTGACCAGGGTGATGATATTGATGGATCCAAAATAGATTTACTGAGCACTGTTTTGTCATAACTAAAAGCTCAAGTACCACTGAACAACTATATTTGTGTACTCATTGGTGACCTATTCTACGTATGAGACTTTTATTTCCTTGCTCAACTGAAAATATTTATGTATTGAAATATGATGTAGTTCCTTTTATATGAATCATCATACAACAACACTTTTGAGTTTTATTGGTTTTTTTTTGTTGTTGTTGTTATTATGGGACTTCAGATAGTGTTCCTATCCCACCTCTGTAGCAAAATTTTCCTTAGAAATATAATAGCCCCCTGTTGGATGGTAGAGTTCAAGATTCCTAAGCATTTTCAGTAGTAATATCCTACATAACAGAGAGCCTTCAACATGAGGCTTGCAATGACTTCTTGAAACTAGGTTGTTCTCTTCTTGGGTAACACTGAAGTGGGGTGCATTAGCACTCATTTGACTAGCAGTGTGACCTGGGCCAAGTCAATTCATATGCCTGTTCTTCAGTTTCATTACTTATAAAACCAAGAGAATAGTTTAGATGATCTTTAAGTGTCATTTCGGCTCTATAATTTTATGATTATCAGTGTTCAGTGTAAAAGAATATACAATATATGTATTCCAGAAAAATATACATAATTACAGAAAGCAGGCAGGTACAATAATAGATTGCAGATATATTCCAGCAAGAATCTAATATGTGGTAATAGTCACTGGCTATAAATAAACTTCATAATCAAACAAAATAAACTTTATAGCCACTAATCTCACATTGGTTCCCAGGAAAACCAAATCGCATGTTTTTTGTTTGGGCAAATCTTTTGGGGAAAATTAATTTTTTTTTTCAATTTAAACAAAGGGAATTTATTTGCTTTTGGTTAGCGTCTGGGACAATTCAAATCAAAGCATCATCAGGCAGCGGGGAAAATTAATTTTTACCTGAAGTGACAAAATAAAGTGGTTATGAAAGGATACATCCTGGTGTGGGTTTCATTCCATGGTCATGGTGAATTTGTCCTAACTGAGAGCAGCTCTGCTTGGGCTGAATAATATATTTTGGGGGGTTGATGGGGGCCCAGTGGATCCTGGAGATGAGAAAGGAAAAGAAGTCTATCTACATGCATGGCTGCTTCTAATGTCTTCATTTCTTCTCAGGCAAAGATTTTTACTTAGTTTTATTTCAGCCTGTGCTTATAGTTTTAACTGTGGCTTTTTAATCTTTGCCTTTATACAAGGAAAGCTTTTTAAAAACTAGAAAAATCCTGGGTCAGATAATCTTTAGGAATTCCTTCAGCTTTTGAATGTCGTCCTTACAAATCAGTAAGTATTAAATGACATTTTCTTTGAATATATAGTAAAATTTAATTCAAGCATCTCAAAAACAAAGGACTAATTTGAAAGACATTTCAAATCTGGTGTTGGCATTGGTACTCTGAGTTCCTTTGCCACAAACAAGGAAGAAAAAATATGGAACTATCAAGCTTTATCGCTGTGGAAACCCCTGATACTGTCTCAAACATTAGAGACTCCCAAGTTAATAGGCCAAGCCCTTGATCTTGAGCCATGCCCTGTAAGCCTATTTCTGTAGTGTAGTAACGCCTAAGAGTTACTTCCGGAGGATCTGTTTTGTTGCTCAGATGTGGCCTCTGTCTCTAAGCCCAACTCTGCAAGCAAAATCATTACCCTGTCCCCTACGTGGAACACGACATCCAGGTGAAAATTTCCTTGGCAATGTGGGATATGACTTGCAAGGATGAACCTGGGCCCCAGCACTATGGGATCAACAGTGCCTGCCTGACTAGATGAGGGGGAAAAAATTGCGATAAAATAAAGTATCAGTGGCTCAGAGAGTTCAAATAGAGTCAAGAGGCTATTCTGGTGACTGCTCTTTTGCTGCTTCTGGTAGATACTGCTAATTGCCACAATTTGCCAAACCGCAACCAAAACCATTCCTGTCAACCCTAAAGAATACTTAGGGTTCTATCTGAGATTCTACACAAGTTCCATGCACTGTGATTACTTTCCAGAAACCTACAACCTCCAGGTGGGTTTCTAGGCCAGATAAATCCTGAAACCCAGAGGGGCCAGCCAGAACATCAGCCAGTTCCATCCCCCTATCCCATATTTTCAACAGCCCTTTCTAACATGAAAAAGTTATAATGGGCATAGTTCAAATACACCTAAAGGTTGGGAGAAGGATTAAAGGAGAAGGAGAAGTTAAAACAGAGAAGATAGGATTTAACAAATGAGTATGACTACTGAATCATTATATTGATATTTCTTTTAGTCTCCAGTGTCTTGGAGGAGCTAGAAGGGAAAACCTAAAATGATGGAACTAGTACCCATACTAAACTCTAAAATCTGTTCTATAACTACTTGTTACAACGTACTTTGAAATTTATTACTTTTTTGCATGTTATATTTCACAATAAAAATATTTTTTTAAAAAACTGAATCATGTTTTGAAAGCAGAAAAAAACAAACCCAAAACTTTCCCTTTGCACCAATATGCTTATTGATTAGTACAGAAAACATAATCCTTATTTATGCCTTAACCTGCATTCAAGACTCAAAAAAATCTATAAACTCCCGACTAATTTGTCTCTCCTTGCAGGCAAACCTAATAAGTGAGGATATTGAAAGTGCAATCAGTGACAGTAAAGGAGGGAAGCAGAAGAGGCGGCCTGATGCCCTGAGGTAAAAACATTAAATTAAAGTGTAAAATGGATTTGTTTTTAAGCCTTTTTTCCCCTAAAAACTTAGGAAAGTTCTTTTCAATGGAAGCACATTAATTATATTTTACAGAGTTTGACCTGACTAATTTGCTCTCACAGATTTGTCGATATTTGTTTACTCTTTCTTTTCTCTGTGTTTCTGGTCTTTTTCTGATACGGCTTTTCCTTCTTGGGCTGGGAGTCACAGAGAATCATGAAAGAGGAATGGCGTTTTAAGAGAGGGTAGCCTAGGAGAATGCAAATTAGAATTGCTACACAGCCTTTTCCAAATCACAGAAGATTCAGGAAAAAATAATCAACCTAGTTTTCAGCTGAATTTAAATGAATTTTTACAGAATTATAAAATACATTTAATATGAATTGGTTAGGGCGTCCTTACGGTTCAACCCTTCAGCATAGTTCTTTTTGAGATTGAGGAACGAATTCAATGAATTGAAAGAATTGATGTGTTAAAGAAACAGAGACAGTGAAGATTCAGCTCCTTTTCATCTTTTTAAGGATGATTTCCAAAGCAGACCCCGGTATCCCACCTCCACCAAGAGCTCCTGCCCCTGTGCCCCCCGGGACCGTTACCCAGGTGGATGTTCGAAGTCGGGTGGCAGCATGGTCTGCGTGGGCAGCTGACCAAGGGGACTGTGAGTATTTCTAGGAATTAATACTTGTTGAACACTTACTTTGGGTTGTGACATTGCTGTTGCTTTCACATTCTGATGCTGATTTTTAAACTGAAGCATGAGCTTTTTTTTTTAAAAAAATTAAATCTTAGATAAAGAAAGTTTAAGCCTTGGGGACTGTAAGATTATTGCCTGTGAGAGTTCAGAACTGGTCAATGATAAACTATGTTAGAATTACAGTTTTTTTGTTGTTGTTATTTGTTTTAATGCAGTAAAAGAGGGGAAGTTTGACTTGACTAACAAGAAGATTATAATTGAATATATAGCAAAAAAGAGGCTGTCAGTTGTTTAGTTTTGTTTTGTTTAAGACTCTACTTCACATTCTTTCCACTTAATATTTTAATGCTATTCCCTTTGGACAAGTTAGTTGTTGTTCCATGGAAAGGATGTCAGGACATTGGGCACTGGCAGTAGAAAAGTGGTTAAAAGCAGTCACCCTATAACTAAACTTTTCAATGGGCCTTTACACATGTACCATCATTTTATCTTGACTTTCTTTTTTATAGCTTAGTACTTAGTGTAACTTTTTATACCTGTCAGAATATCTTATTTGAATCTGAAATTTCAAAACTGGAAAATGCTTTAAAATATGTTTGGTCCAATCTCTTCCTTTTAAGGATTAATTGTGATAGAGAAAATTTGACCTTGATATAGTTTAGAGCCTCACTATTTTGCCTCCTAGTCTTATGAGGCTTCTTAAACTCATGCCCTTGATCCAAAAAAAGTATTATTCATGCATAATATCTTGCAGTATAGTTAAGTGATACAACTTGATTGCCAAAATGATAATGTTGGACTCTACTTTGAGGTCTGGTGGGTTCAAAGCTGGGCAGGACCCAAATCTACCTGTGTGAACCTTGAACAGTTATTTGGACTCTCTGTACTTAGCCTCACATGTAGAATGGAGATAGTAATTCCTGCTTCATGATTTGGAGAGGGTTAGATTTTATTTTGAGGGAGGTTGAAATAGTCTTTCTTGAAGACTTAAGTTTGCAGCATTTTGTATAAACTTGTAAAACTATGTGTGTAAAACTTTCAACAAAGAGAAGTTTTCACCAGGCGTTTCTGAGGTCTTGTTAGATTTTGTCTAAAATATTCTGTGCTGTATTATCTGTTTAAATTACAGTGAGATACTAGTTTCATACAACTCTGAATTTTCTTTTTTCTTTGTGGTAGGGGGAGACAAATGTTCCATTTATGGGTAAAATTAGGCATAGTGGAGGTATATCAATACAGAGCTTTCAATATTTTTTGCAGTTCTCTGTATTGAACATTGTGAGTCATGATGATATATCATGAGTTTTATTTCCGTTATTGGTAATACATTTCTCCTGTTCCATCCATGCATTTTCTATTTAATATAATGTGAAATCTTTGTAGCAGCTATCTATGTTTAGTGGTAGTTTTAACTGACTCATACCAGAAGGAGTTCATAATAGCCTCATGATTAACATAATGCTCTAGCAAACTGAGTTAACATTTTGAATGCTCTTAAGACATTTATCCTTTAATTTGCAAATGGCTGTAGGTACTTCTGTTTTTTAAAGCACATAGCTGAAAATTAATAAGCACAGCATTGTAGATTTTAAATGTATTTATATCTAGAATTTTAAGAAGCACTCTTGCCATCAGAGCTCCCAGAGCTTCATTGTAATCAGCATTGGAGGTTATAGAAATTAGTTCCTTTGTTGCATTAGCTGACCACTTTTTAAAAAGAAGGGCTGAAATGCTGCTTTATATTCCTTTCTTGTGTGAGAATTAAAGGATGCTAAGTTAGAGTTTGTTCCAGAGTTCACACAGGAGTCAAAGAGAATAAAGGGGAAATTTTAGGGTAATTCAACATCATAAAGGTGGGAAGGTCATTACTTCAGCTTTGCGCTGACACTTCTGTTAAGGGTGGGAAAGATGCACTTCATGGATGATGGGTACGGTTTTGATTTACGTGTCCCATGTACTCTCTCCTAGCCTATGTGTATGTTTAATTACCTAGATTAGTATCTTTTAAGCAATGGTTTGAAAGACTTACGATTCTCCTTTCTTTAGTTGAGAAGCAAAGGCAGTATCATGAGCAGGAAGAAACACCTGAGATGATGGCAGCCAGAATTGATAGAGACGTGGTAAGTATAACAACCATCCTTAAACCTTAAGACGTTAGCTTTTTTTTTTGAAAGGAAGAAAGTATTCCAGAGAAATACAGTTGATTTAAATAAAGATGTTTTGTAGAAACTGTAATTTCTATTTACAATGGTTGTTGTCTCTTTGAATTATTTTTCTAGTCACTATTTCTATATTTATGCCATTATTTAATCACTGGATATGAGTTATGATAGAATACCAACATATTAACTAGTTTAAAAAAGAATTTAAACTGATTTATCAGATTTGAGGTATAGTCCAGTTTTTTCCTCATAGTTTGAAATTCATAATTAATTTGAGCTGAATATATAATTGAATTGAAATATCTTTTTAATATGTCTTCCTGACATTTATTAAAAATATGTTTTAGCATGCCTGAAAGAAAAAAGTTAGATGGCTTTTTAAAAAGGTATTTGTAAATTTTAATCCTTTATAATCCATAAAATAATACTTATTTTTGCTTGTCCATAGTAAATTACTTGCAGAATAACAATGTATTGTTTTCTAACATAGAATAAGAAGTTAATATAACTAATTTTATACTGTATTCATATTCCCAGCTCATTTGGAAACATAACTCAAAAAGAATTTTCAATTTAATTTTTGCAGCACACTATTGCTTGTTATAATTGGTCAATTTCTAGCCTTTAATTAGAGGAATGTCAAGTTTCGTACCTACTGGAGAAAGTCAACTTTTAGAACACATATATGATATAATAAAAATCCAGTGATCCCTGAAAGCATAGTACATTATTAATTCTCTTTTACTATGTAGAAACTCTTAGTAATTCCTATTATTATAGATTATCTGTGTGCTTGTTATGTTATCACAACATTCTATTTATCTTTTATTCCAAGAAATAATGTTTTCAGTGATTTATTGAGACATATTCAAGAAAGAAAAAAGCTCAGTGTTCTTCTAACAAAATGCTTCTTACAGTTTTCTCCCCTAGCATTATGTGGGAAAACACTGAGAAAATTAGAGGTAATTGAAAATAATTACTGATCTGAGTGATATTGTGAATTCTTTCTTGATGACATGCAAAATTAAGCTAAAGAAATATGTAAATGTCAGGCTTTAGTCACAGATGTGTTTAATTCAATTATTTTTCTTAGAATTAGTGACATTCTTGAAATTTGCCTGTGGGAGGTTTTTTAATAGATTGTGATTTTTCTTTATTGACCAACAGTGTACAACCAAAGCAAAATAGTTTTGTTTTATTTTATTTTATTCTGTAATTTCTAATTTTAGCAAATCTTAAACCACATTTTGGATGATATTGAATTTTTTATCACAAAACTCCAAAAAGCAGCTGAAGCATTTTCTGAGCTTTCTAAAAGGAAAAAAACTAAGAAAAGTAAAAAGAAAGGGCCAGGAGGTAAGTTGGATTTTTTTTTTTTCTGAAAACCATTAAGAACTCCAGTGCTAGACAACGTTTCTTGCTTTTGTGACCTGCTAACCCAATTGAGAGTGGACCCAAGATTCCTTTCCAAGTTCTAGGGTAGCAGTGGAGATTTAGGTGAAAATCAAAATGATTCCAAGAATATTCCATTTTGGTTCTGAGTTGGCTATAGTGAAGAAAACCTGAGGATGCTTTATCTGAATATCAGAGATTCTGAGATTCAGGAATGACATCTGTCTATACTTTTCATTAGTGATTATAGTGTCTGTTAAAGAAAGTCATATTTCTACCCTCCTTATAATTAGATTCATTTTATTGTAAATATCGAACCTCATTATTTTGCTAAATTAAAAGACTGACTTTTCACTTTAAAATAGTTAAGAATGTCAATGGATTTTAACTTTTGTATCACAGAACTCCAAGATGCACATTTAAGTCAGATACAAAGTTACATATAAGAAATGTTAGTTTACTGTAGTCCAGCTACTTAAATGTATAAAATTATGATTTTGGAACTATTATTCATATTCCTTTGACAAAATAGTATAGATAAAATAGAAATATATCCAAGTATAATAAGTAAATATCCCTTCTGTTAGGATCACTTTCAAATATTTCTTTAGTTCTGTATCTACCTCATAAGTTATAACCTGCAACTTTATCTTCCAGATGTATATATATCTGGCTATACCTCTGTTCCACATATTTTTAAAATAAAGTATTATTGCTTCCTGTTGTCTCAAACCACTTTATCCTCCTGTATTCTTTGTGACGGGTACACCACTCTCCTGTTCACCCAGATTCAAAACCACAGATTCTTCTATTACTTCACTCTCTAGCTTATAGCCAAAATCAGTTCTGTGTTCTCAATGTCTCCTGCCTCCAGCTTTTTCTCTTTTCATTTTCATAACGAGTATCCTGTTTCAATCCGTCTTCATTTTCATCCAGTTTCCTAAGCAGTCTTCAAACCTCCAGTATTTATTAAGTAGTCTTGTGATGAGGACAATCTTCTTAAAGTTCTAAGACAGCCACTTCAATTCTTCAGTAAAGTGTATTCTATTGATTTAAATCCACTTCCAACTCTGAAAGTAAGGTCATCCACAATATAACCTTGAGCTATCTTTCCATTCTCATGTTTCTCTGCTTCTAGGCTTGTGGTTTCATGTCCATGCAGTTTCCTTTTTCCATGTTTTTGCTCATGCTGCTTTTAGACAGCCATGATATTTTTCCTATTATCTTGCCCAGGAACAAACCTTTCAAATCCCATCTTAAAAAACTACCTTCCCCTTGACACGTTCTTTTAAATACACATTTCCTCGCCCCCCCACCAGATACAATCTCTTTCCATAATACATGTCTCTCTTATTTATTTACTGATTCACCTCTTCTATTGGATTTTAAGGCACTTAAAAAGTGCCATATGTCTTCACAATGGTAAGCACAATGACTGGTGCATAGAAGGATTATAATATGTGTTTATGGGATTGAATTGAATAATTTGTTGTACCTAAGGATAGGAGGAGTCCCTTTTAAACATGGATTTTCTTCATTTGTTACAATCAGGCTATAAGATATGATGGAATAACTAGGAGCATATATCTGTAGGAATCATAATACTTTGCAGACAAGAATGTATTTTTGTTTTTTTCATTTAATAAATTTTCTTGCAGTTTTTGTGCTCATCTATCTTGTTTCTTCTTTTATCTACTATCTAAATCTAGAGGGTGTTTTAACATTGCGAGCAAAACCTCCACCCGCTGATGAATTTATTGACTGTTTCCAAAAGTTTAAACAGGGATTTAACCTCCTGGTAAGTGAAAGTTTTTTATATATTATTAGTAGAAACAAATAAAAAAGATTAAAGTCTAGCCAGGATGTTCTTCATTAATCTAAGGGATTAAATTGTTCTCAAAGATTTAAATGTATGTTTTGACTTGTATTTAATTAGAACTACAAATTGTAAACATGTATATCTAAGAGACTTGGTAAAAAAAATTTGATTCCTAATATTTTTTTTTAAACTAACTTCTCCTAATCTAACTCTTGCCATGATGGTCAGTCTACTAAAAGTGAAGTGAGTGGTAGAGAATTCTTCCTTTGTGTGTTTTGGACCTTTTTGAATGTCTTTGTTCTGCTGGAATACATCTTTAGTAACACGAGTTGTAAAAATTTCTTGATGTTTTAGGCCAAATTGAAATCTCATATTCAGAACCCCAGTGCTGCAGATTTGGTTCATTTTTTGTTTACGCCATTAAATATGGTAAGTTCTTTTTAATTTAAGAGAATACTCAATCTTAGTATGTTTTGCAATCCAAATTGTCTGTCTGGATTATCTAAGCTTTTTATAACCTCATATGAGTGCTATTTCCCTTGCCATCTATGTAAATATTAAGCATGTAGAATTTGAGAGCTTAAAAGAACCCAAGAAACTGTCTAGTTCAAATGCCTTACTTTATAGATAAGGAAACCGATATCCCTCATAGAGCTAAGGAAATGAAAAGAAATAAAGATTCATTGGATACCACTGTTTCAATATATGCTGTTATACAATATACAGTGATTTGAACAATGTCAGAGTTTTTATTCTCATAAAATAGGCTAGTCATGAGTGGTCCAGGCTTGACTGGAGGCTTTGCATCATGAATTTGTTCAGATACCCAGATTCCTTTCATAAAGGTATTCATTCATTTTCAGGGCTGTCTCTGATTCAAGTCATCATTTATTCATTTATTTATCTATTCCACAAATATTTATTGAGAGCCTGCTATAGTAGCTTATCAGTAACAAAATAGACAAAAATTCTTTCCCTCTTAAAACTTAGAGGAGCATAAAGGAGCAGCCAGTAACCTAAATGCATAAACAATACAGTTTGCTGAAAAGTAAATGCTATGGAAGAAAATTAAATCAGGGAAGGGAAATTGGAAGTGCTCAGTGTGCATGCATGTATGTGTGTTTGTATTTGTAATAGTATTGAATTTAAATAAGGAGGTCCTGGATGGCCTCATTGAGAAGTGTCATTTGAGCAAAGGAAGTGAGCAGTGAGTCATGTGAATTTCTGAGTGAAGAACATTCCAGACAGAGAACAACTAATGTCAACGCTCTGAGGTACTAACATGCAAAGCATGTTCTTAGAATAAGCAGATATCTTGACTGGAACAGACTGAAGAAGGAGAATATTAGAAGGACATGAGTTCAGCCAGATAACAGGAGGACATTTGTTGGACCTTATAGGCGATTCTGAGATCTCTGACAGTTGAAGGATTTTCAGCAGACTATGGAATGCTCTGGCTGTAATGTTTTGAAACTTGGGGGAACAAGAGGTCAGGAGGTCAGTTGGCTATTAAAGTAATCTAGATGGTTTTTTTATGGTACTTGGACAAAGTAGCACTGGAGCTGGTGAGAAATCTGATGGAAGCCACAAGATTTGTTGTTAGATCAGATGTGGTATACAAGAACTCTACAAGCCAAGGATATCTCCAAGGTTTTGAGCTTAACCCTGAATGATGGAGGAAGATCCTTCTGGGCAACTGGGAACAGCATGTGCAAAGACACAGAAGCATAACACATTGCGGCATGCTCAGAAACACCTGGATAAATGGAAGGCAATTGACTCTTGATCTGAAGCCACTCAAAAATCCCCATTCTTCTTGTGCCATATCTCTGGGAAAGTGAGATTTTTCTGTAAAACATTCTGGTTTCTGCTCTAGGAGATAACAGCCATATCTTTAACCAGGAAATAGCCCCTGAGAAGGAAATTTGGAACAGGTTTAGACTACTTATTATTTTGCTTTATCAGAGAGTTACATCTGTTTGTTTGTTTCTGCTAGTCATTAAATTTTCCATATTATATTAGGGCAGTTTCCTAGAATTACATATGGGAGGATATTTCTTATGATAGCTCTATGTCTGTATGTTTCTCTATAGTCTTTATAGTATGTCTCTGTAGACACAGCCATTAACTCTTAATGTGAGCATTGTTTTCCCTATATCATTCCTTTTTAGAACCACACTTTCAAAGTTTGGCATAATAGATGTATCAGTAGATATACATATAAAAAATTCAGATTGGTAATCTACCTGACTTAGAATTCTCTGGATAGTCATTAGTATTTTCCAGGGAAAGTATATCATGTACAGCCAACAGGCAAATGCTGTGAAATTTGCTTAGCTGTTATCTTTTAATTGTAGATTATTAGGCACCATTGGGCAGAATAAAGACATTTGGCAAAGTGCTTTTCATTCAGTAGTGCATTGCCCAGCATCAGAATTTAATTTGTATATATATAAAACATTCCTTGTTTTTGGCATGGAATTTTGTTTACACATTTCAAAAACACAAAAGTGGTCATCTTGTTTTTTTTAAAATGATTTAATTTCATTTTAGGTGGTACAGGCAACAGGAGGTCCTGAACTAGCCAGCACAGTACTCAGCCCTCTATTGACTAAGGATACAATTGATTTCTTAAATTATACCTTCAATACCGATGAACGGCAGCTGTGGATGTCATTGGGTGAAACTTGGATGAAAGCCAGGTAAACATATAGGAGTTTAACATTTGATAACTGTAATGTTTTATGTTTTGTTCTGCTTATTACATGGATTCAATGAGACATTTATTGAACCTTCTTATTTTTGAAGGGCTGGGTATTATACAGTGAAAACGTGTCAGCACTTAAAAAGTTAGAAATATAGTGGAGGAGATTGAAGTGTATGTAACCTAAGACGTAATAAATATTAGGGGTGAGTCATAAATAAAATGCCATTGGAGTGGCAAAGTGAAGCAGTCAGGAAGAGATTCAGAGAACAGACTCATTAGCTTTCAAAAAAAAACTAACATAAAATTGGTGTAAAATAATACTAGCAATTATTTATACAGTTTTTATACAGTGGCTGCTAGACACTCTTCTATGTCCTTTATATAGAAACCGGTTTTATCCTCATGTTACAGATGAGGAAACTGATTCAAGGAGGGTCTGTAATTTGTCTACATTCACAACAACTTGCAAGTGGCAGAGCTGAGATTTGAATTCAGGCAATTGACTCTGGATTCAGCATTCGTAGTACTAATTTGTCTTTAGGAGGATGAGTAGAATTTTCACAAATACATAGCATAGAAAGAGCCTTGCTGGTAGAGAGAGAAACATGAGTGAAAGCATGAAGCAGGAAGGTCTAGAGAATAAAGTGTGAGTATGGCTTTAGCTGGAATTTAAGTCGGGGGTCTTTGTGAAGAAACAAGAGTGGAAGGCCAGTTGGTATTAAATCAGGAAAATGGGTGGCCAGGGTGGGGTTATGACAGGCTGCCAGTGCCATACTAAGGAGATGGAACGTGGTTCTTCAGCATGAGGAGAACCATTAACTTTATGAATAGGAGTGTGACATAATCACATCTGTGTTTTAGAAGGGTCAGGGTGGTAGTTGAGTGTAGCAAGGACAAGGACAAAAGTAGCTGGAGGGAGGAAGGTACCTTGGGATGTTTGTGCTATAGTAGAGATTCCTTATGAATCACTAGTCTCCTCGACTGAAATAATTGCAGTGGAAATGAAAAGGAAGAGGGGAAAATTTTAAGAACTGCATACTTGGCAGTAAGTGATGATGGACGACAAATCATTAACAAGAGTAGCATTAAAGTTTGCCAATAAAGACGAGTTATAAAAATGTTTCTAATTTTGTGATATGTGAATGAAAAATTTCCTTTCCACATTTACCTAAATCTGTTTATTTCTCACTACTTATGGTAAATCATTCAGTATGGCCACTCAGAATTTTGTCTTCCTGATGATTTTGAGTGGATTTCTAAAAGTACTGGCCCAGTAATAATTGTTTTCTCCTTCCTTTCTCTTTTTGAATCATATTCCAAAGTACTCCCTTATTTTTTGGATTTTAGCAATTTGCTTGTGTTGGAATGTGGTTTACACTTTACAGTGCTTATCAAGCAGAAAATTCTTTAAAAGCACTGAAATCATTGATTTATATTGGAAATATTCTTTCAATTTGTTTAGTTGTATATTGTAGCATACAAAAGCTAGTTAAATAGATTCCTTAAATCTAGTAGATTTAATAGAGTATTTTTTTTTCTTTACCATCTATTTTCAGCAGCCTGCAGTATTGGCATTCCTTTGTTCTTCCTCATGCAAAAATATTTTTAAATTTGTACATTCAGTCACTGTTATACACTCTAGATATTCTTAGATTATACCTTCTCAGTCTTTATCATCTATCTTTCCTTCTGATTTCATTTGAGTATGGTTTTGTGATAAGGTGGAATCTTTTTATTTTTCATATGGAGCTTTTAAAATTTATCAGATATTTTAACAAGTAGTTCAACTCTTTCATTTCTTTGTTGGGTCCTACCTCAAATAAGGGACTTAATCTCCATTTGAAAAATACAGTAAAAAGAAATGTAGTCTTACTTCTTCATGTGGGAAAAATGGTCATTTCAGATCCTAATTGTTAATAGTATTAGGAAATTGATGTACAGATTCAAAATCTCATAAAGATGAAAAGAATCATGAAGGCACATAATAATCTGAATAAAATGGCTCATTTCATTATAATAGAAATATATCAAAGAACAAAATCATGTGTGAAGGAGAGAAATTGTAACAGAAATGAAGCTGTAATTTCTATCCTAGTTATCTTTGTGGTTTTGGAGTGGTTAGGAGTGGTTAGACCTGTAGAAATATGTCTTTCTCACTTGAAATCATTAAATAGTGAATGGTTAATGGTTATGATTACAGATGAGTCCTAACCTTGTTTTTCTGATTGAAACCTACCTGATACATTTAAGTTATAAACTAGGCCATCTGTTTCATTTTAGGCGACATAATTATGCAATAATAAATCTTAGGAAGATGTTAGGAACATACTGGGCTGTTTCCTTTTTGAAAGACATTTCTGATATTAGAAGGCTTCATAATGATAGGAAGGGAGTAAAGGAAGAGATAGGAATATGAAACTCCTTTAGATAGTAGAGAAATTAATATTCTAAATACTTATACACTTTTCACTTCACAATCCCCATGCAATTTTTTTAAAAACATCTATACCCATGTTGAAGAATTGAGTTTTATGGATAATTGAGGCAATGTGGTGAAAATACATGGTGCATCAGAATTTAGACTTCCTTTTGACTTCATTTTATTGTTCTACATACTGGCATAAACACATTTATTTTCTTTTATTTTTTGGATGGAAGGAGGACAGATTAGACGTGTAAAGCTTTGGGTTGTTTTGCTTTTGTTTGTTTTTGTGGCCAGCCTTTCTGAAGATACTTGTGAGCATAGATATGTTTCTTATCTTTATTTTATTGTTTATATATTTTAATGTCCTCACATAGATCAGAGTGGCCAAAAGAACAGTTTGTCCCACCCTATGTTCCACGGTTCCGCAATGGTTGGGAGCCCCCAAAGCTGAACTTCATGGGACCACCAGTAGATCAAGATATGTATCAGCTGGCTGAGTCTGTGGCAAATGTAGCAGAACATCAGCGCAAACAAGAAATAAAAAGATTATCCATGGAGGTGAGATTTATTTCATCACCTTTGTACAGAGTGCAGTAATCAGTGTGTTCTCCTGTATTTCTGATAGTATGTTTTCATTTTATTGAACTGAAGATTGTTCTTCATTGTCCTCTCCTGCTGTTCTAAGTCACCTTTCTAGCTCAGCCATTTTTTGGTGTGTGTGATAATGATTGCTCTGTTTCCCCATAAAGCCCAAACCCAGTCCCAGTGATTCTGTTAAAGCCTGTCAGCCCTCACCCCTTCCACTTATGCCACTGCTAGCCTCACTCTGGAGATTGTATATCTTTTAGAGTTTGCACTTTCTCTCCTTGTCCTTCCATTCAACTTATTTCTTTCTATTTTCCTCTCCCATTCTCAGACCCTCAATAAAGTCTCCTGAGCCTACTCTAAGTCAGTGGCAAGCAGCACTTTCCTGAAAGCTCCATTTCTTTCTTCTTCCTCAGTCCTAAACCTCTGGAGTTGTATCAGCCAAATCTTCTCTTGGACCTCAGTCCCCAGACTCAACTGTTCATTTGTAACACTGATACGCTTTGAGGAGATCATAAAATTTGTTGTGTCTTTTAAGTATTTACTAAGCTTTAGAATCTAACTTAATTGGGGACAGATTGAGGGAATGAAACTGGGTGGGTTATCTGTTCACAGTCCTGGAAATACTTGTTCTATGGCTCTTCTTATTCTGTCAGAAAAGTGAACTGAACATTGATTAAAGCTGAACCAAACCCAGATGGGATGATCAAAACCTGAGGAATTAGATGAATCAAATATAGTTAGAAGGAGAAAAAGTAAACAATGACTAGTCCTCCTTGCAGTCCTTTTTTAATTCTCAGACTATGATGGGTACTTATGATATGGGAAACATGATCTGAAGGAATGAATTAGCAAACCATAGTAAAAAACACCTTGTGACCTCAATTTTAAGTAGAAACATCATCTAAATTGAATTTCTTAAAATCGTTCCCTTGGGGGCTAGTTTCTTGATAATAACAATAACATACCAGAAGATTGGCTTATTTCCTGAAACTTTAAAAATAAACAAACATACTCCTTTGAAAATAACTTTTTAAGTATATTTTTTCTTTCTTCTGGCTGCTTATAAGGGAAGAGGTGTATGCCATACCTGCCCTTCCCTCTAAATGAGTGATTAAGAAGGTGACTTCACAGCTCTGGGAGTTGGTTGGCAGACGTATGTCCCTACTGATATTTTATAGCTTTGCCCTCATAGCTATGAATTTTCTTTCCTCTTAGAAGTCAGCTCTTTTAGAGGGGAAAAAATGTAATCAAATGTGAAATTATGATACCTTTGCTGTTACTATAGTTACAGCTGACTGTTTTCAATCATAAAACTTTCTAGCTTACACTCTTCATGTCTTAAATAGGAAAATAAACCCACATTTTAATATATGCCTCAGAAATTACTTTTGTGAGGTTTTTTTTCCTATTTTTTTTTATTTAAAGAGAATAATATGTTCCATGCTTCCAGTAACTAAATTTGTCTACTCTCACTGAATAAGTAACTTAAGAAGGGAAATTATTGAGAATCACTCTTGTAATGAATTTATCATTTTCCTGTAGAAAACCATTTCCCATTTTATAATTTAAGTACTTATTCACAGGTTTAAAAAAACGAAGTGAAAAACGCCTGCTGTCAGTTCTAGAGGATTTCATGCCTTGAGATTTTGCTGGAAAAGAGGCTAACTAATCGTGATTTAAAATGCATAAAAAATGCAATCACCCCTAGAGGAGAAATTTTATTGTACTTTATTGCTGCTATAATAAGTATATTTAGGGCCAGTTATGGTTAATTCAGGATCTCATGATTTTGTTTAGAATTGAAAGATGTAGACAATGTGGAGTGACAAATATGGATGGCAGCACTCAGCTTCTTTACTTCCTCTCAACCAGGAGCAGCCTTAGACAAGATCATGTATTTGTCACAGTTACTCATTTGTCAACATTTCTCTCCTCCCATTTAATATTCCCAGTCACTTATGGGGCCTAGTGATTTCATACTGGCTGACATCCCTCTGGACAAAAAATGCGGAAAACAGGGGTCATTCTAATGGTTTTTACATTTCTTCCTTTATAACTGCTTTTAATCAAAATTCGCCTAAACATTTAGTGTCTCTATCCTAGGGAAATGATAAACTGAATTTATCTGAGTTAAGTGTCTCAGATTAACTCAGACACTTAATAAATAAACCATGGTTTATTTGTAAATGGTTTATTTGTAATTGTGTTTTAAGTGTAGTGTCTTAATACATATTTCAGAGGAGTAATAAAAGATGGGTATTTTAACATCAACACTTGTCTAGTGAGGACATCCCACCTATTTTGTCCATGGATAAAATCAGCTCTACCCCTCCAACTTTGCCATTAAGATGAATTACGGTAACTGTGTATCTAAGAATTTTCTAAAACAGTGCTGATTTAAAATATTTTACTCCACTGAGTGCATAAATTATTGAAGTACCCAATAATGACTTCCAATGCTTCATTATCTACCATGCATCTCCTAATATACCTCATTTTATATATAGAAACAGTACATGAACTTTAGATAATATTTTTTAGGTTTCCCACCCTCCTAATCTAAGCATGTGGTCTTTCTAGCTTTAGAACCATGGTGCTAAAAGGATGCATAAAACTCATAACCTCCTTCATGGCACCCAGTTGGCTTATGTCTGAATTGTGTTCATTGTGAGAAGAAATGCCTCCCCTGTTTTCTTATTCTGGACTATTGAAATATATAGATGTGCCTTTCTATTTTTCCCATACCAATAAATATAACAATGTATATAATAATGCTGCCAGTTCTTTAAAACTGAGAATAGTGTTCTTTCTACATAGAAAGAGAAAAATGAGAGGTGGTATAATTTTCATGCATGGAGTTCAGATTATTTTCATGTTACGTATTTGCTTGGCTAGAGAGGCCATAGTCTGTTACTTAAAAAAGAGGAAGGGCTTAGGTGTTTGTTTTATTTTAACCAATTTTATTTTATCCAAGCTGTTAAGCTCTGCCTAATACCCAAATCACCTATTATTGAAAATTCCAATGAAGGAATTTATGGCTTTTATACCTGATTATTTTCAAAATTAAGATTTAATCTTTGCACTAATGACTTTTCTTATTATAAGTAGGTGTTTGATAAAAATATATCACTTTCATTTCATAATTGAGTAACATAATATACAATCACTTGAAAATGAAAACTGATCACAGTATACTGGAGACAGGCTTGCTGACAGATCTCAGTGTTTATTCAAATAGTATTTGTGTTTCTTTGATCTTTTTCCCTCTGTCTTTCAGCAATCCAGTATATCTGACTATTCTTCAGCCGATGGGTACCCATTCAATAACAACAATTACACAAGAGGGCCCCATCTGGACCAAGGGGAAGCTGCTGTTGCTTTTAAGCCAACTCCAAGTCACCATGTAGATAGGTAACATTTAATGGGCCCTATTTGGGTTGCTGTGGATAACTGTCTTTGCTTTAGTGCTGACAGAGATGGCAGTGTCTACACTGTCCACTACTTCTTTAAACTCTCCATTGGTTAATTATTTAGTAACATTTCAGTTATTCCCTCATGGAACTGGCTTTCATGAACAGAAGATGTCTGGACCTCAAGTCTGGAATTCTCACTTAGTGCAAATAACTGATGACTTTCCCTATTTAAAAAGATATTTCTGACAAAATATGTGAATTAAGGAGAAAAAAGGAATTGTTTTGAAACTTTGCATTAGTTTGTACCAGATAGTCTCTAGTAATATATCTTTAAAAAAAAAATTCCGTCTTTGCCATCCCCCAATACAAGCTGTCCTTTAAATAGAAATGTTTAAATTAATTATAAACCAAATATTTAAGCTGTTCAATACCTTATCTGTAATTCTTCCTATTTCATCTTATTTTATTTTATCTTCACATTCCAGTTTTGCATTTCATTCCTTTTCCCACATTTTTACTCTTAAAAAAAGTTCAGTGTAGGCAGAAATGGAAAAGTGGGATGGCACAGACAGAAAGGAATTGGGATAGGTTCACTTTTTCAGTCTTTTCTAGCCACTGCAAGTGAATTTCATGTGGAGGACACCCATATGCCAAAAAGAGAAGTGGATAAAATATTGATAGCACAAATGTGTGAGGACAGTCATTAAAATGAAATGGAATAGAGAACTTGCCCTAGACCTTTCCTACCTCAAAATCTTGCTTTTAACAAGTGTTGCATGCTGTTTATTTCTTTCCAATATACTATTTCTTAATAGCAAATGAAAAAAGGTGAGATTCATTTATTTTTTCTTTTTTGCCAGGGATACTGACAAAGGTAATGCTTAAATAATATTTGTGGAAATTATGCAGGTATTACTCTAATATACTAATAACATATTAAATTGAGTTCAAAGAAAAGGCAACAATGAGCCATATGTTTTGAAAATGCCAACATATGAAAGCTGGTTTTATATTACACAATCAATTTTTAGTACAGGTGTAAATCAGTTTTGAGGTTCAAAAATTATTTAATTGAAAAAAATTATTTCATTGAATTCTTCATGACTAACTCATTGCTCATCCTAATATTTCACTTTTCCTTTCCTTCTCTCTTAGATGTTAATATTCTAGAACTGATTTCAGATGAGTCCTTTCTTTCTTTTTGTTCTATCACTCTACTAAATAGGAATGGTTCTCTTCAGCTTAGTAGCCAGAAAACCACTTGAGTACATTTTTCACATGTGTTCAGTTAGTAGTATATATTGATACCAGAGCACTTGCTTCTTTTTAAGACTAACACATTGTGGGCACTCAGAACATGTTTGTGAATTTATTTGGCTGATTAATTGAGCGAGTACATGGTAGTATATCTAGCATTTAAGAGTGTTGACTACTTCTCTGTCCTTCACCCACAAATATATAAGGTATAAATAATATTACTGATGGAATAACCTTATGTCATTTATTTTAGGATGCTTATCAAAAAATCCTTTAAAAGTTTACCTTGATCTTTATGATCTTTATAGAATATTAGGGGACTGTGCATCTGGTTTATTGATTTAGTTCTATCTTTTTTCCCATCTGCTTCCAAAATGGATTCAAGCAGTTCACTTTAAGTTATATGCACAAATGTAATGTTAATATTAAAATTAAAAATAAAATACCAAATTAAGAAATTAAGAGTGAGGATAAAAATTAAAATTTATGAAATGTAAGGGTTGACATTGTGTTTGAATTTCAAATTCATCTCTGAAGTTCCTCGCTGTCAAGCAGGAAGAGAAATATAATCATGTTATCATTAGCAAAAGGAAGAATTATATGTCAGTTCCTTAAAATAAACAGTGCTTTCCTACTGCTTTTCCTAAATTCTAAAAATTATATATCTATTGGAACTTTATATAGTGCATAATAGGTTAGATACGTGACATTATTTTTAATATTTCTTTTTCCTTATTTACTGAATGCTGTGGTAAATTTCATAAGGTTTTTTTTTAGTACCCTGTGATAAATAGAAAGTATAATTTAATGAAAGAAATTCGGTGAAGAGATTTTCAAGTATAACCTTAGGAAGGTCAAAATTTAGCCAGAGGAATAAAATTTTTTAGAAATACATTGAATGGTGGGTAGATTGCATATTTCAAAATTTAGCCAGAGAAATAATTTTTTAAATACATTGAATCATGAGTAGATTGCATATTGCGGTTGTCTTCTTGAATTACATCTGTATTAGCTAGGATCCTCTAGAGATATGGAACTGACAGTAAATATTATGAGATTTTTTTCTAGGAATTGTCTTAAGTGATTTGGGGCGTGGGCAAGTCCAAATTCTATAGGGCGGTTTGCTAGCTGGGAACTCCAGAGGAGGTTTATGGCGAATTCCCCAGGAGAAGCTGGCTGGCTGAAGTAGAGATGAAAATTCTGTCTTTTGACTGTTGAAATCATCACTTTTCCTTTTAAGGCCTTCAGCTGATTGGATGAGGAATCTCTCAGTGTTGAAGGCAATCTCCTCAGTTGACTGTAGATGCAATCAATATAATAATGATTTAAGTCCACAAGATATCCTCACAGTAATAATTACACCAGTGCTTGCTTGAGCAAACAACTAAACATTATAACCTGGCCAAGTGTACACATGAATTTGACCATCACACCATCTCTCAGCTGGGTTTAATAGGAGCTGGATAACTGATAAACACCTGGAGCATTGATAGAAAATTTCCTATCATTATTGCAGAAGCTATCTGAAAGTTCTGGTCTGATATGAAATACACAGAGGTTTGCAATTAGTTTTTATAATAATTATTATTTACCAGAAACTCTATTATATGTCAGGAATACAGTAGAATGTATGAAATACAGTCACTAGTCAGTGAAATAACTGTGTCATTAGATATCTATTGAATTTAGATCCCTCCCCTTTGATGGATTATAATTCACTATTTTTCAGAAGTAATTAAATGTTTTAGAGAAGTTCTCAAATTATTACTACTCTCCACATTTCCATGCTTTTTAAATTGGCTATCTCAATAGATCTCTTAGGAAACTTTGGTTCATTTCAAAAATTGTGGTAGTACATATTGTACACTTGCTTCTGAGACATGCAAGATAGCAGAGACCTCAAAGAATACTGCAGCACACTTTTTAAATTTTTAATTTTAGTAACTTAGATACATTCTAAAATTTCCCCTTTTAACTACATTCAAATACATAATTCATTGTTGTTCATTACATTCACAATGTTGTGCCATCATCACAACCATCCTTTTCCAAAACTTTTCCATTATACCAAATAGAAATTGCACCAATTCAACATGAACTCCCCAGCCCTAACCCACCCCAGCCCCTGGTAACCTGGTTTCTGACTCTATGAATTTACTTATTCTAATTATTTCATATCAGTGAGATCATACAATATTTGTGCTCTGGTGCCTGGCTTATTTCATACAACATAATGTCTTCAAAGTTCATCCATGTTGTCACCTTTCAGAATTTCATTCCTTTTTATGGCTGAATAATATCCCTTTATATGTATGTACCACATTTTCTTTATCCATTCAGCTTTTAATGACATTTAGGTTACTTCCATTTTATAGCAATTATGAATGCTGCTGCTATGACATCAATGTGGAAATACCTGTTCAAGTTTCTGCTTTCGGTTATTTAGGGTATATACCTAGAAGCGTGATTGCCAGATCATGTGGTAATTCTGTATTTAACTTTGTGAGGAACTACCAAACTCTCTTCCACTGCAGCTGTACAATTTTACATTCCTACCAACAATGAATGAGTGTTCCTATTTCTCCACATCCCCTCCAGCACTTGCTATTTCCCATTTTTTTAAAGTACTAATCATGCTAGTGGGTGTGCAGTGGTATTTTATGGTTTTGATTTGCATTTCCCTAATGGTAAATGATGTTGAACATCTTCTAATGTGCTTATTGGCTATTTATTTATCTTCTTTGGAAATTGTCTATCCAAGTTTTTTGATCATTTTTAAATCGGGTTGTTTATCTTTTTGTTGTTGAATTGTGGAATTTCTTTATATGCTCTGCATATTAAACCTTTATCAGATATGTGATTTCCAAATATTTTCTCCTCTTCTATAGTTGTTATTGTACTTTCAAGATTTTTCTTTTGTTGCTCATGCTTTTGGTGTAAAGAAGAAACCATTACATAAAACCAGATCTTGAATATGCTTCCCTCTGTTTTCTTTGAGGAGTTTTACAGTTTTGATTCTTATATTTTGGTCTTTGGTCTATTTTGAGTTCATTTCTGTATTTGGTGTGAGATAGGTCTCCACCTTCATTCTTTCACATATGAATACGCAGTTTTCCAGCACCATTTGTTGAAGAGACTGTTCTTTCCCCTTGGTATTCTTTCCAACAATCAATTGGTCATATATGCAGGGGGTCTATTTCTGAACTCTTAGTATGATTCCATTAGTCCATGTTTCTGTTCTTGTGCCAGTATCATACTGTTTCGGTTATGATTAGCTTTTTAATAAGCTTAAAAACTGAGAACTCTGAATCCTCTGATTTCTTTTTCCAGATGGTTTGGCTATTCAGGAACCTTGACCCTTCCATATAAATTTGATGATTGGTTTTACCATTTCTGGCAAAGCTGTTGTATTTTTTTTGTTTGAATTGTGTTGAATCTTGTTTTAGTTTGAAGCTGCCAGAATATGATACACCAGAAACGGAACAACTTTTAGAGAGGGAAATTTATTAAGTTGCAAATTTACATGTTCTAAGGCCTCTCCATGGAAACCATCTAATCAAAAGTTTCTACCCATAATTGGGTAGGTCACATCTCCATGGAAACAATCAAAAAGGTCTCACTCAGCAATACTGAATGAGAATTAAAGGACATAGTTTTTTGGAGGTGCACCACAGATTCAAACTGACACAAATCTGTAAATCATTTTGGATAGAATTGGCTTCTTAACAAAACTTTTTCTTACAATTCATGAACATAGAATGTCCTTCCATTTATTTACATCTTCTTTGATTTATTTTAGAAATATTTTGTAGTCTTCTGTGTACAAGTCCTTTATATATTTGGTTAGGTTTATTCCTAGGTATTTTATTCTTTCTGTTGCTATTGTGAATGGGTATTTTTTCTTGATTTCCTCTTCAGATTGTTCATTACTAGTGTGTGGAAACACTACTGAGTTTTGCATGGTAATCTTGTACCCCATCATTTTGCTGAATTTATTTATTAGCTCTAATAACCTTGTTGTGGATTTTCAGGTTCTCCTATATGTAGAATCATGTCATCTGCAAATAGGGAAAGTTTTCCTTCTTCGTTTCCAATTTGTCTTGCCTAATTGCTCTGCCTAGAACTTCTTATATGATGTTGAATGACAGTGGTGACAATAGGCATCCTTGTCTTGTGCCTGATCTTAGAGCTAAAGCTTTCAGTCTTTCACTATTGAGTACAATGTTAACTGTGGATTTTTCATGTATGCATCTTATCATGTTGAGGAGACTTCCTTCTGTTCCTTGTTTTCTAAGTCTTTTTATCAAGAGAATTGACACACAAATGCCTTTTCTGTGTCAATTGAGATGAGCATGTATGCTTTTCCCCCTTTGTTCTGTTAATGTAGTGTATTAGAATAAATGATTTTCTTACATTTGAACCAGTCTTGCATACCTGGAATAAATCCCACTTTATCACACATATAATTCTTTTAATGTGCTGTTGGATTCAGTTTGCTAGTATTCTGTTGAGGACTTTGCATCTATATTCATAAGGGATATTGATCTGTAATTTTCTTGTCTTGTGGTATCTTAATCTGGCTTTGGTATAAGGTATAGAATGAGTTAGGGATTGTTATTGGAATTGATTTGCTAGTATTTTGTTGTGTATTTTTGGATCTGTATTCATTAGGAGATCGGTCTGTAGTTTTCCTTTCTGATATCTTTACCTAGTTTTGGTATTAGAGTGATGTTATCTTCAGAAAGTGAGTTAGGTAGTGTTCCCTTTTCCTCATTTTTTTTGGATGTTTGAGCAGGATTGGTGTTAATTCTTCTTGGAATGTTTGGTAATGTTCACCTCTGAAGCCATCTGGTCCAGGGCTTTTCTTTGTTTGGAGGCTTTTGATTACTGACTCAGTCTCTTTCCTTGTTATTGGCCTATTGAGATCTTCTAATTCTTCTTGAGTTAGTGTAGGTAGTTTGTGTGTTCCTAGGAATTTGTCCATTTCATCTACGTTATCTAATTTGTTGTCGTATAATTCTTTATAGTACTTTCTTATGATCCTTTTATTTCTGTGGGGTCTATAGTAGTGTCCTTCCTTTCTTTTCTGATTTTAGTTATTTGCATCTTCTCTATTTTTTTTTTTCATTGTCAGTCTATTAAAGGTTTGTCTTTTCAGAGAACTACCTTTTGGTTTTGCTGATCTGTTGTTCTTTTTTTTTTTTTATTCCATATGTCATTTGTCTCCACTCTATTATTTGTTATTTCTTTCCCTCTGCTGGCTTTGAATTTAGTTTTCTCTTCTTTTTCTAGATCCTCCAGTTATTATGTTGATTCTCTATTTGAGATCTTTCTTCCCCTTTTTTATTTCAAAAACAGTTTTATTCACACACCATCCAGTCCGTCCAAAGTGTACGTTCAATGGCTCTTGTTATAATCATGGAGTTGTGTATTCATCGCCACATCTTTTTTTTTAATGTAAACATTTAGAGCTGTAAATTTCTCTCTCAGCACTGTCTTTTCTGTATCTCGTAAGTTTTGGTATATTGTATTTTCATTTTCATTCACTTCAAGCTATTTCCTAATTTCCCTTGTTATTTCTTCTTTGACCCATTGGTTGTTAAGAGTGTGTTCTTCAATTTCCACATATTTGTTAATTTTCTATTTCCCCCTCTCCTGTTATTGATTTCTAGCTTCATCCCATTGTGCTCAGAGTAGATATATTTTATGGTTTCAATATTTTTTAATTTTTTGAGACTTGATTTGTGACCTCATATGTGGTCTATCCTGGAGAATGATTCATGTGCACGAGAAAAGAACATGTGTTCTGTTTTTGCTGGATGAAGTGTTCTCTGTCTTTTAGTTCTAGTTAGTTTGTAGTATCATTCAAGATACTGGACTGGCCTCAACATACAGCCACCCTGGTATGTGTATAGAGTTTATTTGCTCCCTCTGGAACAGTGCCAGGGACCCACAACAGGAGTTGTGGCTCCACAATGCATCTGGAAGGAGATGTGATAGGGGCCAGCCAAATCTCCCAGAGTTTCTACTGTTTTTAATTTCATTTTCTTGTTTCTGCACTCATCCTATTGCTGTAACCACTTAACTGTTTTCTGGAATTTTGAGCAAGATGACTCTGCCAATTTCTGCTCATTTTTCACACATTTTATGGAGCATCTTCTTCCATCATCTTGGTCAACTGAAGTGAGACTCTTTTTTTTTTTTTTTTTAACTCACTGATTCAGATACTCAGAGACAGAGAGTTATTCTGCCCTTTGTATCATAATCTCAGCTCTCCATTATTGGTAGTGATTATTCTCAAGGTTGTAGGAGAGAGGAACATGGGGGAAGAGAAAATGATGGAAAACTCAAATTGTTTTCCTAAATTTTAAAGGTGGTTGAATATCTTTTATCTCCAAATTAAATATTTAAAAAGGTTAATATATGAACTAGATTAAAGTACAGCTATTTCAATAAGGATAGTTATGGAAGATGCATGAAACATAATAATAAACATTTTAAGTTTATTATTAATAATAAATGGTAGGTTTTTGGCTATGATTTCACTTTTTTTTCCAGCAATCTGTTCTTTAGTAACAAAAATAGTGATTAAGTAACACAACTTATAGGTTATATTTTTTTCTTTGTCCCTGTTCCCCTTCTCTTGTAAGTTAAGTATCTAAGTGGTAGCAAATTACTTATGATCATACAGTATGTTGTATACACAATTGTCCAGCAGACCTTGGTATGACTTATCATTCCAGAGAACCTTACTGGGTAGCAAAAACAATGGCTGCTTGACAAGGGGCAGGATAACCAAACAACTTCAGCCATTTTCTGTCTTTTCTCTTGTCGATATGTGTGAGGAAATGTCAGAGTGTAAATGGAGAGGAGATTGGAAGTAAAGAAGAAACCATTCAAGTTATTTTATTATTAAATTGTACAAAGAAAATAAAATTAGTGAATTGTTACTGTGACAGAGTTTTTGTGTTTTATGCATAAAAGTAATTTTCAATTTTGTCATTAAGTATATTAATGGTCATCTAATCAGATGAGGTATTTGGTTTTTAAGAAACTGTTCTTTTTCGGTTCTGATGTAGAGCCTGTATCCCTGTTCTTAAAATTGTATTAAGTTTATTGTGAGTTAATTAATTAATTTGAAAGTATTATCAGTCTTATACTTCATCAGATTCCATAGAGTATGGTATATTCCAGTACTTAGTTCATAACTTCTCTTGCAATTTAGGTAAGTGGGCAGAGCTTTCCTTGGAATCAATACCTAGTCAGAGTGTTTTATATATATATATGTATATATATATGTATATATCATTAATGAATTGGAAACATTGCTTGAATTAGTGAAATAAATATATAATTTAAATTTCCACTCTAGAAATTATCTTCAACCTCCTTTAATTTTATGAGAAATATTAATGAGCATTTATTGTCTTTATCTTAGTTCTTTCCTAGCAGAGATGCTAATGAACAAACTAGTATGTGTATTTAATGGACAAAAATCTATGTATTTGAAATCTAGATACGATTCATAATTACCTTTGTGATTTTGTATCCTTTAATTTTGTCCTAGCCATAGTTTGTTCATTTCAGTAGTAAGAACTCCAAAGTTTATTTTGGTTTTCATATACTGTGATTTTTAGGCTTCTACATGGGGTAAAACAAAATAATGAAACAAAACTGCCATCTAAATAAGTTGTCAGACTGTTTTTTTGGTAGGATTTAGCTTGCCTTAATGCTTTACTTCTATTTTCAGTTATTTTAGGAACAGCCAGCAAAATGATAATCTTGCTTCTTTCTTTTTATAGAAATTACGAGCCTCTCAAAACACAGAACAAGAAGTATGCCAAGTCAAAGTATGACTTTGTGGCACGGAACAACAGTGAGCTCTCAGTTCTAAAGGATGATATTTTAGAGGTAATTAAATTTTATTTTTAACATCACGACTTTTTTTTTTCTATTTTGTAAAAAATAACATATATACAAAAAAGCAATACATTTCAAAACACATCACAACAATTAGTTGTAGAACAAATTTCAGAGTTTGATATGGGTTACATTTCCACAATTTTAGGTTTTTACTTCTAGTTGCTCAAAGATACTGGAGACTAAGAGAAATATTAATATAATGATTCAGCAGTAATACTCATTTGTTAAACCCTACCTTCTCTCTATAACTCAACCATCACCTTTGATCTTTCTTCCACTCTTAAGAGGTATTTGAGCTGTGCCCATTCTAACTTTTTCATGTTTTCTGAAAGGGGCTGGCAGTAATATGGGATACGGGGATGGAACTAGTTGATGTTTTAGAGAGGCTGGTTCCTCTGCATTTCAGGACTTATGCTGTCCAGGGACCCATCTGGAGATTGTAGGTTTCTGAAAAGTTACCTTAGTGCATGGAACCTTTGTAGAGTCTTATATAATGCCCTAGGTGTTTTTTAGGATTGGCAGGAATGGTTTTGGTTGGGGTTTGGCAACCTATGATGGGTAGTAATGTCTAACCGAATCCCGTGTAAGAATGGCCTCCAGAGTAGCCTCTCGGTTCTATTTGAACTCTCTCAGTCACTGATAACTTATTTGTTACACTTCTTTTCACCTGTTTTGTCAGGATGGCATTGTTGATCCATGATGCCATGACCAGGCTCATCCTGGGAGTCATCTCCCACGCTGCCAGGGGCACCCTCACCCCGGACGTCATGTACCACGTAGTGGGGAAGGCAATGATTTCACTTGCAGACTTGGGCTTAGAGAGAGAGAGGCCACATCTGAGCAGCAAAAGAGGTCCTCCAGAAGTAGCTTTTAGGCATACCTATAGGTAGGCTAAGCTTCTCTGCTACATATATAACTTTCACAAGAGCAAGCCTCAAGATCAAGGGCTTGATCTCTTGACTTGAGTGTCCCTAATATTTGACACAGTACAGGGGCCCCTGGTGATAAAGTTTAATAGTTCCATTTTTTCCCCCCATCTCTCAAGGGACTTTTTGATTACCTGCTTAATATATTCTGAATTTATCCAAGATTATATTAAGCTATACAGGTTTAAAGGCCCTCATTCTTATTCTCGACTCCCTGTGTTTGGATTGTTTAAATGATCTATCCAGATGGGTTGAGTTAGATTATGTGCTACAGAAAATTTAGGGTCTGGACAAAAGAAGCCTTTCTTCTTTTGGTCTCAAAGAGTAGATGAGGTTTTAAAATACGGACAATGTCTTCCTTACTCCTGTATTCTGAATTATAGAGGTAACAGAATTGTATTTCTTTTATATTATTAATAAAATGGATTTATTGTATTCTTCATTTGGCATAGATCTAAGCCTTCCTCAAAGAAATGCAGAAGTTAAGTAGTTTTTCTTTAGGATTATTTTATTATTCCAATGATCCCCAGCATATTATAGATGCCTGTATCTATTTAGGAGGGGTAGCTACTTTATCTGTCATTTAGTTGTTGATGGTAGAGTTCTTAGCTTCTTTTGATGGTGAGTATGAGTGTCTACATGTTGTGCGCCCCACTTCTTCATAACTTTTAAAATTTAGGTATCAAAGCTGATTATCACTTCCAAATGTGATGTACCATAATAATATAAGAATAACATTTCCTTCTTTCTTTCCCAGTATCCCTTCTCAAATGTACTCAGTAATCAGTGAGCTAATGGTTTTGGAAATAATCTACCAAGACTCCCAAATCTCTTTCTTAGGTTACGTATGTCTTTTTGAATATGTGTGACAGAGTAGGTTTTGTAAAAAACTGACTTTAATACTTTTCCTTTATGTTCCAAAAATGGAGGTGAAGAACTTTCCAAGAGAGTTATCTTAATTATCTATAAACACTTCAGATAATGCAAATAAGTTATGCATTCTTGGTTGGTAATATGGACCTGTGGTAGATTCATCATAGTAACATCACCTCCTATGCTAGTAATCATAATTCTTAGTATAATAGCTGAGAATCATTCAATCCATAATATATTGATGCTAAGTCAACTTATCACAAATAAATTAGAAGTAAAAACAATTTTCAATTGATGATTAGAAATAAAAATTGAAAATCCTTCATAGATTGATTTTAGTACTAAAATGACACTATTTTCGTTGATGATGGCAGATCCTTGATGATAGGAAGCAATGGTGGAAGGTTCGAAATGCAAGTGGAGATTCTGGATTTGTGCCAAATAATATTTTGGATATTGTGAGACCTACTACAGAATCTGGATTAGGACGTGCTGATCCACCATATACACATACCATACAGGTAATCTTCTTAGGAAAACTTGATTTTTAAGAAAAATTCAGATTTATCTCTTAAACAGGAGATAAATACCTTTTGAGTATTAATTATTTTTTACTTTTTTTGAATAACTTTTTCTGGGGTAATTGGAGGACAGTGGTGAGAGACATTGGGAGGAATTATACCTTGTTTTATGATTTACTTCTTCATGAAATTACCCACAATGTTTAGCAGTAAGTGATGTCCTTGAATGCTATCTTTTCCAACTTACAGTATTTCTGACATTTGGAAAATAATATTTATGCTTCTTCATCATACTCATGGCCCTTCTATCCACCAGTGCTTCTTCTTGATGTAGTATGGCACTGAGGTAGTGGCTACAATGTCCACCAGTCCTTCCATCCTCATTAAACTTTGTTTTAGAGTCTATTAAATGTTCTGTCACTGACCAACTTTGAACTTGCACTCATCTCAGTTGACTCTACTACATGAGTATTTGTTCAGTTGGATTATATTTTCTCCTCTCTTGATTTTAAGATTTTAACATTTAAATGTACTTATGTACCTATATAGAGTTGGTAGGTCAGTGTCTCTCTTCTTGATATTTTGAGTAATTATCGAGGACCCATACCACATTTTCACGATTTCACTGACTCTTGCCATCTCATTCACCATAAAATCCAAATTCACTTGCTGTTGGACTCTTGGGACTTTTGACTTTCTCACAGAATCTCTAGAGACAGAGTGGATGTAGTCTTCTATGTATAGCTTCTAAGACTGGTGTGGCTTCTTTCCCCAGGAAGAATCTTTTAATTTTCAAGCTTTGAGCAAAAGATCACATGACTTTGTAATAATGTCACTAATTTGAGCATAAGCTGCACAGTATGTTCAGTGAAAGAGTTACTTTTCATGTCAGCTATAATCCTAATAAAATACAGATTTTCCAGCTTAACAACTAGGGTCAAACTCCTGCTGCCATACCATTTATAAAGTACTTTTCGTTCATAATATTTCAGCCTTATCCAGAGTGGCTTTTGGCCTTATCGGAATTCAAGGATCAAACAAATGTTTAAAATAGTTAATGTATGGTTTATATGTCTTCATACCTTAAAGTTGTGGCAGAGGAAATTTTATTTGCTGTTCTTATGCTTTGACTAGGCTGATCTGTGTTTATATGATGCATTTATTTTATGTTCATCATTTGTCATTAGCTGTTAATGCCGAAGAAGGAGTTTGAGTTATTCAAGGTATGGTCTACTCATGGATTTTTGAAGTGAATTTTCTAACTTAGTTTTTGATACCTTTTTCTTTCCTAAGTTCCTACTTCTCTGATTTTAAGATTTGGTTACCTGACATAACACCTGCTTCTCTCTTCATGTGCTTACCTGTGGAGATTTTGACCTTATGCCTTAAGCAGTGATAGAGTGTATACTTGACATGTATGTCTTAAACAGTGATAAAGGATATGCTGTTTGAACTATATGAACTGCTTTTAGTATTGACTCATAAACTGTAAGAAGCACTATTCACAAAGGCTGTGTCTAGTTACCTCATTTGAATAGAAACTAAGAGCTTTTATCTTAGGTGTTAAAAACAATTATCTGGGCGGGCAGCGGTGTGCAGTGGCAGAGTTCTCGCTTGCCATGCTGAAGACCTAGATTCGATTCCCAGTGCATGCCCACAGCAAAAAAAAAAAAGTTATCCAAGTTTGTTTTTATTTGTGTGCTTGGTTGCTAGGAATGGGCAAAATCTGATAAGACACTTAACTTGTAAATAATTTAAATTCTATGTTTTGTCTCCCCTCCCACATGCATACACACACACCTGAGATTTCCTAAAGAATTTAATCTCTCTTACCTTTTCCTGTGTACTGTTCAGTCTTGTCTTTTTCTGTAATTCTGATTCCTGGTTTGAGCCATAAGTTGAGTTTTCTGCTTGAAAGATTATTTCTGTCTAAAAAAATCTAAATACATTTCATACATAGGGAGAGTACTTTTGGAAAACATAAGATCTATTACTCTTTCTTCAACAGAGCTGCATCTTATTATTTTGTCAACTTTGGCACAACCAGGAAAGTTTTTAAGTGCTCACAAGTTTTAGCAATTTGTTTTGCTACTTTATGTAAATAGAAGCTTGTGGTCCTTGTGGGAATTGCCTGTTATGGCTGTTCCTTTAATCTTTTTAACACTATCTGACTGTCTTATGAAAATTTCGGGATGCATCTATGAATGCAGTGTTGCATGTAGAAATGTGTGTAGAAATTTAATGTGTATTTCTTTGTGTGAGTGCGGGTGTTTAGGTTAATGGCTCTACTTTTAAAAAAGTATTAAAAATAATCTACTTTTTAACACTGCTTGAAAACTTTGGACTGAGCTCAACAAAATCACCAAGATCTTGTAAAATTTTAATAGGCAAGCTCAACCATCTGCTACCTGCTAGGCATAAATCCTACTCTAAAAGGATTCCTTTTCTTTAAAGCATTTATGACATAAAACAATTAATAGAGTAGGATGAAAAAGAAAAAAGTATTCTTGGAGGTGCATGCCAGTCATACTTCTTTCTTTACAGCAATGTCACCTTTGTCTTAAAAATGGTTAAAGAAACAACTTCCAGCTGATTTCAGATTGCCATCATACTCACGTAGATTCAAACGATACTGTCCTAATTCATTATACTTTGCTGGGTTAAAAAAATCCAAAGCTATATAATGTATTATTCATCATTTCATTCATTTATTCCACAAATATTTATTGAGTCTCAGCATCTCATGCTTGATATAAAACAGATAGAAAGCGTATTTAAGCCTGTTACATGCAATCGTATCTCCAAGCCAGCTGCTGTGGCTTCACTTTTCCCTTCATGCTTGCTGTGCCAGCAGCAGGGATCCTCCCTCTCCTCAAAAATGGGCCCCACATTTCTTTACTTGTTTATTTAAATGCAATTTTATTGAGATATATTATATATTCACATGCCATATAATCATCCAAATTGTACAATCAGTGGTTCACCGTATCATCATATAGCTGTGCATTTATCATCACAGTCGATTTTTGAACATTTTCATTAACACACAAAAAAATTAAAATTAAAAATAAAAGTGAAAAGAACATCCAAAACATCCTGTACTCTCATACCCCCCCCATTGTTTATTTTTTATCTTTTTTCTTACTCATCTGTCCATATAATGGATAAAGGGAGTGTCAGTCACAAAGTTTTCACAATCACCCAGTCACACTTTGAAAGATGAGTTATTTACTCATCTCCAAGAATCAAAGCTTTTGGATTACAGTTCCACAGTTTCAGGTATTTCTTCTGGCTACTCCAATACACCAAAAACTGAAAGGTGTATCTATACATTGCGTAAGAATAACCTCCAGAATGAGCTCTTGACACCATTTGAAATCTTTCAACTACGAAACCTTGTTTCATTTCCCTTCCCCCTTTTGGTCAAAGAGGCTTTCTCACTCCCATGATGCCCACACGCTTTTCTGCCTTTCTCATCCATGCAATGATGTTAAAACTTTGAGGAAATGTAAAGAAGCTTCTAACAAAAACGTTCTAGGTTTCTATAATGTACCACAAAAAGACACCTAATGATTCATTGCCTAAACTTCCATCACACTCACAGACAGCAATGATATTACGAGGCGGATAAGGCCGCTGGTTAGTGCTCCTGCTGAGTCCCAGGTGCTGGTAACGCACTTCACAAATACTTATCTATTTAATTCCCACAACAACCTTGTGCAGTGGGCACATCTTACATATGTGGAAACTAAAGTACAGAGACTTGCCCACAGCTGTGTGAAGCCGGCATCAGAACCCAGCGTTCTGGGTCCAGAGCCTGTGTTTGATCCACTCTACTGTCCTGGAGAACAGTGCTGAGAAAAGGTTGCTATCTCTGTCCATATAAACATGTGTAAATACTTTAAGTGGCAACCTTTTCTTGTAACAGCTTTGTCATGCATTGTACTGGAATAGTTGATCTAATCAATACAAAAAAATAATCTTTGGAATTGGATTTTTGTCTTATTTATCCTTTCTTTGTATTTCATCAACTCTTTCAACTTTCTAATGATTTTGGAAAATAATCCAAATTATATAACTTCCCTAGAAAGAGGACATTTTTGTGGATGGTAGAAATAGGGGAATTTGATGTGAACTGTTTCCATGCAATATCTAGAAGTCACCAGATATTTTAAAAATTCACACAGTTATGTCTCTTATTTTTATACCCTCACATTTCCTGTGATTAAGAAGTATATATAAATAATAGCAGTTAGTAGGAGAAGGGCACAAGTACGGCCCTTACCTGTTTACCATTCACACACTTTTTTTCTGGAGATTCTGCTCTGATAGCAGGGATGCTAGTACCTGGCACCAGTAGAGGATAAGTGTTAAATTGCTACCTGACACCTTTGAGAGTCCAGGCTATTTAACACCTTCACATTTAGAATAATTTTTAACAGCCCTGTAAAGGCAGCCGTTCCCACTCAGTGTGTTTCCTTCGTGACTTCAACAAAGTTTTAAAAATAATTAAATGAATCAGGGAGGGAGGTAATAAAGAATTTAAGAAAATTATTTAAAAAAAAAAATAGAATGGAACCAAAGGGAAAGGGAAGTAAATGCTTATGAGAGATTATGAAGAAATGAAGACAAATGATATATCTTTTGATAATTTTTTTCTTTTGTACAGAATCCCAGGGTTTTCTTCGTAGTGTTTTAGCGGGACAACAGATGGGCATTCAGGATGCTTTCTCGCCTCCTGGAATCTGCTTGTTACATAAAGTTTCCTGATATTTCTTTTGACTGATTTCTAGACTTCTAGCACTGTGACTATTCATCTGCTAGAATTTGCCCATTTTCCCACATGGATTCTCCATCTCTATGGCCAGGGCAGAAACCAACCCTTCTCCCCAGATATTATTTCAAAGTTACCTAGATGCCTGATTAAAGATGTCTTTTGTACATTAGTTGATTATTAAGTCTATATACTTATTATTATAGATATTCTTACTCTTACAGGGACACAGTGTTATGTATGGAAAAATATTACAGGATTGAGAATAACTTATAATTACCAAGATCCACATACTTATTTTTGAAAGCCCCTTCATTATAGCCCTGTGAATTCAACAGAGAGTCTCCTGCTTTCTCTGCTTCTTAGCAAAAGACATTATGATACTGTGGGAAAAGCCCCAATTCGGGTACTGGTACATGCAGGTTCTAGCCTTGATTCTGCCACTGACCAGCTATGTGACCTTAAGGAAAGCATTTTTATTCTTCTGTGCTCATATTTTATCAGTTATGCAATGGGAGTGAGGTTAAATGTTCTCCACAATCCAGTCTAGATATAAAATTCTGTTGTTCTCTACATTTTAAATAGTCCTAAATTAAAAGTGAAAATATTTTCTCTATGTGACTACTAAACCGCTAGCACTACTAATTTCAGCCCATCTTATGAATAGTTCTGTTTTTCAGGCTCAAGTCACACATTCAGATACTGTTGCACAGAAAGTCACCATTTAACAAAAGATACCTTTTCATTTTGTCAGGACAACTTCCTGATAATATTCAATTCTTTAAAATTGGTGTTTTAAATTAATGTCAGAAGACTGTTTATCTGTCGGAGGCATGTTTCAGACAAGGACGGTTACTTTTGATTCTGCCTCATGTGTTGGCATTTTCTCAGATATTTCCTGGGAAAACCTGAGTAATACCCACTCTAAAATATACTTCACATTCATACGTACATACATATAAAGTAAGTTTATATATAAAGTAATGATCACATGTGCACAGTTATGAAATATTTTGTTTTGGCTGCAGACAAGTTCAAAGATAAAACTCACTAAAATCACACCATCATAGATATTTCCTTTGATAAAACCAGCTTTTAAACAAGAATGAGTTTTGCATTTTAATGCACTCTAATTGTATTCTTTTAAGGCTTATAAAATGAACCTATATTTTACAATTTTAAAGATATAATACTCGAATACACAAATAGTTACTACTGAAATATTCTACAGTCTTTATACTATAGTGTTTGTGCTGTGTATATGTTGTTTCCCATGGCTAATAAGAGTGGTAGAAATTAATTATATATTTAAAAGTTCCTTCATTGGTTGATTTTACTGTCAAGGTGGTTATGCTCATGTTTTCTGATATTTGGCAAGAATTATAATTGATATAACTTTAGTTCCCTCCCCTGTGTTAATTTTCTCATTTGATGTGATTTACTCCATTTTCCAAATAGCAATTACTTGGCGAGCTGTCAGAGGTAACCCACAGTCATTCCCTCCTGGCAATTCTTTTCAGTGTAATATTTTGGATTCAATCTTTAGACTTAACACCCTCCAAATGTTCCAGCTGTGCCTCATTTTCCACTGTGGAATTCCAAAGAGACCAAATTCAGAGTAGGTTACATTTTTGAGAACTGTTCCGTTTTAGTGACTTTGCTCTGCTTACTTGTATAATTTACCTTCTGAAGCAGCATCTCCATGTATCAGGAGCTTACCTCTCAAAAATTTCTTTAATCCTTGAGAATTTCAACTCATGTTTTAGTTGCTCAAGAAAAGTGACTCTTCAGGCTTAAATACCAGTGGGAAAATAAATTTGCCATGGTATCTGGTAATTCTGACTCCTTTCAGAGAAAGACAAAGAAAGAGAGATTTTGTTTTAAACAGAACTTTAAATTAGTTTATGAGAGAGAGCAGGCAAGAACTAGGAAGTGGTAGTTATGGTGCAAACGTGGGTCCACCCCAGGTTGAGCATCTGTACTCATCACTGCGGGGTTTCTGGGGATGTGGGGCTTTCAGTGCCAAAACCAGGAAAGCCCTGTGCAAACTGGGATGAGTGTATTAAGAGTTCCTTTGATTCAGGAAAGACTACAATTATGCTCTCCAAGGTTTCATAAATTGAGAGTATTGGAGTCATCAATTCCATATCTCCAACCAAGAAGAGCAGGAGGCAGAAGTAATGAAGGGAAGAGCAGTAGGTAAGGGGGTAGGGAAGATGGGATGGGACCTCAGAGTCAGTGCTGATTCTGTTTTTCCACGCCAAGAATGCCAATAAACCTGCTTCCACTGGAAAGCTGCCTTGGTTGCTATTTCAGAGAAGGAAGGAAATAATTATAATTATTCACAGAAGGGAAGTTTCCCCCCTCTTCACTTTAGGGATGAAAGATGGGACAGGAGAAAAGCATCAAGAAAAGGGGGAAATAATCCAAATGGGTATAATTTTTGGCCGAATTAATGAAAAACGTTGCTATGTTTTTTCTTTACTTCAATCAAATATACATATATATTTGCAGTGACAGATAAGTGAAATGATGCACAGAGCATTTGGTGAGCCTGCCTTCAGGCTTGATTGCATCAGTAGCACACACAGTGTATTCAGTTTTTCACAGTATTATTTGATGGACAACAAAATACTAACTCTTCTTATTTTCATGAAAGCAGAAAATATGAATCATATCACAGAATGCAGTGCTCATGACATTTTGTTTGTTTGTTTGAGCTTTAAAAACAATTTAAACTTTGACACTTTTGAAATCCAAAAGTGAAAATTCACTAGCCCATCATTATATCAGGTGCAGAGGATATTCTTGTAAAGGAACATTGCACATACATTAATGAAATGGCTTTGGTGTGTGCTAAGTTTTGAATTTTGATGATGTTTGCTGTATCTTGTTTGTTTTAAATATTGTATTGGCCCAAATATAGGAAGATTGTTTTTGAGGTGTGATAATGATTATGATGATACATTCTAATATATAATATATTTTCACATATTATTGCATATATTAGAAATGCTTGTGGGCCTTAAATGCTGAGGGGGTTAGCTGTCTCTATTTTTGTCCCATCTAACTCCATGGCTTACTCTCCAACTCTCTCCCTCTCTGCTTTTCTCCTTCCCCCTAACTTTCCCCTCAGATGAAATAGTTACAGCGTTATAAACTCCTCCCTCTTTCAGTCTCCATTCTTTCCTGTGTCACCCCCTTTCGCAGCTTCCCCATCCCACTGGTTGGTGATTGGTAGTTTTCAAAGAGACAGCAGAAGAGAACCAACTCTCCTTCCCATTCAGATTTCCACAGGTGTTAATTATTTACTGTGAAGGAGGCTATGATGAAGGTTGACACCACTAATGATTGAATTACAGTGGTATATGTGGAGGGGGTGGTATGTGTGTATTTATATGATTTTGATCTGTGGAAATTGGGAAGGAACCATCTTAAAATCAGTATTGCCTTATATTTGGGCCAATTTAGAACTTCAAAGTAAATTCTGTTGTAACCAAAGGATCAGATTATCAAAAGGCTTTCTTTTGTATTTATATGCTAATCTTAAATTATAGAATAAGGAAAATTCTGATAATATGGTATCTAAATTTTACGTCAGTTACAAGTCATTGCTCTGTATCTTTGATTCTACAAAGAAAATGTGCCTTTTGAGAATTTGGAGCCTATTAGAACACAGTTATCTATTAGTTGAAATATTTTGTTTAGATTTAAAATTTCAACTACTGTGTGCATTGGGAATATACACAAATACTGTTTTATTATAACCTAACAATCATAATTTAAAATGACTGGAAAGCATTTTATATTTTGGCATAACAACCTTTTTAAATACAAATTCCCACATGACCTGTTTTCCAATATTTTTGTTACTGTTTCATAAACATTTATTAAAAGACTATATGCACCATTTCTCTCACCACCATACACCCCAGAGCATCCCGTTTTAACAAAGAAAATGCCTAATGTTAATAAATTAGTATATAATGATGGAAGAAAGAACTATGACCTGAAGAAACACTTAAAACAAAATTTTAGGAGAACTTATTTATCTTAAAGCATAGCCCCTTTATCTACTGGAACACTGACCTTCTTAACAAATTACTTGGAAACAGCAGAACTAAACATCTTTAAATATAGAAAACATTTAAGATGAGGAGTCAGTGATATTTTATAATATTGACATTTAGACTTTCAATCTAATTAGAAATTATTATTAGTGAATATTATAAAATAACCAATTATTTTTGGTGTGTTCTGGTCTTGTGTGATTCCACATCCAAATCTAGTTTTCTTGACATTTATTACTATTACCAATACTGTTGCTATTTGATGCATCCTTGTGATTCTTTAAGTTACATTTTGACTTTTGACAAGTATGTAGAATATTTAAAATATGATTTTAATTATCCTTCCATGTAGGGTTTGTGAGGATATACACATCCACATACACACGTACACATCCCACAGGTACTTGCTCTGGTTTGCAAGTAAGTTAACAAATGAATAGCCAATAATGCTCTCTCAAAGTGTGATTTGTTTTCCCAGCCTAGGTTTATATTTTTTTTAATTTCAAATTATTCATCTTTTTATAGAAACAAAGGATGGAATATGGTCCAAGGCCAACTGATATCCCCTCTGCTCCGTCACCTCCTCCAACACCAGCCCCTGTTCCTGTCCCTCTTCCACCTGCCCCAGCACTTGTTCCTGTGTCAAAGGTACCAGCAAGTGTAACCCGTCAGAACAGCAACTCCAGTGACAGTGGTGGCAGTATTGTGCGAGACAGCCAGAGACACAAACAACTTCCTGTGGATCGTAAGTTTCTCAAGGAAGCAAAAATAGACAGTTTCTTCGGTGAATTAAAAGCACTGATAAGTAAAATGTTTGTTATTGTTTCTACTGGTGTTTTGGTTTGCTAATGCTATCAGAATGTAACATACCAGAAATAGAATGACTTTTTATAAAGGAATTATATAAGTTCCTATATGGCTATTTCTAGCCATAAAGATGTGTATAGTTCTAAGGCCATAAAGATGTCCATTGAGAGAAAGGCCTCAATAGAAAGATACCTTGACTCAAGAAAGGCCGATAGGTCTGGAACATCTCTGTCGGCTGGAAAGGCACATGGCTGACATCTTCTGGTCCTTTGGCTTCTGGTTTCAAACAGCTTCCCCAGAGGCATTTTCTTTCTGCATCTCCAAAGTTCTGTCTGTGTCAGCTCTGAAGCTTTTTCCAAAATGGTTCCCTCTTTAAGGACTCCAGTAAGTGACCCCCCCTTGAATAGGTGGAGACCATCTCCATGGAAACCACCTAATCAAAAGATCTCACCAACTGTTGTGTGGATCACATCTCCTTGGAAACAACTTAATCAAAAAGATTCCACCCAACAATATTGAATCAGAATTAAAGAACATGACTTTTCCAGGTGCACAACAGTTTCAAACCAGCACAACTGGTATTAAATATTGTTATACATAATAATAATCCTTTACACTTGGATGACACTTTGTAGGTTGCAAAAATTTTCGCTTAATTTTTCTCTCTCCTAAGTAATTCCTAACAGATAGGAAGTTCTCTCTGCTCTCTAATGTGTGCATTTCTACGCATAGTTCAATACATTTTGGTGATTGAGTGCAGACACTGGAGCCAGACGTACTTAAGTTAGTATAGTGAAAAATTACAGAAGTCATGCTACCTTAAGCAATTTAATAATCCTCTCTATACTTTGATATCTAAAAAGTAAGGAAAGTATTGGTCTCTACCTCATAGGATAAGTATAAGGATATAATGAGATAATGAATATAAGGCATTTGGATCAGTGGTTCTCAACAAGGGGTGGTTCCCCCACTCCCACCCCGAGAGGACACTTGGCAATCTTCGGAAAATATTTTAATTGTCACAACTAGAGAGAGACTACTCATATCTAATGGGTAGAGACAAGGGGTGTTTAGCAATATCCTAAAGTGTGCAGGACAGCCCCATGAAACAAGAATTATCTGGCCCAAAATGACAATTGTGCCAAGATTGAAAGACCCTGATTTAGACCAATATGTGAAAAACTGAATTAGACCAATATGTGACACAATATAAGCACTCATAGATGTCTGCTGCTATCATCCTCTTCATCATCATGATTTCTGCTCCTCTTCCCCTTATTTGCTAGTTTCATATTTACCCACAGTCACACTAGCTTAATAGAATCATCTGTTAGTAGCAGATTTTCTCAAAAATGCCCTCCAAATTCAAATTTCTTGTGATTTAGACTTTACTTTCATATTTTTCATAAGTTTAAATTTGATTTTTCATATGAAATATTTCTATGAAAATTATATTTAAAAGAAAGAAAAGACACTATGGCCAACTTTGGATTCTCCTTGTTAATATAGGGTTAGTACTATCCTTGTTAGTATAGCAGTATAGATAATTTAAAAACTGAAGCTAAATCCAAGATAATTTGCATTTTTTAACTTTGTAGTATATAGCTTTGTCTAATCTTCAAATTATGCTTTTAAATTTAAGTACATAAAATTACTTTGCTTTACCTATACTTGATATATAAAAATTTTTGGAAATTGCATCAAGAAGATATTTCAGTATGTTGAAAGTATTTGTACATATACATGTATATGTGTGTATGCATATTTATAAATGCACATATGCACAGATGCTTACACAAATAGAGGGCTATGTGTGTGTCTGTATATACATATCCATAGATATGTAAAGGGTATCTATCATTCTCTCAGTGATGACTTCTCCTAAGGCTCACGTTTTGTTTTTTTTCTCTGTATGTTAACATAATTTTACTATAGATGATCAAACCATTTCCATTTCTTTTAATACTGTCTGTGTCACTGGCAAATGAATGCCTCCTAACTTTTTCTTCATATTAAATCTCATCTCTTGACATATACATATGTTGAACTAATTATAGTTGAAATTGGATGCTTGAAATTCAAGTTAAAGACCGAATTATTGACTTTTTCACCCCCATTCTCAACTTGTTTTTTTCTCATCTTAGTAAATCATATCTCCATCTGCTGAGTTGTGGTGATTCCTAATAAATTAAAAAAAAATTAAAAGGATGCTACAACCATTACAGTTTAACCATTCTGGAAGTTCTGATTAAATACATTAAGCATAGCCTACTTTTATACATTATTTTCTTTCCCAAGGTATAGCCAATTTAAATACCTTTGTTATCTATACCCTTGCCTTACCAGAAAACTAAAGGAAAAGTGAAGTTTTGGGAAAGGGAGTAATACTTTCCATGCAGCAGAATTACTGCTATGTGTGTGTATGTGAATAAATACAATAAAATACAATGTGCTAGTGGATTTTTAAACATGGATTTTTAAAAGATTCCTATCTTTTTAAAGATGCCCAAGACATAATTTTAAAATGAGAAAATTCTATAAATATTTTTATTGATTTTCCTAAGAAAAATTTTTCACTTAGAAATAACTGTTCCTTCATTCTTACCACAAGTTTATAACATTTCTCTCCTTTGATACATCAGCACAGTAATCATTGATACTGTGAAACTCATTTTCCAGGCCTAGGATCAGAGTTCATAGGCATTCAGTCTCCATTTGGAACAGTCTGTGGGCTGGGACAGTTTGTTCTTTGTCCCATTCTGAGAAACCAAGAATAACCTAATGGGAAAGAAGCATAGCTAGAATTCTTTGAAAATAGAGAACTCTCCTGATAATTGTGACTCATCATTTTCATGTCTGTTTTCATAAGTAGAAAGATAGCATTTGATGTATAAAATATAAACAACTCTACCAGAATTAACAAGTGTACTTCTTTCTTTAAAACAATAAAATCTCACATTTAGTTATAAGGTATTACACAAGTAGAGTTGGTTATCAAGTAAATATATTTACCTTTATAAAACAAATATTTTCTTGAATGCTTCCTCTTGAGTACTTTTTCGGGGAATAGTTTTTCTGATTGAATATTGGGCTTTTCAACAGCCTTTTATAACAAGACAGGCATGTTTAAGTGTGTGTTTCTTGACAGCCGTATTTCTCTCAGAATATACCTATAAGGACTAAACTTCTAATCAAAATAAAATGGAAGTAACTGGAAAGAGAATACTCATTCATAAAAATGTTACCAAAAAGCCACGGACAGGGAAAAATGTCAGCATGTCTGCTTTTAAATCATAGTAAGGGGCAAGAACGAGACCCTTTTCACTGAATTGTAGCTGTGCCTTGCCTCAAAATGGTAGCTTGGAGCCATGTGTCATATAAGCTATGCAGATTGGTTTATCTCAGGATCCAAAAATGTTCCCTTTTTATCCGTTTTGAAGATAGCAATTCTTCAGTTGTTTTGAGTTTCTTCCATTTCCTTTGAAATGTTAGGCCTTTTATTTGAGTTTAATCTTTTCTAATCAGAAGTTTATTTTAGAAAGAGGTGTGAAGTTAGTCTGGTTGTTGTTTTCTAGAACATTGAAAATGAAATCAAAACCTAACAGCACTTTCCATTTCTTGGAAGAAGATTATGCTGTGGACTGGTGATGATCACCATAGTGTCTTCTCAGTTTGTAGATAAGAAAATAAACCTTTCAGTTTGGGGGATATTTTAAATTTTTATTCCTTTGAGATGCACTCATATGCTGTATGGTAAGATAATGTGGTGATATGAAAGTGTTTATATCTTTGTAGCATATAATTTAAATGTTTCAATCAATAGTTTCTCGATATTTTTTTCTCCCTCCCTCCCTTCCTTCCTCCTTTCAAATTTTTTTTGAAAAGGTTTCCTGAATTCTTGGGTATTAAAATAGACTGAAATAGTGATGAAATTTCTCACTTTCGTTTATTTCCCAAGGGCACCAAACACTTTCTAAAACACTCTCTCTGAAAAAAATTCGATTGACCTCAATGACCAGGTCATTACCACTTGCCAAGTTTATTGGTTAATTAGATTAATAATCTGGTCTTTGCTCTTAATCTTTGAAAGTGATATATAATAATGTAATACATCTATGTATTTTTAGACACACACATAAAACACATTTTTTCCCTGGCCCATACTTTCATTTCTTCCTCATTTTTCTCATAAAAGTATATTCATAAATGCATCTTTCCAAAGAAGCATAAAATTGGTAGGGGAGAAGAGCTCCAAGGAAAGCATTGTGGTTTAGTGTAGAGGGATCCAGGAGAATAGGGGAATTGCCTGTAGAGGTGGCAATCCTATAGGGCCTTTTATTCTAAGTAATTTAGATCACATGGTAACATTTTAAGCACAGGAGTTTCAGGATTTTGTACTTTAAAGTGTAAAGACTTACACTTTGAAAGTACCACTTTACCTGTTGTATTGAAAAGAGAATGAAGAACAAGATGTGGGATGATAGAGAGGGAGAATAAGGAGACAAATTCATAAGCTGGTGCTATGATTAGTAGCAATGTCTAGCTGAAGCTTGTGTGAGAGTAGTTTCCAGAGGAGCCTCTCAACTTGAGTTGAACTCTCTCAACCACTTATGCCTTATTTGTTACACTTCTTTTCTCCCCTTTGGTTAGGATGGCACTGTCAATTTATGGTGCCAGAGCCAGCTCATCTCTGGAAGTCATCCCCATGTTGCCAGGGAGACTTTCACCCCCGGATGTCATGGCCCCACGTAGCAGGGGAGGGTAATGATTTCACTTGCAGAGTTGGGCTTGGAGAGAGAGGCCACATCTGAGCAACAAAAGAGGTCCTCTGGAAGTAACTCATAGGCATAACTATAGGTACTAAGCAAGAAAGGCCTTATTTAAAGATAAAAGAAATAATAGCAAAATAATAGCATGCTTGTATGTTGATGAAATGAACCTATAAAGAAGGAAATTAATGAAGTAGGAGAATTAGGGGTGACATTGCCATCAAAATATTTGAGTAGGCAGAGGGCATGGGGCCTAGTGTACATGTGTAGGGTTGGCCTTAGGGATGTGGAAAAGAAGACAAAGTGTATGGGTAAAAGCACTGGTAGGTAAGAGATGTGGAGGGGAAATTTATGGATATTCTTTTAATTTTTCATTATGTTCAGAAATTAGGAAGTAAGATCATCAGTTTAGAGTAAGATTTAGGGAACAGGTGGAGTTCTGTGGAGAAGGTAGAAGGTATTAAATACTTGTCTAGGACATATCGGGAATTACGTAATCTAGGGCAGGGTTCTCCAACTTTGACACTATTGACATTTTGGGCAGGATCTTTCTTCGTCTCAGGGGCTCTCCTGAGCATTGTTGGGTATTTAGTGTATTGCTAACCTCTACCTACCACATGACAGTAGCATTACCCCCCTCCTTCCCCCCCAGTTGTGACAACCAGTAATGTCTCTAGTCATTGCCACATGTCCCCTGGAGTCAAAATTGCCCCGATTGAGAACCACTGACCTAAGGAGCTGTAGTATGGGGAGCATTAAGAGCCCCATCGATGCTCATGATCATGAATTTAATATGCGATTATTCAACGTGGCTGTGTTATATTCAGCTGCACAGGTGCAGTCACAGAATAGGCAGAAGTTAGATTTAACTGGGCCTGGGATTCTGCCAACTGAGTACAATGAAGAGAGAAGAGAAGAGCCAGAGAGTGATTTGAATAATTGATCATGAAATTTATACTAGGTGTGGATGAAAGTGAGGAAGGATGTAGGATCAATTGATTGCAAGTGCTTTTAAGGTCAAAGGATTATTGGGTTGGAGTTCTACAGGCAGTGACACAGGTTTAAGGCTTTTCAAAAATAACCAACTCTGCGTTTGTGTCTAGGAAGGAAATCCCAGATGGAGGAAGTGCAGGATGAGCTCATCCACAGACTGACCATCGGTCGGAGTGCAGCTCAGAAGAAGTTCCATGTGCCACGGCAGAATGTGCCAGTTATCAACATCACTTATGACTCCACACCAGAGGATGTGAAGACATGGTTAACGTCGAAAGGATTCAACCCTGTGTAAGCCTCTCTGGGAACACTTTTAATTCTGCATGGAAAGCATGCATTGTTTTCATTTTGGTTACAATTATGACTAAGATGTCATGATTGACTCTTTCAAAATATAAGAGCCCAAATTGTGTTTGCCCTGTACTCAGGAAATGACTGTCGCTGACAGTTTGCTAAAAAGAATTGGGAGAAGCAGTCATTTGATGGCCAGTGGGGACTATGTGTCTATCACTGGTCCCTAAGCACATTGTCAGCAGCCTTGAGGCCTGGTAGTTTTTTCGTCCTTCATCGGGTTTACATAGGGTCAGGCTATAGCTTTAGCTGAACTCCCCAGGCAATGCAGAACATGCAGGTCCTTCTCCTACAGGAAACTGTGTCTCATATGAAAAGTAGATAACATTACCTGTAGATTATAATTTAATAGAGTTTTTCCTTTATTCAACCCATGGTTGAATTTTATTATTTATAATCTAAGAATTTGTAAATATTTTATATGTATCTGATAAGATAGCTATTTGAATAATGTGTATTCAAGGGACCTTGACTATTATAAACTCACTTACCCAGTGTGACTGAAAAATGAAGTAAACTGTTTAGTTAAATGCCTGGTTATTAGAAAGCTATATATTCTTTCTATGAAACACCAAATTTCAAGGAATTGGTACAAGCAATAATGAAACAAAACACAATTTGCTCATGTTCAAGCTTTATAAACAATTATTTTATATAGCCTCAGGGCCATCATTGTGGAATTTTCTTGTTTTTGTCCTGAATAAGCACTGTGATGGCATTTAATAAGTACCAGTTTATGGAATTAGAAAAAAGAGGTTACTAGCAGGACCAGAAATTTTTTTCCTTTTTGCTTTTTCTAAGTAATGTTTTAATGCATTATTTCTTCTTTCCCTCTTTTCTTTTCAGGACTGTCAATAGTCTTGGGGTATTAAATGGTGCACAACTTTTCTCTCTCAATAAAGATGAACTGAGGACAGTCTGCCCTGAAGGGGCCAGAGTCTTTAGCCAAATAACTGTTCAAAAAGCTGCACTAGAGGTATGGCTTGTCAACCTAAGTTAGTGTTTTATTGCATTAGTCAGGAGGGTGGACTACAAATTGAAATCTCTAGAAACAAATATTTATGGTTATATTGGTTAATTTCCCTCTCTTACAAAGCTAATTAAATTTGATTTAGCTTTGGAATTTGTCACTAGAGACAATTAATGACCTTTTCCAGGGAGGTTGTTGTAAATGCTCGTGTTATATGAAGCTTTAGCATATACTTTTGGCCATTTAATGAAAAGCTTGATGTTCTTTTTTTTTTTTTTTTTTTGCTTGGGTAGGTACCGGGAATCGAACCCAGGTCTCTGGCATGGCAGATGAAAACTCTGCCTGCTGAGCTACCGTGGCCTGCCCAATGTTCACATTTTATATGCACTAACTACTTCTCTAAGATTTAGCTTTTGATACAATAATAGACATTCACTCTGAGAGCCAGAACTCTTCTTGCCTTTTCTTAATATTTAGTTCAGAGATTCTAACATGTTGTGGGTTTATAAGAATTTAAACACCTAACTGTGAGTCTTCAGCCTGATTAAACATCTAAATAATCAGTTGGAAGATATATCAGGGATCACAGAAAATGAACATGGAAGAGTAATTATTTAGTTGTACTTGTTTTTTAAAAAGCAGGAAAATAAATGTTTTCTAGATTGTATATATCTAGGTTTATAATATTCCTTCTCTATTTAAAATGAGCTATGTAAGGAGAGTAGTTTCCAACTGTTACATCTCACAGTCCTTAATAGTGGTCATGAAAATTATCATTGCACTCAAAAGGCTCAAGTCTTTGGAATGAAATGGTTACATAATTATTTGTAACAGATGTATTATAAAAATTCAGCTGTTAAATAGCTCAGTGTAAGATAACTTCATGCATACAACCCTGTAACCATTCTCAATCAGGAGAAATGATATTTCCTTTGGATGTTTTTCTGGCAACATTGATCTTGGGGGTTCTATTTTAGGGTTTGATATGATTGCTTTCCATATGTTGAGTATGAACAAGGATTATATATTTTCTAAAGGACTTTTGTTACCATTAAGCATTCTGATTTTGTTGAGAGCATATAAATTCCTTAATAGGATATGATAGAAAATTCCATATTCCTCAAATTTCCAAATTCCTTCAATCCAGAACCTGCCTATCATTATCATTTACCCTCACCACCCATTTCATCATGGTTTCTTGCTGCCTGCGGATATGAGTTGAAACCAGAGCTGACTACCCGAGCTTCCTTTTGTTCTGCATCAGTATGGCCACCTCACCCTGCCCTTTGATTGAGCTTCGTCTTTTAGATGACTCACCTGTGTTGCCAGAGACTTGTATCGATGCAAGCAGAATCAGGAGGGTGCTCAGGGATTATAGGTAGAGCTGGGAAAGGAAAAAACCTGCATGATGTCAGAAGGTCGGAACTGGGTGGAAGAAAATTTGGCATATTCTGAGCCCAATGTTTGGCTCTGATTTAAAATCTCTAGTGGCAGATGAGACTCTTTCTTGAGCCCAAGAGGATTATTTGATAATTTACCCTCTTATTATGCTTGTTGTATACATGTCCTTTCTCCCAGGGAACACATAGCTGTCCCTGTGCATTATTGTTTTATCTTTATCTCATTCAAGTAGAAGGCATGAGGGAATTAATTGCTCCATGTTATTTTATAAATGAAAAAAAATAACGTGAGGTGTTAGCGAATCTGGCAGTATCACTTATATGAAGGGCAGCATTCAGTTTTCCTGAATATATAGTAGCAAAATAACACCAAAGAACTCTACTGTGAGCTATTTAATTGTATGACCTGAAGCCTACACAAACCAGTAACCATCTTGCTTGAACCTGTTTATTTTTCAGGACAGCAGTGGCAGCTCTGAGCTGCAAGAAATTATGCGAAGACGACAGGAAAAAATCAGTGCTGCTGCCAGTGATTCAGGAGTGGAATCTTTTGATGAGGGAAGCAGTCACTAATCTGTTTGTGTGTTGTTTTTAAACTCCATTATTCTTGGCATTATTCCAACATGCTTTGTTTTAAGAAGCCATGAAGGGAATATCAGATTCTTATTTCTTGCTACATTTAATTTATCACCATAAAACAATGCAAACCTGAATAAGCAGAGGACGTGCTTCTCGGTCAATTATTTGTACTAAAAATTTTTAAACTCAATTATGTAACCATGGGAAATATTTTGACCAGTTTACTAAGGTGAGGTTTCCTTTATTGAATTGATTATTTCCTACGCATCTCAATGTATGAACAGGCATTTCTTGACAGTGGTGATTTGTTTATTGCAGCAATGCAAAGATATTGCCCGTGAATCACAATCTAAACATTGTCAGTTTCTCCTTTCGCTATGATGTCTGTCATTCAGGGTGAGGTTGACTTTAGGCTAACCTCTGCTTACTCAGGCCTCTTCTCTGACATGTTCAATGATAGAATATTTAGATTTATTTCAAGTTCTTAATGCCAACAGTTAAAAGAAGTTAAAACATTTTAATGAACTGTAAAGTATAACAAGGCCTTGAACATGCAAATGTAAACTACAGAGCATTCCCAAGACATTTTCTATCTCATGGCTTTGTTGATCACAATTCCTGTATAGCTTGTGTTTTGATTTAGTTTAGATCCCACCTATTGTGTATACTATGTTCTTATATATGAGAAAGCACAAACGAAAAAAGGTCACATACACTCAAAAATCAGTCAAAGGAAGTAGCCTGTGTTGATGTGCATTACAGTATTTGCTTAATGAAGGCCTCAGTTTTGAATATTGATATAAACAGTTAAAAGGAAATTGGGGCTATTTTATGTGTTTGTCTGTGTCAAGTTTTTCTGGTAATAAGCAACACTTAATTTACATATATCTTAATTCTGTGAAAGATTCTAGATAGAGAAAGGAAAGATACCTAACCGTCAACAAATGTTATTTTGGGAAACACGATTTTTGTCATTAAATGTTATATTATTTCACATATATAAAGCAGATGTTATGTAAGAATGTTGTATATTTTAACATGAATCCATTTAGAGAGAATATCTAGATTCATTATCATAGTGCCTTTTTCACATGAGTCAGCTGGACAGTCTGCAATAAACAGTATTTGCTGAATGTTAATAAATGCCTCCTGTCTCGTCGGCAGAGAAGAACTTTGCTCTGCAGGGCGGGGAGCAGGGTTTGGGTGGAATGGTAAAAGCAGGAATCCGCTTTTTAAAATTGTTTATTATTAACCAGGTGCCAGTCTATTTCTGAGTGGGTAGTAACCACTTTCCTCAGTTACTGCTCTTCTTTCCTCCTGTCTTATTTTCTCTCATCTTTTCCTTCTGCTGTCCAGTCACTATTGGTCCCAGTAGTAAAAACTTGTGATGGCTCAGTGTTCCATGCAAATGTTTTAGTATCTGACTACAAGTTGTGCATTTGCATATGTTTGTAAGTTGTATTTTTATAGATGAGGAGACATGTTCCTAGAGACTAATTGGCTTTCCCCAAATCTTGAGGAATGGAGTTTCTTTATTTCTGTCTCAGACAAAATGGGACAAAGATGAGAAAGAAGTGGGAGAATTATTTTAGACCTTTTCCATTTCATTAATATGTAAACATTTATAACTTAGCCCTTATTAAAAATCTTTGAAAATGTAGGGACAAAATAAAGATAGCAATGTTAAAATACCCTGTGTATAATAGCATATCTGACATTAAAGGCAGTATTGTCATTTATAAATGTGCTTTTATGATGTAAAATACTCAAGGTAAGTATCACAGAGGTAGTAATTGCAGGAATCAGTTACCACCATCAGGCTTATGAGAACAATGAGAAGAGATATGATTAACGAAATCTAGATGCTTAAAGAAAAGGCCCTACAAAGTTAGAGCCAGACATCTGAGAGTGTGATACTGGTATCTCATTGCTTTGGAGAAAGGACCCCATAAAGCTGGTAAGAAGGGAGCATCTAAGAGAGAGGCACAACTTAACTGGTGGTGCTGCTGCCTCAAAAATTCAAAAAAGAATTCATAAAATCCGTGGAACTGGGACGCAGATGTCTGAGGAGAGCGTGCTGGCCAGTAGTACTCGAATGTCCCAGTGGTTCTGGGAATGTGGAGAAAACAAACACACTGGAACCAACAGCTGCTGCTGGGAATCAGTTGTTTCTGATAGAGTAACAAACATTATTAGTATGATGTTGCTAGGAACAGGAAGTAAAACAGGACGGAGAAAGTCCTGTCTTCCCCCTCTAGCTGTCTTTCTCCCTACAGTACACTCCAGCAGAACCCATCAGGCATCCGTGTACCTGGCAAAGCCCCAAATAACAAACTTGAGAATAAGGGGGTAGACCCGAAGCTGAAAGACAACTTGATAAGGAACCATTCCACCTTTTGGTTACTTAGCATCCATACTCACTCTTCTATACATTTTTGAAATTCCATGTAACAAAATGATTGTATGTTTTTGCCTAACAAGATATAATCATCCTTCTTTGCTATTTAAACGATCTCTAAAATAGTGAATTTAATATAAAATATTAAACAGTAAGAAATAGAACACTTAAATATCCCAGAGGTATCCCACCCCTAGGACTGTGGGAACAAAGATAACAGTTGCAATCAACAGCCTTTAGAAGGAGGAAGCACCCTTAAGAGTTTGGGCCCAGACCCTTGAAGAAGACACACTGTCTGATGCTGGTGCTGGTGCCTGAGGAGCTCAGAGGAGAGCCTCCTTCTTAAGCTGAGACACAGACTCCTGAGAAGGCAGTTTGCTCAGTTAATGGTGGCATCTATGAAGGGGTACAGTGATGTTGGTTGTGAAAATATTGGGGGAAAAACTGGAAACTGGAATCACCTACTGCTATGATGAACTACTGCTGCCAGAGTGAAGACCTGTTCTCTTATTCACTGGTTTTAAGCCACTTGATTATGACATGTCTTTGTGTATGTTTCTTCTTGTCTATTATTATTATTAAATGGTGCTCATTTAGCTTCTTGGAGCGGTGGGATTATAGCTTTCTTTGCCTTTGGAAAGATTTTAATCATTTTTCAAATATTTTTTCTGTCCCTCCTGCCTCTTCTTCTTTTGACTCCAATTTCATGTATGTTAGGCCATTTGAAGTTTTTCCAAGCACACTAATGCTCTTCATTTTGGCCCAGTCTCTCAGTTTCTCTTTGGGTGATTTCTAAGGCTGTCTTCAAGCTCACTATTCCTTTCTTCTGCAATGTCTAATCTGCTTTTAGTCCATTCCACTATGTTTTTCACCTCTGACATTATAGTGTTCATCTCTACAAGTTTGATTTGATCTTTTTTATGTCTACTATGTCTCTAGTAAGCAGACCTTTTTTTTTTCTTATTTCTGAATTGTATGTTTGGTCATTTTTAATTGGATGCCAGACATTGTGAACTCGGCCTTATCAGTTGCTGAATATTCTTTGTATTCCTATAAATATTATTGAACTTTGTTTTAGGATACTGTTAAGTTACTTGGAAATAGTTTGATCCTTTCTGATCTTACTTTTAAGCTTTGTTAGGTGGAACCAGAACAGCATTTACTCTAGGACTATTATATCCCATTACTGAGGCAAAATCCACCTGAGTACTCAATTTATTGTTCCACAAATTGTGTTGTTTTCCATTTTGCTGGTACAAAAAGGAACTGTTCCTGGCCCTCTGGAGCTCTGAGAATTGTTCCCTCAAATCCTTTCAGCTAGGCAGCCTTGGGCAGTTTCCTCATACACATGCACTGATCATTACTCAAAAATGTCAGCCATTTCTGGTGCCCTGAACTCTGATCATTCCCTCCTCAGGCCAGCGAAACCAGCTTGCTTTGGTTGGCACTTTGCTGCAGTTGGGAAATTGTCCCTAGGCGGAGAGCTAGCAAGTTTTCCTTAGCCCAAGTATTGCAGTCTTGCACTGCTTATTGAAGTAGATGAATAAATTTTACCTTCCCTTCCCTCTCCCCTTTATAGGCACTGGGTCATGGGCAGCTAACATTAGAAGTACTCTAATAACTTAAAATGCTTCCAATTATAATTTTCTCTTAAAAAATGTAGAGGAAAATGTGGTATTAAATTGTTTTCTAAAAGTAACTTTATAGAGGCTGCCTTGAGAGTTAAGTGGACATCTCCACAGGATTGGGTCTTCTTCCTTTCTTCTCAGTGCTTTGATAAGGGAGCCAGAATAATATTAGATAGTAGTGCAGACTCAATAACTAAGTTTATATAAAAACTGGTTGTTTCTGAGTGGGAGAAGATGGCAATTCACTCAAAAAACAGTAAGTGTTTAAGAATTTAAGTTTTCAAAAAGAAACCTAGATATGGTCTCTTATGCCATCAAGGAATATGGTCTAAAAAACTGTTTTGAAACTTGCTTTATTTATCCCTGGAGCTAGTCTTACTGTTCTCATGGAGCAAAATTATACCCTAACATCAGCAGTGCTGGTTTCCCAGAAGCTGTAATTTTTAAGCTTGTGGCATTTAGTCTTTCCCAAACAGTATGCCTTTATGTTAGTGTCTTGTGTCTATGCTCTTTGTAAGGCTGTGTATAAGGCTTCTAGGAATGAATTGGGTCAGGAAGGCATTTATTATTCTGCCACTCTTCTCTTGGCTTTTCTTTTCCTTATTACAAAATAAAAATGAGAAAGAAACAAAAAATATGAAACATTCATAAAGCTATGGTTGCTGTAGGCAAGTCCCAGAGCAGGGTTATGTTTCAAGCAGTTCTGGGTCCCCCACAGGAAATTCAGTCTGCACTCATGACTCTTTTTCTGCCACATAATGGGTTGGCTTAACCAATGAGAATTTATTAGCTCATGGTTTTAGAGGCCAAAAGTTCCAAATCAAGGCCTCAGTAAGCCATGCTCTCTCTCACAATCAGTTGCATTCTGGTGATGGCAGTCCTCTGCCACATTGGCTTCTTCCTGTGTGGTTCTCTCTGACTTTTGGCTTCTGGTTTCTTCTCTTACGAAGCCTACCATAACTCAGTTGGTCACACCTAAATAGGATTCTGGAAAATCCTATTTACAAATGAGTCTACCTCTTAGCTGACAATACATCTTAAAAGGGTCCTATTTGCAAAGGATTCATATCCACAGGAGCCTGGATTAAGATTAAGATGATGTCTTTGTTGGGAGACTGATTCAATCGACTCCCCACCCCACCCATTCTCTTTCTGCCATCTTGGTTCCTCAGTCCCTTCTCTCCTCTAGGCTTCTCCGAACCTACTGCCCTCACTTCACAGCCTCATTTCCTGGCCTCTTTGTTCCTCCTTCTACTCCTTTATCTCCTCAGAGTAGAAGACAGGAAAGAAACCAAAAAAGCTACTGCTCTAAGAAAATTATCAGTTTGTTTGGCAAGAAGCGTTGTTTAGCAGGAAAAGAAACTTCTAATACCCAAATTCTTGTGAAAGAAAGGTTAAAAATTTAAAATCTAGTAAACATTTTGATAAGATAAACTGTATTACTAAGAACTGCACAATTAGATTCTAACTGAAGAAGCTATAATTAGGGGAAAGATATCAGATTCTCTGAGGGAACTGAGGCCCTAAAGCTGGATTTCTGTTTGGACTGAGAAATTTCAAAAATGGAGCTGCTTCTTGAAGTGTCTCTGGCACATTGCCCTGAGGTTGGTGCTGGGGGAGGTAGGCAGTGCACCAGGGTTCCTGCCAGGCCCAGATGGTCCTGGCCCAGATTGGCCCTGTGGCTCTCTGCTTCCTGACTGTAGTGTCAGGCCCTTGGCCCAGTTCCTGCTCCTTTTCTGAGGTGCCCCACCTGGGGAAGCCCTGGGGGAGTCTCCTCCCTCAAACCTGCTGGGGAGTAGAATATAATTTCCCAGCTTCAATAATTTCTGCTATCCCTAAAAATGAACACAAGCTCTTTCAATCTATGGAAAAACAAGAATGAAACACACGTGCATATACACACATACACATACATTCACAACTGGCAAGAAGTTTAAAAATTTATAGGTTTCTTACTCTAAGCCAACATCATGTACTAAGGCCTTCTGCCAGACCATCTGGTCTTAAGGGGAGAAAAATAGGAATTGATCTTATATGTGCTGCAAACTTTCACCTAGATCCCCACTTTACAGATGAGAAAATTAGGACTCAAATAAGTTAAGTAATATGTAAAAAGTCACTCCATAAGTGGAACTAAATTCTGACTCACCTCTCTTGGACTTCTATATATCATTCAAACTCTGTTTTCTCTCAGATGTCAGGTTAGTGTAAGAAATTTTTAACCAGAAAAAGCATTAAAAAAAATTCATATAGTATATTATAGTATAAAACAGATAAAATCCCCTCTTCTCTGGTTGAAGCTATGAAGAGCACATTTGGAGCCTCATTTGGAATCAGTGAACTTGGTCCCCTCTTCCACTAAGGCCTTTGCAGGTGAACTTGAAGGCAGGCTGGGGGCTCATCATTCCATGGCAGTCATTAGAACAGTAAATACAGTTCCTTGTCTCAATTGCTTCTTTATCTTCGGGGAAATTCCAGATGGCTGTTCACCCCTTCAAAGCGTCACTATAGACAGGAAAGTCATCTTTGGACATAACTCTCATAGTTTATGCCTCAGGGTAGATATTCCATAAGATGCCAATAAATCAGGACTAAAATGAACTGATTCTTTTCCTAATCTTCCCTGTGATAGCTGGACCAGCACCAGGAGTGAAATACTGGCTATGTGCTCATCTGTGGTGGGGTTTATCCAGCACACATAGCAACGGCAGGGTTCCCTCCAGCTCCTCAGAAACATGTGGTGGAAGGATCCATTTGCCTTCCACAGGTGAATAAATGAAAGCAACAACATTATTGGGCCACAGGCTATGACAATTTTCATGGTCTTCTTTCTAACTCACAAAATACACCCTTTCTCAAGGTGAGAATGTTGACAGCATTAACAACCTGTAGCAACTGAGCATCCTTCAGCCAGTGAGTGAGGACACATTTTGTATTCAGGAAAATGGCACAGGGAAGTTAGTTTATTGCCTCATCTCCAAAACTAATCCTATTTTACAGTAGAATTTAGGCAGTTGGGTGATTTGTTCCACTTGCAACAATATATATTTTAAAAAGAATGGGGAAATGACTATTGTTATTTTATGCCTTGGAAACATTGCGGTAGAGCTACAAAATGCAAATTAAAACAGCTATCTGGAATTGCTTGGATGCTTCCCATTTCTTTTAGCATCTGTCAAACTGAGTTACCCATTCCCCTGTCAGCCATGGATTTGCAGACAAATCCTCTGCCTCTCACAGGGTTGCTGACTCCAAGTTTGGCACCGATTAGTACTGAGGATGTTACCACTACTCTGGGAGCAGACCTAATTGGTCATGGTGGTTATGGGCAATCTCACACTCTAATCTGGAGGATCAGCTCCTGCTTTGGCACCACATACTTATGACACAGTGTCCATATTGCGTCACAAGGCATTTACATTCCCAAGTCCGTGACTGTGTGGAGGGTTCAGGTGCCACCTGGGAAACTGAGCCAGCCCAGCTCAGGTTCCAGCTTCAGCTGCTTTACCTAACCTACTGGAAATACCAAACCTATTAGGAAACTCCAGAATGGTCCTTGGAGAGTATGGGAAATTGGCTTGTACTTGAGAATCATGGTACTCTTTTAAGCCCCTCTCCCCATGTGTAGTTTATCTCATGAAGCCCTATGAGGAAGATACTAACACAGTGTCCATTTCATAGATGAGATGACTGAGTCACACAGTCAAGAGCAGAGTCTTTACTCAAGTCTCTCTCCATCCACTGTCTCTGGTTCCTAACTTTTTGGCACTATGCTGCCCTGCTTCTCCTGCTAGTAAAGGAGAGAGAGGTTATCATCTAGTTGGGTTTTGGATTCAAAGGAATCATTCCAAGACTATTACATTTCTTACTTGTAAAGGTAATAGTGGTGGTAGTTAACTTTTTCTAGGTCAAACAGCAGTTCGGTTTTCATGTTCTTAGGTTTGAACAAGGCTTTATACTTTTAGCCACTGCCCTGGAACTCACCATGACACACACAGGCAAAGTGCTGGGTTTCTCAGCATTGTCCCACTTGCCAACCTCATGGCCTCCTGTCGTTTGGGCATTCATTGATGTGTAACCACTGTGTGGGTCTATATTTATTCAGAATCCAGACTGATTCAGAGCTGGTAGCCTAATGTAAGGCTAAAAATAATCTGTTGGGTTTCTGAGGTAATGGTTTTATTAGGGAGCTTGAAAAGGAACAGCAAGAAAAAACAGAGATCTAACATGTAACAGAACCACTTCTGCAGAAGAATGCATTCTGTTTCCAAAGAAAAGTTTATTTATTAAAAGAATGATCATTACTTCTGTGGCCTTTTCTGAACCCTTGTTATGCATTTTGGATGAATTTTGCTCTGCTGTGTTTCGTCTTTAACCTGTCTTCTGGGAACTTTATCAGGCGTTCACACTTCTCTGATAAACTCCCACTATGACTAAGACTGAACATGGTTGTAAAGGGTTCCTTGTGCTGCCATATTAGTTAAGGGCAAGTGAATTGCCATAACCAACAACCCCAGAATCTTGGTGACTTAACACAATAGAAATTTATTTCTTGAACACATCATAGGCTAATGCAGGGAGATATCACTACTCCAAATGATGATTTAGGGACTGAGGTTTCCTTTCATCTGGTGGCATCAACATCGTTACTATGTGTCCTCCAACGTGTCTGGGGAAGAAAGAAAGAGAAGGTTGCTCCTGGGTGATTTTCATGGACTAGGTCAAGAAGTAGAGTCTATCACTTCTACCCATCTTCTATGGCCCCAACAGAGCTGGGAAATGTAGATTCAACATACTCTGTTACATTTGTAGCAGATGCCTTGTTAAAAATATCCAATGGGTCTTACCAAAGGGTTCATGATGTGGACTGTCTTTGATGGCCTGGAGAGAAATTGTCACTTCAGACCCCGAAGTGCCAGGAAGAAAAGCTTTAGAAGGCAGGGGTGGAAGATTGGTCACCCATATGGGCCCCAGTGACTGAAACAGTGGATATTTTATAAACATTTGTTGAATGCAGGAAAGAATGTACATCATTAGTACACTTGTATACTTCAGTACAGCTCTAAGTATATATTCTTCCGTGACCCTAAAAAACAAACAAAAAAACACCTGTCCTTTCCTTAGTCCTACATTGTATACTTTGTGTTTCTACCCCAGTATCCGTAACATTTTGTTACCCTTTTTTTCTCTTCTGACTTCTCTACCAGAATGTAAACTCCTTTCCACAGTGCCTAGCATGGAACATTTATAAATAAATGATTTTCTTAGAGGGTTAGACATTTACTATGTCTCAAATTGAAAGGTTACCCTCTAAATTAAACATAGTACCTGGAGATGAAGTATTAATTCTGTTCTGTTATGCTCTATCAATGATATGGATGAATGAGGAGTCACAGGGTGTGGCGGGGAGAAAAGGTCTTGAGCTGGACACGCCTGGTTTGGAATCCTGTTTCTGCCAATTTATAACAAGTGATGGTTATGGTTTAACTTCTCAACTTCTTCATCTGTTAAATGGGAATCTTTATTTAAAATGATGTTGGAAGGTTGAGAGTATGCATAGAAAGGGCTTAGCACATAGTAGTTTCTCAGAAAGTAGACGCCACATTACTCCCCTGAGAGATAGGGAAATGGTGCTCTTTGCCACCTATGAGAGAAGCCAGTTCTCTCTTCAGATCAGTCCTGGGCAGTGGCAGCACACAGAATCCGCCTTTTCTCAAAATGGGGAGGTGGATGTGGCCTCCAATGCTACACCCAGAAAAGGCATAGAGTCTTACATTGTAATGTCTGTAAGGTCTTAGATGCGTCAACAAAAGAAGGAAATGCCTCCTCACAAACCATAGGATGGACTTCCTCATGGAGTAGCAATTCCTCACACCCAGAAAGGTTGGGGAGAAGCCACTGCCTGGGACATGGTCTAGAGGAGCCTTCTCTGGCATAGTGGTTCTCAAGGAAGAGGGGCTATGGCAAGGTCTCTGGTGGTTAATGAGTAACAAAACAATGTGTACTTGTTATTTCTGTAATATAAGCATTAGCTAAAAAAAAAAAAAAAAGAGCTTACCGCCAGTATCTTGGCATAAGATATATTGACAAGTTTTGGAAGTTATCAGTGGAATGTGCAGAAGATACATTGACAAGTTTTGGGCGTTAGAAGAAAATGCTGAAAAAGACAACTACATTTTTCTTGTTCTTTTCAACTTAACAATAAAACTGATTCTATGACATGTTCTTAAAAGCCATCATTTTGCCCAATTTGTGCTTATCATAGTGACTAACATATTGTAAGCGGTCAAGAAATCTTTACTTGGTGGATTGAGCCATTCATTTGACAAGATTAGATAAGCATTTGTGGAATAAGTGAGTGAATGGCTGAATGAATAAATGAATGAATGACTCTTTCTTTACTCAAAGACTAACAGTTCCAATTTTCACAGGTCTCTCTACTGTTTTTTTTCCATATCCCTAATGGTCCTGGTGACCCTGCCCTGGTCAACTTTCAGTTTGTTAATTTTCTAAAGCAGCTCCCAGAGCTAAACATTGTGCCCTATCTTTAATCAAGTGACCCATCAGGATAAGCCTTTGGATAAGCATGAGCTGAAACCAAAAACAAAAATCTTGTTGTTGTAGAAGCCCAGGGCCAGAGATGTTGGTGATTATGTTTTCTTCCCATGCACGCAAATGGGGCCGTTTAAAACCAGGGGTAGAAGGTTTCAGTTTTTGCATGTGTTATGTTTCTGTTGCTTTGTAATCTCTTTGGCCAAAGTGGATGTTATGTTCAGTCATAGGCATGGCCCCTGGCCTGTAACTCTGTGCCAAGCACCAGCTAGAGATCCGTGGGCTAGAAAATGAGCCAACTCATTTGAAGCACATTACATCAGACAGTTCCTGAGGTGTAAAGGAAGGCCTCCTTGCTAGAAAGCAGGAAGAATTTTGGCTGTTAGAGACTGGACTCAGGAATTTCAGCTCCTTGGCTAAGGGCCAGTCCTCTAGCAAGCAGCTATCCTGTGGCCTGCAAACAATTCAGGTCCAAAGCCTCCAGCCCCTGCCTTATGTGTTGAAACCACAGCCTCTTTTGGGAGATATATCAGCCCTTAGGAGGCAGGGGAGGGTTTTTTGAAGAGGAGAGCCATTATAAAACTTGATGTTAAAAAAATTACTAAGTTTTCTAAATTTAAGTTTCAGGGACAAGGTTGTCTCTACATTGGAAATTGTAAACTGTGAATTAGAATGTTGTCCAAAGAAAACATTCCTTCTTTTCTTTTGAAGTTAGATAAAATCACAATGTGCAGTGATGGATATATTGGTGTCAACTATTAAATTTATAAATTAGACCCGAGTCATAGTTATCTGAGAATTTCTTGGAAATCTGATCACAATAACATTCAAAGTTACATGTTTTCTAATTCCAAAGTTTCCCCCTCCTTCTATGTGCTATAGAAGTTATGATAAACTGCATGCGTGAATGCCTCTTGTTCAGGACAAAAAACAACTCAGGTGACAAAAACCCTAATTAATAATACAGATGCCCTGGCAGCCTCCCCTCTGAATGCTCTAAGTTGGGTCCTCAGGTGGAAAAAGAGCTGGGTAGCATGGTCTTAGGACACATGAGAGAACAAAGTACAAAACACCTTTGGGTGAATTATCATACATGTTACTTCCTATACCTGCAAAAGATGGTGATATTCTTAGACCCTTTCTTAGTTGATTTAACCAAGACTCAGCAAAGTTAAGTTCCAAGGTCATCTGTTGGGATTAAAACCCAAGTCCTCTGACAGAGTGATGCTTTTCCCATGATAAGCTCCACAAAGCCTGGAGCACCAGTGTGCCAGTGAACAGCATGAGGACTGTGGCGAGCCTGATGGAATGGTCTGGCGAAGTGCTTTGATGCTACCTTTCTGTAGTTTAAGCTCTTGAGTCTATTTTTTCTAATGGATGGAAAAGCTAGCAGGTCCTGATTTTATGCTTGCTGGAGCAAAGACAGCAAATTCCAGGAGAAATAATCCATTCTATGTTTGACTTCATTTCTATCAAGTGGGTTTTTAATTAACTCTGGACACTTCGCCTTTTCTTTTGGGAGAACTGAGCTGGTCACTATGTGAGCCCTCCCTGGAAAGAGTGCTCAAGAAAAACATGAAATATTTATGAAATGCTTTGTTTCATGGAAATAACATTCCGGTCTTAAAAAAATTCCGTTGGCTTCTGAGTGAAATGTGTTCCACCTTACCCACACATCTTATCACCTCTTCCACGGCTGCACACTTCACTCCTGACCTGTCCATGTGGGAAAATCTAAAATTGTCACACATACATTTGCCACTTTTCTCTAGCCATGTATGCTCCTGAGAATGGAGTGAGATATTATTAAATGTCCAAGAAGGGAAAAAAAGAGGTTGTGGGGGGGGGGGGAGTGAGAAGAGGGGGTGATGGCAGCAGGGATGCAGGAAGGGGAGGAAAGGGGGATTAGTAAAAACTGACAATCCCCGAGGAGCCCAAGCTGTTAATCTGCAGGATATGGACATCGTCTGTGGTTCACCCTGCAAGGTGAAATGGAGACTTGTTGGCCAGGTCTTGCAAGAAACTGTGCCAAGGTCTGCTGTGGCCAGGCCTTCTCAGTGACAGGAGACTGTGGGGTGCAGAGCTGTTCACATGGCACTCTTCATCATGCCTAAGGTCACTCATAAAATATTAATCTGATCTTATATGTATGGCCTCAAAAGAAAGGGATCAGGAATGGAGGGAAGTAGGAGCAAAGAGCAGTGATCAAGATGCACAGAGAGGAGCACTGCCTCCTGGAAGCATAGGTAGGAAAACCCAGAAGCCATATTGCCACGGTGATGCAGCCAGCTTGTGTTTACTTTCAATTCAAAATGTTTCCTCTGTACACCCAAACCATCACCTCTTAACTCAAAGGAAGTGACACAAAGTAACAGGCTTCACGATGCCATCGATGTCCATTTTGACCGCACTCATGTCACAATCACAATCATGTACTGTAATTATACAAAATCCAAACAATAACAAACTACTAGTTACACTGGTTAAAATGAAACTGACAACCAAAAAAAAAAACAAACAAAACAAAATAAAAAGAAATTTCTTTTGAAATCCAGACACTTGACTATAATAATACAAAAATGTAGCCAAGTAATTGTCCTAGCATGCTGCAATTCATTGCGGTAACTTCATACATTCCCAGCTCTTTGGGGGAAAGAAAGTGCATTTTTTCACAGCCTATAGTTCTCAGAGAAATAGCGCTCACATGTATACAGGTCAACAGAAAAAGGAAAGCAAAGTCTAGGCACCAAGATTGCTCAGACAGCATCGGGGGCTAAAGAGGCAGACTTGAAACTCTTCTGAACCAGATCTGGTTCATTGAAAGAAGGATCTGGACAGTGACATTAGTCCAAAGGGCCAAGGAATAACACCCAACTGTTAATAAGGAGGAAAACCATCGAGAACTAGAACACTGAAGATTTAAATATTTTTTTCTACTCTACTTTAAAGCTGCATTACAGCTTTTCATTTGGAACAGAAAAAATATACTTGGTTGATCGGTGGGTAGAACACCGCTCCTCCTCCCATCTACCCCCGCCACTCATGATCCAGTAACTTAACGGTGAAGGATGGGAAATCACTGGTTCCATGTCTTTGAAGCAGAACTGCCATTTTTTGTGTGTGGCCATGCCTCCTTTCAAAATAAGGTGAGGTATAATTGGATACCTAACAATGTCTGTTCCTTTCTGGGCAATGGGCTAGACCAATGGTGTGGGCAGAAAACAATTCTACTTTCTGATAAAACCACACACATATTAAAAATATTGCACTTTGAAAAAAAACCAAAACATCCCAACCCATCCAGCAAAGGAAGGGCCAGCTGAGCTCTTCAGAAGTACTACACTTCCTGCTTTTTGCAGTGCAACTCGACTTTGTGGTGTTTGGTTGAACTGTTCCATTAAAAATGTCCAGAAGTGAAAGAGTCCAAAAGACACTGTAGGCTCTTTAAGGCTAAGTCTTCCCGGTGCTTCTATAAGATAAATTATCTCCTTGGCCACATACTACAAAACAGGGGCCTTGTTTAGCAAAATGGCTAGCAGGGCCCCCCCAAAAATCCGGAAGCAAGGGAGAATGGGTGCACATAATGTCCTCTCCTGTGAATGAGAGAGAGAAAGACAGTAAGCAGCCTGGGATATCAAAGCCACACATCAACACCTTTATGGCTGAAATACAGCAGCTTCCTCCAGCTCCACCACCAGCTCTCATTAGGCTCAACCCCACAACCTCTGTGTGCGTGTGCGTGAGCGTGTGCGTGTGTGTGTGTGTGTGGCGGGACAGGGTAGGGTGGGGCAGGCATCCTTCTTTGTGACTCTCCCTTGCTGGGATTCTGAATGTTTTTCCCTCTCCTTGCAAACTATCTTATTCATCTTTCACACTCCTTTGTGCTCTCTTTTGGTCTCTCTTGAAGGGTGTTAAGGTGTCATGCTGATCCTGTCCTATTACCTACCAGTCCATATGCCACCTGCACTCCCATATTTCTCCCACAATGCACCCTGTCTTGTCCCCACCAAAACCCACCCACCCCCACTATAGTCAGACACATTCCACACTCTGTCAAGCTACATGTGTAGCTTACATGCTGCCTCAACCAAGATGACTTTCACCTCCAAAATCTCCCCTGGTGAGTATGAGCAGAGAGCACTGAATGCCTTACAGATGTCTCCATGGAGCTCTCAAGTAAGTGCTCATATAGTGGATGAGATCCAGGCATTTCCAGACTTGGCCACCTAGACAGTTTTGTCAACATCATTTATCTTCTTTAAATCATGCCTTCTTTGCCACCCCTTGTATGGCTTTTGTAATCAATAAAATATTTGCAAAAAATATTTAGATATATAGAGTTGGATGAGCATATCCTGCTATGGTCCCATATCAGAATATTTTTAGGTTCATGGGGAGGGAGTGGAAGTCAGAATTGTCATACGAGTTGCTGAAGCTCCTATATTGTGACCACTGACCTAGGTGCACAGAAGCTCTAAGGCCTGCTACAGTATCGTTCTCACCCAGTAACCAACCCTATGGGACATGGAGTAAGGACAGAAATACTAGTGTGAAGATAGAGTCAATACAAATGCCCACTGTTGCCTTTTGTCCCATCCAGCAGTGAACCCTGTCACATGCTCTCCGGTTCTCAGAGATAGCACCTATGACGGGCTCTTCTCTGCTTACCCTCAGGATTCTGAACTAGGACTTGCTAACGTTCTCATATATGACATCACTGATACAGAATTGCTGTTTCTTCTTCATCCACATCAGCTGCACACACTGATGGATAAAAATGTACTGTTCCTAGGGCAAAAGACAAAATTATGTTTGAGAGCTTGATATTTTTGCACAAAGATAATGTTTCGATACTATGACAGTTTTAACAATCAAGATATGATTTAAAATGAGACAATTTTAATTACACACATGCAATTTAATGTTAGTATTTTAATTTTTTATTATGAAAAATAACATATATACAAAAAAGCAATGTTTCAAAGCACCCCGCAAAATTAGATATAGGACAGAGTTCGATGTGGGTTATAGTTCTACAATTTTAGGTTTTTCCTTTTAGCTGTTCCAAGACACTGGAGACTAAGAGAAATATCATTATAATCAGTCAGCAGTCACACTCATTTGTTAAATCCTATCTACTCTGTTATAACTCCACCTTCTCTTTTGATATATCTCCCAATCTTTAGGGGTATTTGGGCTATGCCCATTCTAACTTTTTCAGTTTGGAAAAGGGTATCTATAATATGGGAAAGCAGACTGGAACTAGTTGATATTCTGGAGAAGCTGGGCCCTCTGGGTTTCAAGACTTAATAGATAAAATTTTATTAATAGAAAATCCAAGAGAATCAACTGTAAAAGTATCTTAATTAATAATATTAGAACTTTGATTATCAACTTCATGGTAAAGACAATGGATATTCAATTGATTAAATCACGTAGCTATTTTGAAAAAAAAATCACTTTACCATATTAATGAAATAAATTCCAGAAAGTTTAATAGATTTAGCCACAAAAATAAAGAGGAAAATAAAGGCCAATTCCTCCCTGATAAATTTAGGGGATGATGTTCTTCAATGAAGAAATTCCAAGTAAAAATTTCAAACTACTGTATAAAAAAATGTAAAAAGAATAAACTAAAGGGCAAACCAGAAATTGGGAGGGGAACATATTTTCCAGAATTATGACAAAATGGTATCTTTATTTTTGTTAAAAATTCATCTAAATTAGTAACATACACACTAAAATAGACAAGTAAAGTACATTGATTACTAGACTAAATATTCCTGGAATAAAGGAGACTGGGTCTTTTTATTCTTAATGCCTAGTACTTAGTATGTGTTTATTAAATGTTTCTTGAGGTAAAGCAAAGAACTATTAATGACTAGCAAGCATATGCAAATGAAGACCAAGTAATCAAAACCTAAATTAAAGCAATTCTTTGTCACTGATGAAGTGAGCAAAGCTAAAGGAAAAAAAATCACTCACTGATGACTTGAAGTTTTTGAAGCAGGTCATTTTTATATATTGCATGTGGAGGTATAATCAATACAGTATCTATATATAATATAGTGCCTATTATACAAATAATAGTAGCAAAGTGGAAAAGAATCCAATCTAACATTCAAAAAATAAGGGGGGATAGTGTCAGTAAGCATATGACAAACTTATGAATGAAAGTTCCTCAGCCTTTAAAATGATATTTAGAGAGTTTTGGCAATTTGTGAAGAAACACATTTTGTAATGTTACAAGAGAACCAGGATATAAAAAATATATATAGCATTGGAGCACAACTGTATAAAAGATATGCTTAAATGAAGACCAAGATGAAAAAAACTAAAAAATTAAGAGTAGTTGTCTTTATGCAGTGAAATCATTGTTAATTTTATAGTCTTTATTGTTTTTCTTTACTTCCCAGAGTGTGTACGTAAATACCGTTAGAAACAACTCTATACGTAAATACCATTGGAAACAACCTTTAAATAAGGTCTTGTCAAGATAGATACCCACAGGGTTTTAAGAAGCCTTTTGTATGAGAGCTTTGCACAAAGGACAACGTTTTACACATCACCCATCACTGGGGTGGTACCTCAGCCTAACCTGTACTTTTGAACATGGCTTGGAGAAAATATATTCTTTAATTTTGTGACAGGATCACACCAAAAACTGAGCTGCCCCTGCTTGTCCTCACACATTTTACATCGCTTCTGGAGTTGAGTCAAGCCCTGGACAGAGGGCAGAGACTGCAGGGTTTTCTGATCCATCCCCATTTAGTGGCAACACTGTGTGTCAAAATGTATCGAGGCCACAGGAGACAAATAAGTCTATTTACAGAGGCATCCATGAGAATCCATGAGAACTGGGTTCTCTCAGAGCAGAGCTGTACCTGGCCTCCAGAGAAAAGCTATGAGAGGGACACTGAGCAAAACATTTGATAAAAGGAGAAGACAGCCCAAGAGAAGTGAATGCCACCCATATGTATAGTTTCAAAGCCCTTATCTTTCTTATATCACCACTTAGTACACCCTGTGCAACACTTCATGGAAGGTGCCATTTGAATTTTACAGATGGAGAACAGGAGCTGTGATTCGTGCAGGGGCAATGCTGGGACCCCAGACCTTCTCCCAGGGCCTGGCCCTCCCTCTAACTAGCCCTGCTGTTACCATGAAGAGGCCCAAAAAAGTGTCTACTAAGGTGAGAAAGAGAGAGAGAGGCCAGGTCAAAATACACTGCATGCATGCAGCAAGTTGCTGTGACCCTGACATGGTCTATTTAATTAGTTCCTCCTTCTGTTTTGAGGTTGGGGTAGGGTATAAGAATGGAGGTGATTAGCCAGTCCAGAGAAGGTTTGAGAAGCAGATAACAGCCATGGGAAGAGATGTGGTATATTTTTCATGGGCTGTTATATACACAAAGAACCAGAAATCAACCCAAGAATCACTTTGGCCTCTTGAAAATCATTAGTGTCAAAGGGATAGTTTGGGATGATAAAGTTGAAGAAAATCATTTTTTAACTTGACTCAACTTCTCCACATCCATTAAACTTGAAGGCCGCAGGATTGGGATGTGGCTATGCTCAAGGAAGATATTAGGAAAATTGTAACATTCAACATATGTGGAGAGCAGAGAAATGAGGGAAAAAATAAAGGTTAATGAACGAGATGTTCTAGACCTAACTAACAAAACAGGCATAAATAAATAATTGGAACTGGAAAGCATCCACCACCAAATCCTGAGAGAAAACAAGGGTGAAGCTGGAACAGTTGGGAGAAATAAGTAGCCTGTGGTGACCTCTCTTGCTTTTGCAGCATTTCCCCTGAGAGTTCAGAGAAGAGATCTACTTAAGAGAGAATGTTTCCCACATCTGTCAACCAAAAATGCTATCATAAAAAAAGAAACCAAACAAGCAAAATTTGGGGCATCAACAGGAAAAGTATTAGAGAGAAAATAAAATATTTCCCTAACTTTGCACAAAGTAATGGTTCTGTTGGACCAACACAACTCAAGAAAGATAATGGAGCTGAAAAATGGGATGGAGGGTCGGGTATGGGGAAATAGTTTTTCAAAGAGGATTAAGATTCTGTAGCTGGCAAAGTCAAAAGCAAATAGGCTATAATCAAAGTCTAATAAAGGTATAAAAGGTATAAATTAAGGGAATGGGGCAGACAGTTCATCAGATTCAAAACACATAAAATAAGGAGTGGCCCTTTGAAGCTTGGGAATTGATATACATAATGGAAACTTTTAATCACATTTTAGGATGTATCCTCTGGAAGTGGAAGGCAAAAGTATGGACGGATTAATAATTTACTTTCAAACACTAGGTAGCGGGCTTCTCTGGGAAGCCAGGCATTTTAAACTTGTGATAGCAGGTGACATTCATGCCCCCACAACAGTAAATTAGAAAGCAGCAGCAGGGCTGGGATGAGTGAGCTCAGGGAAGTGAGGAGCAAAACATGACTTGTTTCCTAATCATAAAGGAGACATCTGAGCGTGAACGGTTTACACTTTCCAGAATGGTGTGACCCTGCCACATCTCAGAAATAAACACAACGGAACGGCTGTGCCCAGTCGAATGGGGAGGCAGGGAGAGAGAAAAGGGAAAAAGGTGGGCAAGATGGAACAAAGACTTAAATTAAGAGACAGAAGTCATTCCTTCAGGCTTTCTGAGTTATCCTGACATCTAGTGGTGATTGTTGGGGAAAACAACAACGACAACAGGTGACCAAAGTGTTTCTTAATCCCTTGGAAATTTAATCAAAGGTCAGGCTAGGTTGTGTTCTATTCAACACGTGTTCCTCCCACACACACTCCTTGGGAGAAAGGGCTATTGTTCAAGCGAAGCTGAGATCTCCAGACTAAACCCGGCTGACTAGGATTATGAGCAAGCTATTGTATTTAGGTCTTTGCACCCAACTCACTCCACCCCCTACGCCCCCCCCCCCCCAGCAGCTCTGAGGCCTGGGGCCACCACCCCACTCTGAGCGTATCACAAGGCTCCAAGGGAGGAGAAGTCTTGGGGGAGAGAGGAGGAAGAGGAAGCACACAAAACTGGTGGGCATTTCTGGGGGTGCTCCTGTATTCCGCAAACAAGAAATCCATGTATTTAAATAAAAGGAACTAGCTGGCAGTGCAAGTGGAATGGGGGGCTGGAAATCCTTACGATCTTAAGGTGGACAAAAAGCATAAATCCACCCATGGCCATCGCTAAAAGTGAGCTGTGGCAGAGTTACACGGAGAACAAACCAATGACAAACTGTGATTAAATCCAGCATTTCAAATATGAATTAAATCGTTGATTATAGTTTCCATTTGGTGGTATTTACCCAAGTTGGCTGTAACCTTCACCTGCTGCTCAATCTGTTTGAAGAGCTTTTATTCCATTAGAGATATATCCATGTGGTCTAGATTACAAAAGGCCACATGCAGCCAAAAATTTGTAATTACTATGCACTGAATGGATTTCTAGAGGGTAATATCCCTATCTGTTTCTTTCATAATTGGAAGAAGTTTGAACATGCACAATATGAAAAATATCCCAGACACTTGTTCTGAAGCATGAGATTGAATAACAGCAAATTTTTCCATCAAGGGCAAATTTAAAAACGTACATTATGTTCCTACCTCTGTCTGCACCATCGACATCCGGTAGGACCTCATTTCTGACACGAGCCCTAAAATGTCTACAAATTCATGATCCTGAATGTGCTGCAAGAGCCTGTCCAGGGCAATGAATGTCCCTGTCCGTCCCACTCCCGCACTGCAAAAGAATGTTCAGACAGCATGTTACTCAGACAGGACTTCTGCACTGTTGCAAATAAATTGGCAATTTTTAAAAAACTACAGGTAGCAAACACCATTGTGGAAAACAAAAAAAGACTATTAAAACTCCTGACAATGTTTTTCACCTAACTTATTTGCAAGTATGCAGTTGTGGTAGGTGTCTCTTCTAATGTGGCATTTCTGACAATAGCGACAAAGTCCCTTCGAGTGGTAGGGGTGTGTCCTGCCGTGGCCACACTATCCCACTGGCTTTCTGAGGAAAGTGATGACTCCATATAGAGCACTCAGCAGAGTTGGATCCTGCTTCAGGGACGTGATACACATAAATGATTTCCCAGCTGCTGAAAAGCCTCAGCATTAAGTCTTCACTCCCAGCTCTAAGCTCTAGGTGCGATGCCCACAGCTTCACTTGAGCTCTGGGGCCAGAAGTTCAGTTCGCCATCCCAGACCTTTCTCAGAGCCATTCCTACAGCTGCCCATCTGGTAGGCTCTGGGCCTGCTTTCATCTCCCAAAGAACTTCTAGATAGCTACCTCAAAATCAAATCAAATATTTGAACCCCGTCTCTGCTGCTTCCCAAATCCCAGTACTCTGGGAGGAGGGAAAAGTGGAGTGACTTGTGCTGACAACCGCAGTGCCCAGCTCTACAACTGAAGTCAGCTCTTCTTTTCTTCCAATCACCCATAGGCTGAAGTGACAAATTGTTTTGAAATCTAAATTACAATGAAATCAGGAGAAAAGAGAAAGTAGAAGCCAAGGCAGATAGAGAATTTGCTAGGAGAAAAATCCAACCCTAAAAGGCTCTAGTTTAGAGCTCTGATTTGCATTTTCTCCTAAACTGCGCTTCTCTCCTAGGACTTACCTTCTCAGATAAAATCATCCACTGGATGGGCCCCTGTAAAGTAAAATCAAGAACTGCACTTGCTACGTGTTGTGGAAGGAACTGGCGAGTTGGGCTCCATGGTTGAGCACCTTTACTTTCTGCTCTTAGAAAAAAACACTTTGACGACACATACTTTCATCTGCTGAAGCAAGGCTTTTTAACTTGTGAATGCCTAAAACAGACTGACAGCAATATATCCTCCCTCATCAAGAACCTGGTAGTTTATGAAACATTTTTTCTCTCCAGGGAGCCATACGCTCCTTGCACACACACAAATACACACACACACAAATATGCACAACCCCCCCCCACAACACACACACACACACACACACACACACACATCTAGTCATGCAAATTCACAAAGGCCAAGGGTCTAGATCTGGGATTACAGATTTGCTCGGTTGGCAGGCCTTCCAGTGCCTCTCTCCACATCTTTATTCTGTTTCTACCTCAGATGTGCAATCACAGCATATTTATGGCCCCAGTACTTTTGAGGCTGCACAAAAAGTTTTACAACAATACTGTATCACAGGGATAGATTTTGATGCAGCATTCTTCATTTGGGAGGCAGGGAAGTTTAAATTCAAAGATAACTGCTCCCATATGAATCGGTGTGGTCCTTAATTTTTGATCATGTTATGGACTATATATCCCCTCTCATTTTAGCTGCCTGTAAATGAAAAGGCAAACTTGAAGGGTCATCACAGCAAATACATTTTTCTTAATGAGTTGGATTATGATCCTTTTTCCTTCCTCTCATCTGGAATTTGTGTTTATTCAGATTATTTTGGACTAGGATTAGCTATTTATTTTTGACCTTATATCTGCCCATGTTGTAAACCATATGGAATCCTTGACAGGTTGGGGTGCTGTCATACAGTGTTGGGGGGGCTGCCCTTTGGGAACTAGCATGCTGGGTGTGAATCCTAACCCCTCCACACTCAATTTGCATGAATCTGTGTGAATCCCTTAACTTCTCTCCGTCTCAGTTTTTTCATCTAAAAATGGGCATAATAATACCTATCTTAGAGCTTTAGGAGCTAAGGGAGCTATATTTTAAGTAAATCATGTGTAGAGTAAGATAATCATTGATATCAGGTTTTAAAAAATAAAAATTTCAAGTAATTGTCAATCAAATCAGATCAGCGGCATATGGGATGGGAGGCTATTTCCTTTATAAATTGAAGCCCGTGGTGCCTAAAAGAAGATGCATTTGGTGAGGTTACCTGCAGTGTATGATCATGGGACCTCTGCTCTTGGTAGCTTGCTGTCGGACCATGTGGACAAACTGCAGGATACTTTCTGCAGCATTTGCTGTGGGCACGCCGTGATCAGGCCACGCAGTGTAGTTAAAATGCATCACATCTTGCATCTCATCAGCCTTCAGGAGAAAAAAGAAACAACAAGCATCCACTTCAGTCCACTGTCAGGACGGCCCAGGCTCTGCCCAAAACCACAGGCTAATAATGTAAGGAGATGGAGTCCCGATCCACTCCTGGTCAGTACATGGCCACGTCAGCTTGGAACACTGTGCTGGCACAAAGAAGGCCCTGAAAAAAATTAATTGTGGGAAAGTAGGAAAAATAGGCTAACCCACGCCTGTGTAGTTGGTGGTGACAGCTTAAGTAAGCAGATCAGTTTGCATCGTGGGTCCTCCACGTAGAAGCTGCATCAGCTTTGGCCAATGAATTAAACACCATGGAAGCTGTAATTGGTGCCCCACCCAGATCCCATTTACCAGGCTGTTCCCCCTTCCCAAGCTGCTGCAAACAACACAAACCTCTGCCTTTCCCTAATAAATGCCCTCTACAGAAGGGAGCTGCCTCACTGAAAAATGTCAAGAGGTTCCATCTTACTGCTGAGGGCAGCCCTCTGCTAATGACTGATACTGACACTGGGGTAAACCTTCTGCAGTGCCTGTCATACTCCAGCACTTTCCATGCGATCGGGCGAGGCTAGACAGCCAGTGTACCCACAGTTTTGTCTGCCCCTTCTCCTGTCCTACCCTGCTTCTCTTGCTGTCTTACACATTACCCAAGATCGCTTCCTAATAACATCTCATATTCAAGGATCCCTGTCCTGGGCTGTGATTCTAGGAAGACCAGAGACAACTTTTTATTGTCTTATCTAAAATGGGTCTGATGATAACTACAATGTGGGTGTCGTAGGATTAAATGCGTTCTTATTTGGGAAGAACAGTGTATAAACACACAGTACATATAGATATTTTATCTATGAATCACTGCCACTCATTCTCATCCAGCTCGCTGCATTTATAGGTATGGCTGTGGAAATCCCAACTAACAGGGTATATTTTCTATATGTATCCTATTCAAATTAACCCATAATCAAATATATTGCTGTTCCCTCTGAAACCATGAATTAGGATGTGGGAGATTAAAAATCTACTCTTTAGTCCTCATGAATTTGAAGGAATATGGATTTATTATCTTCTTTTTAATTGTCAGAAATATTCCAGACCTAGGCCTAATAAAGATTTAATTCAACCTTCACCCCCAGAGCCTAGAGTCCATTGAGAAGATGGAACGCTCTATCATAGTTTGGGAGAGTGTGGCTTGTCTACGAGTTTGGAGCTAAAGTTTAGATTTAGGTATTAAAGAGAAATGAATTCCAAAACAGTCAATGGTCTTGGGTGAGGTAAAATTTGTATAACTACAAATAAATGTATAAATACAATGCATAAATAAATGTATACCAAAATTTGTATAAACGTAAGTCAGCACTTCAGCTAGACCCATTGTCCTCTCAGTAGCCAAGGCCATCCACCTCCAGGAAGCAGTACCTCCCTTACTGTGGCTGAGGGCGCTTTCTTAGATATTACTATCATTGCTGGCTTCAGAAGCAATGGCAAGAAAGTAATCCAGGCATAATCAATTGGGTAGAATGACTTAATTATTTAACACTATTAGTATTTAAGGATATTTTCAGCTCCCCATAACTCAGTTGTCCAGAAAAGTTCATGAAAATGCTCGCCCAGTTGAGATGCTGATTTCAGTCTCAGCACAAGACTTGTAAATTGTAGGTAATACATATATTCCAATACGGTCAACCTAAAAACGGATCCAACTAAAAACACAAGGTGATTCAAAAACAGGAAACATTAGATTGTCACTAGCTCTCTACAACTGCAAGTCAAGGGGCTGGTATTGGGATCAGCCTGGGTAGCTGAAGAGCAAGTCCCAAAGCCACCAGGAGTAAACTTTTTTTTTTTAGCTGCCTTTTATCCTCCAGTTCTTACTCAGCTTATGCCAAGTTTCAAATATTGGAAACTGACAAGTTGTGTTAAGGCGATTTTTCTCCTTTGTTGTTAAATGAGAAAACTCTTTGGGTTTATTTTATGTACTCATTCCCAAATTTTTCTTATTATTATTTTCTTATTTGTGTAATTTTTATCCTGTTGTACTCTGATCGCTTCCTTAGATCAACAAAGGGGTATATTGAAGGGTATGTTGAAGGGAAGAAGGGTCTAAATAAAAAAAACAAAACAGAAAACCACATTCATTAGCACAGCACACCGCTCTTTAGCAATTTAGCTACCATTGCAGACTGAGTCTAAAATTTAGATTCTGTATGCTTACGGCCAAAGGGGGCATGGTGGTAGCAGATGCTAGTAACTATTGCATAAATACCGTAGGAGTAAACACTATGACATGATTGTCATTGTTTAAGACCAAGGAAAAGAAGCACAGTATTGACCGTGCAATGATAGATGTGACTCTTCCTTATACCTGGGGGAGCAAGCTTAGGAACAGACCCTATTTTGGGCTCTGCCATTTTCTTTTTTCGTAGATGCAAAAGTAAGGAAAGAGTTGTTCTACATTTGTCTAGCTGTTTGTCCTGGCTTTCTGGATGAAATACCTAAGAAAGAAAGCAGAATTCAAATGGGATTCAGAGCATCACTATTTTCTCTGTGGAGAGGTGGCTGATGCTTTGCAGATGCGATTTTATTTCTGAAATCATTCATTCATCCACTCATTTATTCATCCCACAAAGATTTACCAAGTGATGAAGAGTTGGGCTAGCAGAAGTTATTAAGACAGGGTACTTGCTTCCGAATTTCACTAACTACTGGGTGAGGCAGACATGAAGGCTGTGAATAGTAATCATCTATGGCCTACTGTGACAGAGGATTATAGCCTGGACTTTAGGACCAGAGGATGAAAAGGACCAGACTTCAGGACCAGAGGATGAAAAGGCCTCTGAGGCCAGGTAAGGCTTGACAAAGGGATTAACATTTGGGGTGAAACTGTGAGTATAAATATGTTTGGTGGACAAGGATGAGACGAGTATTTTCAAGGACTGGAAGTGCATGAAGCACAGTTTTTTACAATCATATTAGGATTTGCCTAATTTCTCACTGTAGTGAAAACCATTATCAACCACCAGCAGTTAAAAAGTGTTATATCAGGTACACGGGTGGTTCAGTGGTAGAATGCTCGTCTTCCGTGCCGGAGACCTGGGTTCAAGTCCTGTACCATGCACCGCCCCCCCCGCCCCCAAATAAATAAATCAAAAGTGTTCTGTCTCTTACAAATATCAATAAGTAGTTGCTGAGTGCTTATGTTGCATTGATATGGAAAATCTTCTTTTACACTTTCTATGTGTAAGGTCAGTAGGCTTTTACTATAAAGGGCCAAACAGTTAATATTTTAGGGCACTGCTCAAGTTTGTTTTAGTACAGGAGGAGAAGGCATAGACAATAAGCAAACAGATTAGTGTGGCTGTGTTCTAATAATTATTCATTTATGGACACTGAAACTTGAATTTCATGTACCACTAAATATTATTCTTATTTTGGTGATCTTTTCCATTAAAAAATATAGAAATCACTCGTAGCTTATGGACTTTATAAAACAGGCAGCAGGTTGGATTTGGTCCATGGGCTGCAGTTTACTACTATCAAGTCTATACTATTAGAAAAGGTTGTTTCTAAGCAGAGGACGTAATGAAGACTATCCTACTAACTTCTGTCCTTAACAGAGAGCACATTCAAGTGGACGATACTAGTGAAAGTCCTCTCCCACTTTCTCGGGATCTTTCTATGTGTAGAAGGCAGCAGGGTGATTCTCAGTGATGTTAGCTCTAAAAATATATCTTGGGAAACTGGCACAGAAAATATTCAGCATGTGCTCAAAGGCTTATCATCAGAGAGGTAGCAGACCTTTTGGCAAAAATAATTCTAATCATTTTAATTCTCACAGTCAGAAATCTAACTACAATTCTAACAGTCAGAAATCAATAGCACTTTAAAAGAAATATGAAATCATGATTAATAATGCTAAAAAGTATCTTCCAAATAATCAAAATCAAAACAAAACAGAATCAGGGGAGAAAAAAAAAAAACCCAAAGTACTAATGCATGGTTTAACACTAACATAAACAATATTTAATTTAAAATGTAAGTGCGTTGTGTGTATGTGTGTGTGTGTGTGTGTGTATACACACAATATATATACTCATGTACGTGTGGTTAATATAAGTAAAAATGAATGACATCTTTGTCACTCATTTTAAAATTTTCATTTGTAAAAATGAGAATCCTTTTTTCCTTCCTCTTGTGCCCTGTAAACCATGAGTAAGTGCAACCTTCCGTTGCCTCGGGCTAAGCCGGGATGCTTTTCTTCCACCTCCTCAGGCCCTCCAGGCCAACCAACTACATCATTCACACCATTTTCTATGAAATTGGTAACAACTGCATTAAAAGTGGCATTTTTCCCTTAAAGGAAGCAGCGTTTCAAAGCCTGAAGCGTTCATGGTCTTCCGCGGTGAGGGTTTCTCTCCTGCCCCGGCAGGGTGCCCTCGGGCTGCGGCGGCACCGGACCACACGCGGTGACTTACGTAGCTGACCCGGAAGACTCGACAGGCCCAGTCGTCCCGCTGCTCCTCTGAGACCATCTCCACGGTGATGTCCCCGTAAGCTACGGGGTCTTCCGTGAACGGCCAGTAATGGTCACATTTCACCTGCGGCGAAAATAACAGTCTTTCCAAGCAAACAAGTTAGGGAAGAAGTTAAATCTGTGCTCACGTACGGCTAACAAAGATACCTGACTCTGAAAACTGTAATAGGGCTATTGTGAGGATGAGAAATAAGCGAGTAAAAGAGTTTCGACTACGCAGGAAGCCCTAAATCAATGGCAGCGGCTGGTGCTGGTCTTGCTACGTGGGGCATAGCTCCGTTGAGTACTTACCCTCCTTTTCTCATTACACTGGGTGAGCATGACGATGATCTGAGACTTCTGTTGTAGGACCATCTTCCAAAAGTCATTTCTGGTTTCTGGTAGGGGCCCCTGTGTGGCGATATACTCCTGAGATAAGTTGTATCCCTGAAAGGTAAGTGACAAAGATGTCACTTAACAAGCCACTGTCAATACCAAACAGTGTTCCCCACAAACGGGGAAAAACCTGAAAGTTTACTTGATTATAAATATTGGCAAAGGATATGACACCCTTTTTTCATCAAAGAGTCAATTTGAGTATTTAACTGACTATGTAGGTCTGGGTAGTTTTAGGCATTACTCTCCAGAAGCTTATAAAATCACATCCCCCCCCTTTTTTTTGTATGCTATATGGTGGGGTCACATTTCATTGTTTTTCCATATGCGTATTCCATTATTGCAGCACCATTTGTTGAATTTTTTTTTTGTCTGTTTTGTTCGCTTGTTTGTTTTTACGCAAAGTTCATGGACCAGGAATCGAACCCTGGTCTCCCGCTTGGCAGGCAAGAATTCTACCACCGAACTACCCTTGCCCCCCCCTTACATCCCCCTCATTTTATGAAAATAATTCCTCTCTTTATAGATATTTTTAAAGCGAAGGTGCCGAGAGGAGTCTTTTTATTTGGTTGCTGAAACTAGAATTAAATACAACAGAAAGATGATCTTCAGCATAATTATCAACCTCCCTTTTTATTAGTTCTTTACAAAGAAAACCAATAGTTGCTAAGTACAGGCCTTTCCCTCCCATTCTTCATTCTGAAATTGGAATATGGGAAGCTGTTCTGTAGAGTTGGGCTGCTTGGTGGTGAATGGCTCTATTTTTAACTCTTTGACAAAGACTGAGCAGTCTTCCACTGGCTGGGCTGGTACTTGGAGGCCTGATGTTTTTTCACTCACAGGAATATAGTTTGCGTTGATATAGTCTGCACCTTCCTCGTCATTCATGGAGACTAATCTCACCCGGCTAAAGTCATCTGTAAAGAACCACGGAGGAAAGAAATGGTAAAAATCAAGACGGAAAGAAGAATTATTTTGATCCTATCTACCTCAAATCAGTCAGTGATAGAAGGTAAAAAAAAAAAATGTTTATTCTGGCCTACTTTAAGCATATCTCAATCGTACTTTCTTGCTTAGGTAAATAATTTCTGTATCCCAACCACTGTTTTCTCTTTTATGTCTTTGAAAGAACTGTCTCCAGGTCTTTTGGAAATTGTGCAAAGTAAATGCAGGAACTAAAATACTGGGAGATAGTATTGGCAGCTAGAGTACCTAGCCTAAATACCTGATATCCATATAATATAATTCACCACTTCAGTAAGACTTAGAAAACAGAAAATGGAATTGCATGGCTTTTTGATAGGTGGACTTTAAACGAGAAAAGGAAATTATTATCTATATTATGATAACACTACTTACTTTTATCAAGAAACCTTTTGGAGAGCACATTCTTTCTAGAACTTTGTAAACCTTAATCTTCCTACTTTTCTGTTCTTTCCCAGCCCCTTAAGCATGTAGCAGAAGGGAAAGTTAAATCCACATTGTAATGCATTTTAATTGTAATCTAAGTAGTTTGAATTGGTGTTTTTTTTTTTTGATTGTTTCTTCTATTACCAAATCCTAAACCATGACAAAATTTGATTTCCATCAAACCACTCTGCTTCATTCTTTTGTCAATAAATTGAATGAAAATATTTTACAAGACCACAAATTATTTGATCCCTGACCTGCTAAGGCTTTTTTTTTTCTTCCAAAGGACCAAATGGTTAATCCTGTTTATTGATATACTTTATTTATAATGATCATAATAATTAAACCTTCCTATGTAAAATACAGAGGTCTGATAAGATCTAAGCAAACAAAGCAGCCTATGGAATAGCAGAGATGACCTTGAAGATCCACACCACAACTAGTCTGGCCAGAGACTGGTGAAATTGAATAGTCCTTCCACCTTTAAGAGACAAGAATAAGAAGGGCCGCTATTGATAGTCTTACATGGCAGGATGTTTGTGTATCGGTTTTTGCATCGGTTCAGTGGAAGATCTGCAGCGAAGTGTGGAATATCCAGTCCAATCAATTTCAACTCCTGCAAATGACGGAGAACGGGATTATGAGATTTAAGAACAGGGTGTGGATTGAATTAATGTCGACAACTCTTGATTTCCCCTCAAGTAATGGAATTATCACACTCCCTTCACCATATGACCCTGCAGTGGCTCCTGTTTGGGGCAGAGTGTACTTCTCCACTCTGTTGTTGTCAACTTGTTTTGGCCAATGAACTTGGTTAGAACTTATGTCTAATCAGAGGCTTCAAATGCATTTGCTTGGTCTGACTTTCCCTCTCAGCATCTGCCATGAGAAGAACATGCCCAGGGGAGCTGCTGGCCCAGAATGAGAAGAAGTATGGAGCAGACCTGACTCTGACCCATAGCCTTAAGCAGAACTGCTCCAACTGCCCCAAAGATCCAAGAGTGAGAAGAATAAATGCAGCTGTAGACCACCATGAAACCGCTGTGTATGTTGTTTCTTCTATAGCGTCACCACAGCAGTAGCAGATTAATATAGTAGAGAAGTACCTTCGAGTTGATGATCATTTGGGAAGGTAAGAATTATGTGCATAGCACTCGGGGGGAGGCAAATTTGGAAACGGAAATGGCTTTCTGATTTTTAGAGGAATATGGAAACAAATTCATGCAATTTGTGTAAATACTATCTATTGTATGAGGAAATCTAGGTAGGTATTTCTCCTGTAGTTAATGAGCTTTAGAGAAAGAAGTAAAAGAGGGGGTGATGAGCAATGAGTAGGGAGCAATCTCCATGTTGCAAGATTAGCACTCACTAGTTATCTGGTAAGGAAACCTCAAAAGTAAGTTTGGATCAATAGCAGCTAAGCAAGCCCTTTGGTAGAAAATAAGAACATCCAAGTATCTGCCTACATCTGCCAGTACTCTGATAAATCCTGCTTTAAGAGGGTGCACTGTTACAGAAGTTTTTAATGTAGACAGGCATCATTGCTCTTAATAAATCTTGGCTACTGGAAGGGGTGCCTAAAATGCTATTCCTTGTGTAATACAGGCAACAGGGGAGCTGAGGCCAGGGCCACCTGGGTTTCCCTTGGGGCATTGCTTACGCTGTTGGTCTAGGTGAGTGGAGCACCCTGGAGCTGTCCAGTGAAAAACCAATGCAGCAGCATACAGCATCCCTGGGTATATTCCTTAAAAGGCTTATGCTAATTTTAGAGAAATACTAGTAAAATGTATATTTAACTAAATACAGAGGCGATTACTTCTAGAATATGAATCTTTCTATAGGACCACTAAGTAAGGTGGTTGACAAGCCACTTGCTGTAAATTTTATTCACCCTTATTGGATGTTAATAGTACCCTGAGTTTTGTGGATCTTCTTAATTCCTCCCAATTAAGCAAATTATAAACTGGAGAAAGACTTCTCTGGGGAAAAATTATTTGAAAAACTTCTGAAGGGACTTGGAGACATTTGATGTCCTCAGAGACTGCATAGGAGTATGACTTTTATGTGCTTTGTGTCTTGATTCAAGTTTCCAGACAAAAGCATATGCTTTAGAAACCAAGTTCCTTGTTCTGCTGCTGCTCTCAAATAGAAACTCCTTGGACTAAACTTCCCCTTGTGCTTCATGGCATAGGGTTGCGGGCCTACGGTCAGCATGTGTGAACCAACCCTAATTGCCTGGATTTCTCTTCCTTTGATTCCTCATCACTTTAGCTTTCCATGGCTTAAAAAAAATCCAAAACTTCAACATTTTGACCTAAGTCAAAGCAAGTCTTAGAGGCACAATCTGCTGAGTTTGATCTTCAATTCACAAAATTAGAAGTTTTTCCATCTCAGCCAAACCCTTGTTTACAAATGCCTTGTAAGCAGAAGCCTGCTACTGTTACTTTGTAACTGACTTTTCCATGTTACAGGACTTTCAAAGGCTTACTATATTGTTCTGGTAAGAAATGAAACTGATTTTTAACACATTTCAACTAAATTGATGCTATTTTTAAGTCAGTTCCTTTTGGCAACTATAAACACTTAAAACTCACTTTAAATATTTGGAAACCTACTTTCTTTAGAAAGTGACTTTATAGACAATTTATCAAAATATCTGGCTTATTTCACTGTACCACTTATAAAATGTTTTGTCTTAGACACATCAGTTTAATTATCTGTTGTTTATAAGGAAAATAATATCTCCTCACTGGTTTCTAGAGACAATCAGATGGAATAATAAAACTGAACGGATATTAACAAGTAGCACTATTGATAGCAATTGTGAAGATGCTTCTGCTATGATTCTTTGTTTGTTCTGCTTAGCCTGTCTCCATAATTTCTCCCTCTTTTGTCATTTGTGCTAACAGATCCACAATTCTCTCAATTCACCCAGCTTTGGAGACAGACTGATAAACCGCAGGAAAAGACCTCAGATATGAAAGAAACTGTGGAGACAGATTGAGGCTGTGAGTAGGAGTACATGTGGAAGCTGACTGACTGATAGCGCTTTAATTGTGTTCAAGTTGCTTCCCTGCTATAATACCCTAAATTGATAAGAGAGATTTAATTGGCTGAACATTGTAATGTAAATCTCAAAGCTGAATTGTAGCAGAGCAGGAACTGCATGTATACACAAAACGCTTCGCAATCTTTTATCATTTAGCCTGTCACGAAGTGGAAAATCAAATACTAAGTTTCCAGTTCAGTAGCTTTGCAGTTATTTTCTTTCTAACCATATGGAAACTCTAGAGGCTTAATCTTCATGAAGGCAACACATGAGGTGATGACCTGAAGCCAACATAAATCAGTTTTGAATTTTCTTTTGTCAGTTGTGTTTCTAAAATAATTTATTATCAGTTTTAATTTTTTCCCAGGCCACATAGTGTTCCAAGCTCAATGGCAATCCATGTCATATTTCTCTGTTTGAAGCATATGTGGTTGAAAACTGAAGCACAAACATATACCATCATCTCTGAGAAGAACACAAGCTGCAGTAACAATATCAGCTGGTGACAGCATCTGGTGTTTGTTTTGGGATAGGTTATACAGTGGAGACAGATGAGTTATATAGCTAGACTACTTGTCCATAAGGGCAAACAGGTAAGGAGAACCGAAGTGAGAGTGGTGTTGACAGAAGAGGATCCTACTATGGGTAAGTGAAAGGTCAAAGGAATTGGGCAACGCTCCACAAAGGGAGAAGAAGGGATTTAGAACAAGGTAGCTAGTGAGGTGCCCTAAATAAAGAGTGGGGTGCAGTAATAAAGAAAACCTGGAGTAGATGATAGGAGACTAGGTAATAAGGAAGTCAGTCTCAAGAAATGCAAGCAATACTAGCAATACCTGCCCTGGGCCCTGGGATAGAATTTAGGGGCAACACTTCTGTCACTGGACAAATTCCTATTACAAGCCCTTGAAACAGAGACCAAACCCTGGGAATAAGGAATGGAAGGAGAGAAAATTCAGGACTGGAAAAAGACAGACCCCTGGTATGAGAACTATTGGAGGAGTGCTTGGGGTGACTTATTTTCAAACAAATGAAAGACAATCTTGAAGAGTTTACATCTTTCCTAGTTTACATCAAGATTAAGAACTTGGGGTGGGGAAGGCTTTAAAAGGTTAGCAATAGGCTAGGTGTGATAATGCACCTATGACTTTGCACCTTTAGTTTGAGCTTGACAGAAAAGGGTTAGAATGAGCTGACTGACCAGAGTAGCTTGGAGTGTCATTAAGCTAATGTCTTTTTGCAATGACAGTGGATAGGGCTCCAGTGGGCTGGGTTGCAACATAAGTAAAAACAGCTGCAAATGGCAGCTATGCACAGAAATTAAAGGTCAGCCCTTGAACTGCATGGCTGAAAAGAAATGGTGAAGATCTTTTCTAACATTCTGATCAAACATAAAGGACAGAATTACTGGCAGAATGAGCAATGCATGTTGTATCTTGTGGGTTCTCAAATTTCCAGTTCTAAAATCTAGTTCTTTAAAACTTTTCCATGTAAGACAACAGATATGAGAAACTTAAGCTAATCCCTGGGTCCCAAACCTCCTTAAGAAAAGATTTATACTTTCTTCAGAAGGATACTCAATCTTTCCAGCAGACCCAAAATCAGATACAAAGTGAAAGAGGAATTTATTCATTGGATTCAAATTAGCAACCATTATTGCATCATGTCTTTAAATTTGGGCACTAGTTTCAATTTGCATAATGCTTTAAAATGATATAATTTCTCAATGTGAGTGTGGTCTTTCAGTGTTAGTTATCAAACTGATAATAAATACAAAGCATTATTATAAACAGAACACATAACTGTTCAGATATTGGATTTAGCTAGACCTGCTCACTTACCCAACTTAAAACCTTTCTGGGTTTCCATTAGAGCAGGAAACATTTTTCCCTTAAGCAAAGTTTGATGGCTGCCATGTGAGAGGTCCGACATGCACCCTAAAATCAGGTATGGGAGCACAATGCTTTTTTTTGAAAATAGATGGGGACACATTGACACTGAACCTGAGGATGTGGGGGTGAGGTAGACATGGGTGCTGACAATGGCTGTCAAATAAAAAAGGAAGTGAGTCAGACCAGTGGGTCACTGCTTGAGCAAATGTTAGCCAAAACATACAGTATGAGGCTGTGATTTGAAACAGACTCCTGGAGAGGAGGTTGTGTCATATTTTCCCACCAGAATATATATATGATGCCAGGACTTGGCATCAAATAAATGACCTGTATGACAAATAATTTTCTAAGAACAAAGCTATAAGAAAAAAATCCCTTCATAATTTCTAAAAATACAAAACACTTCTTAGAATCATGGATTTTATAAAGCTTGGACATATCCTAGTCATCATCCAGTCCAGTGTTTCTCAGTGGAGCACCGTTCACCTGGGATAATGCCCTGCTGTGCAGAACTGTCCCACTCACTGAAGAACATTTAAGATCCCTGTCTATAGTAGTGTGAATCATGTCCTCCAAAAAGATACGTTCAACTCCTAACCCCTGGCCTCTGAATATGACCTTATTTGAAAATTAGAATCTTTGTAGATGTAATCAAGCTAAGATGAGGTGATACCAATTAGGGTGGGCCCTAAATCCAAGGACTGCTGTCCTTGGAAGAAGACAAGAGGACACACAGAGATGCTGCCACAGGGCTGAAGGCCACGTGAAGATGGAGGCAGAAATTACAATGATGCAGCCAAAAGCTGAGCCAAGGTACAGGCCAATGATTGCCAGGAGCCACCAGAAACTTGGAAGAGGCAAGGAAGGATTTTGCCTTATAGGCTTCAGGGGGAGCATGGCCCTGCCGATACCACAATCCCGAACTTCTAGACTCCAGAACTAGGAGGACACAAATTTCTGTTGTTTTAAAGCGTCCAGTTAGAGGTAATTTGCTATGGCAGACCAAGGACACCAAGACACACTTCTTCCCCACATTTAATACCAAGGGTCACCTCCTCCCATGTCATTACGACAACCAGAAACACGTCCACATGTTCCTAAGCTCCCCTAGCACACCGGTCCTAGCGCCATTGAGAGAAACTGATGGTAGTTCAATCTACCCATTTTATAGATGAAGAAACTGAAGCAAGGAGAAATTCTGATTTTTTTTCAATATTAATGAATGACAAAATGGTTGTGAGAAACCCAAGTTTTTGTATCCCCACTTTAGTAAAGCCTTACTTCCCTTTATAAATCTTATGAAGTAAACACGACTATGCTCATTTATAGATTGAATGTTTAAAATTCCTCAGTATATTATAAACTGAACGCCTAGCACATAAAATGCAAAATTCTACTTTCCACTCTTTTTTGAGGCATCAAAAGCTAGCATGCTAATCATTTACTGTCCAGGTCTCTCCTGCCCCCCTTCTTTGGTTTAGCTGTGGTTCCTCTAAGTGCCGCCCTGATCTCACCAGATTCCACCCTCCCTGGCTGCAGCTGGTTTGAAAGGAGCACCGCGACCCAGGGCGGCCAGGCGGAATCCACCCAAGTTACGCATCAAACTGCAAACCACCAAGAAAACCGACTACTCGCTGTGGAAATTGGAATATGATGCCCAGTGGTCGCCGATGACTTTGTTTTCCACTCTTGTCACAGAGAAGTGGGCTTCTAGTGAAAGAGAGTGAGGCCAAGACAGATGGAGGAGAAATGAAGAATAAAAAGGCAATGTCCTTGCAGGGGTCTGGCTCCTGGTTCCCATCATTCCTGAAAACTGAGCTGAAACTATGCTATGAGGTCCTCCAGCCTCCTCTGAACACAGTTTCCTTTTCTTTGATCTAAACTAGTTTAAATTGTTTCTGTCACTCACAGCTAAAAGAATCTGGATATCATTTTCTTTTTACCAGAAAATGACTCATGGAATTTTTTATAGTGGTGTATTCCAGATACGCAGTGATAGTTATTCATAATTTTGATGGAAGCTATTCCTAATGCTCCTAGCTAGGGTGGAGATTCGAGCTGTGCCACCAAGGGCATATAAACTTGTAGGAATGAGCAATTTGTAGCTTCAATGAGGTTGAAAGTGTAGCCATATCATACTTTTCAACAGAATCATCTAGCTATTTAGTTTTCTTCTGACTTTTGGTTTGTGTTTTATGTCCCCTCTTTTCATTGACATGCTTTTGTGACATGCAGTCCTCACCCTAATCTCCAATTCAACAGGAATTTCTGTCCTCTGAGATATGGCATTTGATGGAGCATCTGTAATTTCTTACGGACCTGCATGCAATGGGAAACTGAGCCAGGACCTTCCATACAATTACTCACAACACAGCTGATAGTTAAAAGGGGCTTGTATTTTATAATATATAAGGTTCTCCTCATCCTCAGAGTCCCTGTTGGACTGCTGCTGTGTCTTACAGACAAAAGCTGTCCTTGGCTGAGGAGGTGAAAGAAGAAATAAATAAGAAGAATGAGGAGAGAGCAGGTACGTTCTACAGCAGGATCTTTGACAAGAAAGAATTCTTAAGAGGCTAAAAATAATCACCACGATACCTAAAAAAGTCAGTTTATCTTTTCTTTTCCCCTGATTTCCCGGAATCACTGACCACTGGAGCCCTGCTGAAGAAGAAACGGGAGGGGCATGAGGCCAGCCAGACGGTGCTATGAGCTGCGAAATAGGTGGAAAGAAAAAGTGAGGACCAGTTATGCTCCCCGCACTGCTGAGAACCGAGCCTTACTCATTTCCATCTACTGTCACACACAGCCTCAGACTCAAGTAAATACACGTGCTTCAAAAACAGGAAATGTTGGTAAATGTTTTTCTTCCCTACACAAACCACGTGTAACCCTCTCCCCAATTTCTTCGAGGATAAAAAGCAAAACCTCACAAATAACTATGAAGAAGAAACCAGGAGTCTTACAGCTCTAAGAGTCCCACCCCAGGCCTTCTCTGCCCAGGAGGCAAGACAGGCCATTTTCACTCGCGGGCCACCCTTGCCGTTGTGTAACAAGCTTGAGAAACTCACCCCAAATCCCCGAAAGGGAAATTTTTTCTCAGGCCTCCGTTGCCAGCTTGCTTTTCCCTGCACTCTAGATTTCCGTGGTGTTCAACCATGGCTTCTGGTCTACCCTTTCTTGCTCACAGCCATGCCCGCGTCTGTTCTGTCCTTCCCGTCACCGTGCCATCTGCAGCCTGGCCTGTACTCAAAGGCTGATGACCAACCCTCACCCTGAACGAGCAGATCAGGCCTCCAGAGGCTCCTCTACCACCCGTCCCAGATGCAACCCTGTCACCAGCACTGCCCGATGAACAGGGACACAGCCCGGCCCACGCCCAATGAGTCGCATGCCCCATTCATTATGGGAGGCAGGAGATACTTATCCGCTTACCTCAAACTGCAGAGAAAACTTATAGTCAGAGTCTTTGGCCATATCCTTGATGTAGGCATCAAAGTCATCCAGTTGAACTGGGCTTTGTCAAGCATAAAGAAATGTATATTTTAAAATCTTGATTGTTATTATGCATTGCTTAATGCCATACTTCTCAGACATGGACCCTTTTCTTGGAGAAAATATAAGTTCTACCTCTCAAAGGTTAGCACTTACCTCTGTTCTTGGGTCAAGTTCCCTGTCCATAATATATCATAATTGAAAAGGGAGGCATACAATTCATCCTTCCTTGAGATGGGAGAAATCTTTCGATTTTCACCTGGCTCTTATGCTATCAGTAAAATATTACATGCATACCTACTCGTATGTGCACATGGATATGTATCGTTGTTTTTTTAGAAAACTCTTATATATGAGAAAGAACAAGGGGTTGAATTCCAAAGACGTGTTTGAGCTCTGGTTTTAACTCCTTATTTACTGTGTGATTTTAGAGAATTTACTTAACTCTTCTGAGATTCAACCTTTTCTATAAAATACTAGATTGATGCCTAAATCACCAGGTTGATATGAGATATATTAAATACCCTTGACACCTTTAACAGCTTTGCAAGTATAAAGAATAGTGTAGCTAGTAGCACTGTCTCCCCACAGCAGAGGCAAGTAGATGAAGCCCTTGTCCAGAAAACTCCCAATGTCTCTTTCTGAGAGAGTCATACTTAGGGGTTTGTATAACTATGAAAATGTACAAATAGCTTAGAGGAACAATTAAGTAATTCAACAGCTTATGTTTTTTGCATTTATAGCTGTTCTCACCTCTTTTCTTGTGTGTGCATGGATAAGAATTCAGTTTTATTTCCTTTCTATAGTTGCTTATCTCTTCCAGAACCTATCTATACCAACCTTTTCACCCTCAATTGCTCTCTGCTTCTGCAGATTGCCGTACTCCATCACCTAACCCAAGCTTTTCCACTTTGCCAGAGGCTCATACTTGACCTTTCCCTTCACCTTGTTGCAATATAACTGAACTTATTTCATCTATATATGGTTTTATGTCCTATTAGCAAATACATAATATCGAATAGATATTTGTTCAAAATTGTTTAGATAATCTGATAGATTAATTTATGCTAGAATTTTAGTAGATTTTAAAGGTCATTATACCTCCCAGAAAATATATTTATACTTTATACTTTTACTTAATATTAATAAAAATACCCTGTATCCATAAAACACTCTATAGGTGACAAATATTCACATGTGCTAGCCTTCTTGTTGGTCCCTGAGGTAGAGGTTGGTCTAGCTCAAGAAACAACATTGAATTATTCCCCCTTCTTGGGTGAAGGTCGGACTTCTTCAACTAGCCCCTCAAAACCTGCCCCTAGCTCACACAGTTACCATTATTTTAAAACCCAAGGCCAGGAGAGAAGAATACAAAAGCAGTATTTTCATCACATGCCAAAATGGGATAGAGAGAAGGAGTGGCAGGCCTGGGCTTCTCCAATTGTCCCTTGGGGCTTACCCCTCAGTACGGTGCTGAGTAGAGGGGATACCTGAGTTCTAACCTCGTAATAGGGGAGACCCCAGCCTCTCCACAGAGGCCCTTTTATTTTTTATTCTGATTAGCCATTTTAAGCCACAAGGAATAAAAACTCCTGATCTAACCTGACTTCCAGAAGAGAGAAGCAAGGCGGAGTGAGCTGTGAGTACTTCAAGTCTGAATGATGAGTAAGTGGTAGGACCCCAATTAGAACACAAGAATAATGATTCCTGGTTCAAAGTTTTTTCCACTTCAAGTCACTTTCCTCTCTAAAACATAGCCAGAGGTGGGGCTCCCATTGTGGAAAAAACTCCATTAGGACTGCACTCCCTGGCTGCGGTCTTTGAGGAGGGCAATGACCTTAAAATTGTAATTAACTATTTTAGTTTTTCACCTCAGTGCTAAGAAAATGGGGTCATAAATAGGGAAGGCAATACTCAGGTGCTAGGAAAAGCAAGAAGGAGAGCGAAAAGAGAGACAGAGGAAGGACCAGGAAGTAGAAAATTGAAATTAATGGAGAGAAGGGGAGAGCTGTAAGGAGAGAAAGGAAACAGAGATCAGTAGAACAACGCTTCAGATGAAAAAGATAGAAGGTGAAGGAAAGGAGTGACGGAATGACGGTAAGTCGAGACCTGGTGGTGGGGACATGCACAGTGAAAGAGGAAAGGTAAAGAGAAGATAAATGAAAAGGTGAAGGAAAAAAGCCCCTGCCCAATGGCCTTTGGAGAAGGAGTGAGGTTTTGAAGGAGAATGAGAAGGAGGGAGGAACCTGGTTTGACATTAGACCTCTGGTTTGTGGGCAGGCACTGCCACTCCCAAGGCTCATGCCTAAACTCCTGCCAGGTCTTGCTTCTCCTGCTTCCTTCTGCCTTGGTCTCGGAGGAGTCAAGCCCTAACGAAGTCTTCCCTTTTTACCCGGAAAGCTTGTCCTCTAACTTCCGCAGTCTAGTCTTTGGGCAGCAAATTCTCTTTGTCTCTGTCAAATCATGGTGTGACATTACCTTTCCTGTTTCGGCTGGCCTTGTCTCTGCTCACTTGTCTCTCCTAAATCAATGTTGTATGCCAATGCACTGCTTACTGATTTGAAAACAGATTTAGGAAAAAATAATATATCTCTATATGCCATAAAAGTATTTGCCACCAAAGAATAGATAGAATTTTTTTTTTGCATCAACTTTTCTTTTGGATTATGCACGCTATGACTTCTTCCCATTAGCATGGGCACCAGAGACCCAACTAGAGTCCCTAGTTGCCCCCCTTTCATTAATTTACCATTATCTATCCTAGGCAAGTATTGAGAATAAACTCTATTTATATAAGTGTTCCACTCTTTACATGTCAAGTTTTAACTGGATCCTGGAAGTGACAAGCTAATTAGACTTTTGAAATCAACGGATGGTTAATTTTCACCCGGCAGAATCATAATTCTCATGACTTAACAGTTCAGTAGATAAGAGAAGCCACGGGCTAGCTAGAGCAATTATGCTTTTTCAAATTTATTATAAAGGTTTTCTGAGACAGCATTTCTTAAAGTATTTATTATAACATCAAATGGAATAAAAGCTTTTCCCTACAACAAGCGCACAATGACAAAATACAAGATAAATGAAGATTTTTGTCCAATTTTGAGGTAGCACAAAATAGTAGAATTTTATGGAGTCAGAATAACAGGCTTCCTTCTGCAAGACTTTTAAATCCCTAACAGTCCATTCTTTCTCAGATTTCATAGTGTGAGAATTTTCTATATTCCTGCCATGGTGTTTTCTGTTCCACTTTTTTTAAGTGATCACTGACAAAACACATCAACACATACTGTGCTTAGCTATTATGCTAGACATTTACCTCTTTCTTAAGCATTCTTTCTATGTAAAGACAAGCATTCTTTGGATTTGGAAAGTTAGGATCACTATGAAGAACATCTTTTAAAATGAAAGAGCAAGAGAAACTTACTTAGTCAGCTTCCTCTTCTTTAAGCCATTTTTACTCCTGAGAATTAAAAAAAAAAAAAAGACAAATTTATCTGAGAAGAATTGATTAATATAAGGATTAAATTGTAAAAGCTTTAAATAATTACATCAGGCACCTCAGTTTTATTTAATTTTCATTAAACATCTCTCGGAATTGTTTAATTACTTTTCCTTAAATAAGATAATTTTGGATTCAACTTTTAAAAACTTCTATGAGATTGTGGGAAACACATTTTCACTTTATGTATCATAGTGTCAAAAACAGTTCTAGAAATATAATTTCTTGTTACTCATGTTTAAGTGGCTGAAGCATTTTGTAAATACATAGGAGTATCTATTGTCTAAATACTGCAGGTTCTAGAGGGAGGAGGGAAAGGATTAGGGAAAAAGGGAGAAAACTAGCTATGGGTGGGTGGATGTTTGTTTCTCAATTAAGGATGAAAACAACCTTCTCTGACATTTTTTGTTGGGGATGTGAATTTGTCAGTCTGTATTGATGTTTCTTTTATAATTCTACTGAGGCATGTATTCAATTTTGAACAAATTTTTAAGCTACCTGAAGAACTGGATTTATTACCTGCTTGTTCTTAATTCACTCCTAGGCTGTAAACTCAAACATCTGTAATGTTAATCCATGGGTATTTAGGGTAATCATTTCAAGTGATAAGTAAGGTAACTCACCTAAGTTAACTATGCTAAAATAATATCTGCTGAAATATTTCACTGTTGTATTTCTATTCTCTTATATAAATGATAAATATTGATGCGTGATTGAGTGTATGAGTGACATGACAGTAAACAATTTTTATAAGTAATTTCCAAAATCTTTAAATATTTTTGATGAAAGAACCCAAACTTTCAAGAAAAAAAAGACTTTAGCAAATAACCAGTTGTGATCATCTTAGGTACTCTCATGAGCCATAATATATTATACTTTATACTTTAAATTGTGAATGTTTGGATACCTCCACTTCCTGAAAACCTGTAGCAGAATGAAGCCCTCCTGCTGTGCTTTCATAGCACCTTGTCAGTGCAGCATTTCTCACATTGTATGATTACCAGCTCCATACATGCCCCTTGCTAGACAATCCTCTGTCCCCAGTGCCAAGCACAGTTCTTGGAACACTGAGTAGGTGGTCAATAAATACTGATTTAATCAATTGAAACAAAACCATTGCTGCCACGTAACTCTCAGTATTTCACTTAACAATTCAATTGAGAATTTGGTACTAGATTTGCGCTTGTGAGATCCTGGTTGGGGAAATGGGACTTATGGATGGAAATGAAGTAATGCAATGCAGGACATGTGGAGAATTATCCATAAAGGTAAGCTGTGTTTCTGGTTTTCAGGTAGGTTTTATTTCTTCTTGTCTCTGAATGAATAGTTGTCTGACTTTTTTCTTCCTCATTCTCTCTTTTGTCTACCATGCTGAGAATTTAGAGGGAATAGACACTCCAGTTTTTACCCTACCTCTCTCTCATCCCCCCAAGAAAGCTACTTTAATGTTGGACTTAATGAAACATGTAGGTATTTGGGAACCTAACGAAATATCTATTAGATTGGTTTTTACTCAGCTCTTGAGATGCTGATTTAATTCACTTTAGGAATTCCACATTTAATCGGTGCGGTAGGAGCCATTTTTTTACTGCCTTTATGAAAGCCGAATGTCAGCGTGGCAGCATAGCAGAATAACAGTTCTGGTATTGTCAGGATGCTGCCAACATACTTTGTGATTAGGATCGAAATAGGAGGAAAAAAGAAATAACTTTCTTATCCGAACAGTCTCCCAAGGAAAGTGGGAAGAAACAAATGTCTATGAGATGATACCACTGAATAAATTCAGTGCTGAAATTTTAAACTGCTACTATTCAACAGATGTTTAGAAACTTGATTCATGGGAGAGAGACACTTTTTTTCTTTCAATTTCATTCATTGATTACCTGAGCTTTAAATGTAACATAAGATTCAACGCTATGTTTTGTATGACTTATTGTCATATATTCATGGTCATAAGTGTTTATCTTTATGATTTGCATACAACTTTCATTATTCTGCTTAGATTTTGAAGAATTCCTGAAGATTCTGAGGGGTTCCTGCTTCCTAAAGCTGTGGAAAGTGACAGAACTGAATTACGAGACGCCACAGCATCACTGATAGAATTTTCCCACTTACTCAATTACTGTGCTAAACCAAGACCAAAACTAGAGGGCAATCATTTTGTAGGCATGTAAGTTAAAGCTTTGCTAGCAATTTTAACTTCAGCACATTAGGGAAAGATCCAGCATATGTGCGTCTTACAGTGAACATTTTTGGTAATACTTAGGGCATCAACTTCTCATTACAAAGGAGTTTTCCAAATAGTTGATACTCATGAGATGAAAAGTATATATGAATACAAGATCATGCTCTTCTTTTAACATCTCTCTTTCATTTAGATAAGATTCAAAAACCTAATGACTCAAGAAGTAAAGATGCATTCTTCATAAGTCTTTCATGGTTATGACAAATCTTGGGAAGCTGACCAGACTGGAATTCATTCCAAAGCAGAATATGAGGCAATGGCATATTTTTAAAATACAAAACTCTGGAAACCCCCAGTTTTAACAGTGTTACTTACTCTTTAATGAGCTGAACTGAAACCATCCCAACATCTGAAAAAAGTCTTTAGTGTTATATCATTCTCCAAATAAAACATGCAATAAGCATGAATAAAGCTGAGCATTTTAAACCAAATGTTGCTTCATGCTTATAATGTCAATTGCTGAGCTTTTAGGGCAGGCTGATGAATAATTAAGTACAGCGTGAAGGTGACTATGGTTATAAAGAAAGAGATTAATAACACCGACTCTAGACAGATGTAGTTCAAATTAGATGTCTTTGAATGGGAAACACAATCTAAATCTTTGTGGAATACAGTCCTGAGACTGACCTAACTGGACTCTGGCACTCCACACTGATTCTGCTACCACCCCGGGGCAAGATTCGGGCAACACTAGGAGAAAGAGAGAGAGAGAGACGTTCTTGATTTCCACACCAAGCGCTGGAGGCAGCAGGGGAATAGCAGGCAATGGGAACAAATCTTTCCAAGAAGCCTGCGGATTGGAGAGTTAGCAGAACAGTGTGTCTGTTATTTGTGGCAGTCGTTAATAGAATGGGTGAAATACGAGGTGACACATCTGAGGGAAAATTTAACCAATGGCTACTTAGCAAGTGGAAGCAGGAGGAAATATCCAGAAGTTATTAGATGAAGAGAAAAGTAGTGAACAGTAGGGAATTTGAGTGGCTGTGTTTCTACTGAGCTGTACGTGAAAGATCAGTGACCATGAATTTTCCTTCTTTTCTATCTGACACAGCCCTAGCCTAGGGCGGATACCATAATTGACGCGCAGCATGTTTTCATTGGTTGAAATGTGTGATAGAAGCTTAAAAAAGAACCACGGAAGATGAGAAAGTCTGAAGGAATTAAGTAGAGACATACATATGAATTAAATACGTCTTTTTTTGTTTTGATTGAAATCTGTGGAGATTGCTTTAAGGGTATTTGCTATACATATTCTAAAGACAGGTGGAACACTTGGGGGTGATTAGTAGATGTTGAGTTAAAGACATGTATATTTTGAAGGTCAAAACAAAATGTATGTGAGCTACTCGTGCTTTAAAATTATCTGATTTAAACACTGGAAATATCGAGTTGACTTTGGCAAAGCCCTATATTGATGACTGTTGTAAAAATGAACTTAGAATAACAGTGAAAGGATCCACCCAGTATGCTCCTCTGGCTTTATTACTTACACATCACTGTTTACCTTGTTTCAAAAGTTTTCCTCTAGTTTCCTTTTATTTTTACTTGTGGCATTAACAATCTTTATTGTAATGAAGCCCTTTTTGATATTTCTTCCACTGCAATTTTAAATCCTAAATTTTGCTAGCTAAAAATCTGTCCTCAAAGGAGCTGAAGAACATTTGATCAATTGTCTTTTTGAACGAATTACTCTTCACTTTGTTTTTGCATCTTTTTTTCCCCCAAGAGTGATTTTTTTTCTAGTCCATTAACTATTTTTTATTGCTGTCTTCTGAGCCCTTTTCAAGTGGTCCAAATTTCTGGATCTGTCTGTACTTAATTTAGTATTTAAACTTCATGGATTAATACTGAAGGACAATGATTTCTTTTCAGTTCACTGGGAAACTGCTCCCTTTATTCCTGTGGCTCAGGGAAAGCTATAGCTCTTCTAAATGCTTAAGCTTCAGAATTCAAGGTGATTATTATTTTTGTTGTTGTCAATATTATGTTTTTTAAAAACCTGAAAGGAATAGTCTCCAAGATTTGATCATTAGAATGATTCTGAAGTCAAGAAAATAAGAAATTAAAGAATTGCTTTTTACAAAGAAAAGAATAGTTTTCAGAGCAATCTGGGTTTGGAACCTGCATTTTCCACATAGGAGTATGTGCTGCTAGGACAGCTAATCTCCTTAAGCCTCTATTTCTACATCAATGGAGATGAAATTGATAAAATACCCCTCTGCAGGGTTTTGGGGAGAATTAAATAAGATCATTACACAAAGAGACATACATAGCCAGCTCCTTATTCACTGAGTTAGCATTGCTATGAAAACACGGTAATATGGAAAATATGGAAAAAATGCTTCTCTGTCTTCTTAGAAATATGTAGCTCTCTAATGGAGGTGGTAGAGGAAAGGGAAAGCATTGTATCATAGAGGAGAGACCAATGGACTGACTTAATGAAGCAACACATGAGCAGTAGTAAGTGGAGGAAAGGCTTGCCAAGAACATCACAAGAAGAAAATTTAAATAGGAAAACATTATAGTTAGCATCTTGGTACCATCAACTGCTTTAAACCATTTTCAATTCATGATTGATAATTTTAGATGCTGCTAAACATATAAAATAATTAAAAGGAAAATTTCCTTTTTGTCTACTTCTTGAAATCTACCTTTTAAAGACTGTTAGGTAAACAGTAAAAAAAAAAATCACTTACCAAGGATTAATATAAAATGCCAAAAGATAATCAGTCCAAAGACATGAGGGTAGCAGGGTTAAGAAAGCAAATATACTCCTACGCCTGTGAGCATTAATAGATAACAGATGTAAAGATGAAAAAGTGGTAAGAGTTAGTAGTATAAACTGTGAACAGACATCAGTAAATTAACTACCAAGATCAATTAAAATGACAAGCACCTTAATTACAATGAAATATTATTCCATTCTGTGAAATTTAAATGCGAGAGCTAAGGAGCTATAATATTGACAAAGTCCAGTTTCATTCACAGACAACCTTTGTGTAATCAGATATATTACTTTCTATTTATTTTGTGTCAATTAATCTGTTAGGTGATTACATCTTGCATTCTTTTAAATGAGGCTGTTAATTGCCTCATTAGTTACCTAGACCTTATTCTCGGATATTGCTCTTCCAATGCTTAAACGTATGATAAAAAAACCTCTATAATATCACTTGATAGGTAAACAGCAACTTGTATGAGGAAATAAATATAAGAGGTCAATTTATGTACACTGTTTCTGGCAAAGACGGATTTTGTGTCTCTCCAGGCTTTGGGGACACGTTCATAGGACACATTCTTAGTTGTTCTACTAGTTATGACTCTCTCTATTATTTTTAGTTTAATCTAATACAACATGTCTAAAAATAACCCTTAATCTGGGGGTGTGGTATACTCAGGTACCATTCAGTGAAGATAAGTAGCTCATCAACTGCTTGGTCTGGAATCTCACTGATACGCAGCTGAGTGGAAGCAAAATTACTTGGTTTCACTTCAAGTCTAATTCAGGTTGTTCATTTTAAAATGCCTGATCGGAATCCAATTTCAGATTTTCAAACCACTTGTAAAATAGAACATTCATTAATGTAGTTTAAAAATATCCCGTGGCTGCATCATCGTTATTCTGAGAATCAGGGGGAAAAATACTGTCACCTTGTCACTTTAGCGATAACAAATCCCCACTGAGATGTCTATTCTCAGTCAGCCAGAAATGCTAGCGCTGGTAAAACTGTCTTTGCCAAGAGCTGCAGGAGAATTTGCTTGACTTTATAGAAAAGTTCTGAAGTGAATTCTCTTTTGTCTCAGTTGTCCATAGCTGGTATGTGTGGAAAGAAATTTACAAATTGGAGTGGTTGCGTAGTCAGTTACCACATAGCCTTCGTGAGTCACAGGATCAAATCTTAGATTGACCACCACTGCCCTGTGACTAGTCCTTTTTTTAAGGGGGTACCAGACAAGAAATAAATACCTCCTGATAAGTGAGAAAATATTCTAATCTTGGAATAAGAGTGCTAATATATTTTAACAAAATTTGTAAGTTTACTTAACTTTTCGCATTAAGAATTTTGGGGTGTCACTTCCTTCACAGTTGGAGTAATCGTATTTTAATAACAAAATTCCATTCAGGTTAAAATTTTAAAATAGCATACGTACCACATTGTCTTGCTAAAAGGAATCCTGTTTCAGTTAGGGTCCACTGCTAGAAAAAAGCCCTCCCTCCCTTATTGATTCCATACAGTAAAATTTCCAGTTCCAATTACTTATTTCTTTAAGATTAGCTATTCTGGGGGATTTAAGGAAACAGAAAACATCACTCACCAAGGATTAATGTAAGACATTTATGTTTAAATGTATTTGGCCTGGTTGCTTTTAAAAAAAACAAACTAGATCATGTAAGCAATGCTGATTCAGAATTAAAGGTCTGCATAGCAGTTTTGTTGGGGATTGACTGAACTGGATAGGACTGTTGGGTGGGCCACAGTGGCTCAGCAGGCAGAGTTCTTGCCTGCCATGCCAGAGACCCGGGTTCAATTCCCGGTGCCTGCCCATGCAAAAAAAAAAAAAGAGAGAGAGAGAGAGAAAAGGACTGTTGATTCCTGTGTGTCCTTGTTAGGTGAAGCGTCAAACAGTTAAATCCTTTCACAATGTTTCCTTAATTCCCAAATTGCTCCCTCCTCTCCCCAAGTCCTAACACTCCAGCAGAAAGAAAAATGAGGTCCTGTTATCTCATGGGAGTTTCCTGGATCTGAAATGTATTTATCTGTAAGTATATGAGTTGAGTGCCCTGGGCTATATACTTCTACTTAATGTGTGAACAGAAGTGGTGGCTCATATGTGCAGGCACCGAAATGTGAATTTTAAATAGAGATGCTGATCTGCTCCATGCTGCTTCAGTGCAGTTTCCCCTCATGCCTTCTGCCACCACCTGTTCACTGTGCCTCCCCCACTTAAGCCCTTCTTCATTACAGGTATGAGCTATCTGCATGACTGTTTGAGTCCTTTGCTGAATACAGTAAATAAAAAGCAGACTATGACATTTCCCCTACTTCTGAATTGTATTAAACTTACGTGGACCATTACACTCTGTGAAGATCTAAACTTTGAAAATCCTCTATCATTGAAATTATGAAAGAATTATCAGACAAAACAGTTTAGCCTCAAAAGAGAGTAAAATAAGGTGCAGAACACACACAACACAGCTAAATAATCCAGAGGCTTGCTCCAAGCAGGACTCACCAGTTGTATGGAAGCTTCCCATCCCTCTCTAAGGATGCAAAATTGACAAATGTTCCAGCTCCACATTCCCTATTTGAAAGAATCACATAATCCCAGTTACTGCTTGACAACATGTTTTACCTTGATATAGAAGAGAGTTTTTACTGGCTTAAATTCACATGCTGAAATTTTTAAAAATAGCTAATAACAGCTAATATAAATATTCCACGTGTTCCTTTTCTGCATACAAGGCAAAACCAGTAAAACAAAAATATGTATGATTACAAGGTCACACATACCCAAATCAAGTTATTTGAGGTCCAATAAGACTCAATTCACAATCCTTTCCAAACAAACTTTCACGATTCTAAAATAAATCCTTGAACTAATTGCAGTGTCATATTTTTTACAACGTCTTAAAAAGTAAGATGTAGAAATTCTCCTTGATAAACTGAGAGTTTTCCATTTTCAGCAATATTCTTTGTGCGGTTTTGTTTTATAGCATCTTGACTTCCTCTCTATAATGAGGGTGGACAAGCTTGACTGTTTTCTTCCGCCAAAAATTTCCCCTTATATTATGATGGCCCACATTATTAATTTCTTGAGATAGTATCGAGAGAGATACATATTGAAATAGGTTGCCTTTTTCAGTGCCTCTTATCTAAAATGTTGCTTATTAATCCATCAGCAGAAAATACTGTTAAAGTTCCTGCCTCCCCCTCATGCCCGCAAGAGGTGGGGAAGACAGGTAAACATCCTCTCATGCCTTCTCTCATTTTCCCTGAAGATCATGCATAAATAATACAGCTCAGTAGGGCTCACAGATCTCATTATTCATCTCTATAGAGAATTTTTGGGTTAAAGTCTTTAGTTTACCCTCTAATTCAGGGGTTCCTAATCTGGGGTCTAAGAATAGAATTATAGCTCTATGAACATAGGTGGAATACAAATATATCTATTTTCACAACATGCCAATTGAAATTGGGTGCTTCTTTCTTTTATGAAAGTAGGCAACAAACCACAATAATGTTATTATTGCTTATGATTTTGCCAACGACAGAAATTTTTATATCTTGGAGCCGTTCAAATTGTTTAATATAATAGATTTGCTGCAGATATTTTGAAATATTGTTTATATTGAAAGCTATGATGAAATCATAAGTTACTAGAAATCCTAATAAATACTGTATTTGATACATTAATATGGATACATATATTTGTTTCTTTTAAATATTACTCTATTTCAATATAACTGGCTTCTTTTTAATTCTACATATTCTATATTGTGCACTTAAAAAGAAAGCAATACTCTTGGAAGTGATCCATGGGCTTTCCAAGACTACCAAAAAAGATCGTGGCACACAAAAAGTTAAGATTCCTGCCCAATGGCAAGCTGGATGAATTAGAACGACACCTCATTAATTATCTTGCTGGATACCCCACAAAAAATGCTTCTGTAAAAATACCCTCATAATTACCACAGTGTCCGTTATTACTTCTATTACCACTTCCTCCACTATTACTGTTATGACACAAAATTTATTGCTCACTTTCTATGAGTTGAGTGTTATGTTATGCCATTATTGCATTGTTTCTCCTAACTATCCACCAGCAAAGGGGCTATTATCAATTCTCCTTGATACTTTCACTGCCTTCCAGGCCACCACGCTTTCTTAGTTTTCATTCCACCCTGCTGACTGCCTCTTCTCAAGTTCTTTCACATTCAAAAAAAAATTTCCTTTTCTCCTTGAAAGTCTTAATATTGGATCGTTCAGGGGCTTAATCCAGGGTTCACTTCTCTTATCCATATTTACCATCTAGATCTCATCTAGTCAGCAGCTTTAAAAGCATTTATATGGTAAGAGTTCTCAAATTTATATCTTCAATCCAGACATCTGAACATCAGACTTTTATGTTCAACTGTGTACTACACAATTGCTCTCGCAAAGCCATCTCAATCTTAACATTTCCAAGGCAGAAGTCTCAATGTGCCCCCAATTCTGAAATCTTTTCACCTGGAATCCTATCTCAGTTGATAGGAACTCTATCCTTTTGGTTGTTAGGGTAAAAAACAAAAACAAAGACAAAATAAAAATAACCTTTGCATCATTTTTAACTCGTTTGCTTAATTTCCATTCCACATCCAATCTATGAGCAAATCTTATTGCCTCTACCTTCAAAATACATCTAGAATCACACCATTTATTTTTCTCCGCCTCCACTGTTGTTACTTCAGTTGAACCAACATCATCTTTTGCCTAAATTACTATAATGACCCCCAGTTAGCATGCCTGCCTTTGCCCTTGCCTCAATACAGTCTGTTTTCTACATAAAAGTCAAAATGAAACAGTTAAATCCTAAATTAAATCCTATCAATCTTCCATACCAAACCCTGCAACGGTTCCCCGTTTTACACAGTAAAAGCCAAGGTCCTTACAATGGCTTCTGAAGCCTTACAATGGCCTTTTGAAGCCCTCTCCCCCTTTTCTGCTTTAGCCACACTAGCCTCTCTGCTATTCTTTAAGCATACTAGTCATGCTCCTACCCCAGGACATTTGCACAGGCTGTTCCCTCTGATGGGCACACTCTTACCCCCAGATAATACCTGGATAACTCTCTCACATGCTTCAATCCTTTGCTCAAAAGCCACTCTTTCAATGAGACCTACCTACCTCCCCAAAGCCCACTCCCAACACTCTGTTTTATCCTTTTTTCTTCCCCAGCTATCACCTGCTAGCATACTATGTAATCTTTTTACTTTTTATCTTTATTTTTTATTGTCTGTCTCCTCCAGTAAAACGCCAGCTACAAACAACAGAAATTTCTGTCTGTTTCAATACTGTTATAGCCCAAACACTTAGAGGAGTCGGATACCCAGGAGGTGCTCAATTAACATTTGCCAAGTGAATGAATGAAGTTTCAATAAACTGTCCAAGACTGTGAGTTAGTATTTGACTCAGGAATCTGAGTATAGAGTATAGAATTCTCTACTTTGATCACAGTTTATCACCTTGCTTTCTGTCTTTTCAAGATTTACTCAAATGCCAACCTTCAAGAAGGCTGACTTGCATATTTAGAATTTATCCCTCTCTTTTGCACTTCCATGGCATCTCAATTTTATGTCTTACACTAGTTTATACTTTGAAATCTTTATTTATGTACCTATCTACAGCCAGAAAGTAAATTTAGGTACCTATCTACAGCTGGCAAGTAAATTCCTAGAGGACAGCTTGGATATCTGATTCTTTTTTCAAATGTTTTATAAGCCACTGACTAAACAATGGATGAATTTACATATGAAGACATGGACAATAGAACCCTCAGAAAGGAGAAAGTGGTGATTAGCAATTCACCAGGCTAACACTGGGCAAATAAATATTGGAAACGGATCTCCCACACTTGGTAGTAAGCAACTAAGAAACAGTTTCTTTAGGTGAATTGTAATATAGGGACCACTGAAAGTACTTGAGAATGCTGTCTTATGAGCAATGCATCAGTGGTTAAAAGAAATAGGGAATCACCGAAATCATAAATCAAAAGGCAACAAAAATGAAACTGACTGCGCCTATGAGCAATAGGAACAAAATTAATAGGGGACATTTTATGGACCTAATGGTAAATTCCACAAATATTTTCTGATAAAACAGCTTTTTCCCCCCTTATTCTTTCCTGTGGTCTCCATTATTATCTCTTTTCATTATCCATATTGAACAAGCATAGATCTTTAATGCCAAAATTTACCTGAAAGTACCCAAATATAATGGATCGCTGTGTATGTGGTACTTAGTATATAAGATTAAAAGCAAGAGGTCTGGTTTTGAGTAAACAATCAATTCTTTATCATTTAGATGGTAATGTTTTCTAAAATAAGATTTTAAATTCTACTTAGAAAACACACAAAATACGGGCACTAAAAACCAAAAGCAAAGCTACAACTCTAAAATGTAGATCTATAAAAGCCAGACGCGTATGATAGATGAAAAAATTTTAAAGACTATGGGTAAAAGATGAACAAAACTTAACTTACCTGGCCATCTGCAGGTGCTTCTTCCTAAGAATGATCAGGGTCACAAGCAGCAGCCCAATTAAGAGTGTGCTGAGGAGGGCCAGCGCTGAGATTACTACCACGTTGGGATTCATCTCTGTAACTAAAGAGAGAAGCCATGTGTTTTTGTTACAAGTTCCATTACCTGGAAACTAACAGAAACATTCATTGTTTTTCATCCAGTCGAGGAACTTACAATGGTGACAACACAACAACAGTGTTCATCCTAGAGAACTATAGCTTAGGAAAGTGGATTATTAACAGTATTCAGGTACCTGGAAGAATCAAGTTTTTTTTTTTTTTTTTCCAAAGGCCTACACTCAGGATGTTCTTGCAATAGAAAACTGTAAAATGTGACGAATGCCTGTCCCATTGTTTAAATTCATTTGAAATCTATACAATCTAGAAGCTGCTCTTATGCATTGCTTAACGTTTTCAAAAGCTCAATGGTTGGCAGGGTCTTATTTTACACCCATGACTTTAAAGTCAGACGGCACAATTCTGTACTTTGCTCACAACTAATAATGTCTACGAAAAAGGCATTAGCAAGGTACCATCTGCTGCGGCACTTAACACACTGCTAGAAGCAGGCATTTTGATGATCCGTAACCATATGTTTAGAGGTTTTCTATCTGCACAATTAGAGAGATTAAAACTATTAATAGGTTTTAGGTCACTTAAGAACAGGAATTGTGTCCTTTCATATATATTTAATGACCGGTCTATTATGGACCAGTCTTTACACGTTGCCATGATATGAAACAGCAGGATACAGAGGCAGAAAAATAGGCTACATGTTTCAATAAAACTCTTCCAAGTGCGCCAGAGGAGAAGCATCCTGACCCTTTGCATTGATCATACCGAACTGGCTGGCATACAATCCCTGAGGCTTTGGGGATCTGCCATCTCCCATCCGGGCCACCTTGGCTCCTGTTTACAGGCAATGTCCTTGGACAGAAAGAGCACTACACCCCTGGTCAGAAGAACTCGCTTATGTTCATAGTTTGAACACTGACTGCCATCTGGGGAGGCTATGCTATTTCCCTTTCCGGGCCTCATTCTCCTCACTTCGTAGTCAATTTAACGGTGTCATTTGTTTCATTGGTTTGCTGTGGAGATGACGAGGGACAATGGATAAAACGATACTTAAGAAAAGCGTAAAAGAATGTAAGATTGAGAGATCATTAATATACTTTTCAGATCCATTTTTTCCCCTCTTTTGCAAAAAATGAAATTAGAACAGAAAAATTTTAAAAGCACATTATAGTCATCATCAAATATAGCAGCTACAATATATGATTAAAGTTGCAAAAAATGAAAGTGGACCTAATAAAAGAGATGATGTGATGAGGCTTCATAGAGGGTCTCCGAAACAGACTCCACCAAACCAGGCAGTGAAACAGATGCCCCCAAGTCAGGAAACAGAAACAGGAAACAATATTATTTTAGATATTTCTTTCATTACTTTCTAATTTTCAAATTTATACTTTCTACTGGATGGGCAAATTTCCGGCTGTGACCCAGAAACATCGTGCTGCCATTATTTGAACAGCGATGGCTGAGGGTCTAGGCTGAAGCAGATGCACCTGAGTTGATTAGGGTACTGAGCCTACAACTGAAGGGGGCGCTGCTGCCGCTGCTAATGAAGCTGATGTAAAAACCTGTGTTTAGATGGCATGTGCTAGGGCTTTATGTACTTTAATTCTAAGACTCAGAACAACCCTACCAGGTACATATTATCATTCCAGGTTTACAAATGAGAAAACAAAGATTCAAAGGCAGCCAATGTCTCACCTCAGTCCCATAGCTAGTGAGAGTAGGTTGGGATTGAGATCAAGGGTCCCCTGATGTCAGAGCTTAGACATTTTCAACCGAGTATTGGTCCCATTGAAAGGATAGATTATGTATATTTAAAATGAAAACGGAAGGAAAACCAGGAAGAAATAACTTCCAGAGGCAACAGATTTTACTAACGTATGTAATTACCCATTGTAGAGACGGCTATGAATGTAGGGACGCTGGGGCTGTCGTGACTAAAGCTGGTGACACTGCAGTTGTAGGCAGTAGCGGGAAGGAGGCTGGAGATGGTCACAACGTGAGACGACACAGAAATTGGTTCCTGGCAAAGCAGAAAATAAGAGAAATTTTTAGTTTATCTTCAATTATTTTATTTTTATTTTTTCATAGTTGAAAAAGTAATATAAGGATATAGTATAAAACTGAAAAGATGTGGAAGGAAAGGAGTGAAAAATAAATTTCTTTCTTTCCCTACTTCCTACCTACCTGATTCTCTTCCCTGGAAGCAAACATTTTTGTCAGATGTGTTTTTTTTCTTCCCAATAATTTGATTAGTGACAAGTACTGTATAATATAAAAAGATGAAGCCAGCATAACACTCTTTTTCAAAACAAGAATCTGAAACACAACTGCTTAAGGAGATGAGATCCATCAACACTTATTTTGGATGCATCAATATATAAGATATACTTGAAATATAAATGAGTAATAAACTTCACACATTGCTCTGCTCAGCTTTTATTTTAGTTAGCAGTATACCTCGGCACTCTTTCCATATTAGTACAGATAAAGTTGTTTTATTCTTTGTAGGGACTGTGTAGAAATCCACTGTAATGACATACTTTATTTAACCAGCCCCCTACTGATGAATATTTAGTCTCTGAGTTTTTGCTATTACAAAAATGCTACGTGAATATCATTGTACACAATACCTTCACAAATATGATAGAAATGTGTATACATATTTATGAATTTATATATAGACAAATATTTATGTACATCTATATACATACACACCCACATATATGTACATATATATATATACACACACACATCTGTGTGTGTGTGAGTGTGTGTGTGTGTGCATTCACTTATACATTCTTAGCAGTTGAACTGCTGGTTCAAAAACTTGTATTTGTACATTTTTAATTTTGAAAGCTACTGCCAAATTGTCCTCCATAGACATTTTTCAAATTACCCATATATTATCAATGCATAACAATGCCTGTTGCTCAATACTCTTTCTGACATGATTTTTATATATTTGTAAATTCTTTGAGCTCTGTCAATCTTATTAGTAGAAATTGTATCTCATTGTAATTTTATTTTGCATTTCTTTTATCATGAATCAGCTTAATCATATTTTATTCTGTTTAAGACTACTTGGATTTACTTTTTCTATGAAATAATTGTTTCGTGTTTTTGATCTTCATCTTTTTTATTTGTAACTGTTCTTTATATTGTAAGGACACTGCCTCTTTGTCTGCATTCTCAGTCTTTCAATAGCATCCATCAAAGCAAAGGTGACTTTGTTCTCAGAAACACACAATATCAACCTGTTCTTGAGGGGAGCAAGTTGCCAATTTGATGGGCCGATAATTTGATTAGTGACAAGTACTGTATAACGTAAAAAGATGAAGCCAGCATAACATTCTGTTTCAAAACAAGAATCTGAAACACAACTGCTTAAGGAGATGAGATCCATCAACGCTTATTTTCCATGCCCATTTCTTTACTATCCTATAAAAGAGTGATTCTATGACAAGAAAGACTTTGCTAACAGGACTCAGTAGTAACTAGATTTACTGACCACTGTTTTCTAAAGGAAGATAACACTGTAGTTTCTCTGTAGTTAACTGGAGGAGCAGTTATTTTCAAAAAGGATTCTTAAAATAGAAAAAAGATTCAGCTGTTCAGTGCACATCAAAATGAGTTTTTTTTGAGTTGTTTGTAGAAGGGAATTTCAAAGGGGAAAAGAAATCAAAACAATTATCTTAGAACCCATTATAAAAAGATTAGTACTCTCTGCAATGCTCTTTTCTTCTCAATCTCATGAACTTTATTACTTATAAAGCAGCAATTATTTATGTTAATAGTCTTAGTTTATACACTGTATTGTGTGACGCTCCTGACAAATTTGCCCTTTTCCTTCAAGCACTGGCTGTAAAATATTTTTTGCTTATTGTTTTACTACTGGTCATCTCTCTCCTTCCATTCATTTTGACCTGGTGAGCAACTCAATTTTCATCCTACCTGCTATTTGTGATTCTAAATGTTTAACAATCACCTTCTCAGCCTTATTTTCAAACAAAATTGTCCCCCTTGCTAACTAGATGTGAACTCTTCTTTTGAATTCCCTTAGTAGAATAGCTTCCTCTTGGACTTACATTTTATTCTAGTTATTTCTGTATTTATGGAATATCCACTACTATGTCCAAAGTTTGTTGACAGTACATATTGATTCTATCATCTATGCTTTATACAGTGTCTTTCACATAATTGACATTTAGTTCATAGTTTAATTATGTTTTGGGCATAAGATATGGTAATATCTTCTTCCCTTTGATTAATGTAATGGCCAAAAGGAAAAAAATGAAACATTTTCTTTATCTTAACGATCTAAAGTGGCTAAGAATTAAGGGCAAAGATAAGCGCAAATACAAAAGTAAACCTTAGGATTTGGCAAGTAGCTTCTCAAAACATGTTTTGGGCTTTTTAGAAGCACACTGTTAATTTCCATCACTGAAATACCCAAGAGGAAATGAACAGTTTTTATTTTCTATAGATAGAAAAATAGAAGGTTTTCATCTTGCTCATATAGTTGTCTCAATCAGAATTAACTCAGAAAAGGAGAAGCAAAATGCACAGTACCTGGAGTTTGGTTTCCTGATTAGAGCCAACTTGTTGACAGAAGACTTCAAAGAAATCCGCTATGCCTTCTTCCACCCAGAGCAAAGTCACTGAAGTCTGGGTTTTATTCACTGCAAAAAGTGACTTTGGGGGAGCTGGTTCTGAGAAAAGAAATGTTTTTCATTTATTTTTGAAATTTAGTTTAATATACTATGTTTTTCTTTCACTAATCAACAGGATAAAACAGCCAAAAGATCTAAATATAATTAAAAGCATCATAAGGATTTTATATTGCTTCTGCAATATGTACTTTCAAAAAGATAATCATCTAAATAAGAAGGCAGCGTATTTTGCTTTTTTCCCCCTTTCCAATTTATACTTCTCTTTTTGGAACACTTCTGTTTTCAACTTCAGCTTTGTTACAGACATAATCTATTAATATGTACTGGAGTTAGCACTGCCCTGCTAATACGAGAACTTCCTGATGAGATACAAAATTTTGTACTTTAAAATACTGAGCAAAATGAAAATGGTGTGCTCCCTTCTAATAGAGAAATCCAGTTTGGAACTTAGCCAGCAAACTATCTTCCTTTCTCTAGAAACTATCTGGAATAATTTAGTCAGAGGAATGTCTTTGTGAAAATTTTGTAAAAATTAGGTAAGATAAAGCTAAATAGATGAAATGACTTTCTAAAGAAAATGACTGATGGAAGGGGGCTGAATGAATAATGATATGTTAGAATACAGGTTTCTTTATATTATTCTTTTAGACATTTTATCTTGATCAATCAATTAATCCATTTCTTAAGTAAGTTGTTTGTGCCCCTTCACACTTATTTCCAGTAACTGAGTCACTGGTCTTGACGGTTTGAGCCCAAGCCTCTGCCTGTTTTCTAGGTCTGATAAGAGGCCTGCTTACTTATCTTTCCATTCCAAAATCTCCTGTTCTCCTCTCTGTGCCCCCAGGCTTCAGGTATTGCCTTAGCTCTAGTTCCCCCAATATCAGAGCATGTGTTACTGGCTGTCAGATCTCCTTGACATTGATTGGATATATCTTCCTGCCAGATTCATATAACAACATGCTCTGTCCCCCTACATGTCCCTGTCAGACAACTACCCACTGTTGTAGATTTCCCATTGCCTGTTACTTGGATTTCATTATATTTTATACTTCACATTCCCAAGTCTTGTCTTCAGCATCTGGTTGCTAGGAGTGCTTGAAAGAGCTCTTCAGGGTGGGACAGCCAGGACCTACGTTCTAGAATGCCACCACCACAACCCTGTCCAGAATGAAGACGTATGTCAAAATCATTTTGACAGGATTTACCACAGGTAACCTAAAGTATGTCCAACTAAAAAGAAGCACTTTTCTTTCCAGATGCAACTTGACAAGGTTAGGTAGATGTACTGAAAGAGGGAAGAGATGAGTTAGTCTTGTGTGAGCATGATTCACAATAGAGGTCAGGATCCCTTTTTCATTTGAAATGAATTGTCCACTCCCTCCAGACATTGAATTGTCTCACTTCCCCTCTGAAAACTGTCGATGAAGCAGAGGGCAACTTATACTTCCCACATCCTCTGCAATTGTCATTGCTAATGGGATTGTGAGTCAGAGAATCAGTCCTCCCCTGAGTCTGACCTGGGCTGATGTGTGCCTCTTTGGAAGTAAGCACGCCAGTTGTTTTGGGAAGAGATGAATGATTTCTTAGGCTGAGTCTGAAATGTCTTCTTTTAAAAGGACATATTAGAATTGCTCCTCAGAGTGTGTCTCTTGGTCTAAGATCAGAATCCCTATGATGTCTATATCTTCCTTAGAGTGGGTAGAAAAAATTCAGTTTAACCAGCCAATTTGAACATTGCTCAAATCCTAACTTCCAGATATGACCTTTTAAAACAGCATTTCCAAATGCCTGTCATTTTTGCCTACTTGAATACCTCATTATGACCAAGCACTCCATGGTCAAAACTGAATTTGGCATCCTCCCCTTCCCACAAGTTCTACTTCTCAACTACTCCTGATCCTCTCCTGTTAGTCACCATTCTTTCAATTGCCTAACCCAAAATTTTGAGGCTCTCCTCTCAGTTCTCCACATTATATAGCGTATATTTCAACAATTCTTATCTCTCCTTTTATCTATTCCTTTTATTATTTTGCTTGTCCAGACATTTGTAATCACACTCATGGATCATTACAAAAGGTTTTTGCCCCTTTATCCTGCCTTTAATTTTTTCTTTCTTCATCTGGTCAATGATAACTTAAATCATCTTCTTAAAACATCATTTTACTCATGTTAAATCCTGTCTTTGCATTGTCTACAGTGTCAAATCCCAATATGGTGGGTTTTTAGGATCCTACTAAAGTGGCCTCATGCTACTCAGGTAGCCTCACCACCATCCCTACTGAACAGACATGCTGTTGCCTGGTAAAGCCAGTCTTTCCACAGACCTCTGTGCAGGCAACACTGTTTTTCAATTTATGTATTTCCCCTCAATCAGTGTACTTTTTCTTTTATTTTGCTCATCCTAAAATCAAGAAGAAGCCTTACCTCTTCTTTGAAACCTCATTTAATGACTGTCTCTCAATCCCTTCTCTGATTTTCTACCACCCTTTATTTCTTGTTTGATCTATGTGAAGAATCTTGACTCTATTGGATTTTACTAGATTCAAGAGCACGGACCATGTGTTATAAACTATTATGTCCTCCCCTTGAAAAATTCACCTGTGGGTACTCTATAAATCTTCTCAGTTGACTGATTTAAATCATGAATCAAGATTTGTGAGCCAGAAGGGTTAGGATTCAAGCATCAGGCAAGACTGGACACACCAAATTTTTTATATTCACTGCTTTCTTATGGTGAGCATGTTGGCAAAATCATCAGCTTTCAGTGACATAGTCAAATCCAGTTGTGAATTAATAATAAATGTTCTCAATGACCCAAGGAATATGACACGGATACAAGACTAGGAATTTCTTTGGTCATGCTGAGAATGTGGGCCTAGGCAGTAAGTAGGATCCTCAGGAAAATCTCCAAAGGGTCTCCAGATCTCTAACAGCCACAAAACAAATTTTCCTTTGCAGATGCTACATGGGGTTAACAGATTATCACAGAGTCTCTGCTCCCATTATCACCGCACTCTTTACTGAAAGATATATGAATATCAGCTTTGTAGGTCAAATCACCTTTTGAGTACTGTACAGGATCATTGTGATAGGTGTATTTTCCTAAATAAATTGAGGAGAAAGTTGATATGGCATTCCAAAAGGAAACAAAGTTATTACAAGATTTCATAAGTAGGGGGTGGGGGGCTTATAATTAAACTTGAGTTTCAAGACAACAACTTTTCCAGGGAATATATTAAAAGGTTAGAATTGTTTTGTCCAATGCAGTACCTACCAGCCACACACAGCTACGGAGCCCTTGAAATGTGGCCTGCACAAATTGAGGGAGTTCTGAAAGTGTGAAATGCAGACCAGTTTTCAAAGACTTGGTATGAAAAAAAGAATTAAAAATCTCATTACTAATTCTTTATATTGATTATGTATTCAAATAATACTACTTTGGATATATTGGGTTAAATAAGGTGTATTATTACATTTAATTTCACCTGTTTCTTTTTACTACTTTTAATGTGGCTACTAGAAAATTCAAAATTGTATATTTGTCTCTCATCATATTTTTTATTAGAATACACTAGGTTAGAACACTCTCTCCTGTCAGAGGGAAGCTGGGAGGAGAAGCCCACTGCTAATGTCTAGCTCCTGTCATAGGAAGGCAAGGTCAGATCAGCTCCATAGCCTAGAACTGCTTTGACAATTCATGTTTCCACATACAGGCAGAGGACTAAAAGTGTGGGTAATAGTTACCTATTGTTCGTGCAATTACACATAGTAGGGAATAGAATGACATGGAAAGCATTTTGATTGGTATTGTACCTAATTATTCAATATATCAAATATGGTCTAACACATAAAGGGAGAAGCGGGACAAACCCAATGATGTTATGAAGAATAAGTGGGCTAGAAGACAATGATCAGGTGAATGCTTTATATGATGTAAAGAGCCATGTAGATATTAATTATACAACATCTCCTGGTTATGTCTTTAAATGATGCTTTATATGATGTAAAGATATTGTAAATCTTAATCTCCTCCAAGTTCCCATGGGCCACGTCAAATTCTCTTTTGTTTAAAAGGACAGCAGACCGTGATATTTAATGCGAGGAAATTATGGATATGGGTAAAGGAGAGAGACACTATTAAAGACAAAAAACAAAAAACACGAGGTATATAAAGAAAGGTTGGTTTCTTTAGATACTATGATAACTTCCTAAAATTGCTGGTGCAATCAACTACTTGCCCTTTCCCCACTTCCCCTCTTCTTTCCCTCTCAATGCCTCTCCAGGCTTGGTTGGGAGCGCTACGTGATTTTATGAGAAAACCAAGCACCACGCACGGAACAAGGACAGAATGGAAATCTGTAATGCTGCCCCTACTGTTTAATTTAAATTGGATTATAAGGGGCTCAAGCTGCTGCCCGGGATCTCTGGGGAGTGAAAATGACCTTCATGAAGTACGAGCTGGTGTTGGATTTTTATTCTGTGTTCTGGTAGCAAATCTCTTCATTTCCTAGGACATTCCAATGGGAATAGTCAGGTGTATTATTTAGCCTTATAGCAGAAATAGAGGTATTTTTTTTGTTTAAAATCCATCTTTCTCAGATAGTTATTATATTGTTTCTTATTTTAATGAGACCTATTAATTTAGCTGCCTATAGTATGATAATGGGCTAAGATTATATATAGCTTCACCTGATTTATAGTTTATTCCTCTAAGCTTGTTGAGTCTTGTTGCAAATATGCAACCTTGCTAGTAAGGAGAATTCAGTATGGCAAACTCTATTTTCAGTCATAAACCTCACTGACAGCAAGTGGTAGTAACCTCTTCATATACCAAGGATGGTCTTTAAAATCAATATTATAGTAAATCTTTTAAATCCATTTTTACTTTCCTCAACTCAGGCAATTCTAATTTGAACAGTATTAACCATGTAACTTATATTCAACTTGGACAAAGAAAACATCTGCAACTTAAGTAGTACAAGTAACATAAATTATGCTCGATTTGGTAAAAAAAAATCTGCAAAAGAAAGCACTACTTGAAGAAGAAGGAAAAAAACAAGAGGTAGCGAAATTATTGAGTTACAATTGATATGCACTGAAATTAAGAGGAAGGGAATTTATATTAAACAACAGAAACCTTTGTTAGACCTGAAGTTATTTAGGCCTTTTCTCATGCTGATATATGGAGAATCTTTTCTTAGATACATTTAATAAGTAATTAGAACATTTTAAAATTACATTGGGGAATATGAAAAATAATCCAGGTAAATATTTAGTATCTGAGAAATGCATTAAATTATCCATAGACCCTTTTCATGTACAAATCACAAAATTTTCTCAGGAATTAGAAATGTCTGTCATTTCTATTATATTTTAAATAAATTCTTTAAGTCTTATGGGTACTAAGTATATTAACCCTATATTTGAATCATTGGGTAGGTTTAGAGTTTTTTGCAGCTCAAGTAATTGCTTAAGATAGAAAGTTTCAGAGAAAGCTCTCATTTAACATTATTTATTTTTGAAACAAAATATTTGACTGTCTTCTTTTTTGGTTCCAGGCATATGTGTTTTCATTTAGCAGTTTTATTTGGTTAGGAGTAATATATTGTAAAATTATTAAGAAAAGATGACTACTTTCGTTATTGCCTTTACTCTGAGCCCAGGTACAAGTTAAATACTAAAACTTGAAGAGATTAAATATTTTGTAGTCCGGCCCCTCATTTCATTGATGAGGCAACTGGAATCCAGAGTCTGAATCAATTGTCTAAGGTAACATGATTTGTCTGTGAGAGTAATGATTGAACTCCAAACTTCCTCACTCCTAGTTAAGGGTCCTTCTTACTATTCCTGGCTTCTTCCCTAAACATATGGGCATTTTTCATTCATTTCTATATAACTGGGATGGCGAGGTCTCTTCAAAAGCTCCTTTGCCCAGAAGATCAAATTCTCCAGGGTAGCATATGACCCTGCATTTGTTTGTGCCTTTAAACTACTGTCAGACTTCACAGTTACTGCCCTATGAGTCCATCACCCAGATCTTTCTAATACCTTGAAGAGAATGAGAGACTTGTAAACTATGCAGTCCCTTTATGGTGGGGAAAGGAAATACTTTTAAGGCAGTGCAAAAGATGTGTGTCATGGCTGTGGGCAGCTGGGGAACAGTAGTGGAACTCAGAACACAACAAGAAATGGAAAAGCATATTGAGAAGAGGTCTCAGTTAGTCACAGGTCCAGGAGCAGAGCCACAGTAATATGACTGGCAGCCTAAACTGGAAAATAATGCTTGCAGTGGCTGTTGGCCACATTGGTTTATATAAGTGTAGCATGGCAATTATGATTCTCTGGAAACCTAAAGTACGTGTGTGTTTTTATCTTACAAGGCTTCAATCAGAAGAAACCTGTATATTTGCTCTCTCACTCCAATCCTACTTCCCTACCCCACCAATGGCCATGTCCTCTCCTTTACTCAGATTCATCTAGTCTAAGGCCAAACCCTCCACTGCCACCCTGGATCCCATCTACTCTGGCCTCACCAAGGACATCACTCCAAGCCTGACCTCTAGCTATCCTGCTCCATCAATTTTACCTTCTCTGTTGAATCATTCCAATTAGCCTATAGACAAACCATATCTACCCTTCTTGAAAGAAAATAAACAAGAAAACAAAAACGACTAAACAAACAATATAAAACTCTTGCACCCCTTTATTCTTCAGCTCCTGCTCAATTTCATTACTTCCCTTTATGATAAAATCCCCCAAACCTTCTGGCTGTATTGAATTCTCTTCCTTCCATTCTCTCTGGAACTCCTCTTAATCAGGTTTTGCTTCACCTCTCTACCCTCAAGCCTTCCTCTCAAAATCACCCACGTCTTCTGTATTGCTAAGATTGGTGGTCAATTCACGTTACTCATCTTACTTGACTTATCAGCAGGCTTGACACATATCACTCCTTACTCACAAAAGCACTTTCTTCCCTTGGTGTCTAGGACATCACACTCTTCTGGGTTCCCTTCACCAGTCACTCCTTCTCGGTCCCTTTTGCTGGTTCCTCCTCACCAACTCTACTTCCTAAAGCCCCTGGGGTGCCACAGACTTAGTCCTTGGATATCCTCAGTTTGATTTCATTAATTCCTCAACAACCTCTCATCAACCCTCTTTTCTGACTATCTTCAAATTTATACCTACAGTCTTGAAGTCTCTTCTGAATCCAAGTTCCTTTATCTAACTGCTTGCTCAGTATTTGTTCTTTTATATTTAATAGACATATTCAAATGCTGACATAGTGAAAACAGAACTTCTGATCATCCCCCCGAAACTGCCTGTCCCAGTACCTTCCCCAGCTCAGTAGATAGCACCTCTGTCCTCCCAATTGCTCAGGCTCCTAATTTTGGTGTCGCCCTAGATTTCTTTCATTCATTCACAGACCATATCTAACTCCACCAGCAGATTCTCTCAGCTACATCTCCAAAATAAATCAAGCATGCAGTAAGTCTTTAATTTCAGCTCTTTCTTTTTCTGAAATGTAGGTGTTTAAGGCTACGAATTTCCCTCTTAGCATGACCTTCACTGCATAACATAAGTTTTGATATGATGTATTCTCGTTTCATTCATCTTGAGATATTTGCTGATTTCTCTTTGGCCCACTGATTGTTTAAGAGTGTATTGTTTAACTTTCATATATTTGTGAATTTTCCAATTCTCCGCCTGTTATTGATGTCCAGCTTCCTTCCGTTATGCTCAGAGAAAGTGCTTTGTCTAATTCTAATCCTTTTAAATGTATTGAGACTTGTTTTGTGACCCAACATGTAGTTTATCCTATAGAATGATCCGTGAGTTCTTGAGAAGAATGTATATAATACTGTTTTTGGGTGAAGAGTTCTGTATATGTCTGTTATGTAGCTCATTTATCATATTATTCAAATTCTCTGTTTCTGTATTAATCTTCTGTCTAGATGGTCTATCTAGTGATGAGAGGGATGTATTGATGTACCCAACTATTTTTGTAGAGACTTCTATTTCTACCTTTAGTTTTGCCAGTGTTTGCCCCATGTATTTTGGGGCACCATAAATTTCTATGATTGTTACTTCTTCTTGGTGGATTACATTTTCTATTAATATGTAGTGTTCTTCTTTGTCCTCTTGTAACAGTTTTGCATTTAAAATCTATTTTGTCCAATATTTGTGTAGCTACCCCAACTCTTTTCTGGTTACTGTTTCCAACCTTTCCCTTTCAACCAATTTGTGTCTTTAGGTCTAAAGTGAGTCTTTTGGAGACAACAAAAAGTTAGAGCATGCTTTTTATCCACTCTTCCAATCTGTGTCTACTGATGGGAGTTAATCCATTAAAATTCAATCTTATTACTCGAAAGGAGTACTTAATTCAACTCTTTTATCCTTTGGTTTTTATTTGTCCTATATTTTTTGTCTCTCACCCTTTTAGTTACCCTTACTGATAATATCCATTTCTACACTCTCCTAAAAGTCTCTCTCTTCTGTCTTTTCCTTTAAACCTGCAGAACTTCCTTTAGTAATTTCTGTAGGACAGGTTTCATGTTGACAAATCTGTCAGCTTTTGTTTATCTGTGAATATCTTAAACTCTCTCCTTTTTTAATGACAGTTTTGCTGGAAAAATAATTCTTGGCTGGCAGTTTTACTCTTTCATTACCTTAAATATATTATACCACTACTTTCCTGCCTGTATGGTTTCTGATGTGAAATCATCCTTTAGCTTTCTTGTGGTTTCCTTGTATGTATTAAATTACATCTTTCTTGCAGCTTTTAAGATCTTTTCTTCATCTGTGGCATTTGACATCCTGATTAGTATGAGTCTCAGGATGTCAGAGAAGGTCTATCAGGATTTATTCTGTTGGAGTATATTACGCCATTTAGACATGTATATTTATGTCTTCCATAAGAGTTGGGAAAATTTCAACCCAATCACTATTTCGTTAAATATTCTTTCTGCCCCTTTTCCCATCTCTTCTTCTTCTGGGACATCCATGACATGCGTGTTTGTATCCTTCATGCTGCCACTCAAATTCTGAGACCCTGTTCAACGTTTTCCATTCCTTACTCTATTTGTTCTTCTGTCTGTAAGGTTTTGATTGACCTGTCTCTGATGTTGCATGGCTTTAGTGTATTTTTAATCCCTTCTATGGTGCCTTTCATTCTCATAATTTTGGTTATGATTCTTTTTATACACTCAAATTCTTTATGCTCACACAATGCCTTTGTAATGATCTCTTAAACCATATTTTCCTTCATTTTTTTGAATTGATTTAGGAGATTTATTTGAACGTCTTTGATTAGTTATTCCAAATCTTCTGTGTTCTCCAACTTTTTAATTTGTTCCTTTGACTAAGCCATATCTCCCCGTTTCATGCATAGTATGTAATTTTTTGCTGATGTCTAAGCATCTGATACTTTTGATGTGTTTACTCTCATGGTTGTTTCTCTATCTTGCCTAGAGTTTTAATGTTGATTTAGCTTCTGTAAAGGATCTTCTTTGACACTTGATCCAATTTATTCTAGATCTTTAGAATTGCCAAAGTTTGATTAAAATGGGGTCAAGAACCCCTGAAGGGGGTGCAGACCAGTTCCAAAGGGCCCTGGGGAGAGGGCATGCATTTTAAAGATGCCAAAAAGACTTTAAATTTTTGCCTGCCTGAAGCTGTATTTTCCTGGGCGTCCCAGCAGATGATGCTCTTCAGCAAACTTTTCCCTGCAGTCCTAAAGAGGGAGTCTATTTTCCAACATGAATGATGTTGAAACAATGGCCAAGGGGATCCCTGTTCTGGGCAGGCTTGGACAGCAATTCAGAGCTGGAACCCAACAGTCTAAACCCAAGTATCAGAAGCTATGCTCAAGCACTCAATTTGCCTCTCATACCCTCAACTCTCAAATCAGAGTCAAACGTCAAGGGTGGGCAATGGGTGACGGTCGCTGTTACAGGAGCAACTATCTCACAGTTCTAGCTGCAGTTTCTCAGTCTCCCTGTCCTGCTCTTTCCTGGATGCTTTACATTTCTCCCCTAGTCTCCAAAGCCCCCAAATCATTGACTCAGACAGTTTTGTCTGCCTCTAGCACTTTTTATAGAAGATGTATGTCCTGCAGTTCTCCACCTCCTTTCCTAGAAGCTTCTTAGCCCATGCAATTTTGGTCTTAGCTTTCAAAACAGCATTTTGATTTGAACAAGCCCTGAAAATCTGTGTGCCAAAGTTGTATTTATCTGCAAAAGGAAATGGACATGACTTCTACATATACCACATAAATGCTGTGAAGAAACAAAATGGCTAGAATGAAAGTTCTGTAAAACAAAAAATAACTGCAATTCAGTTATTACTCAAGCAAACATTATTTCAGTTTTCTGAAAGGTGAAACTTGTTTTGATTAAATATTAACAGGAATACTATCTTCAGCCTTTAGGCATGCAATTTCAATTTAATTTGACAGGTATTTATTGAGCATCTCTTGTCCAGAAGGCATTGTGTTATAAAAAATTCAAAGACCAAATAGACCACAATAACATGATTGATGGAATAGGAAATAGAACTTGTGATGAAAGACTAAAAAGTAGGGTTGTTTAGCTTTCAGGAAAAAAATAAGGCTAAGGACAGGCACATTGTATATCGATTGTCTAATTTTCAGAAAGGAACAAGATAGAGGCAATAATCTTTTTGCTACTAATATAGGTGTGGCAAAGTTTCTTGCTTCTAAGGTTTATGATGTACTAGAGTTAATCTCTACAATAACTTTTCTTGCTTTACATAAGAACTTTGTAAGCTGGTTTAAGTACTCCGACTTTTAACAGGGAGATATGGAGGTACAAAACTACATGATAAGTTTGGGATCAAGGTTTTCACTCATGCTCCTATGCGGGTATAATTGTTTCAGTTCATGACTGTAGTCCAAATTTCCGAGGTACCATAGCTGATTCATAATGTCATATAAAAATAAAAGCGAAGCCTGCAATAGGCCCACTGAATGCTAGCTTTGTCAGATTGCCTCTGAACTTGCATTTTAAGGGATATTGGAAAACTAAATGAATCGGAAATAGTAGCCAGGACCTGAGAAACACTTAAATTAACCAGGAATAATAAAGTTTCAGAAAGGAAAGGCATGGAAAATATGAGTATAATGTTTAAGTTACTGCAATTAGTTTTGATCTGAACTTCATATCCACAGAGTGCATAATCAGAGACGATGGTTGGAATTGGTAGACAGGCAATGTTTTTCTTAATAGAAGGGATAAAGCTTATGCAGCATTGGATGTTAGTGGTCTGCATAATCCTAGAATGCAAGTATGGACTGCTAGGCAAGAACAGGTTTCCCGCAGGGCCTGGAAGGTTACAACTCTACCAGTGATAACCGAAAGGACTTAGCAAGTCTTCCTAAAGTTAGCCCAGGAGCAGTACTGCACCCTTGAGAGGGTTTTGGAAATTGGTTTTAGTCGTCATAACCAAAGGAGGAATGTTTTTAGGACGTCTGTACTTTAGTTATGACCACTATTCAAAATTCCTAGATATTCCGCAAGGATCAGGAATTCCAAAACCAAAAAACCGTCCCACGTCCTACATGACTTTCAAAGTTGCACCAGAATAAACCCACCACAATATAAGTTTCTAGTACTTTACCATAGAAGAATATTGAAAAGCTTTTCCAAGAAGTTAAGCAAAATAGCTGTCATGGAGTGAACTGCTTAAATGGATTAAAATATCGTTTTCAAATGACTGATTAAGTAACGTTCTCTGCCACAGGAACTATTCGATATATCATTCATTTCCAGCACCATATTTAATTTTAAAGGGTTTCAGTGCAAGAATGCGGTTTTTGCTATGTGGCAATGGAGATGAAAATATCGTGAAGAAAAGAGTTGAGAATCAGTGTCTTATGCATGTAATTATGGAGAAATGCAACCAGTGGGTACATTGAGAGAAGACTAAGACTTGTTTTGTTTGGGATTTTCTATGCGTTTTCCGAAAGTACATCACTGACAACAATGTTGCTCAAATGGTATTTAAGCTGCCGAAAAACAAACAAACCCACTCCTGCATGAGTGTTTAGCTGTCATATGCACACACGTAAGTACAGAAATGATCTGAGAGTCTTCTGAACAAACTCAGACACATATCATAAATAAGCAGATATCTGAAACAGAGATGTCAATAAATTTCAATAAATATTTTGAAAATGTTTTTATTATTGCCGTTCTTTATAGTTCCAACTTCTGAAATTAAAAAATGATGAGACCTCTGCTGTGAAAATTACATTTTGAAATTATGCATTTATGTTTGGGTTACCACTCTTACACTCACATTATCCCAAGAGGTCTACCACACCACTTTTTGCCAATCCATCATCAGTTGCCTGCTGCTGATTGTAGGATACAGTTTTTGAGGATGTTTTTATTAAGTATTAGAAATTAAATGTACTCTTCAATACATGGAAGTTTTTTCAATGTTGCAAATGTGTTTTGTGTTCCATAAGTGTCACTTCCCACTTGCACGTCATAACAGAATTATTTTGACACTAAATTACATAATAAGTTCGAGTTCATCTGCAAGAATACTTTCCTTATTTTCCCTCATTCCTAGTCTATTATTTTTCTTGGCTTGTTACCTCCACTTCAGGTAAGGTTATTTTCCTCATTCTATCATCATATGTAAATACACTAGTCTGTAATTATTTATATTAACTCCAGTGTTTACTCTAAGGTTCCGCTGTTTCTATGCTTGCTTATTTATTTATTATTGATTGGTTAATTAATTAATTAATTAATTAATAATATTAATTTGTTTAATTGTTCATTCTTTCATTTACTTTGTACTTTTTTGTGTAGAAAGACTTCTGATCTTTCTACTTCTTGTAGAAACTTGTTCATTTTAATTATATGCATGCATCAGGAAATATCATTATGTCTTTTAGAATATTTGTGCTGGACCATATACATATGACTTATATCAAATCGTTTTTTTTAAAACAGTATGTAGGTTATTTTATATATGAATTTCAATTTATTGTACAATATTTATAAGGCTGTGAACACTGCAACAGGTCATCTCTAAGGTTCTTTCATTGTCCCTAAGAATTCCTTGGCTCTTGTGTGAATTCTCCTGTATCTCAGAACATACATCCCACTCGCAGAAACTCATTCTAAGTGGAAGGTACTCTTTTCATGGTATAAATGCCTATTTTCTCCTTATAAAAGAAAATTGGCCAATTTTTTTCTGTGATCATTTTCTTGAGTTGAGGAGTCCATGCTAAATCAAGAGATGCAAACACAGTTCTCCTGGCAAGATTATTTTCACACACACACACCCTTCTCCCAGTCTCCACAAATGCCCTCTTACCTAGCTTGACAAGGCGGAGCATAGAGGTATTGCTTCCTCTTTCAGTGCAAGCAGTTACTGAGAGGTTGTAAATGTCTCCTGGAGGCAGGCTGAGAATTGCAGTCATGACATTTCGTGTCACCTGCAAGAGCATGAGAATCAAGGGTTTAAATCTCTAATGAACTTCAGCCAGCCCACCACTGCCCAACAGCTACAGGATTACGGCTGACATTTCCTCGCTGTACTGGGCTGCAATCGTAATTGATTACAAACCTATGGATATATTTTTTTCCCTGAAAATTACATCAATTCCTGTAAGGTGGCCTTAAAAATGCATAATACACATCAGATGGAACAATTGTGTGAGTAATATCCTTGTTTAGAAAAGGTACTACTCTGATATGTTTCCTCATATGCATAGCGCACTTTAGGAAAGGTAAATTGGTGGGCTACTCTGTCCTGGCTGAGAAGCTCAGAGTGAAGCCCAGCCATGTCTATAAGCAAAAGCCTCCTAATTAAAGGCTAGGCTCCCCAGCTTCCCAGAGAGCTAGATGGAACCATGTGACTGATTCTGACCATTGGGTTGTACGGGGAAGTCACCCCAGCAGCTTATAGTTCAGTTCATGTCCTCTAAGTCCTTGACCTCTACTTCCTCTCTTTTCCCCTTCCTGTAGGGTAGAATTTGGGTGTAATAAGGATGAAGTTTCACCTATGTAGATGAGCGCTATGCATGGCGGCAGAGGGAGCAACAAGACAAGGAACAGGGACCCCTGGATAACTCCTTAGAACAGGCCCCTTGTTAATTCTGGGCTCTCACGAGACATATACTTCTACTTTGTTTGAACCACTTTTTGCTATAGTAGCTTAGCCTGTACCCTAAGTAACACAATGTTTTAAAAGGCTTAATAAACTGGGAGAAAATAATCAGCATTGCCAATGTACCCGATTATTTAAGTTTCAGTGATAGCTGGTGAAAACACTGAAATATATTAACTGTAGTTTCCTTGAAAGTGTTTGGCATCATAAAGAAAAAACTCAAATCATAATTTTAAATTGAAATAAATTAATCGTTAAAGCTATTATAGCACACTATTAAAGATTAAAAGGTAAGCTCCATAAAAAGAAGAATTTAATTTTTATCTCCAGAGCCTTAAACAGTGCCAATGGGCACACAAACATTTGCTTAATGAGTCAGTAAATGTTTACTTAATGGTTTTCAGTATGTTCATGCAAATAAATGTTCATATACTCAATCCTGGGATTCAAAAAAACATACACTTTTTTTAATTTTCTTCTTTCCTTCAGCAACAATCATCCAGTGAAGCATTCTAGAGTGGGAGAGATCAGTTGTGTCATCTCCATATGTCCAGCTGATATATAAAAGGCTGTTGAAATATTCCACAGAAGTGATTTCTGGAGCCACTGGAGCTACAAGAGAGGAAAAAGGCACAATTTACTATAATTAATATTTACTAGGGTGGTGCGACAGTGGCTCAGTGGCCAAATTCTCGCCTGCCATGCCGGAGACCTGGGTTCGATTCACGGAGCCTTCCCATGTCAAAAAAAAAAAAAAAAAAATTTACTAAATACTTATCAGTATAGCATGAAATCCCACACGGGGTTCATTTAGAGAATTAAATCTCATGCCCACATGATGGTCCCGGACACTGCTGGAACTTTAGTGATGCAGTAAAGGTACGGGGGGGGGGCACTTGCTTCGTGGGACCCCACCTTGTATGGTTCAGTCATAGGACAGCAAGCCCCATCCATATCCGAGGACCTCGAAAGTCTTTTATACAGGTTTTGTAGTTACAAGTTCACTAAAATATTTACTTGTTTGGTATACCAGTTGCATCAATTAATATTAATAGGCATTGGTGATGTTGGAAACTTTGCGGTCCAGTAAAATTAAATCTCTTATATTATGGCACAATGAAGATATTTACGGGAATAAAAGACAGTAGGACAGAAGGGCAGATAATTAGAAGAGAACTCCACTATTAGTAGAAGAGAACAGAAATATTCTTTCCATAAAATAACAAGGTAATATGATGTACCTAGAACAGCGCTTTGCAGAAGATAAGTTTTAATACATGTTGCTGTGGCAAGTAGTAAGGAAGGAAAGGAGCAGATTTTTTTTTTTTGTCATGCAACAAAGTTAAAATCTTTCTAACACTAAGCTTATTAATTTACTTTACATTATTACTTATTTAAACCTTCAAGCTTCACTCACTGGGGAGGAGAGTTCACCCTAAGCTTTATAATATATGATCTCTAAAGCCATACCATGTTTTAGTGGCTTTTTTTTTTTTTTTTGGTATGCAGTTGTGGTGGGGATCACATTTCATTCTTTTTTCATATGAGTATCCCATTATTGTAGTGCTATTTGTTGAATTTTTTTTTTTTTTTGGGTGGGTGTTAGTGCACTGGCTAGGAATCGAACCTGGGTCTCCTGCATGGTAGGTAAGAATTCTACCACTGAACTACACTTGCACCCCTTTTTAGATTTTTAAAAAAGATTTTAAGAAACAAATGGACAGCTGAATTTAAAATACAATGTGTATGTTGGTTTGAAGACAAAGCAAGTGTTCAATATTTTAGTTGATTTTGATGTACCTAGAACCGTGATGTATCTAGAACAGTACATCTAGCACAAAATCAGCTAAAATATTTGGAGGAAAATTTCCATATATTATAAAAAATCTTTTGTTTAACATGGTGCTAATATTCATAACAACTTTGGTTTTATGAAAAATTATTTACTGAAGAGATCTGTAATACATAAAGTAAAAAGCATTTCTGTTAATTGTGAAACAGGTGTAGCATTTTATTATGTTTGACAATAAAATCTTCAGGTATAAATAAGCTATCTAGTAAGTAGCTCAAACATACATCATATTTCAGAAAATTCTAATAAAGGGAAATAATCTTGGCTTCTTTATATCCTGTTAATATATCCATATGCACTTCATCATGTACAAACACCTATGCATTTATTTCCTCAAGTGATAGTTTTCTCACCATATTCGAAATCTAGTAAGGACAGAAAACTAAAAAAAAAAAAATCACAAAACCCTAAATACAAATCTCCATTTTACAGGGATTTGTTCTTTAGGTTTTTATATTCAAGTTGTTGCTTTAAAATTTGGCACATTACTGAAAGGCCACAAGATGTCACTATTTGTTTATTAATCATTGTTTGGTAGCTTGGCATAATTACTCTGAACTTGCCTTGCCAATAAAGTTACTTAACAGAGATAGCCAACTTGAGGTTCTAAGAAATTACATCTGATCCAAATATTTTGTTCTTATTTCCTGTCATACCACACAATTTGGAAATTTGGATTAAAATTCAAAGTATAGGAAATTAAAGCATGAGATTAGAAAATTAATCCTTATTTACTTTAAAATTGAAATGAGGGAACAAAGGGCAAAAACAAAAAATGCCACTAGAATTTCAACTGGTTTAAAGTATAAAAATAAAAGCTGTCACATATATTTTAATATTTATTTATGTTACATAACTTAATTCCCATACTATCTTGTAAGGTATTATTCCCATTTTATAGATGTGAGAGACAATCTGGGTTGACATGCTTAGATAAGACTCTAGACCACTGGTGTCAGCATTACCTAGCTATTTGTCCCTGGAAAAGATAAGAAATTCTCAAAGGTCAATTTATTGGAGACAGACTTCTCATTTAAGCAAATAGCTCACTTATTAGCCATAGTTTACTTATCCAGACTCGCTAAGGCCACTTAGATTTTTTGCCCAATCCCAGTGAATTTCCTGCCTTGGAAGGCCTGCCTTAAACCACTGGAGTCCAGAGCCCCAAACTCTATTAATATTTTTATTCTTGATATCCTGCTTCTGAGGTACGGCAAAGACCGTCAAGGCGGTGTTTCTTCTTTACTAGTATGAGTTCTAAAACACTTAGTTTTGCTCTAAGTTGTCAGCTAATATTCTGGGGAGTCCTACCAATGATGAAATAAAACCTCAGGATCATTACAATAATTTGTTCAAAGTTCTATGTCTATAAAGTAGCAGAGCCAATCCAGGGTGCGGATGCTAAAAATGGGTTCTTTCTAGCAATCCCACCTGCCTTGTCTGAGAAGGAAAGAACATTCTCATTTAATCTGAATAAAGTTAAACTGTGTGAATTATTGAAATAGTGAATTATAATTAAGTGATGATGGATAATCAAGGGCCTAACACAAGGCTTTTTCCCTTTTTGGTATTCTATGATTTTATTATTAATATTAATAATATCATTATTATTCTATATCATCAACCTCTGGAAAAAAGGGAGCTCTGGACATTGGCTAGTAAAGAAAATGATGTACTATGTAAGTTGATAATATAAGAATGTATATATGATTAATTTTTTCACTTTTTTTTATTGAAAATTTCAACAGAGTAAAACTTGATGTCCACTAAGGAACACATTTTACCAAAATCATTCTTCATCTGTGCAATATTTTTATCCTCTCTAGTCTCAGTACACATCTAACTCGAGAGTCTTGTGGTTCAACGTAGGTTCTTGACAAGTCTTGGTTCAAATAGCAAGAGTTAGCGTTTGCTTGATGAATGCCTGCATTTCACAGCTGTCTCTGATTCCTGCCAGTGCAGCTGCACAATTTAAGGTTCCCAGGAACCCAGACTAACATTTTTTTTTCTTAACATGGGCAGGCACCAGAAATTGAACCCAGGTCCCTGGCATGGCAGGCGAGACTCTGCCAGTGAGTCACTGTGGCCCACCCCCTAGACTAACATTTTTTGAGTACTGAAATTTTGAGCCATGTATTTTGCTCATTAGTCTATTTAATTGTGATGTAATAATAGAGTATAGGTGGCAGATAATGATAATAGTAGGTAGATACTATAATTGTTATTTCACACATGACAAAACTGAAGCTTAGAAAAGTTAACTTGCTCAGGGTTATATGTACAACCGTGGTTCAAACCCAGGTCTATATTCCTCCAAAGCCTATTTAGCTCCTGCATAGATAACTCTATAGTTGGCCTGTAACTTTTTAAATGGCTTAATTAATAAGGAAATGGGGAGGAGGGGCCAAGATGGTGGCTTAGCAAGGTGCACGTTTTAGTTTGTCCTCCAGAACAACTACTAAATAACCAGAAACAGTACAGAACAGCTCCCGGGGCCACGAAAGTAACGGGACACACAGCATATCCCAGTCTGGACCAGCTGGACTGGCTGTGAGCCCCCCCAGAACCGTGAGTTCCCCAAGCTGTGGTGGCTGGTGCCCGGCACCCCTCCCCCACAGGTGGCTTCCCAGAGGGAAAGGAAAAACACTCTAACTGTAGCAGGGACTGAGTCCAACCAAACACCAATTGTGGCATTAATTAACAAATTCTGACTACTAAAAATAGGCTCCCAATCAGGCGAACCTGGTCAAGGCAGAGGTCGCTTATTGGGCTAACTGAAAAAGAGGAAAGGGGACGAAACGGAGGTTTTTGTGGCTGTTTCTATGGAGGCTTTGGCTGCCTCTGAATTCAGCAGCAGGACTACTCAGGCTGCAACTGCCCCAGACATAGGCAGAAACAGACTGCTTTCAGGGCTGTGTCTCACCTGTGCCTTCCCCAGGGGAGGGGTGAAGCCCAACTCAGGTGGAATCCCTCTCTCAAGGAATTCAGACCCCAGGGCTTGGCAATTTGAAGCCATTAAAACCAGCCTACAACCTCTCCTCCATCTCCACCACGCCCCCAGCAGGGAGAGCCTTCCAAACTTAAAGGTGCTACAACATCTTTTGCTGGTGGGACCCACAGGCAGACAAGCGCCACATACTGGGCAGGATAAGAAAAACAGAGCCCAGAGACTTCACAGGAAAGTATTTTAAACTGCTGGGTCTCACCCTCAGGGAAAACTGACGCGGGTGACTCCTTCCCCCTGATAGGAGTCCAGTATAGTCTGGGAAAACCTTGCTGGATTCTATATTACTTATGTAGACCCTCCTAAGGGTGGGGAGGGAAAAGGCACCTTACAAGCAGGGCAAGAAACAAGAAAACAAGAACTGAAAATTTATCCTCTATTAAACAAAACCTAAGCTAGAGGTCCAGAAAAAGCTGAACTGAAGGTCAAAGAACAGATAGGCAACAAACTCATCTAGCAAGAAAACCCTAGGTAAGAGAAGTGAAAGCAATCACAAGAATAAACTAATTAAGGTAATTAAAAGTCTAGACACCAACAAAAAATAACAAATCACACCAGGGAAATTGAAGATATGGCCCAGTCAAAGGAACAGACCAATAGTTCAAATGAGATACAGGAGCTGAAACAGTTAATTCAGAATATACGAACAGACATGGAAAACCTCATCAAAAACCAAATCAATGAATTGAGGGAGGACATGAAGAAGGCAAGGAATGAACAAAAAGAAGAGATGGAAAGTCTAAAAAAAACAAATCACAGAACTTATGGGAATGAAAGGTACAGTAGAAGAGATGAAAAAAACAATGGAAACCTACAACGGTAGATTTCAAGAGACAGAGGTTAGGATTAGTGAACTGGAGGATGGAACATCTGAAATCCAAAAAGAAACAGAAACTATAGGGAAAAGAATGGAAAAATATGAGCAGAGACTCAGGGAACTGAATGATAATATGAAGCGCACAAATATATGTGTTGTGGGTGTCCCGGAAGGAGAAGAGAAGGGAAAAGGAGGAGAAAAACTAATGGAAGAAATTATCACTGAACATTTCCCAACTCTTATGAAAGACCTAAAATTACAGATCCAAGATGTGCAGTGCACCCCAAAGAGAATGGATCTAAACAGACGTTCTTCAAGTCACTTACTAGTCAGAATGTCAGAGGTCAAAGAGAAAGAGAGGATCTTGAAAGCAGCAAGAGAAAAGCAATCCATCACATACAAGGGAAACCCAATAAGACTAAGTGTAGATTTCTCAGCAGAAACCATGGAGGCGAGAAGTGAGTGGGATGATATATTTAAATTACTAAAAGAGAAAAACTGCCAACCAAGAATTCTATACCCAGAAAAATTGTCTATCAAAAATGAGGGAGAAATTAAAACATTTTCAGACAAAAAATCACCGAGAGAATTTGTAACCAAGAGACCAGCTCTGCAAGAAATACTAAAGGGAACACTAGAGACAGATATGAAAAGAGAGAAGAGAGAGGTGTGGAGAAGAGTGTAGAAAGAAGGAAAATTAGATATGACATATAAAATACAAAAGGCAAAATGGTAGAAGAAAGTACTACCCATACAGTAATAACACTACATGTTAATGGATTGAACTCCCCAATCAAAAGACATAGACTGGCAGAATGGATTAAAAAACAGGATTCTTCTATATACTGTCTACAGGAAACACATCTTAGACCCAAAGATAAACATAGGTTGAAAGTGAAAAGTTGGGAAAAGATATTCCATGCAAATAACAGCCAGAAAAGAGCAGGAGTAGCTATACTAATATCCAACAAATTAGACTTCAAATGTAAAACAGTTAAAAGAGACAAAGAAGGATACTATGTACTAATAAAAGGAACAATTCAATATGAAGACATAGCAATCATAAATATTTGTGCATAGAACCAGAATGTCCCAAAATACATGAGGCAAACACTGAAAAGGGAAATAGACACATCTACCACAATAGTTGGAGATTTCAATTCCCCACTCTCATCAATGGACAGAACATCTAGACAGAAGATCAATAAAGAAACAGAGAATTTGAATATTACAATAAATGAGCTAGACTTAACAGACATTTATAGGACATTACACCCCACAACAGCAGGATACACCTTTTCCTCAAGTGCTCATGGATCATTCTCAAAGATAGACCATATGCTGGGTCACAAAGCAAGTCTCAGTAAATTTAAAAAGATTGAAATCATACACAACACTTTCTCAGATCATAAGGAATGAAGTTGGAAATCAATAATAGGCAGAGTGCCAGAAAATTCACAAATATGTGGAGGTTCAACAACACACTCTTAAACAACCAGTGGGTCAAGGAAGAAATTACAAGAGAAATCAGTAATTACCTCGAGGCAAATGAAAATGAAAACACAACATATCAAAATTTATGGGATGCAGCAAAGGCAGTGCTAAGAGGGAAATTTATTGCCCTAAATGCATATCAAAAAAGAAGAAAAGGCAAAAATTCAGGAATTAACTGCCCACTTGGAAGAACTGGAGAAAGAACCGCAAACTAACCCCAAAGCAAGCAAAAGGAAAGAAATAACAAAGATTAGAGCAGAAATAAATGAAATTGAGAACATGAAAACAATTGAGAATATCAATAAGACCAGAAGTTGGTTCTATGAGAAAATCAATAAGATTGATGGGCCCTTATCAAGATTGACAAAAAGAAGAAGAGAGAGGATGCAAATAAATAAGATCAGAAATGGAAGAGGAGACAACCACTGACCCCACAGAAATAAAGGAGGTAATAACAGGATACTATGAACAACTTTATGCCAATAAATACAACAATGTAAATGAAATGGTTAACTTCCTAAAAAGGCATGAACAACCAACTTTGACTCAAGATGAAATAGATGACCTCAACAAACCAATCACAAGTAAAGAAATTGAATCATTCACTAAAAAGCTTCCCAAAAAGAAAAGTCCAGGACCAGACGGCTTCACATGTGAATTCTATCAAACATTTCAGAAAGAATTAGTACCAATCCTGCTCAAACTCTCCAAAAAAACTGAAGTGGAGTGAAAGCTACCTAATTCATTCTATGAAGCCAACATCACCCTTATACCAAAAACCAGGCAAAGATATTACAAAAAAAGAATACTACAGACCAATCTCTCTAATGAATATAGATGCAAAAATCCTCAACAAAATTCTAGCAAATTGAATCCAGCAACACATTAAAAGAATTATACATCATGACCAAGTAGGATTCATCCCAGGTATGCAAGGATGATTCAACATAAGAAAATCAATTAATGTAATACACCATATCAACAAATCAAAGCAGAAAAATCACATGATCATCTCAATTGATGCAGAGAAGGCATTTGACAAAATTCAACATCCTTTCCTGTTGAAAACACTTCAAAGGATAGGAATACAAGGGAATTTCCTTAAAATGATAAAAGAAATATATGAAAAACCCACAGCTAATATCATCCTCAATGGGGAAAAACTGAAAACTTTCCCCCTAAGATCAGGAACAAGACAAAGATGTCCACTATCACCACTGTTATTCAACATTGTGTTGGAAGTTCTAGCCAGAGCAATTAGACAAGAAAAAGAAATATAAGGCATCAAAATTAGAAAGGAAGAAGTAAAACTATCACTGTTTGCAGATGATATGATACTATATGTCAAAAACCCTGAAAATCCACAGCAAAACTACTACAGCTAATACACGAATACAGCAAAGTGGCAGGTTACAAGATCAACATTCAAAAATCTGTAGTGTTTCTATACACTAATAATGAACAATCTGAGGGGAAATCAAGAAACGAATTTCATTTACAATTGCAACTAAAAGAATAAAATACTAGGAATAAATTTAACTAAAGAGGCAAAAGACCTATACAAAGAAAACTACAACTGTTAAAAGAAATCACAGAAGACTTAAATAGATGGAAGGGCATACCGTGTTCATGGACTGGAAGACTAAATATAGTTAAGATGTCAATTCTACCTAAATTGATTTACAGATTCAATGTAATACCAATCAAAATCCCAACGACCTACTTTTCAAAAATAGAAAAACCAATAAGCAAATTTATCTGGAAGCGCAGGGTGCCCCAAATTGCTAAAAGTATCTTGAGGAAAAAAAAAACGAAGCTAGAGGTCTCACACTGCCTGACTTTAAGGCATATTATGAAGCCACAATGGTCAAAACAGCATGGTACTGGCATAAAGATAGATATACTGACCAATGGAATATAATAGAGTGCTCAGATATAGACCCTCTCATCTATGGACATTTGATCTTTGATAAGGCAGTCAAACCAACTCACCTGGGACAGAACAGTCTCTTCAATAAATGGTTCCTAGTGAACTGGATATCCATATGCAAAAGAATGAAAGAGGACCCATATCTCACACTCTATACAAAAGTTAACTCAAAATGGATCAAAGATCTAAACATTAGGTCTAAGACCATAAAACAGTTAGAGGAAAATGTAGGGAGATATATTATAAATCTTATAATTGGAGGCAGTTTTATGGACCTTACACGTAAAGCAAGAGCACTGAAGAAAAAAAGAAATAAATGGGAGCTCCTCAAAATTAAACACTTTTGTGCATCAAAGAACTTCATCAAGAAAGTAAAAAGACAGCCTACACAATGGGAGACAATATTTGGAAACGACATATCAGATAAAGGTCTAGTATCCAGAATTTATAAAGAGATTGTTCAACTCAACAACAAAAAGACAGCCAATCCAATTACAAAATGGAAAAAAGACTTGAACAGACACTCTCAGAAGAGGAAATGCAAATGGCCAAAAGGCACATAAAGAGATGTTCAACATCCCTGGTCATTAGAGAAATGTAAATCAAAACCACAATGAGATATTATCTCACACCCACCAGAATGGCCATTATCAACAAAACAGAAAATGACAAGTGCTGGAGAGGATGTGGAGAAAGAGGAACACTTGTTCACTGTTCGTGGGAATTGTCAAATGGTGCAACCACTGTGGAAGGCAGTTTGGCGGTTCCGTTCCTCAAAAAGCTGAATATAGAATTGCCATATGACCCAGCGATACCACCTCTAGGTATCTACTCAGAGGACTTAAGGGCAAAGACACAAACGGACACTTGCACACCAATATTTATAGCAGCGTTATTTACAATTGCAAAGAGATGGAAACAGCCAAAATGTCCATCAACAGACGAGTGACTAAACAAACTGTGGTATATACATACGATGGAATATTATGCAGCTTTAAGACAGAATAAACTTATGAAGTATGTAACAACATGGATGGACCTTGAGAACATTATGCTGAGTGAGACTAGCCAAAAACTAAAGGACAAATACTGTATGGTCTCACTGATATGAACTCACATTAGTGAATAAACTTGGAATATGTCATTGGTAACAGAGATCATCAAGAGATAGAAATAAGGTAAGATATTGGGTAATTGGAGCTGAAGGGATACAGACTGTGCAACAGGACTGGATACAAAAACTCAGAAATGTACAGCACAATACTACCTAACTGTAATATAATTATGCTAAAACACTGAATGAAGCTGCATGTGAGAATGATAGAGGGAGGAGGGCTGGAGGCATAAATGAAATCAGAAAGAAAGATAGATGTTAAAGATCGAGATGGTATAATCTAGGAATGCCTAGAGTGTATCACAATAGTGAAATATACAATGTACAAATTTTAAAAATGTTTTTGGATGAGGAAGAATAAAGGAATGTCATTATTGCAGGGTGCTGAAAATAGATGGTAATTAATATTTTAAAATGTCACCTTATGTGTGAGACTAAAGCAAAAAATGTTTATTTGTTACAAAATTTAGATTTTGACTGGAGCATTTCCTAATATAACTTACATAGATTGTTTGATTGAATGTCATAAGTACTTCGAATCTCAGGTAGGACATGAGATTTTGTTGGTTTGTCCAGAGTGATGCCCCGATGAATCCCAGAGTGATTTGATCAGTGAGTGGAAAAGTATTTGCAAACCCCCTTTGGGGAATGGTGAGAGCGGGGAGAAATTCAACTTCCCCAAGTTGAATTCTTGATATTCTCACAAGCACTGTGGACAACCAAAGCTATAGGCTGAGCCCCCAGTCTTGGGGGTTGTTCATATGAAACTTAACCCCACAAAGGATAGGTCAAGTCTACTTAAAATTTAGGCCTAAGAGTCACCCCCAAGAGAGCCTCTTTTGTTGCTCAGATGTGGCCTCTCCCTCTAGCCAACATGACAAGCAGTCTCACCACCCTCCCCCTCTCTGCGTGGAACATGACTTCCAGGGGTGTGGACCTTCCTGGCAACGTGGGACAGAGATCCTGAAATGAGCTGAGACTCAGCATCAACGGACTGAGAAAAACCCTAGAATTAACATCAAGGGATTGAGAGAACCTTCTCGACCAAAAGGGGGAAGAGTGAAATGAGACTACGTGTAAATGGCTGACAGATTCCAAACAGAGTTGAGAGGTTATCCTGGAGGTTATTCTTACACATTAAGTACATATCACCTTGTTCAAAATGTAGTGGAGAGGCTGGAGGGAACTGCCTGAAAATGTAGTGCTGTGTTCCAGTAGCCATGTTTCTTGATGATGATTGAACAATGATATAGCTTTCACAATGTGATTTTGTGAATGTGAAAACCTTGTGTCTGATGCTCCTTTTATCTAACATATCAACAAAAGAGTAGAACATATGGAATAAAAATAAACAATAGGGGGAAGAAATGTTAAAATAAATTTGGTTTGAAATGCTAGTGGTAAATGAAAGCAAGGGGTAAGGGGTATAGTATGTATAACTTTTTTTTCTCTATTATTGTTTTATTTCTTTTTCTGTTGTCTTTTTATTTCTTTTTCTAAATCGATGCAAATGTTCTAAAAATGATGAATATGCAACTATGTGATGGTATTAAGAATTACTTACTGATTATATATGTAGAATGGAATGATATTGTTTTGTTTGTTGTTAATTTTTTTAATTAATCAAAAAAAATAAGGAAATGGAACCCACTGTAACAAATACAATCATCAAATGGGTAAAATCAATTGGGTGTGCAGTGTGAAGCTGAATGTTCTGCCTGCTACATCTCTAACTAATCAATTTGAAACATGGAACACGTAAGTCAAGGGCAGTGACTCAGAATAAAAATAAGTCAAGGGCAATAATTCAGAGTAAAATTTTTATTTTAATTTTTAAAGCCTATCATCTAAACAATTTAATGTATTATGAGAATCAAGCATGTTATCTCCCATGAAATTGATCCTTAAACTATATTGGTGAATGGTTGACACTTTCTGCAACCTCAGCACCACCTCAAAACAATGTTCTCTCCTTAGGAAACCACTTCCCACACCTCACTCACCTGTTATGAAGCTGATGGTGGAACTGTCACAACAGCTCATTTCTGGGTCTCCCCATGTCACCATGGTAACCCGGAAGTTGTAGTACCATGCTGGCAACAGATTAGCTATTCTCTGAATCGGGGAAATAAAAAAGCAAGGACACAAAAGGTAAGGAGAGAAAATAATATTTTTGAACTTGCGTTACTTATATTAGGTCATGAAAAATTAATAAATGATTTTTACTTTTTTTTCTGTGCCTTTCTGTGTTTCTCAAATTTTCTATAATAAAAAAAACTTCTTTCTAGAATGAGGTGAGGCATAAATAGAATGAAATAAAAAATATAATTTTTCAGGTAATTCAAAAGCATATGGTTAAAGACTTCCAATATGAGTTTCATTTTGCAATTTCCTACTCTTTAAAAGCCATCTCTAATGGCCTGGCAGTATTGTTATTAGAGCGATGTGTAGATGCCCAGATTAGTTATCTTTAGGAAGTCTTGACCATGCCCAAGGGAAATCTCTTATCTTTTCTCAGGAGCCCAGAAAAACAACTACTTGATAGCTCTTCTCTGCTTTAAGCAAATTTGTTAGGCAAATAAAAAATGTGGTGAAAACTAGCCTCACATATTGTTTCTTTAAAAAAGAAAAAAAAAACAGCCCCGAAACCTTAACAGTAACAAGCTACAAAGAGATCTAATTTAGAGAAGACTTTTTCCAAGACGTGCTAGCTAAGGAAAGGTGCTTCTGTTTGCACAGGGAAGTGTGGCGCTGGTTAAGGAGAGATTACCAGTGAGGAAGTCAAGGAGACAGTGGCTGCTATTTCATAGTAGGTTGTCCACTCTGACGTCATTGTTGTGGGGTTGAAATAAAACATCTCAACCACGTACTTTCTGAAAACTCCTAAGTAAGGTCTGGTCCAGCTCAGAACCACTGCTGTTGGCCCCAAGGGATAGAGCATTAAATCCTTTATTCCGGTGGGAACTAAGAAGGGGGAGGGAGGCACGAAAAGAGAAAGCGGAGAAGAATGTTTACTATCCGAGCAATGGCCTCAAACTTTTACTTACTAACCAGGTTTTTGCTGATCTGATACAATCACTGAAAACTAAATTAAATATAGTTGCCTCTGATTTTATGTTCCCGAGTAATAAATGCTAAGGATGTCTTCCATCTCTACAATTCTAGTCAGTTATTATTCGAAAGGTAGAATATTGAGAGAACTGGTATGGGCCTCCCAAAAATAACGATAATGATTTGAGCTTGCATGCCGCACCCCTCCACTCTGATAAAGATAAGCTATTATTCTTGTTTTAGGCTGAAAACTCACCAATAGCAAATGTCACAGGATCTGAAGGTGGCCCAATCAAAGGTCCTTTTCTCAGATACATCACAACCTGGTACTGGGCACCAGGAACCAGATTTTCAATAACAGGTTTGCTTGAGTTCACCTTTAAACCAAACACCCAACAAGATTTATTTACAGCTGGGCTCTCAGAATGTGACACAAAAGCTAAAGTAGTATTCAGAGAATCTTCATGGAACCACAGATGCATTTGAAATTCAGAGGCCTATACTCAGGCTGGGGAAGGTCAGATTTCAAAATTAGGAAGATTTATGTGAACACATTCATGCCGGAACACCTCAAGTCTCTCATCCTTTAGAGGCATACAATATCCAATTAGAGAAATGGAAATGACATCAGAGGTTATCTAGTCCACATCTCTCATTTAATAGATCAGGAAAATGAAGCCAGAGAACGGCCAAGGTCACGTATTTTGACTCTGCACTAGGACTGGAAGCCTGGTGTGTGACTTCCAATTCATATGCAGGGAAGTCCTGGACTAGGCCTTGAGAGAGAATTGCAAGCATTTTGCAAGGCTGTAGCAATCCCATAAAATAAGGCTGCAGAGAACATTTCTCAATGAGATGAGTTCTTTTTCAAAAATAAAAACAAAACAAAAACTTTGTTACTGTAACAAATACCATATAGAGAAAAATAGTGTAGCATATAGAAAATAAAATGTGTTTCTTGAAGTTGATATGGATGCACACAAGGATTGAAGATTTAACTACCAGATTAAGAGGTGCCCTACTTTGTTCAGTAGTGCATCCAACATTTAAGACAGCCATGCTTGGTGGTTAAGAACACAGATTCTCTATTCGGACTGCCTGAGTCAACTCATTTACTTCATTTATTTATAAACAATAGCAGAATCTGATTCTACACAGGTATAAATTTTATTATTTGAATTGGTGTAGCTTGTCCTATATGTGAATGCAAGGGGGAGGCATACCAAAATTTCTTTTCTATTGGTCAGACCCAAATAAGATTGAATTGAATTAAATTCAATCTTCCATCTTTCCTTTTCGATTGATACTCTTTCATAATAATGTTTCTTGCCCAGGTTTTAGATTTTTAATTCTCCTGGAAGACGTATAAACAAAGTTAGTCAGCTATATGTTCTCTTGGACAGAGAATTTCCTAAAGAGAAGAACTACAAATAAACATATGCATTTTATTTCTTTAAAGTACATTTTAAAAAGATAAAATGAATACATTTTCATTGTGAAAATCATTTGCACAACAGAAAAGTAAATGAAGTAAATTGAAAGACTTTCTCTCTCTGTCCTCCTCCCACAAATTCCACTAATTTGACGGGCATCCTTCCAGACCTTCCTCCACGTGCATTTATATAAATAATACAATTTCAAATCATATAGATATAATATTATTAACATTGCTCCAAACTTTTTTTTTGAACTTAACAACACATTGTAGACATCCCACCATACCTGTGAGTGCCGACCTAGCTCATTAAATCCTCATTCTACCCATCAAGAATATTTAGAATAACACAGGACAGAAAAAGTGTAGATTGTTTCAAGGTGATGGCAGAATTGCTTTAAGTTGATAATATTATAGGCAGTAATTAATTCCAATTAATCAAGTGACTATCAGGAATCAGAGTCACTTAAATGTGCCATCACAATAAATTCATTTAGGGACATTGTACTTTTTAAAAATAAGCAATAATATGACATATACCATGCAATAACAACAAAATGACACGAGGGCAATGGTACTGAAGATGACTTGCCTTGGTAACAAATCATAAACACCGTTTTCCCCCTAATTTCTTATTTCACGAGTCACCAGCATGTATCTACACTTTATCCCTCCAGGCCTTTTTATTTGTCCCGGGCTTCCCTAAGGGGTGCATTTGGTGGTGGGAAGGAAACATGTTCCCCCATGCTAGGTACTAAACAAAACGTACTTTATGTTCTAGAGAATTATTCTATACATTGCTACCCAATTTCCCCCCCAATTTTTGCATTACAGTCTTTCTTCTCTCCATGCCTGTCTGGCTTAGTCTCCATTCCAAAGAATTCTCTCTAGCTCAAGGTATCTCCAACTAGGCACCAGTTCTATCAGCTAAAGAAACAGGAGGAACTAGAGATCATAAGGTGGAAGAACTATATGCTCGATTATTAAATAACAGAGGTGAGCCAGATGATATAAAGATCCCCTTGAGTCTGAAATGGTCTTTTCATTTTTATGTTTATGTCATTCTCTGTCTGTTAGCTCTCTTCTGTACATTCAGTGCAGATTTGTGAATTTTTCTACAAAGGACCATAGGACCTCTCCATTTCCCTCCCTTGATCCAAGAGCATTCTGTGAGCTCCATACAACAGTGAAAGCTAGATTTTTGCTCACATTACTATTACTATGCTCCAGGCACTACATTAAAGCATCAAGTCTTTTATCTTTATTACAACCTATGAAGTAAGCATTCTTCTTTCTGTAATATTGATTAAGACGCTGAGATTTATAGAGATGAAGAAAGCTGCCCATAGCTGGGAACTGTTAAAATCGGGTCTGAAACCCAAGTCTGTTTAACTCTAGACTCTATCAGGACAGGCGGTGAGGGCCGCCTCCCCTAGAGTAGCACATGCCACCCAACAGCAGCAGCTCTGGCCTGGAAGTCAGACCACCTGGGCCCTGGTCTCCCCTCTGAGACTATGCGACTTCATAGGCCCCTTAAATATTCTGCTTCTTGGTGCTGACATTTCTTTACTTGTAAAGCTAAAAGACTGATGTGCCTTTCTTTGTGACTTTGTCACACAGTTATCATACATTCTTGCAAGTTGTCGCAAACATATTTATGGATAAAGGTTGATCACATATAAAAAGAAATATACATACACATGATGCTTCTTAATTCTGATATTTCTGATTGTGTGCAAGTCTGTGGAAAGAAAGCCAAGGACACGTGTACTTTGAAGAATTGACCAAATCCTTTATATAAGGCTCCTTGAGCAGTGACATTATGTTCAACATGTGTTTATTAATGGATAAAGTGGTCATTAGCAGGAATATAACAGAAATCCCCATTTCCCCTAATCGTTCATATATGAACTCATACACAAAGCAACACACAGATACATAAAATATATCCATGATGATGGCAAATTCAAAGGAATGCATTCAATGTACCTACACGGAGGGCCAGACTCTAAGCACCATGAAATCCATGTTCACATTTAATTTGTCCTCATCTCTAGCATCGCACAAAGGCCCCAGTGAGCACACAGTTGCACAGTAACTAATGCACTTTCAGGGAAGAGTGGGGACACTGGCAGTGAAGCTCATTCCTCCTCCTTTCTGTGAGTGCCAGTGCCTCTTTGTCATTTACTTTTAGCCTAGACCTTATTCGAAACTGTGCAGATATTTGGATGTTCACCTATCCATTATTCCCACTATATTATGAGCTCTATAAGAGGAGAACATTAAATGATCTCCAACACCTGTGTCAGCACCTGGCACATCGTAGGTGCTTACAAAATGCTCCTGACTAAAGGAACGAGAGTAAAAGGACCACGTCCCTCAATGTGGAGTCTCCTCCAAAGGAAAAGGAAGGTGACAGTGCAGTAGAAAGGGCTGTGCTTACTCATTTCCTGGCCACTCTCCTGGTGCTTGGTACCACCACTTACACCCTGCCCGGTGAAACCCAGCACAGCTTCTTGCCGTGGTCTGCGTGTGTGGCCTCTGCGTGGCTGTGCTTTAGTGGGGTAGGATGCTGCAGCATTCCCTTCCCTTTACCTGAGTGCAGTACTGCTTCTCAAGCCTCTGGCTCTCCTTTTGTTTCTGGCAGGTCAGCGACACCACGGATACAATCGTGCTGTTGTAGTTCTCTTGGGAAGATGTCCAGGACATCAAAGCAGTGGTTGAGCTTAAGACATGAACACTTACATGCTGGGGCTTCTCGGTCAGTTCTTCAATCCACTCTCCTGAAGGACCTAGAATTTCCAAACCAGAACACAAGTGAGGCTTCAAGCTGAGCTGGTTGAGACAAAAAGTTTCTGGTTTAAAAAATCCTATTGTTTTCCTTTTTGCTCTCAAAAAGATATTCAAAGTAAGATTGGCAGCCAGCCTGGCAGCTCTTCAGATCCTCTGCATACTTAGTCTTCAATGCCATGACCTTGCCTTGGCTTAAGCAGCAGCAAAAAACAGTTGTACTGAGACAGCAACTCCATTTCAACTGCGATGTGTATCTGAAATAAGGAAATTCTCGACTAGAGAAAATCCGCTTCTCTTTTAACAAAGAGGGGGTACGGCAATGTGACATTGCATCAGTGTTTATAATTCCTTTGCTGTTAGGATATTTCATCTCTAGAAATAATTAATCTGAGATTCAAATTAGGCTCTACTACAATTGTGTGCAAATTTATTAAATTTGGCAACACAGTATCAAAGAGGCAGGCCATGACCATATTAGAGAAAAATGGGCAACGGACTGGCTCAATTACAGGAGTTGGCTAAAACCTGGATGATAATTGGAGGGACAAGGTGGGTCCCTCTTTACAAATGGCTTCAAAGAAGTGCTTTGTTCTCTTAGGTTTCTAAGATGGTTATTAGCATAGTGCCTGACACATAGAAAGGACTAAAGAAATGTTAAGGTGATTATTATCTACTGAAATTCCCTGTTGAAATGCAAATGTGCATCCTCCTTTCATTTGCTTAGTTCTGTAAGAGAAATTGAGGATTTTTAGGTTGGAACCCAGGAAAGGAAAAGGAGCAAGTGGCTCTGGGAGGCTGAGGAGGGCAGGCTTGGGATAAATGGTACAAGAGAATTAATAGTAACAATAAAAAAATAATAATGATAGCAGAGATATAGTGCCTACTGTATATTAGGCATTGTTTTAAGTTTATATGTGGTTACATAATTTAACCCTTTAACTTTCATAACAAGCCTATGAGATAGATATTATTATTAACCTCACTTTCAAAAGAGAGAATTGAGGCAGAGTTAGGTTAAGTAGAACTGGGATTCAAACCAGGAATTCTGGTTCTAAAATCCATGCTCTTAAGCCCTGTCTGAGACTCCCTGGAAAAGTGAAAAACATTGGTTTGGAGATAAGAGAGTTGATCCAAAACTCAGTTTATTCATTATTGGTGATGTCAACTTGGGCAAATGATTTCACATTCCTGAATCTCAGTCATTTCATCTGTCAAATCGATAAACCATAGAATGTTAGAACTGAAGAGGATTTTAGTCCTCCAAAGCCTTACTTTACTGATGAGGAAACCGAGGCCCAGAGACATGAATGACCTGCCTGATGTCACAGAGCTGGTGAACACAGGGACCCAACCCAGACTTTCTGTCTCTTGGGTCAGTGCTTTTTTAGCCATCATGATGCATCTGATTAATCTACTTTACAAGGCTGTCCTTGGGAGCAGATGAGATAACGTGTTAGAGAACCACATAAGCGTGAAGTAATAGCACTGTTAGGAAGACTACTAGTGTAGTAGAGGCACAGAGAGAAGTAGGGTGAAGCAAACAAATTCACTTTTTTAATGTTTTTACATTTGGACTACCTGATAACTCAAGGCAACGGATCATTGCAGGCTACATGGAAATGGACAACTTGATTATCAGCTATTCCTAGCTTCTAATCCTGGTACCAAAACTTGTGAAAGTTACAAACTTCCTACAATTTAATTTTCCCACCTAAAAAATAGGAATAAAAAATATATTCCCTTCATCAAGCTGTTGGGGAACTAATGTAAATTTCTATGTTAATTCTCATCTCTGAAAAAAGTTTTCAAAGCTACATGCATATCATAACGCAACCATAAAAATATCAATCTTATTCTAATATATCTTAATATGAAAGTTCAACCCCAGAATGTCTGAAACAGCTTGGTTAGGAAAATGGGCTGCAATTAAGATGTAGCTAGTGTGTGAGATCACTATGTTGAGGAAAATTAAACCACTCTCATTTGTTGCTCATGTACCTTGTTAAGTATAAGAATTAACACCTGCAGTATTCTTTCTTTAAAAGCAAAGAATTATACACAGTACACATAAATAACTAATTACTGCAGAGCAGAATATCTTAAGCATTAAAATTGTCATTCTTTTATTGGAAGAGAATAAACAAAATTTATGGGGCCTATATTTTTCTGGAAGAATGTTAAGATGCATCTGTTTGAAATAATCATATTTTGGGGTAATTCTGGCATATTCTGAATAGCACTAGTCACTTTGGATGCTCTAAAAATAGAGCAGATTGCTTGATGCATAAATTTGGCTGTGAAGTGCATAAAAGAGTGAATAATTAAGCAAATAAATATGATCCCCATCTAGGATTTTATAATTTGGTATGAGAAGCAAGATATACAAAAACAATTCTAGGAAAATTCCATGTGCTAATAGGTTCTTTATTTTGCACTGGGCAACATGAAGCACAATAGGAAACCAGAGAGGGGAAAAGCCAGCCTGCCCAAAATAGTTGAGGGAGGTTTTCATGGGAGCTGTAACACTTGAGATGGGTTTCTGCTGGTAGACAGGAAATTCTTTCGGTCACTGAAACATTTTTAGCCCCATTGGAAGAGCTGAATTCTAAGCTTTGTTTTTATTCTCAAGTGATCTCATGCAAAAGAGACCATACTTTGCAAGCAAAGCAGTGACAAAAATCCTGAGCGCATGTCTAAGGGACCACTCAATCATTTCACCAGCAGTCATCTTTCCGGTGTCTTAAAGTAATAATGTTATATGAGATATTTTCAACATTTTTAAGCTGCTGAATAAACTGATTTCTTGCCTGCCATCTCCACTACTTTTCTCCCCTTTTGAGGATTGTTGCTAAAAGGTGAAATTTTGGTATGGTGGTTATCTTTTTCCAGGAGTAATTTGTAACCATTGCCTTCTGGTTTTTCTTTCTGATGATCAGAAACACATTTAACTCCCAATAAGCTAGGTAACTGATGTTTGGCTTCTAAAGTTCCAGTAAATAGAGTAATTTAACTACACAAAATATTACAGGGAACTGGACTATTTGTGCAGCCTTTAGAAGCTATTCTTCTGCTATGACCTCTTATGCAATCAGTAAAAGCTACCCTAGTCCTTGACATTTGGAGACACAGAGAGCTTTTAGGACTTGACCCAGAGAGATTAAAGGGCTCTCTAGCTTTGTCTTTTTCTACCACATTTATGGGGACTGCTAGGGTTTAACTACACCTAGGTCTGCCTTTCCTTTGAGTGCCATAGTAATTTTAATACTCTAATGAGGTTTTCTTACACAGTCCTACAAGATAAATTTTCATTATGGCCTCAAACAAAAATCATGTTTCCCAAACTGTGTGTCCATGTCCTTATGTCCTTGGAGAGTTTGTTATTGCTAGCATGGCAGGTCAGTTTAATAAATGTTCAATTATAATAACATAAAAAAATCCGCAAGTTAAATCTCTGGGTAGGTTTGTTACTATTAAATATACATATATTTCCCTTATGTCAAAAATCTCATGGATCCCAGATCTTCTGACCTTAAAGAATTCTCAGGATCGCTAATAATTGACACTCAAACATCACTAATCTCACCAGTTTTATTGTTCTAGCTCCCCTGTAAGTACAGAATAGTCTCTTTGGTACTTACTGATATAAAAGCTGAGTGATTTTGCTGACTGACTTTTTCGAGTTTCACAAGATCCTGCAGAACTAAAGGTTGTCACAGATAATTTATATTTCCCAGGATCCTTCAGTTCAGCAACAAATTCATGTGCTTCTTCATCCACTGTCAAATGTTCAGTAAAGTTTTCTAAATCATATATAAAAAAGAAAATACATATGAGCTGACCCTTGAAAGGACTCTGGCCACAGACATGCCAATTAATACAAAATAAATATTTTTTAATTGCCTCCTTCCTTCTGTCAAGTTCAAGAATACCTCTAAACTAAAGGTAATATAAAGGAAGGATGAACAACAGTTTAAATTGTTTTTCTTAAAATTTTAAATAACCAAACTAAAATAGAATGTCCAAATCAAAACTAAAAATGAGTACATACTTTATGTTTCTATATTGTTACCCAATAACTTTTTGTGTACAAAATAGAAGTAAAATGTTAGGAGAAGATAGAATGAGCTGAGTTAATCATTTTGATTTAAGGAATAAAAAATAGCAAGCACTTAATATCTTGTAACTTCTTTGTGGTAGCATCAAATAACCAGAAATGCCTTAAAATGCACTGAATTATTTCTGGTTAGAATTTTTTCTCCTGGATGTATTTCCAGACAATCGTGATATTTTTCCTTTATCTGTGTGTTTCCAGAAACTTCTAAAAGTAAAAGCAATTCTTCATGGCTTCAAGGTCCATCTCCTGCTGTTTATTACTTCATTTGAAGTCATTATCATCATTTGGTGTCTAGAATAGCCTTCAAAAGAACACACTGCAGTCAGAGAAAAGCCTGATTGAACCTTTATGGAATAGGCAGTAAAAAATTTTCTAAGTTACAAAGATCTAATTTTCCATAGAATATATAAAGGAACAAAAAAATAAAAGACAGATGAAAGGAACTTTTGTTATATAAGCAACTCCAGACAAATGTTGAGATTTTTGACTCAAATAATTGGGAATGATAAAGGATTTCAATGTTATATAATATTTGAATATGGTTGATTTCTCAATCATCTAGTATAGAGGAATCCATAGATGTTTGCTTTATTCTATTAACTAAAATAGAGGTGAACAATTTGTCATATAAGCGATGACATAACCCTGATATCCTATTTTTGAAAAGAAGGTTGTCATTTTAACTTCAAATTTTGACAACTTCATGACCTCTGCCACCCAAAGTACTGCACTGTAAAGTATAAAATGAAGTATGTCTTTGTATAAAGACAACAAAGAATAAATAACCATAAAAAACCTACCATACTAACAATTCAAATATGATTCATTTGAATCTCATTCAAATTTGCCAAATGCCAGAGCCCTATTTCCACAAATTAGTGGGCTAAAAATACAAAAAATGAATCACAAATTCTGGATAAATTAAATAAAGATATAATTTAGTAGCTACATTTGAATTACCAATTGCTGTATATTTTCTATTTTATTAATAACTCCTGAGAAAATGTAGTGATGTTGATTCCAGAAAGGAACACCGTAAAGAAAATATGGATAGCTAGATAAGAAGTACCCAGCTTTGATATTCTTGGGGAGGTGGCCATTTGCCCAAAACATTCTTTGTTGCATGCTTCACAAAGTTGCATACAAGAAAACAGAAAATTTCTCCAGCATAGTCTATAATTTGTGATGGTAAGACCTTTAACTCAAGATCTTTCCAAATAGAAGGTTTTCCTCAGTAGCCTGGGGTTTATGAAATATTGGGCATTGAAATGTGCACAGTTGCCACTCGTTGGCAATGTATGGGTTACTCAAATCTCCTGATTTTCATCTAACCTGTCCGTTTTTTTTCTAGTCTTAGCCTGCATTGTATACTCAATTAAATCTTCCTTTTCTTTGCCATTTGTCTTTAGGCATGAACTGACTGCCATCATTCTTTCTTTCCATTTCAATTTCTTTTCCTTTGATTGTACCATATCTCATATCTCATTTCTTCTGATTTCCTATTGCTTTACCTTCTCTTTCGATGTGAATATGGAAACCATCAAAGGCAGTGGGTGGTTTTGGTGGTAACCAGCTCAAAATCATTTGCACAGGGGAAAAAGAGAAAGAGCCTGATGTTGATTTCTCAGTCTCACTGAGTGTATTGTTATTTTCATATTCCATGGGAACTACACTGACAAATTCATCTTCACTTTCAGGAGTTGCAGATGCACTGTTCCAAAAATACGGCTGAGATGTAGTTTCATAGTCACTGCTATTAAAATCAGGCCAACCAGAAGAAATATTGCCAGAGGGTATTTCAGGAGTTTCATCTGTAAAATGGAAGAGTTTGTTTTCCATTGTATCTTGTGACCTCATGAATGATTCATCTGGGAAACTGCCACTCTGTTCTTCCCAATTGTTTCTGTTCAAGTTTACAATACGAACTGAAATATTTCGGGGTGGATAAGGGGCTGTAAGAGAGAGAGAATTTTCATTAACATATATTTTAAACTTATTATAGTAAATCATTAATCTACTAATGAATCAAATATAGATTTGATTTTGTAGATTTGTAGATTTACAAAAGAGAAATAAAAGGACTCCATGTGATATAGTTCCATAGATTTGTATAAATAAGCTGCCTTTAAAGGCATGTATACTTAATTGCAAATATGACTTTCATCCTCACCTCTCTAAAATGAGCATATGCATTATATAACCAGACTTTTCTAGAGATAGAAAATTATGAAGACACAGCATATGGTCCCTGCCTGCAACAGTTTCCACCTATCCTTCAAATATCAGCTCAAATGTCACGTCTTCCATGAACCTCTAGTAAAAATTTATTTCCCCTCCTTTGTGCTCTCATATAACTGTGTACCTCTTTTTTTTAAAATATTTATGTTATACACTGTTTTATTGACATTTGCATGATACCTCTTCAGTTTTTTGAGGACAGTGAGCATTTCTCTCATTACCTAGAAAACCTCCCAGGTAAAAAGTACTCAATTAATGTTTCTTTACTTGAACTAAATAAAGAAAAATACAAATAGAATCTTATATGTCAACATGAGGGAATTATTTGTTTAGCTGGAATGGTTTAGTTTTCTTGGCCCTGATTAATGAAAATCGTGACATCTTAGAACTTCAGTTCAGAAGGGCTTCAGCGGCTATTATAACCTGTCCCCAGTGTTCATATCAGTGGCCTCTTCATCATTTCCATTGCGGACTCAGGCACATTGGAATGACTACACAATCTGGCTTATATTGGAAATGGGTTTTTAGTGGTTATGCATTTGTTTCATCCATCATTTTACTGTCCATCTGGTAATAGTGCTTCATATTTATAAAATTAAAGACTGCAAATTTTAGATATTTCCAAACTTCAACAGTTTCCCTTTAATAATCTGATCATCTGAACTAGAATGTCTCCCTTCTGTTTTTCTGCTATATGTGGATTTTCTAAGGTTGTAAAATGATCAGTATCTACTTGGTTCAGTTAAGTTTACTTAATTATAACTTTTGATAGTATTAAATACTTCTTTTATTTCAAGATTATAATTCTATGATTACATAGATGTATTTTAGAATTTTCTTATTGAATGTTTGCTTAGTTCCTTTTACACTGATAGAAAATTTGTATCAGTTATTAAAAATATATTTCATTTCTTCTTTAGCTTCAGACAGCCTATTTCTCAGGCAGGAATATATATATATATATATATATATATATATATATACAGCATGAAATTAATTACTTTTTCCACTAAATTTGATTCTTCAGAAAACTTACCAGTTCTGTGCTGTTTGGGTTCATGACTGATACCACTGTACTCCACAAGGGTACTTTTATTAAAAGTAGCCTCTGACACCAGCTGAAAGGTGATATTACTATAACATATTCCTGGCAACCAGTGGTTGAATACTGTTTTCCCCTTAAAGAAATCTGTGAAGAGAAAAATCAATCATACTTAAAACATGGTCTTCTAAATGACACACACTTCTAGAAAGTTCTGACATTAATTATAATTAAATATCCCTGAAATCATATTTCCTTCAGCTTCTGGAATGGCCAGTGAAAAAGAATCAGCAAAAGGCAGGAGTGAAAGTCGAGGTCTTCAGAGTCAGTCCAGAAAGGCCAGAATTCATAAAGAGACTGGGCACTATTGGAGTTAAATATTTATTATAAAAACTTTTGGAGTTAACTGTAGAGGATAGCGTGCAGAAATCCTAGAGATTAGAAAATGTTTCCCATTTACTTTAAGGTATTTTAAGATAAAACACCCCAAGGTATTTTACTACTTATGACTAAGGAAAAAGCAATTTTACAAGAAATATTTCACCTAAGGATCACTTGTAAAAGCTGGCCTATTTTAAAAGTAGACTGATTTATCTGCCGATTGACCAAAAGGGCCTGCTCAAAAAAAGCAAATAAAAAATTTGGGTTTAGGAGGAAAACAAAACAAACAATACATAATCAATTTAAAAACCCAATCCTAGCTCAAAAGAACGAGGGAAAGAAACTAAAAATACTAATTATTGAATTAAAAGCTAATAATGAAGCCCTCTAGCCTACTGTATTCTGAAGCAGCTAGAAGGAGAAATCTGAGAGGATGGTTTGGTAGCCCATGACAAACTCTGGGATCTGTCCTGTAACCACTTTTTGAAGAATGCTTTGAAAACTATTGCTTTTTTTATTTCTTTGCTTTGTATATATGTTATACTATACAATAAAAAAAGCTGAAAAAAAGCTAATAATGTTCTAAAAAAACAACTGACTTCAAATAGGGGAGCATATTTTTCCAACTTGTTTTTAAACTCATGATTTTGACGTCAACCAAAATTTCAGTGATTGCTTTTCAATCATTCATGAATTTGTATTTGCACGTGAATTTGCAAATAAAGTCCCATTTATTAAATTGCAGATGATCTATTTTCATTGAAAATAAAGACTACAATAAATTGTGGATCTTATGTTTTTGTTTATTTGATTATTTGATATGAACAAATAATCTTTAAATTTACTGCATATATTTTAAACAGTGACTCAGAAAAAAGAACCCTGGAAGAAGGGAGTGGTAAAAGCAGCAAGTTTCTCTCTCTCTGTTTTACACATACATGCACATGCAAACACACACAGGGAACATATGTATAGCCTACCAGAAAGACATGTTTCTTTTGAATAATTTGAATAATTAATTCTCTGAGCTCTTGTCCCTTTCCTTCCCACCAAGTCAGCCAAAACAGCTAAATCAATTTTTGCACATTAATGCAATCGTTTAGTTGTTCATACAGATAAATACACACAAAAGAACCTAAATGAACTGTATTTTCATTTGAGAATAATCTTAGGCTATCTCCAAGTGAAACTTTGTGAAGCACGCCCCTCTTTTAACATACCCAGAAGGCAATGGTTAGTTAGGTGCTTCAACATTTAAGTTTGAATTTTTATCTTGCACCTGACATTTCCTATACCTGACATAATGCCTTTGGCAAGAATAACATGTTAAGTGATAATAATTTGAGTATTTTTCATGCAGTATGCATGACACATGCTTCTAAACTAATGAACCAGACAGCCTAAAACTCTTTGTAACAAGATTTTCATGAATCAATAATTATTTTTAGTGGTTCATTGATAGGTCAATAATGAATTATGCTTACAAAATGATTAATTTATAATATAATTTATTTTATAATTTATAATATGATTCATAAGTATAATGAATTATAATTATCTTGCCCTTTAGAACAGAAGAGAAAACCTCTAAAAAGGCAAAAACCATGTAAAAAAGCAATAGTCAGCCATCATATATTCAGCCTTCCTGTTGTCTCTTACCTTTATATAGCATTGTCCGGAAGTCTTTACCTTCCCAGTAGCTTATGTTAACTCTTGTGAAAATGTTATATTTTTCTGGATAATGAATTTCAAATAGGACTCCTGTTTCAGGAGAAGGTTTATAATCATATATTGAAACACTGGTTACAGGGAGAGGTTCTACAGAAGGGAAGTAAATGGAGAAAGGGAAAGGAGAAAAGTCATTATCAATTCTCAGGAGTACCAAGCTTTACATCTTTCACAGCTTCACACGTTTTTGTTCCCCTTGAGGTATAAATGTCTCGTGTATGGGTTGCGTGTTTTCCTTAGTAGTAATTCATGAAGTACATTTTATATTATGCTTTCTGCTTTTCAAAAGAACTTTCATATTCATTTTTCCATTTGCCTTTTGCTACAACCCTGAGGTCTAGGAAGAGCAACTATTAATATCTGTATTCAACAGAATAAAAATGACAAACAAGAGACTTCAAATTACTCGTCAAAATTATTTTGCAAGTTTATGGCATAGAATCTATCTGAAGACTCCTAGATCACTTTTCTTTTTCCCATGCCAAGAAAGTTTGATATTAATAACAAAAAAAAAGTTTGGCTCTGACCAAAGATAAATGTTTATGTGACCATTTATTACTTGTCATGACCTTAGCACTTCATTTTCTATATATTAAATATAAGACTACAAACCAATCTATGTTGTGAAAATTATAGTTTTAGGTGTTAATTAAACCACTTATTCTACAGAAGTTTGAAAAGACATATTTATTTTTATTTTGCTTAAGTTATTAACACATCACAAAAACTTTTAAATACTCAGATTTTTACCACGGTTGACATATATCTGCATCTCCTCCACATCTTGCTCTCCAGCCAAATTCATGTGAAAAGACTGAGTCCCCCATTCCTTCTGGGAACTACTAATAAATTTCACTTATTTTAATTTATTCCAGGAAACATTCTAAGTAATTTGTTTTGGAGCAGCTATTACAGAAAAAATAATTCTCATTCAAACTTTTAGAATTGCAAAGATTCTCAGACAATATTTATAGCCTGAACTAAAGCAGTGTCCTTAGTTTAAATTTTACATTTTAAAAATCTTGGTTTCAATAACAGAAGAAATAAAACTTTCACATATATCACTCAACAAGGAATTCTAGTATAACTACATGCTTCAATCCGCAGCTCTATGTATAACCCATTCTGTCCCTCAAGTTCTCATTCTTGCTTTTGATTGTGCAGCTCCAGAAAGGACTGAGATTACACGTCAAAGCAATGATTTTGCTTGAAATTTTCTCAGAAACAAAGTCAACATCTATGGAATAGTTAGGAAAGCCTTCAGATTGCAGCATATATTGTGTGATCATGTCTCTGTAGATAATGCACTATAAATTTCGGTTAAAATGTTTCTGTTTTCTCTGTCTCACTTCTGGTTTTCTACTTACAGGTAATACATTTACAATGAATTCATTTATATTCCAGGTAAAGAAACAAACAAAATTGCGATGATGCTAAGTATTTCTCTTTGATTAATCCCAAAGAAATGCTGAACCATCTGACATTCTGTCTTTCAAGCTAGCCTAATCACTAACCTAGATATATAACAATTCTAGCTCCTGACTCTGGATCTAAGAGAACCAAAATGAAAACTAGCAGCAAAAGGCAGCAATCGAGCAGCCAACTCTTCCACTGCAGCAGTCCTGTTTCACATCTTCACCGTGATTCTGTCTGCTCAAAAAAAAAGAAGTTAGAGGTCAACTCAATCTTTCATACCTTAGGGCATGAAGTGTGTGCATCAAAGCCAAACTGGAATTCAAGAGACACATGAGGATTAGAACACAGATATTTTATTTTATGACTTTTTCTTTTTTGGCTGCTGCAAGATACTTAAATTTTAAACTGAGAGAATTTTTTAAATGCCCACTTAATATTTGTTTTATATATTTCCCTCAGCCTCAACTCAAATGACACAGGTTTAGCTATAAATCTGAAAGTCCACGCCAAGGCATTATTGAGCCATATTCAATCCAAAGAACTCAAAGTCATGTCCTAAAAAATTATTTACTTTCCACTTACCTCCCCCATTAGAAATTCTATATTTTTAGAAATTAAGTGATGTGGTGTAAACCAGAGTGCTAATTATTCGTGTGTTGTTCAGTGATGACAATATTAAGTTCTTATCAGATTCTTTACTCCTTTCCCTGACAGCCACCCCATGTACCTCCCTTTCTTGTCTTGGGAAGCAGACTGGGCTTGACAGAGAAACAAAGTTGCTAGAAAATGTGAATCACTTGTTATCTTTATTTACTTATTACTTTTTTTGAATATAGGCTTTTAAATTTTTCCAAGAAAAAAATATTACAAAATATAATTAAATCTTTTCATGTAACTTATCCAGTTCCCATTCTCCTTCTACCATGGCCAGAGGGAAGTTATTACTCTGAATTTGGTGTTTATCATTCCCATGCAAGTTTTTACTTTTATATTTGTATGTTTCCCACATCCACAAGAAGTTATTATTTTGCATGATTAAACATATTACGTTAATGGTATTATATCATACGTCTCATTTTGCAGCTTGCTTTATCACTTAACATTGTTTTTCAGATGTGTCCATCTTAATACATCCATCTCTAGAAAATGTACTTTGGTGTCCATTTTACAATTATACAACATGTCTGTTATTGTTCTGGTGGATAGGGCTGCTTTCAAGTATTGACTGTTACTAATAATGCTACACTAAAGGTTTGAGGGCATGTGTTCTAGTTCGTTAACTGCCGGAATGTAATATACCAGAAACAGAATGGCTTTTAAAAAGGGGAATTTAATAAGTTGCTAGTTTACAGTTCTAAGGCCGAGAAAATGCCCAATTAAAACATGTCTATAGAAATGTCCAATCAAAGGTATCCAGAGAAAGATACCTTGGTTCAAGAAGGCCAATGAAGTTCAGGGTTTTTCTCTCAGCTGAAAAGGCACATGGCGAACATAGTCTGAGTTTCTCTTTCATTTGGAAAGGCACATGGTGAACATGGTCAGGGTTCCTCTCTCATCTGGAAGGGCACATGGCAAACGCGGCATCATCAGCTAGCTTCTCCTGGCTTCCTGTTTTATGAAGCTCCCCAGGAGGCATTTTCTTTCTTCATCTCCAAAGGTTGCTGGCTGGCGGACTCTGTTTCATGGTGCTGCAGCATTCTTGCTCTCTCCGAATCTCTCTCCAAAAAGGACTCCAGAAACTTATCAAGACCCACCCAAACGGGTGGAGACATGTCGTCACCTAATCCAGTTTAACAACCACTCTTGATTAAATCACATCTCCAGGGAGATGATCAGATTACAGTTTCAAACATACAGTATTGAATAGGGATTATTCTGCCTTTATGAAATGGGATTTTTTTTTCTTAATTAAACAAAAAAAAGAAATTAACACAACATTTAGAAATCATTCCATTCTACATATGCAATCAGTAATTCTTAACATCATCACATAGATGCATGATCATTTCTTAGTACATTTGCATCGATTTAGGAAAAGAACTAGCAAAACAACAGAAAAAGACAGAATGTTAATATAGAGAAAAAAATAAAAAGAATAATAATAGTAAAAAAAAAGACACAAACAAACAAACAGACAAACAAAAAAAAAAGACCTATAGCTCAGATGCAGCTTCATTCAGTGTTTTAACATGATTACTTTACAATTAGGTATTATTGTGCTGTCCATTTTTGAGTTTTTGTATCTAGTCCTGTTGCACAGTCTGTATCCCTTCAGCTCCAATTACCCATTATCTTACCCTGTTTCTAACTCCTGCTGGTCTCTGTTACCATTGACATATTCCAAGTTTATTCTCGAATGTCGGTTCACATCAGTGGGACCATACAGTATTTGTCCTTTAGTTTTTGGCGAGACTCACTCAGCATAATGTTCTCTAGGTCCATCCATGTTATTACATGCTTCATAAGTTTATTCTGTCTTAAAGCTGCATAATATTCCATCGTATGTATATACCACAGTTTGTTTAGCCACTCGTCTGTTGATGAACATTTTGGCTGTTTCCATCTCTTTGCAATTGTAAATAATGCTGCTATAAACATTGGTGTGCAAATGTCCGTTTGTGTCTTTGCCCTTAAGTCCTTTGAGTAGATTCCCAGCAATGGTATTACTGGGTCGTATGGCAATTCTATATTCAGTTTTTTGAGGAACCGCCAAACTTCCTTCCACAGTGGTTGCACCATTTGACATTCCCACCAACAGTGGATAAGTGTGCCTCTTTCTCCGCATCCTCTCCAGCACTTGTCATTTTCTGTTTTGCTGATAATGGCCATTCTGGTGGGTGTGAGATGATATCTCATTGTGATTTTGATTTGCATTTCTCTAATGGCCAGGGACATTGAGCATCCCTTCATGTGCCTTTTGGCCATTTGTATTTCCTCTTCTGAGAGGTGTCTGTTCAAGTCTTTTTCTCATTTTGTAATTGGGTTGGCTGTCTTTTTGTTGTTGAGTTGGACAATCTCTTTATAAATTCTGGATACTAGACCTTTATCTGATGTGTCGTTTCCAAATATTGTCTTCCATTGTGTAAGCTATCTTTCTACTTTCTTGATGAAGTTCTTTGATGCACAAAAGAGTTTAATTTGGAGGAGCTCCTATTTCTTTCTTTCTTCAGTGCTCTTGCTTTAGGTTTAAGGTCCATAAAACCGCCTCCAATTGTAAGTTTCATAAGATATCTCCCTATATTTTCCTCTAACTGTTTTATGGTCTTAGACCTAATGTTTAGATCTTTGATCCATTTTGAGTTAACTTTTGTATAGGGTGTGAGATACGGGTCTTCTTTCATTCTTTTGCATATGGATATCCAGTTCTCTAGGCACCATTTATTGAAGAGACTGTTCTGTCCCAGGTGAGTTGGCTTGACTGCCTTATCAAAGATCAAATGTCCATAGATGAGAGGGTCTATATCTCAGCACTCTATTCAATTCCATTGGTCGATTTATCTATCTTTATGCCAATACCATGCTATTTTGACCACTGTGGCTTCATAATATGCCTTAAAATCCGGCAGCGTGAGACCTCCAGCTTCGTTTTTTTTTTCCTCAAGATACTTTTAGCAATTCGGGGCACCCTGCCCTTCCAGATAAATTTGCTTATTGGTTTTTCTATTTCTGAAAAATAAGTTGTTGGGATTTTGATTGGTATTGCATTGAATCTGTAAATCAATTTAGGTAGGATTGACATCTTAACTATATTTAGTCTTCCAATCCATGAACACAGTATGCCCTTCCATCTATTTAGGTCTTCTGTGATTTCTTTTAACAGTTTTTTGTAGTTTTCTTTGTATAGGTTTTTTGTCTCTTTAGTTAAATTTATTCCTAGGTATTTTATTCTTTTAGTTGCAATTGTAAATGGGATTCGTTTCTTGATTTGCCCCTCAGCTTGTTCATTGCTATTGTATAGAAATGCTACAGATTTTTGAATGTTGATCTTGTAACGTGCTACTTTGCTGTACTCATTTATTAGCTCTAGTAGTTTTGTTGGGGATTTTTCCAGGTTTTCGACGTATAGTATCATATCATCTGCAAACAGTGATAGTTTTACTTCTTCCTTTCTAATTTTGATGCCTTGTATTTCTTTTTCTTGTCTAATTGCTCTGGCTAGAACCTCCAACACAATGTTGAATAATAGTGGTGATAATGGACATCCTTGTCTTGTTCCTGATCTTAGGGGGAAAGTTTTCAATTTTCCCCATTGAGGATGATATTAGCTGTGGGTTTTTCATATATTCCCTCTATCATTTTAAGGAAGTTCCCTTTTATTCCTATCTTTTGAAGTGTTTTCAACAGGAAAGGATGTTGAATCTTGTCAAATGCCTTCTCTGCATCAATTGAGATGATCATGTGATTTTCTGTTTTGATTTGTTGATATGGTGTATTACATTAATTGATTTTCTTATGTTGAACTATCCTTGCATACCTGGGATGAATCCTACTTGGTCATGATGTATAATTCTTTTAATGTGTTGTTGGATTCGATTTGCTAGAATTTTGTTGAGGATTTTTGCATCTATATTCATTAGAGAGATTGCTCTGTAGTTTTCTTTTTTTGTAATATCTTTGCCTGGTTTTGGTATGAGGGTGATGTTGGCTTCATAGAATGAATTAGGTAGGTTTCCTCCACTTCGATTTTTTTGAAGAGTTTGAGGAGAGTTGGTACTAATTCTTTCTGAAATGTTTGATAGAATTCACATGTGAAGCCATTTGGTCCTGGACTTTTCTTTTTAGGAAGCTTTTGAATGACTGATTCAATTTCTTTACTTGTGATTGGTTTGTTGAGGTCATCTATTTCTTCTTGAGTCAAAGTTGGTTGTTCATGCCTTTCCAGGAACCTGTCCATTTCATCTAAATTGTTGTATTTATTAGCGTAAAGTTGTTCATAGTATCCTGTTATTACCTCCTTTATTTCTGTGAGGTCAGTGGTTATGTCTCCTCTTCCATTTCTGATCTTATTTATTTGCATCCTCTGTCTTCTTCTTTTTGTCAATCTTGCTAAAGGCCCATCAATCTTATTGATTTTCTCATAGAACCAACTTCTGGTCTTATTGATTTTCTCTATTGTTTTCATGTTTTCAATTTCATTTATTTCTGCTCTAATCTTTGCTATTTCTTTCCTTTTGCTTGCTTTGGGGTTAGTTTGCTGTTCTTTCTCCAGTTCTTCCAAGTGGACAGTTAATTCCTGAATTTTTGCCTTTTCTTCTTTTCTGATAAAGGCATTTAGGGCAATAAATTTCCCTCTTAGCACTGCCTTTGCTGCGTCCCATAGGTTTTGATATGTTGTGTTTTCGTTTTCATTCACCTCGAGGTATTTACTAATTTCTCTTGCAATTTCTTCCTTGACCCACTCGTTGTTTAAGAGTTTGTTGTTGAGCCTGCACGTATTTGTGAATTTTCTGGCACTCCGCCTATTATTGATTTCCAACTTCATTCCTTTATGATCCGAGAAAGTGTTGTGTATGATTTCAATCTTTTTAAATTTGTTAAGACTTGCTTTGTGACCCAGCATATGGTCTATCTTTGAGAATGATCCATGAGCACTTGAGAAAAAGGTGTATCCTGCTGTTGTGGGATGTAATGTCCTACAACAGCAGGATAAATGTCTGTTAAGTCTAGCTCATTTATTGTAATATTCAAATTCTCTATTTCTTTATTGATCCTCTGTCTAGATGTTCTGTCCATTGATGAGAGTGGGGAATTGAAATCTCCAACTATTATGGTATATGTGTCTATTTCCCTTTTCAGTGTTTGCAGTGTATTCCTCACGTATTTTGGGGCATTCTGGTTCGGTGCATAAATATTTATGATTGTTATGTCTTCTTGTTTAATTGTTCCTTTTATTAGTAGATAGTGTCCTTCTTTGTCTCTTTTAACTGTTTTACATTTGAAGTCTAATTTGTTGGATATTAGTATAGCTACTCCTGCTCTTTTCTGGTTGTTATTTGCATGAAATATCTTTTCCCAACCTTTCACTTTCAACCTATGTTTATCTTTGGGTCTAAGATGTGTTTCCTGTAGACAGCATATAGAAGGATCCTGTTTTTTAATCCATTCTGCCAGTCTATGTCTTTTGATTGGGGAATTCAGTCCATTAACATTTAGTGTTATTACTGTTTGGATAATATTTTCCTCTACCACTTTGCCTTTTGTATTATATATATCATATCTGATTTTCCTTCTTTATACCCTCTTCTCCATACCTCTCTCTTCTGTCTTTTGTATCTGACTCTAGTGCTCCCTTTAGGATTTCTTGCAGAGCTGGTCTCTTGGTCACAAATTCTCTCAGTGACTTTTTGTCTGAGAATGTTTTAATTTCTCCCTCATTTTTTAAGGACAATTTTGCTGGATATAGAAGTCTTGGTTGGCAGTTTTTCTCTGTTAGTAATTTAAATATATCATCCCACTGTCTTCTAGCTTCCACGGTTTCTGGTGAGAAATCTACACATAGTCTTATTGGGTTTCCCTTGTATGTGATGGATTGTTTTTCTCTTGCTGCTTTTAAGATCCTCTCTTTCTCTTTGACCTCTGACATTCTAACTAGTAAGTGTCTTGGAGAACACCTATTTGGGTCTATTCTCTTTGGGGTGCGCTGCACTTCTTGGATCTGTAATTTTAGGTCTTTCATAAGAGTTGGGAAATTTTCAGTGATAACTTCTTCCATTAGTTTTTCTCCTCCTTTTCCCTTCTCTTCTCCTTCTGGGACACCCACAACATGTATATTTGTGCGCTTCATATTGTCATTCAGTTCCCTGATCCCCTGTTCAAATTTTTCCATTCTTTTCCCTATAGTTTCTGTTTCTTTTTGGAATTCAGATGTTCCATCCTCCAGTTCACTAATTCTACCTTCTGTCTCTTTAAATCTACCATCATAGGTATCCATTGTTTTTTTTCCAGCTTTTCTACTTGTCCTTCACTCCCATAAGTTCTGTGATTTGTTTTTTCAGGTTTTCTATTTCTTCTTTTTGTTCAGCCCATGTCTTCTTCATGTCCTCCCTCAATTTATCGATTTGGTTTTTGAAGAGGTTTTCCATTTCTGTTTGTATATTCAGCATTAGTTGTCTCAGCTCCTGTATCTCATTTGAACTATTGGTTTATTCCTTTGACTGGGCCATATCTTCAGTTTTCTGAGCGTGATCCATTATTTTCTCCTGGCTTCTGGGCATTTAATCAGATTTCCCTGGGTGTGAGACCCAGCAGGTTGAAAGATTTTTCTGTGAAATCTCTGGGCTCTGTTTTTCTTATCCTGCCCATTAGGTGCCGCTCGTGGCGCTCATCTGTCTGCAGGTCCCACCAGTAAAAGATGCTGTGGCTCCTTTAACTTTGGAAAACTCTCGCTGTGGGGGGGGGGGAGGGTGCCAGCCGAAGCGGCTTGGGGGAGTGCCAATCTGAATCTCCCAGCCAGCCTGGGGATCCGCATGCAGGGAGGTTCGCCGGCCTCCGTGGCTTGGGTGAGCGCCTGTCCAAATTTCCCAGCCGGCCCGGGGCGCCAAGCGTGTGGGGGGGGGCACCGGCCTCTGCAGCTTGGGGGAACGCCTGTCCAAATTTCCCAGCGGCCCGGGGCGCCAAGCATAGCGGGGTGGCACCAGCTGTCGTGGCTTGGGGGAGTGCCTATCCACCGTTCCCAGCCGGACCGGGAAGCCACGTGTTTGGAAGGGACCCCGGTCGCCGTTCTCCGCGGCTTGGGGATCTCCGATCCAATTCTCCCAGCTGGTCCGGGGGGCTGCACGTGGGGGGGGGGGGCGCCAGCTGCCGCGGCTTGAGGGGACCGCCTGTCCAATTCTCCCAGCCGGCCCGGGAAGGAGGGAGGGAGGAACTCTGGCTGCCTGCCGCCCGGCCCAGGGAAGCCTGCGCCCCTCGGCGATCTCACCAGAGCGGGTTCTCCCAGCCAGTCAGCTGTTCCAGAATGGGGTATGCTGTCTTCTTGGTCTCTGTCGTGGCTCCGGGAGCTGTTCTGTATCGTTTCTACTTCCCTAGTAGCTGTTCTGGAGGAGGAACTAAGACTCGCGCGTCTTACTAAGCCGCCATCTTCTCCGGAAGTTCAAAATGGGATTTTTGATTAAAACATGGCTTTTCCAGGGTCCATACATCCTTTCAAACTAGCACAGTATGTCTTCTTAGGTTGGAATTGCCCGATAATGGAGTATGCACATTTTCAACTATATCAGATATTGTCTTAAGGCTTTCTAAATTCGTTGTTCCTATCCAATTTGCATAACTATCAGAAGCCTATGGCACCTCCTGCTTCTTCTCATTCTTTTCCAAAAGTTGCTTTTGTTAGTGTTTTTAATTTTTGCTCTGCTGAGGTGCGAAGTTTTCTTTGCTTTACTTTACTTTTTACAAGGAGGTTATCTCTTCATATGTTCATTGGCTATTCAGCTTTCCTGTTCTTATACTTGCTTATTTGAGTCTTTTGCCTATTTCATGAGTTCATTTTTTCATTCTCCTCCTAATTTGTAATGCAACCTTTGTTGTGTAGCACATTCCCATTATTTTATTTTTATTGTAACTTGTTCTTTCCTATTGGATTTGCCTTTTCTCTTGCTGAAATACATCTATTAACAGTCTGTTTTTTAAGTTAGAATTTTGGGTGTTAAATTTTTTATGTTTTTTACAACATAAAATTTATTTTATATTTATTCTTGATGTATTTTAAATAGGTATAAAATTCCAAGTAGATAGTCTTCTTACATTATCCAAAGGTATTTCTCAATTGTCGTCTTCTACCAAGTATTACAGACAATAAATCTTCTGTCAACCTGATTGCCATTTCTTTGTAGATGCTAATGCTTTTTCTTTCTGGAATTTTTCTTTTTAAGAGAAGTTGTAGGTTTACAGAAAAATCATGCAAAAATATAGTGTTCCCATATAGCCCATCCCTATTATTAGCTTCTTACATTAAGGTGGCACATTTGGCATAAGTGGTTATAGAATATCACTGTGCCTGAACACTTATCTATAGTCCATGTACATTAGGACTCCCTATTTGTGTTGCACAGTCTTGAGAACTTAAAAAAAAAAGTATTCTGGTAGTTTATACACAGCCTAAAATTTTCCCTTTAACCATATTAAATATATAATTCAGTGCTGCTAATTATGTTCACAATGTTGTACTACCATCATCACCATCCACTATCAAAACTCTTCCATCATTCCAAGTAAAAAGCCTGTGCAACTTAAGTGTTAACTCCCCATTCCCATTCTGGTACCTTTTAAGCTTTGTGTTCATCCCTGATGTTTTGCAGTTTCACATATGTCTAGGTGTGGTCTCATTTTATTTTTTTAAATATTAATCCTACTAGGGACTTGGAATGCTCTGTGTATTCATGTCAATTTTAAAAATTTTGCTAATTCTCAACAACCATCTCTTCAAATTTTGCACCCATCATTCCCTCTATCTTCTTTTGTTGATCTCATAGGCTTCGAGTCTCTCCCACATACTTCTGAATTGCCTCGTGTGCTAAGTTTTGGGGAAATTACATAGTACTACCTTTTAACTTACTAACTCTCATTAAATGTTATCAGAATAAAATTTTCTGACCTATTAAAGTTTTTCAATTAACTAACAAAATTTAACTAAATTAATTTTAGTGTAATTAATATTTTAAATTAATTTAAATGACTTCATTTCTAAAAATTTTAATTTAGTTGTGTTTATTCTATATGCTTTTCTTTTATTTCTGCCAATTTTTATTTCATTACTTCCTGTTCTTTTTTAGTGGATGTGATGCTCTCATTCTTCTCTTTGGACTGATTTCTATGTAAAATAAAATATGAAATGTTCCATTTGTTACTTTGCTGCCTATCTCTTTTAGCATAAGTTTCTTTCAGTGTTTTGAAATACTGGCTCTTTGCTCATTATATGCTTTTCATTGCCCTCATCTCTTGCTTACCCCTTACTACTTAGACGGTTTGTCCATTGCCTCCTCTTGGCCCACCGAAGCCTTCAGTTTAGAACCAGGGCATATAACAGTATGTGGGGTTCCCGATGCTGTGGTGTACAGTGCCTATCCCACACTCGTCACTGAGTCAGAAGGTGACTAGGGTTGGTCCTCGGTAGGAAGACGGAGTCTGTGTTCCCTGCCTCCCTCGGCTTCCAGAGATGCTTCTTTCACAAGCAGGAAGAGTCTTTGCTCTAAGCAGAGAGCCTGGCTCTTTGTTCAGTGTGGAACATTTCAGCCCAGCTTACCTTACTGGGACCAAACACAATCCTGCCTTCTTCCAGAACTAGAACAGAAATGGCCCATGCCTTCAGCTCACGTTTCCACTTTGTGTTTCTCATTCATAGAGATGACAATCTTGCTTTTAAGTCCGGAAATCTACTTTCGATTTTATTTTGTTCTATGCTATAGGACCATAAGTGGTGTGTCAGCATAGGAATTTATTGCAATATTTTTACTAGAAATCCTAACATTAAATTTTCTTTTTTCTTCGTTTCATAAAAGTACTCCAAAATGTGGTATATACTATGATCATATTTCATGTGACCCATATAATGACAACTGATATTGAAATTGAAGAGTATTTTATGCTCCTTAGGCCCTCTATATTTCTGATGGCAGGAGCAGGGAAAAGGGCCAGAAGACAGTCCTGGGCCAGAGACCAATCCAGGCCAGGTCAGAGATGCTGCCCTATAGGCTCTTTGTTTAGATGGTGATTTGCAACACCACTTGCCTCTTAAGCTGGATCCAACCAGGCCACTGAGAAGGGCTGGCAGCAGTAGCTACCCACGGTTCCGGAAGGGTTACTCTACCCTCTTACCTTAAAATCGTCCTCACTTCTTTCATGGAAGACTTCAGCATTCTAAATTACTCTCCCTGCTTCTAATCTCATCCAAAATTTTTCTTATTCTTGCCCAAAGCCTCTAAACCTGAAATTCCCACTTTCATCAGAGTCTTAAACCAATCACCTCAACCAATCACTGCCCAATTAATTTTAATTCTCCTTTAGTTCTTAACCCTTGAATAAACTTCTATTGACTATTGTTGGAATTGCTTATATTTATTTAGTGTATTCTCTGAACTATACACTTTGCTAAGGACTTTATGTGAATTATTTCATAATGTCCTCCTCTACAAATTATGTAGCAATATTATCCCAAAACTATAGATTATAATCATAGAATAGATAAGGGATCAGCAAATTATGGCATGCTGGCTAAATTTGGCCCATCACTTTGTATGCATTGTGAGTTAAGAATGATTTTTAAATTTTTGATGGTAGAAAAAAATCAAAATAAGAGTAATATTTTATGACATGAAAATTATGCAAAATTCAAATTTGGATGTTGATAAAATCTTATAAGAATACAGTTATGCCTGTTTCTTAAATGTATTGTCTATGGACACTTTTGTACTGTAGTGGGAGAGCTGAATAGTAGCAACAGAGATTATATGGTCTAAAAAAACTAAAACATTTATTATTTGTACCTTTAAAGAAAATGTTCACTACTTTTAGAATAGATTATAGATTAGAAAGCAAAGGCTTAGAGAAACTGAATGATTTGTCCAAGGCTACGCATCTCATTTGCACTCATTTGTAGGCTTCTTTGATTGCAAGGCACACACTTTGAACCACTACCCCAAATGTCTGCTTGATAATTTTTCTATTCCAATGTAGAATGCAGGATCTTGTGGCTTCCAGCTTTGTTTCAAGAGGAAGCTTTCCCAAATAAAATCTTATGTCATTTCTTGGTATAAGATCTGTCATAACTCTTCATTACTTATAGATTAAGTTCTGAGTTCTTTGCAAAATATATTAGATTCTTCCAGATTTTTCTAGCCACTTTTCCTACCTTGATTTTGAAACCCTGGATTCTTGCTATCTTCACTGCTTATAGTTCACCAGTGTGTGCTGTGGTGTGAATACCTCCATTCTTTTGGACAGATGATGGTCTTTGACTTTGACTGTAATATTTTAAATTTGTTATTTATTTGGCAAACTTTTATTAATTTTGCAAGCATTGTTTCTTACATGGTGCAATTATTTCCAACACACCCAGGAAAGACTGGGCACTATTTTGTACACAAACATTACAATGTTTATCATAGGGTTTTTTTTTTTAATTAGAGAAGTTGAGTATTTATAGAACAATAATGAATAAAATACAGGATTCCCATACACCACCCCACCTCTAATGACAGTGCATTGATGTGGAACCTTTGTTACAGTTGATAGTAGCACATTTTTATAATTGTACTATTAATTAAAGTCTATGGTTTAACTTGGGGTTCACTGTTCGTGTAGTGCAGCTCCATGGATTTTTAAAAACATTTCTGTTCTACTATTATATATACAATTGGACATTTCTCCCTTTTAATCATATATTAAGATATATATTTCAGTGCTGCTAATTGCATTCACAATGTTGTGCTAATATCACCACCATTCATTACCAAAACATCGCCATCATTTCAAATAGGAACACTGTACATTTTATGTCTTAACTTTCCATTCTCTATCCCCACCTAGTCTCCTGGTAACCTATATTACAGATTCTGATCCTATGAGTTCGTTTATCCTAACTATTTCAAAACAGTGAGATTATACAATATTTGTCCTTTTGTATCTGGCTTATTTCACTCAACATGATGTGTTAAAGGTTCATTCATGTTGTCATAAGTATCACTATTTCATTCATTTTTACTGTTGAATAGCTTTCCATTATTCATGTACAGCATATTTTGTTTATCCATTCAACAGATGATGGACACTTGGGTTGTTGTCATCTTTTGGCCATTATGAATAATGCTGCTGTAAACATCAGTGTGCAAATATCTGTTCAAATCCCTGCTTTCAATTCTTTTGGGTATATACCTTGTGGTGGGATTGCTGGGTCATATAGTAGTTGTATACTTTGCTTCCTGAGGAACTGCAGAACTGTCTTTCACAATGGCTGCACCATTTTACATTGTCACCAGCAACGAATAAGTGTTCCTATTTTCTGGCATCCTCTCCAACATTTGTTATTTTCCATTTTGTTAATAGTAGCCATTCAAATGGGTGTGAAATGGTATCTCATAGTGGTCATTTCTCTGATGGTTAATGTGCTGAGTATCTTTTCATGTGCATTTTTGGTCATTTTTGGAGAGGTGTCTAGTCAACACTTTCACCCATTTTTAAATTAGGTTACATTTAAAAATTTAACTTAAATTATCTTTCTGTTAAGTTGAAGAATTTCTTTCTGTCAGATGTGTGATTTCCAAATATTTTCTCTCATTGTGTAGGTTGTCATTTTACTTTCATGATAAAGTCCTTCAAGGAACAAAAGTTTTAATTTTGATGCCCCCCTTTATTTTTTCTTTTGTTGCTTGTGCTTTGGGTGTAAAGTCCAAGAAACCATTACCTAACACAAGATTCTGAAGGTGCTTCCCTATACTTTATTCTAGGAATTTAATATTTCTAGCTCTTATATTAATGTCTTTGATCCATTTTGAGTTGATTTTTATATTGGTGTGAAATAGGGCATCTCCTTCTCCTCCTCCTCTTCTTCTTTACAAATATAGATTGAGTTTCCCCAGCACCATTTGTTGAAGAGTTTATTCTTTCCAAATTGAGTGATCTTTGCCACCTTGTCAAATCTCAGGTGGCCATAAATGTGAGAGTTGATTTCTGAGCTTTTAATTCAATCCCATTGGTCTATAAATCTGTTCTTGTGCCAGTCTTGATTCCTGTGGTATGTAATAAGTTTTAAGATCAGGAAGTATGAATCCTCCAGTTTCATTCTTATTTTTCAGGATGGCTTTAGCTTCTCAGGACCTCTTATCCTTCCATATAAAATTTGATGATTGGCTTCTCCATTTCTGCAAAGAAGATTGTTGGAATTTTTATTGGGATTGCATTGAATCTATAAATTGCTTTGGGTAGTACTGACATCCTGTCAATATTTAGTCTTTCAATCCATGAACAGGGAATATCCTTACATTTATTTAGATCATCTTTAACTTCTTTTAGGAATGTTTTGAAGTTTTCAGTGTACAAGTCTTTGCATCTTTGGTTGGCTGTATTCCTAGATATTTGATTCTTTTAGTTGCTATTACAAATTGAATTTTTTCTTGGTTTATTCTGATTGTTCATTGCTTGGAGAAGATGATTTTAATGTTCCTTTCTGTAACCAGAACCAGTCAGGGGCTGGACCTCGAAAGCAAGAGTGAGGAATGGACACCAGTAGTCATCAGGTGAGCAGAGTCATTTACTGTTCTTTTTTGTAATTTATGCGTCTCTTCCTCCCGCTCTTCCATGGATGTGTACAGTGTTCTTACCACTAAAGTTTCAGAATAGTTGTTACAGACAGTTCTTGCCTGTTTCATAGTTGTTTCAGTGGGAAGAAGTCTGCCATAGAATTGTAATTTTTGTTTACTTTTTTTGTCTTTTCCACCTGAGTGCAAAATAGTTGGGAGTGGGTATTTTTACTTATCTTCTCTTCTTTAGCACCTGGAACATGCATGGCATGTACCCAATAAATATTGAATACAAAATAAAAACACATGGTTTATTTTAGTTGTGGTCAATTTGTACAGAATATTATAGTTGTGTCTGTGCATGCTCTGCAGATTATAGCCACTCTCTATAGGGCTTTACCAACACAGGGAACATCTGCGTGTTTATAAAATTTAACCAATTTCAAACAATTATACCCATACATTATTCTATCTATTGAGAAACTACTGCTTCCCTTTAAAGTGCATTCAAATATTAATTCGATGTTAGAGCCTAAGTGTCGTGGAAATAATTTACTGACCATTCTACTTTGCTGTGCTGAATGTTCCAGTAGCCTTGACTCTTGAAGACGATTGTATAACGATACAGTTTTTACAATGTGACTATGTGATTGTGAAAACCTTGTGTATGATGCTCCTTCTATCCAGGGTAGGTCAGATGAGTAAAAAGCTATGGCTGAAAATAAATAAATAATAGGGGAGGTAAGGGGTAAAATAAATTTCTAGGTCTAAGTACTATTGGTCAATGAGAAGGAGGGCTAAGGGGTATGGTATGTATGAGTTTTTCCTTTTTCTTTTTATTTCTTTTCCTGGAGTGATGCAAGTGTTCTAAAAATTATCATGGTGATGAATACACAACTGTGTGACGATATTGTGAGCTACTGATTGTATACCATGTATGGTCCATATGTGTGTGAATATTTGTCACTAAAAATATATTTATTTGAAATGGCATTGAAGATGAGACAATAGACTATCATTAATATTTTTAACTTTTTGTTTCGAAATATGTTCAAACTTACAGGGCAGTTACAAAATCAAAACAAAACTCATATGGGGAATTCCAACAAAGCCCTCTTCCTCTGTGATACACAGATCCACCAATTTTAACTTTCTGCCACATTTTCCATATACTTCTATCATTCTATCATTTTGTCTAGCTACATTGCTATCAATTCTTTTTCTGAACACTTGAGTGTAGGCTGTATATTTCATGCTCCTTGGGCACTTAATATATCCATGCACATTCCCTAAAAACAAGGCTATTCACCTATGTAACCTTCCTTAGCAATATCAAGTTCAAGAAATTTAATATTGATCCATAGCTTACAGTCTCTATTCCAATATTTTCACATGTCCCAGTCATGCCCCATTGAGTTTTTTCTCCGCCTTGACAGATCCTATCTAGGATCAAGAATTTCATTTAATAGTCATTATCTTTTTATTTGCTCTTTAGTACCCTAACCACCTTCCATTTGTAAACCTTTCCCATTCCTCCAAACAAAAACCCTTCATTCACTGTGCACCCCATTCCCCCTGCTCCTTGCCCCTGGCAACCTGCACCCTAATTTCTGTCTCTCTGAGCTTGCATATATTCACTGTTTTCTTTGATGTATCATGGGGCTTAATAACATTTTAAATCTATGATGATCTGCTTTTGCTTTGATACCAACTTACCTTTAACAGTAAACACAAACTATGTTGCCATATCACTCCACTCCCCCAGATTTTTGTACTTCTTGCCACAAATTGCAGGCTTTTCCCTAGGAGTCCAAAACTACTAACCTGTTGCTACATTTTATGCATTTGCTTTTTAAAATCTGGAGGAAGTCAACAATGGAGTTAAAACCCAAAATTACAAAAGTAATAACATGTATATTTTACTCATGCTGTTACACTCACCAGAGATCTTTAATTTTCCATGTGGCTTTGACCTATTGTGTATTGTCCTTCTTTCAACCTGCAGAACTCTCTGGAGCATCTCTTGTATCAGTGACAAACTACTTCTGCTTTTGTTTATCTGGGAATTTCTTAATCCTTCCTTCATTTTTTTTTTTTAATTTTCCACGGGCAGGCACCAGGAATCAAACCTGGGTCTCTGGCACGGCAGGCGAGAACTCTGCCTGCTGAGCCACCATGGCCCGGCCTTGCCCTCATTTTTTTTTTTTTTTTTTAATATTCTTTTCCCATTTCTTTCCTCTGATTATGAGTAGGGCCTAGAGGTCGGGGTAAAAGACAAAGCTGCACACAGCCGAGATTGAGCCCCTGCCCCACAGACTGATCCATGAGGCATGGATCCTCGGAAGAACTACCTGTGAAGGTTTTTAAAATGCTAGTTCCTAGGCCCCACAGTACTGAATCAGGGTGTCCTGCATTGACACCCAGGAGTGTCAGTTTAACAGGATCTACTGCACGATTTTTCACATGCAGTTGGGGTTCAGAATGATGCAGGAAGATGAAGAAAGTAACTACTTTATGTTGGAGCAGAAATCTCTGAAAAATGGAATGATTAATTTACTTGGACCCCATGCTTCCTGGCATTCTGCTTTGTCCAGTATTTACATGAAGAGGGGCATGTTTTAGAATTTGTAAACATCCATTAGATTTGGAAAACACACCAACAGAATGCCAAGGCCATGAGGAGACGGAACCTTCCAGCTAACAAGACCGCTCTGGTCCGGGGGTGAAGCAGGACGTGCCAAAATCCCCAACACATGTTTACCTGCCCTTATACCTCTGCTTTTCCCAGGATGCTGGATGAAGAGAGTCACACACCAGGAGACTTTGGGAATGGATTCCTCCACTGGGTATCATTCTTTTAAGACTTGGCCATGTTTCTGAGAGGCATCCATGTTCTTATATGCATCAGTGGTTCATTCTTTTTATTAAAAAGTTGTATTCCATCATGTGGATTGCACTTCATCCTTTCCACATGCTTGGGTGGGTCTGCTCTCCTGGCCCAAGGTTTCTTGACTTCAGACCCTAGCCTCATTCAGAGCTATGACCACCGTCGCCATCTTCAGTCCATCACGGCTGCCTCATGAACTGCTGGACATGACTCTTTCTGCATTCTCGAATTATCTGGGCGTTGACTGCTTTCCCTCATTTTTAAAAGACGGTTTTGCTGGACGCAGAATTCTTGGTTGGCAATATTTTGCTATTAAACATTGAAATATTTTATCCCACTGCTTTCTTGACTTCATGGTTTCCAATGAGAAACTGACAATCTTATTGAGGCTCCCTTGCATATGACATGTCGTTTCTTTCTTCTGGCTTTTAGAATTCTTTCTCTATTTTTGGCATTGGACAATGTGATAGTAATATGTGGTGTGTGTAAATTTGGGTTTATCCTGTTTGGAATTTATTGAACATCTTGGATGTATATATTAATGTTTTGTTAAATTGGGAAAGTTTTCAGCCATTATGTATTTGACTATTCTTTCTGTCTTTCTTTTCCTTCTGGAACTCACACAATGCTTGATGGTAACTCACAGATTTCTCAGGGTCTGTTCACTGTTCTTTCTTCTCCTCAGACTGAATAATTTCAATTGTCTTATTTTTGGTTCACTGATTCTTTTCTTCTGCTACCTCCAATCTGCTTTTGAATCCCTACAGGGAATTTTTATTTTCTGTTGCTGTGGTCTTCAGCTCTGTTTTGTTCCTTTTCATAATTTCCACCTCTATTGATATTCTTTTTGTGTTCAGCTATCATTTTTCAGATTTCCTTAATTTTTATATTTTTCCATTTTTTTCTATTAGCTATTAGAACATCTTTAGTTCCCTTTATAAAAAGTTTTTTCCTGGAATCTTCCAGGACCCCAGTCTGGTCCTCCTCATTGATGGTTTCTAAGGCTTTAATGTTCTTTTTGGCCATCACTTGCTCTTTCTCTGTATCTTTTGTAATCTTTCATTGAAACTGAGACATTTTGATATTTTAATTTGTTATCACCAGAATTTAAACATTGAGTCATCTGTTACCTAAACTTACATCCCACTAGATGTAATAGAACTTTCCTTGATTTCCAGGAACTAACAACAACAACAACAACAAAGAAAAAAAACAAGTAAACATCTTTCCAGACTTTGAAGACTGAGCTGTGTAAGTGCTTTCCTTCAGGGCTTATCCATAAAATGAGTTTAAAGAATAGCTCCAAGCCAAAGCATAGGGGCCTTCCTGATCCTGCACATGCATCTTGTCCTGGGCATACATTTGTGGCCCAAGGAAATCCCCCATTTACATAGTTATAAATGACCCCTCTTCCTGAGGAAAGTTTCCTCATGGTCTTCAGCTCTGCACTGACTGTCTTAACAGCCAGCAATCCTCAGCCCCATGTAGCCACTTGACTGTTCTCCTACAGACTTCTTTACAAAAGCTCTTTGAGCTCCCTTCTTTACTTAGAGAAAGTTCTGGGAGAGTGAGTCCCCCAGGTCATCACCAGACAGCTGAAGGCAGACAACATGCTCCCAGTCTGGGAATAAGAGTCACTCTGATCCCTCCAGAACCAACTCTGGGGATCTGCACTGGGCGCATAGGCCACTCAGCACCAAGCTAATGAGGGGTAGTAGAAAGGCCAGCCAGGGCTCCAGGCATTTTTAAGTTGCCTTCTTCTCCATTCAGCAATCAATCTCTTACTGCATCCTTTAATTTTCTTTTTTTAAGCTTTGAGAGAGATGTTTCTGCCCTTTCTTCTGGTTGTTCAAAGCTTCTGTCAGGGGATGGACCCCTGAAGTATCTCACTCTGCCATCTTGATCAGGGCCATTAACTAATTTTTATAATTTAGAAATCAGTGCATGTTTCTGCTTCTGCTCAGGATGTAAGAACCTGCAAGACAACATTAATCCCACCCTAACAATAAGAAAAGTCCAAATAATCCATGAAATCATAACTATTCTTGGGCTTATCAGAGAAGACAACCAAGTGAACTGACTTCCAAAGAGCAATCAATCTCTCTGATGAGAGAAGGGATATCTTTGGCAGCATATGGGAACAGAGGCAGCCATCAATAAAGCAGGTAAGAAGAAATCAGCCAAAAATTTAACAAATTTAAAAAGGCTGAATGCTGCCTAGTATGTCAATTTAGAACTATCCTGTCCAATATGGTAGCTACTAGCCACATGTATCTAAATTGAATTTAAAATTTATGAAAATTAAATGAAGTTAAAAATCAGTGGCTACCACATAGGACAGTACAGATATAGAACATTTCCATCATCCAAAAGTTTGAGTGGACAGCCCTGGTTAGAATACTTGGGAGTGGAGTCCTCACTCACAGTCAAGTTTTTTTCCTGAACCTCCTCTAAGTGTCGTGATAAATACTGGTGCAGGGTAGGGGGCTGAAGAGAGCTGACCTAGTGGCACAGATATGCAGGTGATGATTGGTGTCACTAACAGAACAGCATGAAATCTTACTGACTTCCCTGAGCCTTTCTCTTATATAAAGCAGAAGCCTGAAGGTATTGGAGGAGAGACAGAATATATTTTCCTTCCAATACACAGGCAAAGAGTCATGTTTTTGAGGGAGTGATAGAAGCAAAACATATCTGTCCCTGAGAGAAGGGCAGGAGACTCTTGGGCACATGACCCTGCACTGACAGAGAGTAAGAGATCAACACTACCGAGGAAGAGGCAGGAAACACACTCCAATCCAACCCCTCCACAGAAAAAAGGCAGAATTTGGCTAGGAATAGGGAGGGATAGGGATGCTAGGAATATGCCACTCCTGAAGCCCGGGATTTCAGGTCTACCTACAACCAGGAGAACCAAGAATGTCCCCTAAACTCTACCTCCCCCAACGCACTCACAACTTAGCACTGAACAAAAGCCAAAACAGTCCACAACTAGGGGAGGAATAAAATCATGGAGAGAGGAGAACCTGTCTGTGGTGCAGGTGGACGGAAGGTAGCACTGGAATATGGAGACACGCCCTCTGCCATGCCTGGCCCACACTAAGTACAAGTTAACAGCAGCCTACTGCTGGAAGAATTTTAAATCTATGGTGAACTGAAGTGAGTAATACCTTAACCCCAACTCAGTCATGGACTCAACCTCACACACTAGGAGCTTAACAACAAAGGAAAATTTGAATTCAAGCATGTAAACAATTACATTAACTATAAATGGACTAAACTTGTACTGTCCAAATTGGTAGCCACTAGCCTCATTTAGAACTTTTAATTTTATTTGATTTTAATTAATTTATATTTAAAAGTAAAACTGAAGTGTTATAAATTCTTGTATTTGTATTATGAAATAACAGCATTTTGAATATAAAGGGTTAAATAAACCATATTATTAAAATTAATTTCACCTTTCAAAAAAAGTTTTTACTCTGTCTGAAAATCTATTATTACATATGTGGTAAGCATTCGATTTCTATCAGATATTGCTGGTCTATATGCCTCAATTCAAAGGCGGGGTTTTTTTGATTGAGTATAAAATAAGACTCAATTCTACAACAAGCCCATTTATTTTAAAGACATAAAGACATAGATCAGTTGACAGTGAAAGAATGGAACTAGTACACTGTGTAAACCCTTAACAAAAGAATGCTGAAGTGGCTCTATTAATATCAGACCAAAAAAACTTCAACACAAGTTGGGGTAAAGAGGAAAATTATAGGTAGATAAAAGAGTCAGTTCATCATGAAGATGTAGCAATTCTACATGTGTTTGTACCTAACAACGTTAATAACAGAACTTCAGAACACAAAAGCATTCATGAAAGAACTAAAAAGGGAGATAGATAAATCCAATTTATAGTTGGAGACTTGCAGAATCCTCTTAAGTAACTGATAGAAAAAGTAGACAGAAAATCAGAAAGAATATAGAAGACCTGAACAACAATATCAACCAACTTGATCTAATAGACATTTGCTGAAACTTCTTCCCACAACAAAATAAATATTTTTTTCAAGTGCTCATGGAATACTACCACACAGACCTTTTTTTTTGTTTTTTGGCATTGGCAGACACAAGACAGGCCATGTTTTCTGTCATAAAATGAATCTCAACAATTTTAAGAGAATTGAAATCATATGAAGTATGTTCTCTGATCACAAAAGCATTAAAACAGAAATCGAGAACAAAGAGATATTTGCAAAATCTCCAAAATTTTGAACATTCAATGACACACTTCTTAACCCATAGGTCAAAGAAGATATCACAAAGGAAATCAGAAAATATTTTGTATAGAATTCGCTGCAAGTGCTAAAATAGTAATGAGATATTCAATAAATCTTAGAAATTACTTACTTATCCAATTTCTTTATGAACGATTAGCTACAAGGTCAAATCCTGGAGGTTTGTCTGATTGGGAATAACTGGGTTCATGCTAATAAATATTGGTCCATGGTTTTATGTTCTATTTTGTTTTGTGTTTTTATTTTTTTTCTTCTATTACTTGCTCACCTTAATTGAACTAATATTAATTGAGCACCTATTAAGCATAAGATGCATTCTAGGTACTCATAAAATATGAATATGAATAAGGTAAGAGTTTCTGATTTCAAGGAATTTGTATTATAGACATTATAAACCTAGATCTGCAGCCTGGATCTATTAATTCCCAATTCACCTTTTTCTGGAACTTGTTCAAGACAGCGTTCTTCCAGGTAAGTCTTTTTTTTAATTCAACTAGATCCCAGGGTACTATATTATATATCTTGAAGGTTCTGGGTCTGTGCCATTCTAATTTTCAGAGCTTGTACTGACCTGGGACTCTGCCAAGTGAGACTGCATTTAATTTTTGGCAGACATGTTGAAAATATGTCCTTTAGTTTTGTTTTCAGTCTTTGCTTCTTGCTGCTTCTCTATCCTTTTGTCACAATAGACAATATCACCATGTCCTTTTCCTTAACTGTGGTCAAAATGATCACATATAGATGAAAGTTAAAAACAATCTTTAGATTGTTTAGAAAACTTGCACTGAAGAACAATGAACAAAATGAACTTCTTTGAACCATTAGATTGTTCTAGTGATTACTCTCACCACCCTGTGGATATCAGTTTGTCTTCCATACCTCATCATATACAGGGGAGTCACATCTTATTTTGAGATTCAGACAGAGAGTAAAGCAAAAATCACATACAGCTAAAGAGCATTCTTATAAAACTTCTAATAGAATCTTTACATGGACACTTGAAGGTTAAAATGGCAGTGATTTTATTTTTCTTGGCATGATATTTAGTAAGTGGAAGTCAAGACTACAATGAGGGTGATGTGGGGTACAGCTATCGATAAATAAATTTATCTTTTTCTCTATCTCAGCTAAAAATATATAACTGAATCTGAGTAGGTTAAATACAAGTGTAACTTCATTGTCTCAAAATCCAAATAAACCAAGATTGCTTCATACTAGAATACATGTTCTGGAAAAAATAGATGCACTAGTTACGATCACTATTAAACAAGATAGCAGAAAATTATATGCTCCACTCATAATACCAAAATTTTCATTCAGTCCCCAAATAACCACCTCATTGAGGTTTCCTTTATCTTGCAAATGTTAAGGAAGCTGTATTCATCACATAAAGCAGAACTTTGAATTTGTGTCATTTGACTTGAAGGCCTGACTCTTTTTCCACTAGAACCCCGTAAGAGTACACTCAAGAAAGAACACATGATGCTTACTTGTTAGTACAGTGATTGATCTGGATGGCTTGGTAACCACATTTCCATTTACCACTACCAGAGTGATTATATAATAAAGGCCATGATAACTGGCCTTAAAGATAACAGGAGGAGGCAAAGTGCTGTTGAATTCCTCAAATTCGAAGAAGTAGTTTTTGGATTCACCAGTTATCTTCACAACATATACAGATGATGGACTCATGACATCTGAAGCTTCTAAAGAGACAACGATGCTATTATCATCTTGAACAGTTACGTGGAAAGTTGTAGCATTCTGTTTAAGGAAACAAAAAAAAAAGGAAATCCAGATCAAATTCAGATTATTGGTGATAAAAATACGCCAAAATAATTTTTCTAAAATTAATATTGTGATAGCATTACTTAGTAAAATTGAGGGGAAAATATAATGATAACTTTTTCTACAGTTAATGTAGTGATAGCATTACTTAGAAAAATAGAATTGCATAGATATTTTAGTCACATACCAGAAAAACAGAGAGAGATCAGCCATTTTATGACTAAAGGTCTTCTCAGCGTCTTTCTCTGAGGATTTTTCTCCACTGAAAAATTGCCTCCAGTTCATGGACTGCGTCATGCAATAAATGCAAAATAAATACCTTGTGAAAATGTAAATAATGAGTGCACAAAAGTCACTCTGGCACTCATCTTCCAGGGGAATTCTTAGTTTCAGCTCTGCTGGAGAGGCTGTGTGTGTGAAGAAGTACCCTATTTTACTTTAGAGGGAGTAAGGCTGTGACAGCCCCATAAAAATTCTTTGAAGGATATTTCAAGGCAGTTATTTCCTTTCTTACTTCCTATGCTGCTTTGAAATTGTTATGTACCCCCCAAAAGCCAAGTTGTTTTGATCCTGATCTAATATTGCAGGATGGAAACTTTGATTGGATTGTTTCCATGGAGATGTGATATACCCAGTTGTGGTTTGGACCTTTTGATTAAATGGAGATATGACTCTGCCTGTTCAAGGTGGGTCTTAATTAGTTTACTGGAGTTTTTAAAAGAGCTCTTGAAGAGAGAAACAGACCAAAAGAGACACAGACACAGTTGTTTGAAAATGCAGAAGCCCCAGGAGATGCCAGGAGCTGAGAGAGCTGACAGAATCTAGATGCTCAGAGAACTGTTGCTTCAGAAGCAACATAAATGCAGGCATTTGGAGATGCTTGGAGTTCTGACAGAGAGAGCAGACATCTAGACAGAGACGTTTTGAGATGCAGAGTCCAGCAGACATGGCCATGTGCTTTCCCATGAGATGCAAAGAAAACCAAAAGCCAGAACAATGTACAGGGGCTGAGAGAGCCATTTGAAACCAGAAGCCAGGAGAGGATGTAGATGCCAACTAAGGGCCTTCCTATGTGACAGACATTGGCCCTTCTTGAGTCAAAGTATCTTTCTCTGGATGCCTTAGTTTGAACATTTTTAAGGCCTTAGAACTGTCAATTTGCAACTTAATAAATCCTTTTTATAAAAGCCAAACCCATTTCTGGTATATTGCATTCTGGTAGCATTAGCAAACTAAAACACTTCCCATCTGTCAGTTCTGAAAAGAAAAATATAGGACTGAAATATCTGTGAAAATCCTTCCTATTAAAAATTAGCCAGTCCTTAATAAGGAAAGCTGCTAAGATGCTGAAGAAGGAACCAGACTAAGGACCTGTGGGCATCTATAGGAAAGTCAGCAGTTGATAGATTGAAAACTTTGCTCCACATGTCTATGTGAATGTTTATGGGCAACAGTCAAAGAATCATTTGTATAGTCAGTTTAAATATTTCTTTCTTCTCAAGATTTTCCTAGGCTCCACAGTCAGAGTTAATCTTACTCTCTGGTCTCAAACAAAAAGCCCATGTAGGTTGGTGGTACCACTTGATGCTTTGTTTTTATCTTCTAATAAGCATTAAAAGTAACTCATTCTGCTGCAAGATCTCATAACCCAGGAACCTTTACAATGAACCCTACTTGAACATACTGTACTGCTTAATAATTGACTGCCCAATCTCTACCCACTGTCTATCCCATGACAATCCCAGCACATGAATTCAATTCTCAGAGTTTTCTCATCATAGTTTCACACCAGTGAAACCGTACACTAACTGTCCTCTTGCTTCTGGCCTATTTCACTCAACGTAAAGTCCCCAAATTTCATTCACCTAGTTGCATGCCACATGATTTAACTCCTTTCTGTGGCCACTTAACATTCTGTTCTGAGTGTACACTACAGGTTGTCCCTCTGTTCATCAGTCAAAGTATTCTTAGGCCACCTCTGTCCATTGCAAGAAGTACTGCCTCCATAAACACAAGAGTGCAAATGCCTATTCCATCCCTTCTTTCAGTTCTTCCAAGTCTTTATCTAATAATGGGGTTGCAGGATCATGTGGTGATAATATCTTACTGCACCATTTTTACATCTTCTCCAGCACTTGTACCCTTGTGTTTATTTTTTAAACCTTTTTATTCACATATATACAATCCATCCCAAGTGTACAATCTGTGGTTTGCAGTATAATCATGTAGAATTTTAACTGTTATTTCTAAATTTTGAGACACTGTGTTCTTTGTATTTGATCCCTTGGAACACTGGATATCTCTGTGACACCCAAAACTCAGAGTTGGAGTTCCACAGCTCTGAAAATCAGCATTACTGACATAGCAACTACTGAAGAGGTTGCAGGAGACATCGACTCCAATTGGAGATGAGAATGAAATGGACCTGGTACACCCTGATTAGTATTAGCGTGAATCAGAAGACAGGGCAAAGGATGATATTGTTTGTATTTTAAAACTTCAACTTGTTGTGTGAGACCAATTTGTTTCACTTATTTGGTCTAAAATTTACATTTTCTGTAGCACTCTAATTTTATTTGTCTGGTCAGTTTATTTAAATAACCTAATTACATGGAACTTAGAATAGGGAACGAGATCTTATTATTCTGTACAGGTTAATGTGATACCCAGATACATTCCGGAGTGTGGGCAGAAAATAATAAAAGGATTTGCAAAATCTCCTTGAGTGATTAGGGGAAAATGAGGAATATTAAACTTCCTCACCTGGAGATTTCTGATACTGTCTCAAGAGTTAATGACTCCCAACTAAATAAGCCAAGCCCTTGATCCTATAGCTTGCCCCTATGAAACTTATTTCTGTAATGACAAAGCTAGGTCTGCTTGTATTATGCCTAAGAGTCACCCCCAGAGAGCTTCTTTTGTTACTCAAATGTGGTCTCTCTCTTTAAGTCAACTCTGCAAATAAACACATTGCCCAACCCCACATGGGACATGACTCCCAGAGGTGCAATCTCTGGCAATGTGGGACATGACTCCCAAGGATGAGACTGGCCCTAGTACCTTGGGATTCAGAATGCCTTCTTGACCAAAAGGGGGAAAAGAAATGGACCAAAATAAAGCTGCAGTGGCTAAGAGATTTCAAATAGAGTTGAGAGGTCATTCTGGAGGTTACTCTTATGCAAGCTTCACCTAGATATCACAAACTACCACAGTATGCCAAGCCCCAGCCAACAGTATTCCTGAAAATCCTAGGCTCTAAGTCTCTATAAAAGTTTTTCTTAGTAAGTTTATTTTTTCCCTGAAAATTGAGAGGAAGATAAAATGAGAGGGAGGATGTGCAACTGAGAAATTAGGATGTAATAAATGGCTGTGACTACTGACTCATTATATAGATATTTCTTTTCAGTGTCTACAGTTTTATAATAGCCAGAAGGAGGTAACTGAAGTTGTTGAACTGTAATCCAATAAAAGCATGAGGAAAGGGGTATAGGGTGCATGGGGTTTTCTTTGTTCTCCTTATTTCTTTTCTGGTGTAATGAAAATGTTCTAAAAATGACCATGGTGATGAATGCACAACTATGTGATGGTACTGTGAATCACTGATTGTATACTTTGGGTGGACTGTATGGTGTGTGAATATATCGCAATAAAATCTCATTTAAAAAAAAAGTAATTCATTCTATATTGCCAGTGATTCAGGTGGAAATATGAGGCTAGCTCATAGTAGTAGAAAAGAGAGAAGATAGCGAAAGAGTGTACAGAAAGCACTTAATATGTTGGTGCATATTTGGAGATCATGTCTTACCCTCTCTGCCTTTCCCTTTTCTTCCCTTTAGAATATGTTCCTGTGAGTTCTGTTTTAGGTATGACCATTTTAAGTTCCTCTCAGATAATAATTGTACAGTTTGGAGAAAACAACATGAGAAAAAATATGGGCATACATATTGTGGAGAACAGTTGACACTTGGAAGAAGGTACTAGCACAGAGTGAGTTATTTTTTATTTTATTTATTCATATGCTCATTCATTCATTGTGTCATCTATTCATCCATTCTTATGGTTTATTGACTTAGGGCAGAGGCTGTAGTCAGCTCCACGTGAGGTAACTAAACCTCGAGATAAAAATCCCATAGTCTTTTTACCTCGAAGCAGAAGATGATAGAATTTGGGCAACTCCAGGTGCTAAAAAGTGAGTGGGAATCCTGGAAAGGAGAGGACCAAAGGGAGAGAGCCCTACTTTCTTCCCAAATTTCAGGCAGACCATTGGATTATGCATGTGCCAAGCAAACAAAATAGACCAGCTATAGCTAAAAGAATTGTACTAGGATTTGAGCAGCCACCCAAGTGAAGGAGTTGGTTGTTTGCATCTAACCAAGATAATTTCCTGCTAAAATAAAAATATCAACTAATCAGAAAAATATGATAGTTTCCATAGTCTCTACAACATGAGATTCACAATATTTAGGGTAGAATCCAAAATTAATCAATATAAAATGAAACAAGAAAATGTGATACATTTTCATGAGAAAAGACAATAAAGTCTAACTCTGAGGATTCAGATGTTGGATTTAGCAAACCAGTACTTTAAATCAATGATTGTAACTATGTGCAATGATGTTAAAAAGTATGCTAATAATGAATGAAAAGATAAGAAATCTCCCAAGAGAAATAGAAATCTTTAAAAAAAAAAAAAAAGAGGAAATTTTATAACTGAAAATAGTTCTGGGTTCAATTCCAAAGATCTTCTTATTCATTTGTTATTAATCAAGAGGTTCCTTGCATTGTAATGTAGTAAAGCTAACAAGACATGTTTAGTTTAGTCCTCAGTCTTTGTTCCCAGATAGTGTTCTGGTAAAGAATGCAATCATGTAACTAAAAGGAATTTAAAATAACTATAATCCTTTAGAAATATCTTGATGACCCAAGAGCTCCAGCAATTAAAAACCCCAATTTTTCTCTTACCATAGGCCCTTCTCTGTTTACTCCTCTCCCTATAAATTCTACCTCTTCTTCTCTTCATATTCTGCTTCCTTAGAATTCTCTAAAGACAAACATAAGATATGGTCTAGAAAAGCAGGAATTTTCTCATTGAACACAAAAGGATCATGTAGGAGGAAAGGAGAAAGTAATAACATTCATGTGTTATTCATTGATTTGTTGCACTGTCATTTCCTTTATCAAATAACTCATTTTTGGACCTTCAGCCTCTGATCCTTACTCTATTTGTTTTGCCCAATCAGAGTGCAGAATGTTAACTAAATTCTATTAATGGCTAAGCATTAATTTAAAATAAGTATAAATGATATTTCCTTATCAAGTTGACCTGTGTGTGTATGTGTAAAGTGATAGTACATTATATGTGATAATGATTGATTGTTTCCTGGCTTCCAATATGGACTCAGGATGGAATCTCTGCAGAACATTTAATTTGAGGGGTCAAACAAAATATGCTTGGTGACAGAATTCAACCTGGCATTTTAAGTGGAAAAAAACAAAACAAAACTGAGTGTATACTCTCAAGAGATGTGCAAAAATTCTTATGTGATATGTAGGATAATAATAATAGTCATTTTATATATCAAATATTTCCTTATTACTCCCCCAAACTTCATTCCCACTGAGTTATTACCAATTCACAAAGAAGATATTGAGGCTAAAAATAACTAAATGTGTTTCTCAATCCACTCTATTATTATGCAGAAGAGCTAACCCTCAAGCTCTATAACTCCAAATTTTGTTACTTTTATACTAGAATTCCCAGACTATAAGATCCTGAAGCCAAAATGATTTCCAAAATACTACCTTTTATATCTGTACTCAATAGATGGTACATTACCACAGCATAACAGTGACTCATTCCTACAGATTATGCTTGGCAGATGCTCAAAAAATGTGGTTAAAAAAATAAAGCAGAAATTTTGGAGATGGGCAGACGTGTTCAAATCCCACTTAAGTGATAGTCTCTAATTTTAATCATGTGAACTTCAGGTGCTTTAGGTAAATAATGGAAATACTGAAACATATTGTGACTGTTTTTTATGGGGGAATAAATGAGATTATATGTTTAAATTACCTAGTCCAGCACCTGATATTTAATTGTTACTAGTAAATTTATATTCTATACATTCTCAGTGATTTTCTTTGGGACATGGCAATTTTAGAAGCTGTATTTTTTAGGCCACTAATGCCATGATTCATCATGGTTATGTACTTCAATAATCATTTTGACTTTCAGGCTATCACCAGTAATTAGAATTACTCTTTGTTTTGGCATCATGAACAAGACCAGCCAGTATTTATTTCTCTATTATGTCTGTGTATGACTGCCCTGGCTAATTTTGACTGAAGGTTACCATGGAAACGGTTTCTAGGACCTACTGTGATAAGAAGATTAGAGACCTATGAAGGTGTGAATGGCTGGTGATTGATTGGAGAGAAGATGGATTCCCAACCTAACAGTCACAAAATACATTTGTTCTCAATAGTTCAAAGACTGGGCAAAGACTAAAAATATACAGTATTCTTCCAGATTAATGTGTTATAAAAAAATACAGGTCCTGACACGTTAATTTTGCCTATGGAGCAAGTGCTACTTTTCATAACATGGACCAGTGGCAAACATAATTTTGCCTGAATTTTAAAAATTTCCCATCCCTCTTTTCTATTCTTACAAATATTTATAGTATCAAAATAGTTTTACCTCAGGTTCAGGGATTGCACAGAAAGAAGACTGAGGACTAGGAAGCTCAGTAAATAGCTTCCTCCACAGAAAGAAAAAAAAGAGTGAGCTGGAAAAGGGATTGGAACTGACCAGTAGTAACTGGTGAGCCAAGGTGGACATTTATATCAACAATGGTAATGCCAGACAAGGGAGAAGCTGATGAGAATTCAGCTCTTGTAAGTGAAAACTCAAACCAGTGACTAATTCCCCATTTCTGGACCTATGACACTGTCTTTGAAAATGGCTGTGGAAACATGGCCCAGATTCTAAGAGCAGCTGGCTAGGGCCAGGGCAGGCTGAAGAAAACATCATCCTCCAAAAATTTGGGTTGAAGATTGAGGTTAGTCTTGGGGATCTGAGGGAGCAGTGTAGACAGGTTTTGGTCCTCCTGGCAGGAGCAGCTTCGGGCCACCCAAAAATGTAAAGAAGGAAGTAAAGAACCTGTTAATCCCTTTCATTAGTTTTCTTTCCTTCGTGTGTGGTGGTTTCTTGGTCTGGAAGATGCCTAAGAATGCCACCCCAAGTTTTGGCCCTCTTGGCAGGAGCAGCTTCAGGCCCTAACCAGCATCTACCAGGAAATAGAGCCAGGTTTTTAAAAATTTATCTATTTTCTTTCTCTTAATTTTGTGGACTGATAGATCCCTGAGGAACCGGCACAAATGCTGGCTTAAGTTTTGCCTTGATGGAAGCAGCTTCTAGCTTCCTACTGGCATCTATCTAGAGACTTGAAGAGTCAGTACAATGCTTTTTTCTTTTCAGAGTGTTTTGTTTATATATTAGTATTTATTTTTTATTGTTTCTAGTTCTTTTCTTTTATTTCTTTTTATGTTCTTTGTTCTTGTTGTGGCAGACTTAGGAGTAGGAGAACTAGATTTCCAGAGTTATCATGTCATAATACTCAAAATGTCCACTTCTCAACAAAAAATTACAAAAAAATACATAGACATGTATGGCCTGGTCACAGGTTAAAAAACGAATACAACAGAAACTCTCCTGGAGGAAGCTCAGTCTCTGGAATTATTAATCAAAGATCTTAGATCAATCCTTTTAAATAAGATTAAAGATCGAAAGGAAATCAGGAAAACAACATATAAGCAAAACAAGAATTTCAGTAATGAGTCAGAAATGATAAAGAAGAACCAAATGGAAATTCTGTAGCTGAAAATTATAGTAACTGAAATGAAAGATGCAACAGAGGTGCTCAACAGATTGGAGGCAGAAAAAAGGATCAGCAAACCTGAAGATAAGGCAATTGAAAATGTCTAGTCTGAGGAGCAGAAAGAAAAAATGAGAAAAGATGAACAAAGTCTGAGGAACCTGTGGTATAAGAAGTGTAAACAACATACCAAAACTTATGGGATGTAGTGAAGGCAAAGCTCAGAGGGATATTTATAACCATTAACTGAACACTTACATTAAAAAAGAAGAAATATATGAAATCAGTAACCTAACTTCACCTGTTGAGGAACTTGAAAAAGATCAAAGAATTCCCTAGGCTAGCAGAAGGAAGATAAATGAAGTAGAAAATAGAAAAACAATTGAGAAAATCAGCAAAACAAAAAGTCAGTTCTTTAAAAACATCAATAAAATTGATTAATCTTTAGCCACACTGCTAAAGAAATCAAAAGAGCAAATAACTAAAATCAGAAATGAAAATAGTGGTATCATTACTGACCTTACATAAATAAAAAAGGACTATAAGGGAATACTATGAACAAGTGTACCTGAACAAATTAGATAATTTAGATGAAATGGAAAAATTCACAAAAATTTTATGTATGTATATATGTAATTTGTGTATATATTCACACACAAATTATGTAAATTGATTCAAGAAGGAATGGAAAGCATCAGCAAAGTTATAACAAGTACAGAGTTTGAATCAACAATAAAAACTTTCCTCCAAAGAAAAGTTCAGGATCAGATGGTTTCACTAGTAAATTCCCCCAAAAACTTAAAGAAGTATTAACACCAACCCCTCTCCAACTCTTCCAAAACATTCAAGAGGAGGGGGCACTTCCTAATTCATTGCATGAAGTCCGCACTACCCTGTTATTAAAACTAATAAAAACATCAAAAGAAAATAAAATTACAGACCAAAAGATGTAATAATCCTTAGAAAAATACAAACAAAACAAATCCAACAGCATATTTTAAAAATATCCACTATGACCAAGTGGGATTTATTCCAAGATTGCAATGGTAGAAGTTCAACATATGAAAATGAATGTAATACATGTAATATGCCACACATAAATAGAACAAAAAAACCCACATCATTATTTAAATAGACTGAGAAAAGGTATTGGAAAAATCTAGCACCCTTCCTGATAAAAATATTCAGAAAACTAAGAATAGATGAGAACATTCTCATCATGATAAAGACCGTTTATGAAAAACTCATAGTTAACATCATACTCAATGATGAGAGACTTAAAGTCTTCCCATTAAGATTAGGAACAAGACAGAAGGCCCACTTTCACCTCTAAAATTCAATATTGTAACTAGAAGTTCTAGTCAGAGCAATTAGGCAAGCAAAAGAAATAAAATTTATCCAATTTTTAAAGGAAAAAGTAAATTTATCCTTATTTGCAGATGACATGATCTTATATATAGAAAGTCCAAAAGAATCCACAAGAAAACTACCAAAGCAAAAAACAATTTCAACAAAGATGTAGGGTACAAAATCAATGCACAAAAATCAACTGCATTTCTATAATCAGCACTGAATGATCTGAAGAAAAGTTAAAGAAAACAATTCCAGTTTAAATAGCATCTAAAGGAATAAGATATCTAGGAATAAATTTAACCAAGGCATAAAAGACTTGTACACTGCTGTTCTAGTTTGCTGGCTGCCAGAATGCAGCACACCAGAGACAGACTGGCTTTCATTAAAAGGGGATTTATTTAGTTAATATATAGTTCTTCAGAGGAAAGGTAGCTAACTTTCAATTGAGGTTCTTTCTTACATGGGAAGGCACAGGGCGATCTCTGCTGGCCTTCTCTCCAGGCCTGTGGGTTCCAACATCTTTCCCCAGGCTGATTCCTTTCTGCATCTCCGAAGGCCTGGACTGAGCTGCAAGTGCTGAGATGAGGTATGCTGAGCTGCTTTGGGCTGTGCTATGTTGAGCTCTCTCACTTAAGCACCACCCAATTAAATTAAACATCATTCATTACAGCAGGCACTCCTCTTAGCCAACTGCAGATGTAATCAGCAACAGATGAGGTTAATGTACCATTGGCTCATGTCCATAGCAACAAAACAAAGCACGTTCACCTGGCCAAGTTGACACCTGAACCTAACTACCACAACTGCAAACTACAAAACACTGCTAAAAGAAACTAAAGAAAACTTAATAAAGTGCAAGCCTTCCCATGCGCTTGGATTGGAAAACAATATTATTAAGAATCAATATTATCCAAAATGAGTAACAAATTTAATATAATCCTTATTAGAATTTTAGCAACATTTCTTTGCAGAGAAGAAAAAACTGGTCCTCAAATTCATATGGAACTGGAAGGGATCCTGGATAGCCAAAAGAGTTTTGAAAAAGAAGAACAAAATTGGAGGACTCAAACTTCTTGCTTTCATATTGCACTACAAAGCTACAATAATCAAAATGGTGTGGTACTGGCATAAAAGTAAACATACAGGCCAGTGGGACAGAACTGAAATTACAGAAATAGACCCACATATCTATGGCAAATTGATTTTGGTCAAAGGGTGCTAAAGAAATGTTGGTAAAGAATGTTCTGTTCAGTAAATGGCATTGAGAAAATTGGATATCCACATACAAAAGAATGATGTTAGACCCCTACCTCACATCATATGCAAACATTAACCAAAAATGGATCAAGGATCTACAAATAAAAGCAAAACATTTAGGTGATAACTTAGGGGCGTGATGAGGTAATGAACTCTTAGATATAACCCCAAAAGTAAGAACAACAAAAGAAACAATAGGTAACTTTGATTTTATCAAAAATAACTCTTATACTCAAAGGACATTATCAAGAAAGTGAAAAGATGACTTGCAGAATGGGAGAAAATAATTGCAAATCATGCATTGGATAAGAGCTTCATATACTCAATACATAAAGAACTTTTACAATGCAATAACAACAAAAAAGATAAGCAGGCTAACAAGCATATAAAAAGGTGCTCAACGTCATTAGTCATCAGGGAAATGCAAATCAAAAGCACAATGCAATACCATGTCATACTCACCCCACAAGGATGGCTATTACTTAAAAAACCATAAATTTACAAGTGTAGGAAAGGATGTGGAGAAATTTGAATTCTAGTGCATTGTTGGTGGGACTATAAAATGGTGCAGCCACTGTGGAAAGCATATGGTGATTCCTCAAAAAATTAAAGTAGAATTACCATACGACATGGCAATTCCACTTCTAGGTATACAACAAAAGAGAGTGAAAATCGGATCTCAAATAGATTCTTGTAAACTAACATTTATAGCAGAATTAGTCACAATAACAAAAAGTGGAAACAACCCAAGTGTCCATTAACAAATGAATGGATAAACAAAATATGGTACATAAACACCATGGAATATTATTTGGCCATAAGAAAGAATGAAGTTCTGAGACATGATCCAACACAGAAAAATCCTGAAACATTATACTTAGTGAAACACACAAGGCACATAAGGACAAATATTCTATGACATTTCTGGTAAGAGATATCTAGAAATAGAAAATCTGCAGATATAATTTAAAAAATGGCTTTACCTCAGAAAGATGCTTGTAACAATGAAGCTGCCTCACTTACCAAAAAAAAAAAAAAAAAAACAAATGTGAAAAATAATGGTGCTAATAATTTATTTTAAACTGGATGAACTCCATCAAATTTCCCCACCGGCATGAATTCTCTCTCCAATTGTGTCACCAGTTAGATACTTCCTTAAAAGAGCTATAAAAGAGGGCAGTTCACTTACCAAACACACAGTTTACAGCATATTTATGTGGGACCCTGCCGATCTTTTGTAAGCACTGCCCCTCAAAGCTCTACCTTCTGTCTTCTCCTCTATTCTTTGAGTTGTTAGTCACAGCCACAACAAAACTAGTCAGGCCTTTAATTAAATGGTTTCTTGTGCCCTCCACTATCACTGGGCTTCATAGTTCTTCCAGAAAATTGTTCCTCACAAACAGAATAAAGTCCAGGAGTTAGAAGAGATAAAGCACCATACTTTACATACACGCTTTGCTCAATATTCACCTCCAGATAGTTTTTTTAAAACACTGAATGCCTATTTTGGTATGCTTGGTGCTGAGGATATGATGGTTAAGAAAAGAAATTTTGTCCCTGTTCTAGTGGGATTAGGAGTCTGCAGCAAGGGACAATACATAATTTTAAATAATTACAAGTGAGAAAAGCATTGTTAAGAAATATATGATGATCAAATAGAACACAGTTGGGGATTAACCTAGAGTAAATGCTATTTAATCTGAGACCTAAGGGTTTACAGTCAGCCTGATGAAATTTGGAGGAAAAACAAGTATGAAGGAAGATTCAGGGGCTGGAGAAAATACAGTATATTTGAAAAACCAAAATAATATCAGAATGGCCAATGGTAGAGACAACTAGGTCACTAAAAACATTGGAAGCCCTGGTAAAAGAATTGAAATTTAATGCTAAAGAAAATGGGAAGCCACTTAAGGAAATTAAGAAGAAGCATGAAGCAATCAGATTTGTATTCTTCAATAAAAGGCAAATTTTATTATGTTAACTGCTAGCTCCAAAATTTCTGTTAGAAGGAACTTTTATTGGGAAAATATTTCATAATTAGCCAATGGGACAGAAGGGAACACACTGATGGTATCAGTAGTGGACCCCACCCAACAAAAACAAAAACCTGACTGACAGCCAGATGAGTATTCACGTGACAAAGGGTTTCATGGTTCTCCCAGAAAATTTTTCCTCAAAAACAGAATAAATTAAAGTCCAGAAGTTAAAAGAGGTAAAGTGCCATACTTTACTCCAAGGAATAAGGGGAGAGATGAGAGGGAAGGCGAAACAAAGAAACGTGGATAGGAGAATGAACAAGATGATATGATGCTGAGATGTAGAAGGGGGGATCAGCAAACGGATAACCTGGTTTACGAGAAGGCCAAAGGGAATTTTTTTTTTTTTTTTTTAGAAATCATTCCATTCTACATATGCAATCAGTAATTCTTAACATCATCACATAGATGCATGATCATCATTTCTTAGTACATTTGCATCGATTTAGGAAAAGAACTAGCAAAACAACAGAAAAAGATATAGAATGTTAATATAGAGAAAAAAACAAAAATAATAATAATAGTAAAAAAAAAAAGAAAAAAAAAGACAAACAAACAGACAGACAAAAAAAAAATAAAACCTATAGCTCAGATGCAGCTTCATTCAGTGTTTTAACATGATTACTTTACAATTAGGTATTATTGTGCTGTCCATTTTTGAGTTTTTGTATCTAGTCCTGTTGCACAGTCTGTATCCTTTCAGCTCCAATTACCCATTATCTTACCCTGTTTCTAGCTCCTGCTGGTCTGTTACCAATGACATATTCCAAGTTTATTCTCGAATGTCGGTTCACATCAGTGGGACCATACAGTATTTGTCCTTTAGTCCAAAGGGAATTTTAAAAATACCTAAAGTTCCATTTGAAGTTAGCATTATTGCATAAATACTTCTCATTCTGCCATGCCCGAGTCTTTACGAGAGTCAGCTATACTCACAAAGGCTTTGTGTGAATGGCTCTTTGTCGGAACTTGCTGAAGGCCCTGAGTTTCACATATAAGTGTTTTGGCACAGAAACAATTGTGGAAGTTGGTGCCTGAGGGCAGTGGAAATAATGAAAATGAAAGCTTCCACCAAATTAGCAAAAATCACAAAGGGGATTTGAAATTCCATCTGTATTGGAATGGGATTTAAAACCAGTTTTACTTAGGTATCAAGGGGCAGAAATATCTCTCCAGTTACAATAGGGAGAAGTGGATGGAGAGGGTAGGCAGAAGTTGTGATGGAAGTATTCTACGAAGGAAACAATGTTGGTGAGGTCCCAGGGTGGTTTCAGTAGAAAATTAGAGGGTATATTCCTCAAGCACAGTGACTGTGGGTTGTTGTTGGTTGTAGATGTACATTTTATGACCCCACAACCCCCATCGATATATATATATATATAAGACGACTGTAGTCAAAGAAAATATTGCCAGGGTAGGAAGAAGGGAGATATGTGTCATTAGTTCAGTTCATTTTGATCCATAATGAGCTTGAGATACCTGTGTGGCATCTAAGTGGAAATGCCAAGTAGGTAATGGGATATATGGATTCAGAATTCAGAAGAGAGGTCCAGACCTAATATTTGAAAATGATTGTCTCACAGGTGTAGTTGAAGCGTGGGAATCAAGGAGATACCATAGTATGGTAATGCTTCTATTATTAATAGAGCTTGCTTTTATTAATAATTTACTTTGTGCTAAGTTCTTTATAGGAATTACTTCACTTCATCTTAGCAACCCTAAGTAGTGGATAATATTATTTGCACTTTACAGTTGTAGCAATCGAGCCTTAAAGTAACACATCTAAGGTAGCATAGTTAAGTAGTGGGCATGACAGTTAAACCCATGTTCCTCTGATTCCAAAGCCTAAGCATTAACTTTGATGCTATCTTCTCCCTTAATTACTGCTACACTTTAGATTTATGCTCCAGATTATTTTTCACCTTATTCCTTGGCAGCCATGAGGCATGGGTGTCACTTTAAGGTCACTCATTTTTATTACACGAGGAATTAAAGGGCAAATGACTGCAGTGGAAAGAGTACTTATTTAAAGACAAATAGAGCTGGCACTGAATACCAGTTCATCACATACAGTTTAACCCTCTCTGAATCTCAGTTTTCCTATTGATAGAAGGGAAAATAAAACCTAACTTACAAGGTTGTTGTGAGGTTGAAATGAAAAATGCAGTTAAGTACTTGCCATATGTTATACCTTGTATAAACTTAGTATTACTTTTGTGGTTTAAAAAAGTGGAACTGCTCATTAGCTTTGTTGAAAGGTTTTCAGAATATCATAAAGAATCTAATAGAAAATAAAATAAATTTAGGTATCACTTAAATAAAACCCCTCATAATTATAAAAAAATCTCTAAAGGCATAATCCTATCATTTTTCAATGTGCGTTTTAAAGTATCAGTTATAGCTCATTGCTATTATTGAACTAGTGACAAACCTAATTCAGCCAGAAATTCACTTCTTCTTGTCCCATTAACATAGCCTCTGAACTTGTCTCACTCTCTTATACGTCTTCCCTTTTCAAAATACTGGTTTATGAAGAGTAACAGGATTATGACATAATAGAATCTTAATTAAAAAAACAAGATTCTGAAAACAACAGGATTATGAAGAGTAAGGAGCGTACAGTTCGGTGCAAAAAATCTTATTAGATTGTTAAACACAGAGAAATTATTTAGTCTCTTTGAGACTCAGTTTTCTCATCTGTAAAATGGGGATAATACTTCTCTCAACTTTACATTTGTAAGGACTATATTAGATAATATTTATAAATTACTTAGCACAGCCAGGCGCATTTTAGGTGCCCAATAAAGAAAACTTTAATTATGTGACTATTCTGTATTTTAAAACCTGGGGGGAAAATCACTGAGCTTCTCTTTCATTACCAAATAAAAACTAAATTCTTTAGCTTGGCACTCAAACCCCCCTGCAATCTGTAAACACCTTCCTGTCATAGATCATCTACTACAACTGTTTCATGAACTCCATGAACCCCATGAACCAGCCAATTTCACCAGTTTTCATATAACCCAGAGGCTCTCCTGCCTCTGTGGTTCTATGTATGTATTCCTTCTTCTTGTAATAGCCTTTGCTCCAGTTTGCATAACCAATCCTGCTTGTTGCTATGGCCCTAGTCACATATCATCTTTTCTGAGAAGTCTTTTCAATCACCCTAAAAGAATCAGTCTCTTTCTTTCCGTCATTCAACAACCACTGTTTTAGTTTGCTAGCTGCTGGAATGCAACACACCAGAGACGGATTGACTTTTAATAAAAGGGGATTTATTTCATTAGTTCTTCAGAGGAAAGGCAGCTAACTTTCAACTGAGATTCTTTCTTACTTAGGAAGGCACAGGGTGATCTCTGCTGGCCTTCTCTCCAGGCCTCTGGGTTCCAACAACTTTCCCCAGGGTGATTTCTTTCTGCATCACCAAAGCCTGGGCTGAGCTCTGAGTGCTGAGATGAGGTATGCTGAGCTGCTTGGGCTGTGCTATGTTGAACTCTCTCATTTAAGCACCAGCCAATTAAATCAAACATCATTCATTACAGCACGCACACCTCTTAGCTGACTGCAGATGTAATGAGTAAGAGATGAGGTTCAAGTACCATTGGCTCATGTCCACAGCAACAGAACTAGGTACCTTCACCTGGTCAAGCTGACAACTGAATCTAACTACCACACCCACTATCTAAATCTTTCTCAGAACATATCACTCTGTACATGGGAACATAAAAATTTAGTACTAGTTATATTGGTCTTATAGTTAATGGTGGAAACCATTTTAAATGGCTCTTCTCTTTTTACCAAAATCCTGCTCTCTTCAAATTAGGTAGTTATAACATCTACATAGATGAAAACATTTAGATTTTCCATATAAAGCAGTATAGAACTAGAATAGTTCGCATATTCATCTTCACTTCACAATATTAACTTAAGTTTTTACCATTTCTTACTCTCCACTGCATGAGTATTGATGCTATTTTGAATTACAAGAAGGCTGGAGCAACCATCTGATGTTTATGTTCTTTAAATGAAACTCAAAAATAGCTTTGTCTTTGAGAACCGCTGTAAAAAAGACAGTATGCAATTTATTAAACCAAGTGAAAGGATTCTATTCTTTAAAAAGGATGGGAATTGAAAGAAATCATGATGTGATGTTTGGTGTTAAGGAAATATTAGTTTTACTTGATATTCTGCACTTTTTAATAGGTATTTCATCATTGCATATTTTCTAATTGTCTTTTACAATGCATATTTTAAAAGATTAAAAATAGGATTGTTTGCATCAAAAAGATAAGTTTTACAAGAAAGACTTTATCATTAGAAAACTTGAATGTTGCAGAATCTAAAGGTAACTGCAAATTTTTCACAGTGTTCTTTTTGGAAATGTTTAATCTCTTTCTGCACCTTTCCCTATTATTTTAGAACCTCTGTTCTTAAAGGCAATTGTTCCTCTGGTCTGAAATGAATAAAACAAGTTAAGTTACAGTAGTCTAGACTGTTAGCTTTAAACAAAAGACCTCAGTTTATAAAGCGTTTATTCAATTAATAACAAAGACATAAAATCATAGCATGTGATACTTTCACCAATGTCTGGTTTGGGATTGGAAAAGAGGGGAGAAAAGAAGAGAGAGGCCAGAATTCACATGGCTTTTAAAATCAATGGCAATGTGCTTTAAGATCTGAAATATGCCTTTTGTATTTTGAATAATATCCTGTGATATAATCAATATTCATATTAATATTCTAATCAATATTCATTTTCCATCCATTAACTACTTTACTTCTAGTTCCTCTCTCTGTGCAATTTCTCTCTTCCACTTTCCTCCATAATTCTTTTTATTGTTCCATTTCTTCCTTTCTTTTTATTGCTTCTTATAAGCTATGTTGTGATATGTTTGGTTAGTTCCATATGTAATTCCTTGCTAGATTTTAACTTGATAAGGGCAGGGAACCAGATTTCACTTATCATTGCATCTATCACAGGATCTAATGCAGTACTTTGCCACTGGGAACTTAGTAAAATAAATATGTCTAAAATTAAATCCATCTGTTCATTGTCCACGCATCCATTATCAATCTACCCAATATTTATTGAGTCTTATCCACATATTCTTATTTGTGTCTGCCCAACCTATTCTTTGTTTGTCAGAGTATTTATGATTATAGCTCAGTTTATGCATTATTAAGGCAAAACCACATAATTGTCTTATAGAAATAAAATAATACTTGGGCAAATAAGGAGAGATATTAGGGAAAGAGGCATGGATGTAAGAGGGAGAAAAGAATAAAATAAAAAAGGAAAAGTAAAGGAATATAAAGAGAGTGAGTTGGAAAGCATGAAGAAAAATTATAGATTAGGAAAAAAGTAATAGTGAACAATAAAACAATGATACAGAATAAGACTTATACTGTGTATCTTTGCTGGCCATGATTCCTACTTGGGTTTATTTTTATTCATTTATTTTTTTACATGGGCAGGCACTTGGGTTTATTTTTGTTGTTGTTACTTTATTTTTTCTTTATTAAAAAAGTTGTGGGTTTACAGAACAATCATGCATAAAATACAAAATTCCCACATACCACCTTATTAACACCTTGCATTGTTGTGAAACATTTGTTACAATTAATGATGGCATATTTTTATAATTGCACTATTAATTTTAGTCCATAGTTTAACTGTTTAAACCACTGCTTGTGGATTTTTTTTTTTTAAGATTTTTTATTTTTTTTATTTTACATGGGCAGGCACCGGGAATTGAACCCAGGTCCTCTGGCATGGCAGGCAAGCATTCTTGCCTGCTGAGCCACCGTGGCCCACCTGCACTTGTGGATTTTTAAAGAACTTTTATTCTGTTACTTTATATACAATCTAATATTCCCCATTTTAAACACATTCACATTATATATATATATTTCAGTGCTGTTAAGGTTTATCTTTAACACTACAGCAGAAAAAAGATCAATCTTTTAACTTTTGTTTAATATCTCAAATGTTTCCTTATCTACTGTCCACCTTCCCTTTTGCTCCTGTGACCAGGATAAAACTTGTTTCTGATTTGTGGGGAATGTATTCTTAAAGACTTATATATAAACCATTAATAAATCATATGTTACTATGGAAACTAATAGAGATTTAATCATCTAGTAGAGGCCCCGAGCAAAGCCTGTCCATTTACTCAGCTAAAATGATGCAATGGAGTTTCAAATATTGTATGGGAAATGAATTAACAAAAGCTGAACCTATGAGTGATTTCTACAAATATTAAGAAATGTGTGCCAGATTTCCTTGTAGGTCATAAGTAACCAGGAACTGTTTTCTTCAAAATGACAATTTCTCCCAAAGCTCTTCCATTAGCTTAAGCTTTGAGGAAACAAATCATGGATCATTTACAGCAGAATTTAATACCTTATAATACAATATTTTAAAAATATATTGCTGTATAATTTATAATAAATATGAGTAATTATATATATTTGGTACATAACAAATAAGATCATCTGTTTCACTGGAATAAGGAATACCATTAACCTGATGCATTTGTTTAGTTAATTAATATGTCTACTTCTTTGTCTGTTCTATTTAGCATTCAAGGCAAAAAAGGGATTTTTAGTTATTTAGTTAATTATAATTAAGCCCATGCTAACTTCTGTAATCAAAGAGAGAAAAGAATAATGATAATAGTAATAGCTAGCATATATTAGCATATATTTGGTGCCTAATGTATGTCAGGGATTGTTCTAGGTGTTTCAGATAAATTATGCCTAATCTTGAAAACATTATTTAGACCTTATTATTATTGTTTTATAAGTACCTAGGAAGTATAAGCTAGGAACTCAAATAAGAGTGATCCAAGCCATAATTTTTAGTGCTTACTTTGGTGTTAGGCGGTAATAGCACGATTTTGAGAGGAAGACTGGTCTCAGCCCTCACGAAGATTAAGTCTAAATAATAACAGTAAGAAACAACACGTATTATGACAGAAAACAGAAGAGACTAGCTACAGGTAAGTCAGATTTGTAAAAGTTTACGTTTCTTCTAATGAGCACACCCCAAATATAATGGCTTAGTATACTCTAGAATAAAAACTACATTCTTTTGTAGTTTTGGTATCACGGGAACACTCTGTCATGGGTCCTACCATTCCTCCTGTAGCCGTAGCAGGAACACACAACCTAGAAAAGTCGACCCTTGAAAGCTGAGCAGGATTTAGGCTAAAGGGCCAGTGTGCGCATGCGCATTGGGCAGGGCGGCGCTTCAGGCGAGAGCGGACTCGAAGCAGCATTGCGTTCAGGGGCCGATATTGAAAATAGCACATTCAAGAAACAGGAAAGGCCTTGAAGGTCATATTTAAGGCATTTGGGCATTACCTTGGGGCTGGTAAAGGGTTTTAAGTATAACAGATATGTTCAGCTTTCCTTTTGAGTATCAAAGGACTAGGTGTTGTATGGAGACTGGATGGAGAGGGTAAGTAGGAGGCAGGAGACCAATTAAAAGCAGTAAAGTGAGAGATGATGATGATCTGGACTAGAAAATAGTGGTGCAAGAGATGGGAGGAAAAATGAGAGAGTAACTAAGGAAGCAGAAGAGCGTGGGAAGGGCCCTGGGAGAATATGTTATCCAAACTCCTTAATGAAGACGTGGAAGCCCATGGTGGTTGGCTGGAGGCATGGTTTTACTTAAATTCAGATCTCTAAACCAACACAAAGATATTTCTACTACAATGCCCTACCCATCCAAACTAACCAGATCAGTTTATTTTTTCCCTGTCTCCCATAAGAAATATCACTTATTTGGGTGGACTTCCTGAGCATGCTGTTAGAGGTACGAAGCAAGTTGACCTTACATAAATGGTCAGGGTTGTGAGATTATTATTGCAAACAGGAAGTTATTTTCCAGGAAGCACTGAAGACTGCCTTCAGCATATATCAATTTTAGAAAGCCAAAGAAAAAAGGAAAATACAAAGCAAGAAATTGGAGACTTTTTTTTTCTGAATTTAGTCACAAACATGCTAAAAATAATATTGTATCATAAGGACATGTCTTAGATGCATATAGTGCTTTAGATTAGGACTTCTAAAACTTGAAAGGCATAAGAATTCTGATCCAGGAGGGTTGGGGCGGGCCTGAGATTTTGTATTTCTAACAAGCTCCCAGATGGTATTAGTGCTGCTGGTCCACAGAATACACATTGAGTAGTAAGGCTTTAGTTCTCAAAGTTTTTACTTATAGCTTGCATGCCTGAATAATAAAGCAGCAAGCCAGGAGCCATTCAGGCTAACACTAGCTAGAAAAAGTGAATCCCTTGTACCGGTGGTACCTGCAGCATGAAAAGACGTGACTGAGTGGACAAGGTAACTTGCTGATGATCCATCGTGAACCCCACTTGGGGAAAACGATGGTGGCCCTCACCACTAGAACAGCTACACAGATGAGGCTCAGAGGCGTTATATTTGGACCACAAGAAACACCAACCATGTATTATATGCAGTCAATCATATAGTCTGTATAGGTTTATGGCCTAGGTTAACCCATGAACCCATTAACATTTTTGAGCTTCAGTTTTCCTCAACTTTATATTTTAAGCTTTAGTTTTTCTCAACCCCTTGTTTAAGAACTTGTTTAGCATTATCAGGGGAACGTAAACTTATAACATGCATGGCAATTCTCTGTTACATAGTAAATGTTTAAAAGAATTAGGAAACTATACGTCTAAAATTGTGTGGGTGAATCTTTCAAGCCTTAGCCAAATTTTCTTTTTCTCATCCTTGGCCTGGAAAATTCACGAAGGTACTTCTATAAGAGCCAGTTAAATGGTCCTGTGTGATTCTCTTCAAATAGAAATGATCTATGAAAGGGGGGTGGAAAACAGTGTAACATTTCCTAGGTTGTATGATTGAGAATCAGATTTAGGCTTACAGCAATGGACAGATGAATGAACTCTATTAGCAGAACCTGATATTTAAGCACTAAACTGAAAAATTATGAACAGAAAGAGTTAAAAATGTGTGTGTGCACTTGGTGCAATATTGGTTTCTAAAAAGCAGTAAAATCATTATGGGTCATGTCAGAAGAAGGACTGAGATGGCAAAGGAAGAAGGCATTTGCATCAGGGCCAGGAAAGAGCCGTGCCCCTAAGCTCTTTCTGACTGCAGGTCTCTCACACCCAGGAGAGAATAAACCGGTAAATAAACTACAGTGTAAAGCCCCTGCTCTGGCTGGATGTTGCTTTGGGAATTTGCTGCAATTCAATAATGAGCAGGAATTTTCTGAGTAAAGGGCACTGTCATGGGACTACAGGAAACACAAAGTTAAAGAATGCGGCATCCCTCTCTTCAGAGAATTTGAAAATATAGCTGGGGAGATAACACATGGGCACAAATATATAATATATATAAAGTGATAAGAACAATAAGAAAAGGGAATGGAGAAAACAAATTTTGTATTCCGCTGGAAGAATCAAAAAATGTTTCAGGTACGAAGTGGTACTTCCTTGGATCAGGTCATCAAATTGAAAATTAGAAGGGATCTTGGAAATAATTTAGTCTCTCTTGGGTTGGTAGAAATGGCAAGGAAAGTTTGCTAGAGGCAGACAGAATTAAATATAGGACCTACTCACATCAATTCAAGACGTTTTATTCAGTGACAGTACAGGGCGCATGCAAAGAAACAATGGAGACAAGACAAAAGGCTCTATTAGAACAAGTGAAGATCTGAATGCCAGGCTAAGAATTTGAACTTTATTAACAGGAAATCCTTCAAAAATATTTAATGAGTATCTATCCTGAATAAGGTCTTTCTTTAAGCACAGGCAGGTAATGCATATTATTTATTCTTTACCACTCTTCCTTCAAGGATGTGGAATATAAAATAGGGAAGAAGGCAAAAACTAAAATCCTGGGTGTATTTTTTTAAAATAAGACTCTACAGGGAAAAGTTCTAAAATTATTAGAAAATATCTCTTTTAACATATTTCATACAAGTTTTGTTAGGGCATGCTAAACAGAGAAGCACATATGTATGTCATGTTTGACATTTTGATATATGTTTAAGAGTAGTTCTATATTGCAATAGTATTGCTGCAAATTTGTAACTCTGTTACAGTCACCATAAGTAAATACAACTTGGAATTACTGAAAACTGAAATCATTCTTTATCGCAATGACAACAGAAGCAGTTTTTACTTGTTTCTGCTACACACCTCAAGTGGAATTATACTTCAAAGTAAAATAAATATTTCCTGAGAAGATTGACATGAAATCCACAATTTTTCTCTTATGAATGGCAATCCTTTTAAAAGGCTCAAGACATAAGACATTGAACCATTAATCTGTGGAGAATGAAACTATTTGTCTCAAAAGAGCCAGAAATCTAATATATCTAGAATTGTTCTTGTTTGATGACAGTGAGATGAAACCCACTTACGTAGCTGGCAAGTTGACTATCAACAATTTTGCTTCGAGATCCTTTTTTGGTGGAAAATTATGTCATAGCTTTTTTTTTTTTTTTTTTTTTTTTGCAAATTCAAGAATCTGCTTTTGAATTCATACATCAGGATCGCCCAGGAAGTAATTTATCTTTAATTTTGGTAATTTCTTAAACCATAGAGTGTATTATTTTGTTTCTAAAGTCATTTTGGGTCAGTACATCCTTGCTTATCCAAACTTTCTCCATCTTTCTTTGTATTAGAAGACATCAAGTGGTAAAACAGTTGAACTCATTAATGCAGTTACATTTAAAGCCAAGGTGATGAATTCCTGCTCCAGCTTGGTATCTTGCTTTTCACTCACATTGTTTTGTCTTTATTTTCTACATGTGGGCTAAAATTGAGCAATAAGAACCTATTGCACTTTTTTTCTCAGATTTACTTAAGCACAATTTTGGTGCTGAACATTTATTTGTGTATGACATTTACACATTTATACTGCCTTTCCCTCCTAAAATCCATTAACAAAGAGAAGATCATGGCCATTTGTTGTTATCCTATTTTACTTGCTATGAATAGCGTGGTAAGAACCAGTTATCAAGCAATAGGGCTGGTTCTGTAAGGAGAATTGTATTCTTCCCAGGCAGCCCTGGGGTGCTGGTTTGGTGCTTCATGTGCTTCATGTAGGCTGCAATAAGCAAAATACCAAAGAAGTCATTGGAGGGCAGACGCTCTGACTGTGTGCCAACATGAAGGGGGGCAGGGGGGGAGTGAGAGATGCTAGTGATGAACGGTAATTATCCCAAACATGAGTAATGGAGGATTCCTGCAGGTGTTACTTTCTTGATTGTTTTTGTCTCCTGGTGACAAAATGAGAGCAGAGGGAAGTATAACTTGGCCTGCTCTTTCCAAGCTTGCTTACACAAGAGAGCCCTTTCCTTAAAAGCTTCCTGCTGGTGCGATTAGATGGATCTTGGTGGCACCTAAGGGGATTATTTCCTGCTTCCCGTTTGGAGCCCAGATAAATGAGGGAGGACTGTCTGATTCTCTCATTATTTTACTATTGCAGCAGCTGCTTCTCCGAGCACCTCGTGAGGACCTCTTTGTCTGGTTGGACCAGGGTAAGGAATAGAAGGTTTTGAAAGGTATATATTTTTTGTACTGCTTCTTCTAACCCCTTATTCTGACCACAGTACTTGGTTATAGGGTATGGATACATTACTAAAGTTTAAATCTGAAATAACACAGAACAGTGAATAAAGAAGTATTCGCAAAGTGCCCTTGGGGAAATGAGAAGAAAGGAGGAAATATTTAACTTCCCCATTTGGAGAATTCCTGAAATAACACAAAATTTGGAAATACAAAATCCAAACATTAATGAAACTGAAGAATAATAGGATAACTAATCTACCGAGAAGTGCAACTGTTACTACATTGTTCTAAACAGAGAGATACCATATTAATGAGACATTAGAGTACTGTTATTCACTATTTTTCAAACACTATACAAATACTTAATAATTTTAATATGCTGAAAATTCTATTTTACTAATATTAATTTTGTAAGTGCTCTCTGTCCTAGAAAACATAAATCCACTTATACTTGGTTGCTATGCTTCATTTGAGCTATTTCCATCCTTGCTATTTTGATATTTGGCTGAGTTTCGCTTCAGAAATGTTTAAGGCCTGGTCTAGGATGAGAAGGATTCATTCACTGAAGATAAATTACAATACAGAAACCAGGCAGAAATTTGCAGTGGCAAGTTCACATTAGTTCATATTGGTTCATTTTAGTTAAGTATTTTTTTCTAGATGGAAATACTAAAATATATTTTTGTAAAATAAAAAGAAATAATGATTAATCATTTGCATGGGCACACAATTGATTGTATTAGAAAAAGTAGCCCTATTTAAAGTAGGAACCCTTACTTAGATATAGCTCCATTTCATGTAAGTTGAACCATATGAAATTGTTGATTACAACCAAATACATCTTTTTATCTATGGGCTTTGAAAATTAAAAACTAAAATAATGTCAGCCCTTATGTTTTCATACAATTAATCCTTCTTGGGTGCTTACATTGTGTTAGGGTCTAAGGCTATGTATTTTATTTATAGGGGGACCAATTCAACCCTTTATCAAAACAGAAATATAGTTATAGACCCCAGACTGAAAAAAATTATGCTGAATGATCAATTTAAAATTAATAATCCATTTACATGAGTACTAAAATTTTAATAAGAGAAATACATGATCATTGCACAAAAGTTAGGATATATACATAAGAAAATATTAAGAACAAAGGAAAAAATTCCCTCATAAGCCTATCTCCTAGAGATAAGCACCCTTAACCTTCCTTAATCTTTCTATATGCACATTTTTCATAAAAATGGGTCATACTGTTTTTTAACCTGCTTCTCCCAATTAACATATGGGGCAAAGTTCTGTTCGACAATAAATATTCTCTTCTCTTATTCATTTTAAATGATTGTATAGTTTTCCCCTTTGGGGAGGCTTGAAACTATGGCACAGCCAGTCACAGCTCCCATGCTAGGACAAGCAGACCTATACTTTTGAGTCATTACCGCTCAAAAGGAGGTCTGTGGACCAATGCCAGTATGCAAACTCTATCTGTGACATAAGTACGTCCGTTTAGAGTAATCATTTGAAATTTTTATAGAAATTTATCAGAATAATTTTGATTTCATGTACTAATAAGACAAATTGGACTTTAGTTTGTATGTCTGCTCTAATTTATTTTTCAAATTCATTTGTGTTGTATTTTATGAAATTATTGGTCCACATCAGATTGGGGGTGTGAGGGGACGTTGGTCCTTTAACACAAGTAGTTCAAGAAGTGAAACCAATTGAGATAGCCTGACTTCTTGGCCCAGAAGTACAGTTTGCACCCATGGCTACCTGATAGATGGGGTTTCAGTGATACAGCAACTAAAACTAGGGGAAGAATGGGTCATGATTGAAATAAAAAAAAAAAAAAAAAAAAAAAGAGAAGTCACTCTGCTGTCCACGGTACTGAACCATCCTTTCTCACTGAGGTCTGGTTATTACGTTAACTTGGGGACACTAGTTATTCTAGGCCAGTCTTTCGCAGAAATTCTGAATTAGGACAGAGAATAAGCAGTGATGAGATAGAAGTGGGGAATATAAGGAAAAAAAGAAATTGATAGAGGTAAAAGCGGCATTATATGGAGAGAATGCTAAGAAGGAAAAGAAATGTGTTGCTATTTCATTTACTAAGAAAGAAACTGCAGCCAACCTTAGCCAAAAGAACAACAGATTTATGTTCCATGCAGTGCAAAGCTCCTTAAGCACTGACAGTAACAAACAAGTTCTTTATGAAGTAAAGACAAAATACTAGCCAAGCAGAGATTGCATAATCAGCATGTCATGTCAGTTCAATCACACAAAAATGTTATAGATTTTTTCCTTCAATTGTCAACACAGTTGACATCAACACAGTTGAAAATAGTGTTTTTAAACAATCACAAATCATGTAAAACTATTTCATGCCTCTTTGTTTGAGTGGATAATTTCACATACTTTGGAAGGTCTGTCGTATTTTTGATATTACAATTAATTTTGTCCTCTGAATACTGGTTATCCTGTCTAATCCTTCTGCTCACATGTTTGGATTATGGGAGATACCCCATACATAATGGAGACTGACTAATCTGATTAGAACTTTTCTGCTTAGGGCAGCTGAGTCAGAGATAAAGCTGGGATACTGTTTTTTTCAGAAACTACACCAACAGCAAGAACTGTGTTTCACATCAAAGTAGCTAGTCTTTCTTTGCAACACATCCATTATTCTGAAGTTGTCTGACTGTGTCTGTTATTCTTGATACCTAAAACAAGGAAATATTATGGCTGTCTCATAATTTTTAATAATTACCCCCATTTTTGTATATTTAGGTGATTTTATATTGCCACTGGTGTAAGTAATGATATATTGAACATCCTTATAGATAAATCTTTGCACAAATTCAATAATTATTTTAAATGACAAAACAGGCACTTACTTGATTCAAGTTTTTTTAAAAATATTGTTATTGAGAAATCTTCCACTCATACATTCCATACATGGTATAAAATCAGTGGCTCACAATATCATCACAAAGTCGTGTATTCATCACCATGATCATTTTTAGAACATTTGCATCACTCCAGAAAAAGAAATAAAAAGAAGAAACTCATAATGTACCATACACCTTATTCCTCCCTCTCATTAAGCACTAGTATGTTCATCTACCCAATTTATTTTGCCCTCTTTCTCCCTATTATTTATTTATTTATTATGCATATTTTTTATTCATCTGTCCATACCCTGGATAAAAGGAGCATCAGACACAAGGTTTTCATAATCACACTGTCAACATTATATCTTTATACAACCATTTTCAAGAATCAAGGCTACTGGAACACAGCTCAACAGTTTCAGGCACTTCTTCCAGCCACTCCAATGCAACATAAACTAAAAAGGAATATCTATATAATGCTTAAGAATAACCTCCAGGATAACCCCTTGACTCTGTGTGAAATCCTCAGCTACTGAAACTTGATTTTGTCTCATTTCTCTCCTCCTTCTTTTGGTCAAGAGCTTTTTCAATCCCACAATGTCAGGCCAGGCCCCTCCAGGGAGTTCGGCCTTACGTTGCCAGGGAGATTTACACCCACGGGCGTCGTGTCCCATGTAGGGGGGAGGGCAGTGAGTTCACCTGCCGAGTTGGCATAGAGAGAGAGGCCAATTTGAGCAATAAAAGAAGTTCTCTGGGGGTGACAGACTTAATTTTAAGTAGGCCTAGCCTACCCTTTGCAGGAATAAATTTCACAGGGGAGAACCCTGAGATTGAGGGCTCAGCCTATTGATTTGGTTGTCCCCACTGCTTGCGAGAATATCAGAAATTCTCCACATGGGGAAGTTGAATATTTCCTCCTTTCTCCCCTGTCCCACAAGGGGACTTTGCAAATATGTCTTTATTCATTGCCCACATTACTCTGGGATATATCAGGGCATCACACTAACCTGGACAAACCAACAAAATCTCTCACCCTATTTAAGATTCCATAAACTTATGGTGTCCAACTAAACTGAATATGAAAATTAAATTGGGGAATGCATTACCCAAAATATAAATTTTGCACCAACTAAACATTTCTCCCTTTAGTCTCACAGGGAAGTTGAAGTTTTAAAATATGGACATCATCCTTTACCCTATATTCTGATACACCTTAGTCCTATGTAGGTCAGCTTCATCATGTCTCTACTTGAAGTCTGCTGATTAAAGTTTTAATAGTTACTGAGGAAATCAAGTCAATTTGGCCAGATAGTCAAAAAGGCTACTATGAATTAAGGGATGTTTAAGCAGGCCTGTCTTACTCCACACACAGCACCTACTAAAATATGAAAAAATCCTCATGCACAAGTATGTAAGAAATGTGGACAATGCTTGGTGCTCAAGTGGATTTGCAGAACCCTGGAAAAACCATTATGATTTTTCCCCTTTCCAGGAAATACTGATGTCCTAGTCAGGTTGCCACTCACCTTGATAAAAAATAAAGTACTTGTTTGCCCTCAGTTTCTTTACCTTGACTTATATGGAAGACATCACCAAAATGAATTTATACTTTTACTGCTTCTCTTTTGCTCATGGATCAAACAAAAATAAAGTTCTGTATAGAGACATAAATTTTTAAATTTGATGCCAAATGGAAAATTAATGCATTTGAACTTAAGATAGTTCTCTGAGCCTATATCTGCTTTCAACTAATACAGCCTCAATTCCTAAATTGTTAGGTATATCTTGATTTTGTGTTAATACTTTCTAGTTTGCACTAGAAACATAGGATATAATTCTGCAAAGGCATCAGACTACTTATTTTCAAATAAGTAAACTATACACATACTAAGAGAAAGGCATGAGATCAAGTATATATTCTGCAACAGGACAAAGAATTTTAGAGGACTTTTAAATCTAAGGTACAGGACATTTCACTCATGAAAAAAAAAGGAAAAGAAAAGCAACAGCTGCTGAGCTCAAGTCCAGAGTGAACATTAATCTCTAATTATGCATGAGTGGTCACTGAAGTTGGCAAAGATTCCTAAGTGATAATATGCAGCAAGGATATAGAGAGAGACTAGGCATGTTCCTCTAGGATGAGAAGGCAGATTTAAAAGAAATGATTAAACAAGAGAAGCAAACAGTTATTGATATACTCAACACGCCTTAGAAAGTTTTTCTAAAATTGATATTGTCTGAAGTAAAAACCCAAACATAAGAGAAACAGTAACTGATAATTATCTGAATTTGTAGCCACCAAAAAAAACATGAGTTTCTCAATGTTTTCATTTTCTTTGATAGTTGCATCCATATAAAATGTATTCCATTAAATTATAGCTATTATTAGAATCATTAAAATTACAATTGCCTTTTTAAAAAACTATAGATCTGTCTTAATTTCACAGCTGCTATGAGGGATGCTGCACAATAGGTTGGCTTTGTAACAGGAGTTTAATGGCTCGTGGTTTTAGAGGCTAGAAGGTTTGCTTCCTCCCTGGGTTGATAGCATTCCGGATGACCAACCGTCCTTGGGTTCCTTGGCTTTTCTATCATAAAGGATTATCCTTTCCGTTTCCGAGTTCCCACTGAGTTCTGCCTTCCTACTCTTCCCCATGTTTTTTCCCTTCCGTGTCTAATTTCCATTGCTTATAAAGACTTCAGCCCTATTGGACCACGGACCACCCTCACTCAGCTGTGGCACCCCTTAATTAGTAACATTTTCAAAGACATTATTTACAAATGGGCTCGCACCCACAGGACAGAGATTAGAATTTGAACATGCCTTTTGTGAGGGACTTGATTCATTCCCCAATGAGGTCTCTCTTAGTCTGGCAATTCAGTTGTTCATTCATAAAAATATTTTAGTTATAAAAGGAGATAATTTAACATAACTCCTGATTGTGAAATTTTGAAAAATTGAAGTGAGAAAAAAATGGAGTAATTCTTGACATTTTGAGAGGACAGAACGTAAGTGTAAATTTCTCTAAAAGATTCTGTTTTTGAAATCAAATTCTTCCAAAAGCGCTTTTTTCTCCGCCGGCCCGCCGCGCGGCGCCCAAGCCCCGCAGCAGCCGAGCCGCCCGACCTCCCTCCCCCCTCTCTTTCTCCGCCGGCCCGCCGCGCGGCGCCCAAGCCCCGCAGCAGCCGAGCCGCCCGACCTCCCTCTCCCCTCTCTTCCCCCTCCTGCTCCGGCTGCTCTCCAACCACCACGGTGCCCTCTTCCCCCGCCTTCACCATGCTCCTCCGCCACCAGCCTCGACAGCCTTGCCGCCCTCACCTTTCCTCCTCCAGAACAGCTACTGGGGGAGTGGAGATAATACAGAGCAGCTCCCGGAGCCACGACGGAGATCAAAGGGACAGCGGACCCCATCCTGGAACGGCTGACTATCTGGGAGAACCAGCTCCGGTGAGATCACCAAGGGGCACGGGCTTTCCTGGGTGGGACGACAAGCGACCGGAGTCCCTCCCTTCCACCTTCCTGGGCCAGCTGGTAGAATTGGACAGGCGGTCCCCTTAGGCCGCGGCGGCTGGTGCCCCCACCACATGAGGCCCCCCGGAACAACTGAGATAGTTGGGTCGGAAACCCCCAGACTGCGGAGAACAGTGACCGGGGGATCCCTTCCAAACACGTGACTCCCCCGTCGGCTGGGAACAGTGTACTCTCCCGGGCTGCGACAGCTGGCGCCCTCCCGCCACGCTTGGTGCCCCGCGCCGACTGGCTAATTTGGCCGGACGCTCTCCTGTGCTGCGACGGCCGGCGACCCTCCCCACGTTTGGAACCCCGGGCCGGCTGGCATTCTTCCAAGACACTTAGGTTGCCGAACCTCCCCTACGGCGAGAGTTTTCCAGAGTTGAGGGACCCACAGCAACTTTCGCTGGTGGAACCCACAGACAGGCGTGTGCCACGAGCACCACCTACTGGGCAGGATAGGAAGAACAGAACCCAGAGATTGCGCAGAAAAATCTTTCAAGCTGTGGGGTCGAACACCTGGGGAAATCTGACTAAATGCCCAGACGCCAGCAGAAGATAACGGATCACGCTCAGAAAATTGAACATATGGCCCAGTCAAACGAAGAAACCAATAGTTCAAATGAGATACAGGAGCTGAAACAACTAATGCTGAATATACGAACAGAAATGGAAAACCTCTTCAAAAATGAAATCGATAAATTGAGGGAGGACATGAAGAAGACATGGGCTGAACATAAAGAAGAAATAGAAAAACTGAAAAAACAAATCACAGAACTTATGGAAGTGAAAGATAAAGTAGAAAAGATGGAAAAAACAATGGATACCTACAATGACAGATTTACAGAAACAGAAGATAGAATTAGTGATTTGGAGGATGAAACATCTGAATTCCAAAAAGAAACAGAAACTATCCGGAAAAGAATGGAAAAATTTGAACAAGGTATCAGGGAACTCAAGGACAATGTGAACCGTACAAATATACGTGTAGTGGGTATCCCAGAAGGAGAAGAGAAGGGAAAAGGAGGAGAAAAACTAATGGAAGAAATTATCACTGAAAATTTCCCAACTCTTATGAAAGACCTAAAATTACAGATCCAAGAAGTGCAGCGCACCCCAAAGAGATTAGACACAAATAGGCGTTCCCCAAGACACTTACTAGTTAGAATGTCAGAGGTCAAAGAGAAAGAGAGGATCTTGAAGGCAGCGAGAGAAAAACAATCCGTCACATACAAGGGAAACCCAATAAGACTATGTGTAGATTTCTCAGCAGAAACCATGGAAGCTAGAAGACAGTGGGATGATATATTTAAGTTACTAAAAGAGAAAAACTGCCAGCCAAGACTCCTATATCCAGCAAAATTGTCCTTCAAAAATGAGGGAGAAATTAAAACATTCTCAGACAAAAAGTCACTAAGAGAATTTGTGACCAAGAGACCAGCTCTGCAAGAAATACTAAAGGAAGCACTAGAGTCAGATACAAAAAGACAGAAGAGAGAGACATGGAGAAAAGTGTAGAAAGAAGGAAAGTCAGATATGATATATATAATACAAAAGGCAAAATGGTAGAGGAAAATATTATCCAAACAGTAATAACTCTAAATGTCAATGGACTGAATTCCCCAATTAAAAGACATAGACTGGCAGAATGGATTAAAAAACAGGATCCTTCTATATGCTGTCTACAGGAAACACATCTTAGACCCAAAGATAAATATAGGTTGAAAGTGAAAGGTTGGGAAAAGATATTTCATGCAAACAACAACCAGAAAAGAGCAGGAGTGGCTATACTAATATCCAACAAATTAGACTTCAAATGTAAAACAGTTAAAAGAGACAAAGAAGGACACTATATACTATTAAAAGGAACAATTAAGTAAGAAGACATAACAATCATAAATATTTACGCACCGAACCAGAATGCCCCAAAATACGTGAGGAATACACTGCAAACACTGAAGAGGGAAATAGACACATATACCATAATAGTTGGAGACTTCAATTCACCACTCTCATCAATGGACAGAACATCTACACAGAGGATCAATAAAGAAATAGAGAACCTGAATATTACTATAAATGAACTTGACTTAACAGACATTTATAGGACATTACATCCCACAACAGCAGGATACACCTTTTTCTCAAGTGCTCATGGATCATTCTCAAAGATAGACCATATGCTGGGTCACAAAGCAAGTCTTAACAAATTTAAAAATATTGAAATCATACACAACACTTTCTCGGATCATAAAGGAATGAAGTTGGAAATCAATAATAGGCGGAGGGCCAGAAAATTCATAAATACATGGAGGTTCAACAACACACTCTTAAACAACAAGTGGGTCAAAGAAGAAATTGCAAGAGAAATTAGTAAATACCTAGAGGCAAATGAAAATGAAGATACAACATATCAAAACTTATGGGACGCAGCAAAGGCAGTGCTAAGAGGGAAATTTATTGCCCTAAATGCCTTTATCAGAAAAGAAGAAAAGGCAAAAATGCAGGAATTAACTGTCCACTTGGAAGAACTGGAGAAAGAACAGCAAACTAATCCCAAAGCAAGCAAAAGGAAAGAAATAACAAAGGTTAGAGCAGAAATAAATGAAATTGAAAACATGAAAACAATAGAGAAAATCAATAAGACCAGAAGTTGGTTCTATGAGAAAATCAACAAGATTGATGGGCCCTTAGCAAGATTGACAAAAAGAAGAAGAGAGAGGATGCAAATAAATAAGATTAGAAATGAAAGAGGAGACATAACTACTGACCTCACAGAAATAAAGGAGGTAATAACAGGATACTATGAACAACTTTACGCAAATAAATACAACAATTTAGAAGAAATGGACAGGTTCCTGGAAAGGCATGAACAACCAACTTTGACTCAAGAAGAAATAGACGACCTCAACAAACCAATCACAAGTAAAGAGATTGAATTAGTTATTCAAAAGCTCCCTAAAAAGAAAAGTCCAGGACCAGACGGCTTCACATGTGAATTCTATCAAACATTCCAGAAAGAATTAGTACCAACTCTCCTCAAACTCTTCAACATAATCGAAGTGGAGGGAAAACTACCTAATTCATTCTATGAAGCCAACATCACCCTCATACCAAAACCAGGCAAAGATATTACAAAAAAAGAAAACTACAGACCAATCTCTCTAATGAATACAGATGCAAAAATCCTCAATAAAATTCTAGCAAATCGTATCCAACAACACATTAAAAGAATTATCCATCATGACCAAGTAGGATTCATCCCAGGTGTGCAAGGATGGTTCAACATAAGAAAATCAATTAATGTAATACACCATATCAACAAATCAAAGCAGAAAAATCACATGATCATCTCAATTGATGCAGAGAAGGCATTTGACAAGATTCAACATCCTTTCCTGCTGAAAACACTTCAAAAGATAGGAATACAAGGGAACTTCCTTAAAATGATAGAGGGAATATATGAAAAACCCACAGCTAATATCATCCTCAATGGGGAAAAACTGAAAACTTTCCCCCTAAGATCAGGAACAAGACAAGGATGTCCACTATCACCACTATTATTCAACATTGTGTTGGAAGTTCTAGCCAGAGCAATTAGGCAAGAAAAAGAAATACAAGGCATCAAAATAGGAAAGGAAGAAGTAAAACTATCACTGTTTGCAGACGATATGATACTATATGTAGAAAACCCAGAAAAATCCACAACAAAATTAATAGAGCTAATAAATGAGTACAGCAAAGTAGCAGGCTACAAGATCAACATTCAAAAATCTGTAGCTTTTCTATACACTAGTAATGAACAAGCTGAGGCGGAAATCAAGAAACGAATCCCATTTACAATCACAACTAAAAGAATAAAATACCTAGGAATAAATTTAACCAAAGAGACAAAAAACCTATATAAAGAAAACTACAAAAAACTGTTAAAAGAAATCACAGAAGACCTAAATAGATGGAAGGGCATACCGTGTTCATGGATTGGAAGACTAAATATAGTTAAGATGTCAATCCTACCTAAATTGATTTACAGATTCAATGCAATACCAATCAAAATCCCAACAACTTATTTTTCAGAAATAGAAAAACCAATAAGCAAATTTATCTGGAAGGGCAGGGTGCCCCGAATTGCTAAAAACATCTTGAGGAAAAAAAACGAAGCTGGAGGTCTCGCGCTGCCTGACTTTAAGGCATACTATGAAGCCACAGTGGTCAAAACAGCATGGTATTGGCATAAAGATAGATATATCGACCAATGGAATCGAATAGAGTGCTCAGATATAGACCCTCTCATCTATGGACATTTGATCTTTGATAAGGCAGTCAAGCCAACTCACCTGGGACAGAGCAGTCTCTTCAATAAATGGTGCCTAGAGAACTGGATATCCATATGCAAAAGAATGAAAAAAGACCCATCTCTCACACCCTATACAAAAGTTAACTCAAAATGGATCAAAGATCTAAACATTAGGTCTAAGACCATAAAACAGATAGAGGAAAATGTTGGGAGATATCTTATGGATCTTACAACTGGAGGTGGTTTTATGGACCTTAAACCTAAAGCAAGAACACTGAAGAAGGAAATAAATAAATGGGAGCTCCTCAAAATTAAACACTTTTGTGCATCAGAGAACTTCATCAAGAAAGTAGAAAGACAGCCTACACAATGGGAGACAATATTTGGAAACGACATATCAGATAAAGGTCTAGTATCCAGAATTTATAAAGAGATTATTCAACTCAACAACAAAAAGACAGCCAACCCAATTACAAAATGGGAAAAAGACTTAAACAGACACCTACCAGAAGAAGAAATACGGATGGCCAAGAGGCACATGAAGAGATGCTCAATGTCCCTGGCCATTAGAGAAATGCAAATCAAAACCACAATGAGATATCATCTCACACCCACCAGAATGGCCATTATCAACAAAACAGAAAATGACAAGTGCTGGAGAGGATGCGGAGAAAGAGGCACACTTATCCACTGTTGGTGGGAATGTCAAAGGGTGCAACCACTGTGGAAGGCAGTTTAGCGGTTCCTCAAAAAGCTGAATATAGAATTGCCATACGACCCAGCAATACCATTGCTAGGTATCTACTCAAAGGACTTAAGGGCAAAGACACAAATGGACATTTGCACACCAATGTTTATAGCAGCGTTATTTACAATTGCAAAGAGATGGAAACAGCCAAAATCTCCATCAACAGAAGAGTGGCTAAACAAACTGTGGTATATACATACGATGGAATATTATGCAGCTTTAAGACAAGATAAACTTATGAACCATGTAATAACATGGATGGACCTAGAGAATATTATGCTGAGTGAATTCAGCCAAAAACTAAAGGACAAATACTGTATGGTCCCACTGATGTGAACGGACATTCGAGAATAAACTTGAAATATGTCATTGGTAACAGAGTTCAGCAGGAGTTAGAAACAGGGTAAGACAATGGGTAATTGAAGCTGAAGGGATACAGACTGTGCAACAGGACTAGATACAAAAACTCAAAAATGGACAGCACAATAATACCTAATTGTAAAGTAATCATGTTAAAATACTGAATGAAGCTGCATCTGAGCTATAGGGTTTTTTTTGTTTTTGTTTGCTTGTTGGTTTGTTTGTTGTTGTTGTTTTTTACTATTACTACTACTTTTATTTCTTTTCTTTATATTAACATTTTATATCTTTTTCTGTTGTGTTGCTAGTTCCTCTAAACCGATGCAAATGTACTAAGAAACAATGATCATGCATCTATGTGATGATGTTAAGAATTACTGAGTACATATGTAGAATGGTATGATTTCTAAATGTTGTGTTAATTTCTTTTTTTTTTTCCGTTAATAAAAAATAAAAAAATAAAAAAATAAAAAATTCTTCCAAAAGCAAGTGAAATAATTAATTAATCTCTCTGAGAAGAAGGTACATGATTGATACGCTATTCCTCTCTCAAACCCAGCTCCACTTCTCCAGAGACTAAAATCAAAGCCTTACTGGGCCACAATTTTGGTGTTAGAGTTTAACATTGTGATGTTTAGGCAAATGACTCTGAGGCAAACACCTCTAGTGATCTGTGGTAATTCCCAGGCCAAAAACCTCCAGTATTCACCCTCATTCTAGGTCTGGAAATAATAACCATTCTGTCCCCTAAGTGACTGATGGTTCATAAATTGATTAAACACTTTTTTACTGAAGTTAACATAAACATATTTAATACAGTCTTTTAAAAATATTTTTTCAGATATCTTCATACACATATCGTCCATCCGAAGTATACAAATCAGTGGCTCACAATATAATCACATTGTTATCTATTCATCACTATGCTTGTTTTTAAAACATTTGCATTATTCCAGAAAAAGAAATAAAAAGAAAAAACTTATATATTCCATACTCCTTATCCGTCCCTCTCATTGACCACTAGTATTTCAATCTATCCAATTTTTCTTATCCTTTCCCCCATTACTTATTTAATTTTGTCATTATTTTCTTACTCATCTTCATACAATGGAAAAAGGGTGCATCAGCCACAAGGTTTGCACAATCACATGGTCACACTGTAAAAGGTATATAGCTATACAACCATCTTCAAGATCAAGGCTAATGGAACACAGTTCAACAGTTTCAGGTACTTCCCTCTAGCCACTCCAATACACCATAAACTAAAAAGTCAAGATAAGGCTCATGAGGGGTGAGAAGTAGGGGTCACAATGACTGGGAAGGCTTCACAGTGGGAGTAGTACCCTAAAAGGCAGGCACTATCTGGCCAGGTGAAGAAGGTATTCCTGAAAAGCATGAACAAAGGTCCAGAGGTAGGAATGAGCACAGCATGTGGAAAGGTCACTGAAGGCATGGCCAAAGACGGAGAAGAACATGATCCCTGGAGAGGAATAGGTGATAAGGCTGGAGAGGACAACTGAGAACTGATCAGGGATGGCCTAAGAACTTTTACTGGCTTCTCCACAGGGTGCAATTTCTTATGCTGGACAAAACTTCCATGCCATTTGAAGGCTTTCCCACACACCTTACATTCTTAGGGCTTCTCCCCAGTGTGAACTCTCTAATGCTCAATGGAGGCTATTTTCTGAGTGAATGCCCTGCCACACTCCTTACATTGGTAGGGTTTCTCTCCAATATGAATTCTATAATGAACAATAAAAAGCGACCTACGACCAAAAGCCTTCCAACATTCCTTATATTTATAGAGTTTCTCCCCAGTATGTAACCTCTGATGCTGAAGATAGGCTGCACTCCTCCAGAAAGCTTTTCCACACTCCTTACATTCGTAAGATTTCTCTCCAGTGTGGATCATTTGATGTTGAGTCAAGGCTGTGTTGGAGCTTAAACCTTTGCCACATTCCTTACATTCAGAGGACCCTTTTCCAATGTGATTTTTCTCATGCACAATGCAGTCATAGATGGACCTGAAAGCTTTGCCACATTCCTTAAAACTTGAAGGGCTTTTCCCCTGTATGACTCATCTGATGCTGAATAAATCTGGAATTATATCTGAAGGTTTTCTTACATTCTTTACATTCATAGAACTTCATCCCTCCTCAAAGCATCAAATTCGGATTTGGACTGAAAGTTTGCCTTGTTACCTTGCTTTTAAAATCAATGTGGCGAAAAACATTCCAGAGGAATTCTCTTACTGGCATTCCATCTAATTCTGTTTCTTCAGAGACTTCCTGTTTTATAGTTGGCTCTTCATTCTTGATCCAGGACTCACCATCTGGACAGACACCTCTCAAAACCTCCGCTTCCCAGGGATCCAGGCCCCAAGGCACTTCCCCTTTCTCCAGCTGGGAGATCAGAACAAGTTTGGGGAATGGAAATGCTACCAGGGAAGCCACGTTTGCATAATTCTCCCAAATCACCTTCCTGTGCAGGACCTTCTGTGCAGAGTCCAGGCTGTCCCATGGATTCTGGGTGAAGCACACAGCCACATTCTCAAAGGTCACCAGCTCCTGAGGCAAAGTTGTGTGGCGCATGGCTGATGTCCCCTGGCTTCATGCACTGTCTTATGGGTTTGGAAAAGCCAGAACCTTAGAAGCGGTATTTGAATGCCACCCAGGGAGCAGGCGACCCAAACACCAGAAACCTCAGTGCTGCAGGCTGAAGGCCATCAGGCCAAGTTCTTCAGGACAGAAAAGAGGTTCATTCCTCTGTGGGTAGGGAAGCCCAGATGCCCAAGCTCTGGGTCAGCAGGGGCTTGGCTGCCATTGAGAACAATTCAGGGGAAGAGGGGCAGACAAGTCACCAGGATCAGCGAAGAAGCTGACACTTGGCATGAAGAACTCGCTGAACTCCACTTCTTCCTTTTACTATGTAGAAGCCGGACAGTAGCTGGCTTGATTTTTGATGTGGTTTTTCATGTCTGTTCAAACATCCTGAATTAGTTCTTTCAACTCCTGTATCTCATTTGAAATGTTAGTTTGTTCCTTTGACGGGGCCATGTCTTCAATTTTCCTAATGTGATTTGTTATTTTCTGTGAGCGTCTAGACATTTGATTTCCTTAATTAGTTTATTCTGATGGTTGCTTTCACTCTCTTACCTAGAGTTTTCTTTGTTGGTTGGCTTTGTTCTCTATCTGTTCTTTGGCATTCAGTTCAACTTATTCTAGACCTCTATCATAGTACTTTTTAGCTCATCAGAATTTTCAGTTTTTGTTTTTCTGGTTCTTGCCCTTTGCATATGAAACTTTTTTTGAGGAGGGTCTCCTCAGATATGATTGATCCCAGTCAGATTTTCTCAGACAGACAGGCCAATATCTCAAAACGAGTGAGTAGCCAATATCAAGTTTTCCCTGAGGGTGAGGCCCAGCAGTCTGATAGACTTTCTTACAAAGCCTCTAGACTGTACTTTTCCTATCCTGCCCAGCTTGTGGTGCTTGTCTGCCTACAGCTTTCCACCAGCGTAAACTGATATGGTGTCTTTAATTTCAGCAGCTTCTCTCTCCCTTGTTTGGTTGATACAGAGGCTGAGGTAGAAGACAGGCTTAGCTTGCTTCTGTTTTCCAGCCCCTAGGGCCTGAATTCCCTGAAGGAGTGCTGCCACTGGAGCTGGGCCACACCCCCTTTTCTTGAGGAAGATACACTCTTTAGGGAATTGTCCTTATTCGCTTATTTACTTTGTCTCTCAGGCATGCCTTAATTCTACCCTTGCCTGGATCAGTGCTGAAGGCTGAGAGTGCTCACAATTCTTTCTAATGAGCTTTTAAAGAGTTAAAAAAAAAAACTTTCTTCAGAGACAGATCCCACTTCCCAGGTTTGCCAATCAAGAGCTGGAGTTGTTACATGGCTTTACATGTCCCCAGGCACATACAGCCCCCGGTTTCTTGGGGTTGAGGCCTTTTCCAGTATTTAGTACTGTTCAATCCAAGAAGCCTCGGTTTGTTTATTTGTATTTCCCATCAGCCCTGCCTCTTCTCTGCTAGGGTGGGAACTCCAGGTTCCTTTAGTGCTTACTCCAGGTTTATCTGTGCTTGTGGCTTGTTTTCAGCAGTACAAATTTGTCAATTAATTCCACAATTGGAGCTTCATTGATCTAACTTCCCTGTTACTAATAAAGTCGGTCTCCTTTCCCTTTGGGGGACCAGCCTGCCCATAAGGGAAGGGCATTGGCCTCTGCTGCTTGGGAGACTTGCAGTTCTATGTGGGATCTCAGCCATTCCACCCATCCCAGACTGGTGTACAATGTATATCTAGTCACTGATGCCCCCTAACTGTTGTTCCATACAGTTTGTGGCTTTTTCCTAGTTGTTCTGGAAGATAAACTAAATCCCACACCTCACTACACCACCATCTTCAAAAATACTTCTCTAAATACACTTTTAAGGAATCAAGACTTCACTGTTTCCATATATTCTATGAAAACTAGGAGGTCTACTGTAATCGGGGACAAAGACCATTGATTTTTAACTGCACTTGGGCACACAGAATGAGGTCTGCATTTCCCAAGATTTTGTAAACAAAGTGAGGCCATCAGTCTAAGCTCTATCCAATGAAAGCAGAAGCACTGCTTGGTAGAGAATGAGAAATATCTTAAAAAACAAGCAGCAGGTGCCTTTTTTCTTTCCTAGCTCCTTCTTCCACCTTGCTGCTTAGAATGTAGTGTGATGCTTTATTCTGAACTATAAGCAGATGCCATACTGTAAATATAGCTAGTAAAAGGATGGAAGTCTAGTTAATACTACAAAACATCATGTCCACTCAAGAGAAATATCAGGATATACTTGAGACTTGAAAACTGTGCTTTTTAAAAAAGAAGGAAAAATTAGAAGGAAAATCATTTGTATAAAATAAAGAATAGCAATGTTTCCAGAATTAGGAAGTTAAAATATTCTATGTGTTTTTTAACTATTCATAACTGGTAAATTGCACTACATAGGCGTGGGATCATCCAGCACCTCGATTGGCAAAACATTTTAAAATGCATTCACACTTTATTAGTACTTTGGGTCTACTTTGACGTGTGATCCTTTTATAATAAACTGAATTATAGCAAGCTAAAGTTCTATATTTTCAATTTTGACCATTAATTCAGTATAAGAGATTCTTCTCCCACCACTGAGAAATAACATCAAGTGTGATTTATATGCCTTCTTCTGCCTTTTGCAAGCAATGTTGAACATAGATTGAAAATGCTAAAGATTACCATGTTATTTTAGTTTCATATATCCTGGCAAGAGAACCATTTGTAATAATGGCTCTGAATCAAGTTGTTCTAAAACCACTGATGCTGTTGTAAAATTTCACATTTTTCCTTTGTTAAAACACTTCATCTTTAAAGTGTTACCCAGGGAAATATTTGCTTTGCCAGTCATGGGGATGGCTCAGTTTTTGTACCCCCTCCTGCTTGCATTCAAAGGAATGACGGTATGCCCAGACCTCTCTTTTAGAGACCCCAATTTTTCTGACCTATTCAGCTGAGAGGCTCCATGCAAAAACTGACCTTCCCAGCTATCATGAAAGACGCTTTTTTGGTAAGCCCAATCGTTCATTTATAAATGTGAACGTTTACAAATGTGAATTCACTGCCAATGGCCATCAGATATTTGAGGAAAACCAACACCGTGATACAGAAGGCGAAAGCTGAATACACAGAATTATTGAGGAAATCAAGATAATGCAGAAAAAGAAGAGAACTTAAATAAAAAGTCATAAAGCAAGAAGAAATTTAATTATAGGAAACTAAATCATGATAGCTAAAATTTAAAAATATAATAAAATTAATGTGGCTGAAAATACCTCCGAAAACATAAAGCATAACAGGCCAGAAGATATAAATATAATATAAAAGTCTTGAGACATAGGAAATAAATTGAGGATTTCCAATTTGGTCTTTCTAGAACAGAATACAAAAGAAAAAAAAATCTTTTTTTTTTTTCTGCTCTATCATGTGAGAGCATCACAGAGCCCAAAACACTACCAAATTAAGAACATCTTGTCTGCGGAATCAAAGTGATACTATATTCAATACGCATAATGATGTTAAGAACAAATCTTCTGTCCTAGTACAATGTGTCAAAGGACTAAGGAAAATTTCTCTGAGCTGAAAATGGGCTTTAATTCAAAAGAACCCACCAGTAGGCATCAATCAGAAGTTTTAATGGAGTTCAAGACCTCATTAAAGTGTAAAGGAATGATAAAATGTTTAAGAATAAGTTTAGCAAATATTGCATAAAACCTTTAAGAAACCTGCAAAAATGAAGTGAAGTATAGAAAAAACGTTAATAAATGTAAAGACACACCATATTCTAGAAATGAAAGGATAATCATTTGAAAAATGTCAATATCATTTTTTTCCAGATTAATTTAAAAGTTAACTACATTCCAAGTCAAAATTCATTTCACCCACCAAGAGACTTAAAACTTTATAGAACTTAGGAAACTGATTCTACATGCTTTTTTGAAGAAGGAAACATATGAGAATAGTGAAGGATACCTTGAAAAAAAGCAGGGATACTTACCCTGATAATTGCCTACATTAATGCTGCAAATGTACATTAATTAATACAATGTAATGCTAAAGGAATGAACTAATCAAACAATGAAATAGAATCAAGGGGCTGCAAACAAACCCAAGTTATTAATCAAGATTCTCCAGAAAAAAATGGAATCGATAGGATATATATCTACTTAAATATTAAGAGATTTATTACAGGAATTGGTTCATGTGACTGTGGGGATTGGCAAGCCCAAATTCTATACAGCAGGCCACAAATTGGGAAATTCAATGAAAGTTTCAACATGGATTCCCCAGGAAAAGTTGGCTGGCTGAGATACAGAAATTCTCTCTGACAGTTGAAATTTTTAGTTGTCCTTTAATGGCCTTCAAGTGATTGGATGTGACTTCTCTCATTGCTAATGGCAATCTTTTTTATTGATTGTAGAGGTAACCAGCCACAGATGCAATCAACTGGCTAATGATTTAAATTCATGAAATATCCTCTCAGTAACAATCAGGCCGGTGTTTGGTTGACCAAACAACTGGACATCATAACCTAGCCAAGTTAACACATGAGTTTAACCATCACACTATGTATATATGAAAGTCAATTTTAGAACAAATGTATCATTTCAAATTAATAGGCAAATGGTGGGTAGCAGTAAATGAGGAAATGTTTGAGGAGAAAAGAGAATTCCTACCTTAAATTATGCACAATGATAAATTCCAGATTGATTTAAGTTCTAAAAATAAAATTCACAGAACCGTAAAGTTATTATAATATCTAGGAGGTCATTTTTGCAATCTGTGAGTTGGGAAAGGCCCTGTTTATTAAGACATAAAATGCAGGTATTGTAAAGGGAAACAGGGCCAATTTGGAAAAAGCAGCTTAGCACAGACTCAAAGCATAAACTGGAGCCAGCTTCCTGGGTTCACAATATCAGTGTGGCTTTGGGAAAGACACAAAATCTCTTAGGCCTCAGTTTTGTTACCTGTAATTTGGAAATATTTATACCTTTCTCATAGGGTTGCATGAGGATTAAATGAACTAACATTTCTAAAGCACTTAGAACTATACTTGGCACATAGTAGATGTTAAATAAACCTAAAATATAAAGTTTGTGTATGGAATGGACATATAGAAAATAACAAAATAAGCAAAATACCTTAAAGGGTAAGTACAACACATAACAGTGTTACTATCAGATTTTTACAAAAAACTTCTATAAATCAAGACGTCAACAAATGAATCATGAGTAAAATGCGGGAAAGATAGAAACAGGTAAATCACAAAAAGTGAAGTCCAAGTGGCTTATTATGAGCATGTATAAAGATGCTCAAACATACTAATAATTTCTAGGATTTGAGAACACCCAAATTTAAACAGCAATGAAATCCCTCAGACTTTAGGAAAGAGGCTCCTGATGGTTGAGGGAGGAAAAGTACACCTGTCCAGCCCCTCAGGTGAGCCTGGGTGACCAGCAGTCAGGCCAGCCTTACATCCACACTGAATGAGCTGCACAGTTCCATTTACACAGGAGCTACCAGTCCCTGAATATACTACATGCCTCCTCGACATGGGATATTTCCTCTGCCTGAAATGCCCTACTCCTTCTTCTTTGTCTGAGAATATCTTCGTAGTCCTCAAGGTTCAGGTGGGATGTCTTCTCTTCTGTGAGATCTTCTGTTTTTTCAGAAGAGATACATTCCCCTCTTTCATGCACCCATTATTTTTTGTTTCATATCAATTATGGCACGCCTCATCTCCTGTCAGTTTATTTCTCTAGAATGGAGTAAACCAGACACATTTAAGCCTTTACAGAGGCTTAAACCATCACTGTACATGGTGAATGAAAGTTCATTTTAATTCCTTGCTTCCTACTTTCATAGAAAATCAAAAGTTCATTCTACAGTCTTTAATGGATCCCTTCCTACTTGAAATATAATCATGTTACACTTAAATGTTAAAAGAAAATGCGATATTTTCAGCATCAGTCAATGTCATTTTTATTTACATCTTCATTCTCCAGAGGAAAAACCTCTCCAGAAATAAGCCTACCTTGTCAAATGCATGAATTCTGATGTTCTATAAATACAAGATATAAAATAGAATATGCTCTATGTGAGTAAATAACAGTACCTCACTGTAAAGATAATACAAATGCTGCATTTTGTTTTCCTGCAGTATACTTGAGAATACTCAGCTATAACTTTAAAGTACCAGAAAAAATGCTAATAATTAGAAACGCTATCCAGCAAGTCAGAGATACTGCTCCTTGTCGGCTGCCAGTCATGTTAGCTTGTCATACTTTAAAAGGCCACTCAATTCCCATATGAAGACCAGATCATTCTCCTTCTTCTGTCTTAAAATTCTCAGCTGGAGGAATGAGAAAATCAGAAAGTCAGGATGGACGACAATAAGTTCTATCCTTGGCACCATCTCTTATCTTCAGTATTCCCAGCAGTAACTCTGAATCATCCAAAGGGTTAGAGAAATTATTAGGATATTGACAGGCAGAAGTAGTGAGTGAGGTGAACCCATATGTAGCCTATGACTCACCTTACTTAGCATGACGTTGACAGCAAAGAAGCAACTCTAAAACCAAATAAACCTGAAATGTCATTGCAAAAATATAAATAATAATAATAATATCTTCTAGGTCTCCCAGATCATTTTATAGAATTGAATTAATCTGTATGTTTCCATTCCTTGTAAGACTCTAGTTTCATTTTTTTTTCACACACTGGTTCAATATTGGTTCCAATGGTAACCCACTTAGTTTACACTTCTACAAAAAGCAAAGTTTTTTAAATGTGGAAATCATTTCGGATTACAAGTTATTTCATGGCTTACCAGAGTATTTCTTCCATCTTATTTCTTTGAAAAACATACATTTAAAATGATATTAATGGTCTAATTATACAAGATCCATAGAGTATAAGGACAAAGAAACCTCAGGAGCCTTTAGTCTACCTATCTTATTTTAGAAATGAGGAATCTGAGGCCCAGGAAGAGAAAGGGGTTTACCCAAAGTTTACAGCTATTAGTGAGAAACAGGGCAAGAGCTCAGCAGTTCTGTCCCCCAGCTTGTGGAATTCTCTACCAGGTTTCCCTGCTTTCCACCCAGTTTTTGTTGCAACTTCTGTAAAATGACTTTGTCCTGAATGTGTAATATTTCATTTTCTCACCTTCCCCTTAAAAAGTTAAACACTTAAGAAAGTTCCTTTGCATATCAAGATAACCATAACTTTTTCGAATTTAGGAAGAGAGGACATACAATAAGATACGCAGACATTGGGAGCTGCTAATGATTTCATTATTTCACGGAGGAGAATGCTTTTTAGTTTTATAGGACTCACGTCTTTAATTCATAGCTTCTGCTAAGACAATATGCTTTGTGCTGCCCTAGATTAACCACTACATATTACTTATTTTTAAACAGTTAATATTTTATTGGCCAGTCTCTTATTTATTACAGCAAGCATTTTTGTTTTGCAGCTTGTATTATTTACATGATCAGAAAATAGGCACAGCAATATTGCAATTATCCATTAAAGAGATAAAGCCCCAAATCCTGGGCCCAAGTCCCAGTTCTTTCGCTATGTAACCCTGTGGTTTTGGCAAGACACCTGACCTCTTTCCTCACCTTATAACAGGAGAACACTACTATCAGTGTATTTCAGTTGAGCCTTATTCAATAGCTATTTTCTTGGTCAAAACCCACCACATATTGGCAATGTTATTTGGTTTAAACTAATATATAAAACATTTGCACAAAATAATCACTCAATAAATTACAGATATTGTCATTTTTTTACATTACAATTTTTTTACATTACAATTATATTATTGTTGCAATGATTATTCAAGCTATTATTTGCTATATCACTCATTTTAAAGTGATCTTTGTACCAAGTCATCATCCCATAATGTTTAGGTATTGAGTGCCATAAGTACATTTTAAAAATCACCTCAAATGTCCCAAAAAGTGATTAACAAAAACTGATTAATCCATTTCATATAGTGACAATACCTTTTCTCCCTCTTTGCAATCACATTTGACAGAGGTGAGAAAGAACTGCAACAACCAAAATGTAACTTAAATCCTAAGTTTGGCAATATCCAAATCCCATTTCTCAGACTAATTTATTTTGAAATTGTTGTCAGGTTTTGTATAGAAATTCTGTGACAGAGGAAGTGTCTTAAATTGGATCATTCTTTTAAATTGGGCTAGCTTTACACTTGTATTTGTTTCCTTTTCCACTTGTAACTAGACAATAATAATAGTCTAGAGTTTTTTTATTTCTTATGTATCAGGCATATTACTATGCATGTCACATGCTCTCAACAATCCTAGGAGGTGGATATTAAAATGAAGAACTGGAACACAGAGAGTAAATCATTTGCCCAAGGTCACAGAGCCAGTAAAGCCAAGTTGGCATTTGACCCTGGGCAATCTGATATCTGAACTTTATACAATCTTTTCCTTCGCTCTAGAGGTCACAGGGCTTTGAACACAGAAGAGAAGTCCTTCAATAATGACAAATAGTGTCATAAAGTAATGGGAATGAGGAGGAAATAAGAGACTCAAATATAAACACTTTGATGTCACAATGATACCGAATAACATACTCACTCTTTTATTTTTATTCTCTGCTTCCCTACACTGATCCAGGCAGTGAAATAACAACCTGACCACAAACCAAACCCTACTACACAAAGGCTTCTGAGGAATCTCTCTAGGATCGCGGTATGTGGCCCTTACTGCTTCATTCGGGCACTTAAATTGTGCTATATTGTATCCCTTTTAATGTCAAATCTCTTATTTTCTTCTGTAAACTACACTTTCTTTCCCCTGACTCTTTCCCTGCCTTCCTTCCTTATTTTCCTTCTTTCCTGTCTTTCTATAATTAAGAGATTTTTTTTAGCTTCTACCAGGTTCTAGCCAGCAAGCTAGAGGCTAAGATGAATTAAACAGAACCTCTTTTTTCAAAAGGCTCAGTGCCTCAGAGGAAAGACAGGAAATTAAATAAGTTCAATTAAATATCGCAGGTGCTCTAATAGAAGTGTAAGCAAACTAGGGGGGGTAAAGGTATTGTGTGGTTGATGATTATTTCTTTAGAAAGCATTTTTTTTAGTTGTCTGGAATTTGCTTTAATTCCAGGGATAGAGAAAGTGAAACAATAATGGCAAAATCTTGTTAATTACCAAAACAAGATGTTGAGTACCTGGTAATTCATTAGATTATTGTCTCTACTTTTCTGTATATTTGAAAAGTCCATAAAAATTTAAAAAGAATGTCACCATTGTCGGCATGATTAACATTTATTGAGCACCTATTATGTGGCAGGTATTGAGTGTTTTCCCTGCACTAATTCATTCAACTCTCAAACAACTCTATGAGGTTGGAACTATTATTGTCCCCATTTTACAGGTGAGGAAACTGACACAGAGGGTTCCAGTAACTTTCCCAACATCAGTGTTAGTGAAGCGGTGGAGCTGGACAACCTGACACAAGAACTTCTCTTTTAATCATCATGTTATACTGTCTTCGGTATAAAACAATTACGGCAAAGTGTTGTATAATGGTAGTCATCTACTATTTTCAAGAACTGTGCAAAATACTTTACACACAGCATTTCATTTAATCCCTGCAACAACTGCAGGACTCACATCTCAAAGGCACACAGTGGTGCTGTGGGTTGGCAAGAAAACGTGGTAATATGGTAAGGAAGTGATGCCTGACTTAAGTCTCTTTAACTGTAAAACTGTCTCCAAGGACGAAAAGGGTATGATCACATTCTAGGCAGGAGGGGAACCCTGACCACGTGCAGGGAGGGGTGGTACATCCCGCACACTGCTGGTGTGGCGGAGGATTTGCTGCGAGGTTGTTGGTGCAAGAGACAAGGCAGGGTTATCAGGCAGAATTCTGATCATGGAGGTTCTCACGGCATGTTAAGAAATCTGGGCATTGTCCCAAAGCTTATTAGAGAGCCACTGTCAGATTGTAAGTAGGTAAATGACAAAATCAGTCTCAGATTTTAAAAAGTCACCCAGGGAGCCCTGAAGTGTATGAGTTAGAAGAGGCAATGTCCGATACATAATTGATCTATTTGTTGAATGGATGCTTTGAATGCTCATCTATTAATTTTTTTTTTTTAGTTTTTCCTCTGCCCTTTCTCTCTTATGCATACAGTACTGAATTAAATACTATGCTATCAAAGGCATGCAATCAATGTAGGGCACCAAGTAATTTTCATACTGTTCATTAATTAGAAGATAAATTTCTCATACTTCATACTTTAATGTCACAGAACTTTCCCCTGTGGCTTAGATAGCCTGAAATTCACCTAAACTGTTAGAAAAAAAATGATTTTGCTTTAGTATCGTTTACATATTTGGTTATATTTCTCAGGTATAATGAAAATATTTATTTCTAGGAATCTTGAAAAAGGACAGAAGTGATCTGAATTGCTCCATCCTCTGGCATGTTCTCTTTTTCAATAGTTTATAAATACTATTTTTAACAAAAAGCATTTCTGCCACATTGACTTGTCTCTAAACTCATGAGTCTAAAAAATTAGATCACATCAGTTATCCTCTCTCTTATCATTACTGAAATAACTTTAAAAAGCTAAATGAAATTGTTGTCATGAGTGAAAGAAAATGAGACTTTTCTCAATGAGCACATGAATATCTGACAGTAATTGTAGGTGATCCAAGCCCACTTGGTCTGTGCTTCAAACTCAACTTTGCTCTTTCAAAGGTAGCATCTACTTTGATTTTTGGTGTACTCTAGCTTGAAAGACTAGCTGGTTTAATATTTAATATGCATTAGTAATGCTCTAAATTTCACATTGTAGAAAATATATCATATTCCATGCAAGATCTTGCTCAAAGCTTTCAAAAGCATCATAACTTTCCTACTTTTATTAAAATGTTTAATTTGTGGGTGTGTGTAAGAAAGGAATAAGTAAGGAAGTTAACATTGCTTTTGCTATGAATGTTATTTAATGGAAGAGAAGGGTTTAGAAGTACAATAGATTTAGAGACGAGAAGATTTAAAGCAAGCAAGCTTGGCATTTGTGGTATTTACAGTGTATTTCTACCCTCACTACAGCAAATCAATTAGTCATTCTCAATATATTCTTTTGTCGTTTTCATGAAGACTTGAATTAAAGGTCCTCTATGCAACTATCAAGGTTCTTGTATTCAGGGTTATTAAAAACTCATAGGTAGTGTGTTTAGAATTCACTCATTTCTTCTGAATATCCTATTTTCATAGGTAATATTAATGTGTGTTGTGTTGTGTACCACTGCACAAAGTTAAACTGTTTAGAAATAAAAGAGGATAGTTCCATAAAGCACAGGAATCTAGTACACTGAGCTATCAGGAAGGCACCTGAATCAGAATAAGAGAATCTTGAAATTACATCCCATCTGTGTAAGTGCATATAGACAGAGCTTAAAGCCTACTGTATATCGATTTTCCATTAGTATTTGTCTCCAGACAACCACTGACACAAGGGCAAATTCATAGAGGTAATGAAGAGAAGGCCAGAAAACTCAAGTGTTGCTGTTTACTGCAGAAAAAAATTTGCACAACTCCATTTAGTCACAGAAAAGATCATGTCAGTTGCCAAGAAAACTGGAAGTATCAAAACCACTGTTCAGATAAAAAGGTTCCACCCATTTCCTAACAATGTCCTGTCAATAAAGAATGGAACCAAGATTTTGCTTGACCATTAAACATTAAACATGGCATGTGGGAAATGTTAAGTAAACTTGAGATTCATTCATTCATTCATATGACAAGGGCTTGATATTGGAAAGGCTCCAAAGTCTTAAATTGTGCCTTTTAGCACTGCTAAGTAAATTTTTGTCAAGGAATACAGGATAGATCTGTAGTACGTGCAAGAGAATAAAGATGAATAGAAGACAGTCTCTGGCTTCAAATGCTCCACTGCTCACAGGACCAACGGGAAAGTAAATCAGGAATTAACATATATAAGGGCTATTTGTCTCATGCCTGAGTTAGACAATCACTGAACTTAAATTGGGTTCTTTATTGAAATTCTGATTATAAGAAAACTCTTTATCATGTTAGATAAAGATTTATCTCCTTGCGGTTATTTACTATTGGCATAATTTTAGTTTTCTATAGCAAATAGGACATTTTTTTCTCTCTTCATCATGACAGTTTTCTAATACTTGAAGCTATCTATCATAATTGTATTTAGATACTTCGGACTAAACATGCATTTGCTTTTTCAAAGAATAATAGAACAACATATCGTCAATTCTTAGCACATTATTTTACTTATATACTCAACTGAATGTGTAATACATTTATATCACCTAACAAAAACCAGGTTTTATATCAGAGAAGGTAGAAAAAAGGAAGAAGGAAATGCTGGAGACAGTATGAAACAGTGAATTTTGTTTACCATTTCCTGAGAGAGCTGCTGATTAGTTAGCAGATAGCAAAAAGGACAATTAAGCTTTCTGCATTTGGGCTGCTGGGTGGGTGGGCAAAGAAGTCAATTTAGGTTATTTATGGATTCTCCACTCCCTCAAGTGTTTTCATGTGAAGTATGCAGGGCGGGCTGACTCCGTGTTCTGTCTCTCTGTTTCATTCTTAGCTTCTCCATCTTAGCTCTGCCAGCTCTTTACCTTTTTCTGTTTTAGAACTTCTCATGCATGAAATGCTTTCTAGATTCCACATCATCTTGGAGGAGTTAGCTTTTGCACTTATTCTTGAAGAAAATCATGGCAGTATTGGTCTAGCACTCTCTTGTGGTAGCATTATAGGCTTAAAAAATAATTGGGTAGATTTAGACCAAATTAGCAATCAAAATCAAGTATAGATTTGGGAATGATACTTTTCTAAGTGACTATATTAGGTCGTCAAATTTCCTTTTCCAAGAGAAAAGAACACATCCATTTCCTCATGCTCTGTGCTTTTTCCATAAAATATTATTTGGCACTTTCTTGGTTCTATTACAGGTATTGAGATAATTGAGTTTCTGGCCTTAATAACTGTGAGAAAGGGGAGCTATCCTAAAAGGTAATTTATGATTATGATTGAAGCAACAGAAGAAGTTAAAATTTGAAACAAATACTCTCAGAAGCTTAAATCAGACTCTTAGAAGGACACTCAAGAGAAAGGGCATATTTCCAATAGAACAAGCCTAAGTGCTCAATTACCAAGATAGAATGAGAATAATTTCTAAGTACAGGATTGAGCTACGGCAAAGGAGAATAAAAGAGGAAGGAAAAGGAGATGTTTTATGCCAATGCACTTAACTAGATACCCATTGAGAAAAACTATATTTACTGAGGACCTACTATGTGAGGGGCCCATGCTAGGGGCTTGCCTGCTTCTTGCTTGGTTTATCAGAGTGTGGACCAGAGCATAGCAGCATTAGCATCACCTGGGAGCTTGTAATAATTGAATCTAAATCTTCATTTTAACAAGATTCCCAAATGTTGTGGAAATTATTCATACATAACTTAAAGTTTGACAATCATTCCTCTAATGCATGAGAGAGCTCTGTATTTCCTAAACGTGTATCATGACATGTCAAATTACATCTGGGAATCAGTATTTTAACAAAGGGACTCAGGCGATGCTTAGGCAAGTCTGGTAAACATTGAACTGGATGAATAACTCAGCAAAGGAAAATGGGCCAAAGATCAATTTGAATTGAAATTAAAATATCAATTTTCCTTCTACCTACTTTGCACTTTATGTCTTTTACTTTTTGGGTAACTGGACATTTTTATATAGCATTGTGCTGGTTTGAAAGGATGTATGTAACCTTGAAAAGCCATGTTTTAATCAAAATCCCATTTCATAAAGGCAGAATCATCCCTATTCAATACTGTATGTTTGAAACTGTAATCAGATCATCTCCCTGGAGATGTGATTTAATCATGAGTGATTGTTAAGCTGTATTAGGTGATGACGTGTCTCCACCCATTTGGGTGGGTCTTGATAAATTTCTGGAGTCCTATAAAAGAGGAAACATTTTGGAGAAAGAAAGAGATTCAGAGAGAGCAGAGCAGAACGACACAGCCATGAGAAGCAGAATCCACCAGCCAGTGGCTGGAGATAAAGAAGGAAAATGTCTTCCGGGGAGCTTCATGAAACAGGAAGCCAGGAGAAGAAGCTAACAGATGATGCTGTGTTCGCCACGTGCCCTTCCAGATGAGAGAGGAACCCTGACTGTGTTCGCCTTGTGCCTTCTCACTTGAGAGAGAAACCCTGAACTTCATCAGCCTTCTTAAACCAAGGTTTCTTTCCCTGGATGCCTTAGATTGGACATTTTTATAAACTTGTTTTAATTGGGACATTTTCTCAGCCTTGGAGCTGTAAACTAGCAACTTATTAAATTCCCCTTTTTAAAAGCCATTATGTTTCTGATATATTGCATTCCAGCAGTTAGCACACTGAACAAGCATCTTCACATTTGTCTTAGTTTCCTAGGGTTGATGAAACAAAGTACGACAAACTAGTGGCTTAAAACAACAGAAACTTATGATTGGCTCACAGTTCTGGAGGATAAAAATCTGGAGTTGAGGCATAGGTGGGGTCATGCTTCCTGTGAAGTTCGTAGGAAAGAATCTGTTCCACGTCTATCCTCAGGCGTCTGGGGGTTGTTTCCTGGCAATCCAGGGTGACTCTGACTCAGTCACCACGTGGGGTTCTCTCCTATCCATGCCTCCCCTCTCCCCTTCTAATAAGGCCACCATAAGAATTATGAATTAAGGGACCACCCTACTCTAGCATGACCTCATTTTCATTTAATTAATCCCACCCGAAATAACCATATTTCCAAATAACTTCACATTCTAAGATACTGGGGTTAGGACTTCAATATATCTCTTGGGGGGACACAGCTCATCTCCTGACAACACTTAAACTTCAATTTTCAAAATGTTCCTTGATCCCAACTTAGAAGTTTGAGAGCTATTTTTCTTTTTTTTTTTTAAAACTGTGGAGTTCTTTGTTCAATTGAAATATTATAGCTAGTTGGGTTTTTTTTTTAATTCTCTCAATCTTTCTAAAGCTTGTTTTTACTCTTTTTGCAATCTGAAAAAGAATGTGATTTTAAATTTATCAATGTGTTCTTATACAAAGTACATTGTCATCCACTACAAAAATCATACCCAATCATTAATTGCACCAAAGATCTCTGTCCTTTGGCCTATATTTTTCTAAAAGTTCTAAAGGTATTTTATAAAATGTAATACTGCTTCCACTAGCTGATGGCTACCACTGGGAAGGGTATCTCTTTCAAGAGAATGAAAAGATCATCAAATGTGTGGTTTTAAGAAGAAATAAAACAGTGTTATCCAAAACAATTCATGAGGTTTGTTAACTAAAGTCATTTGCTTATAATGACTCAACTAGTTATAAATAGGATGACAAAAAAAAAAAAAAAAAAAAATAGAAGTTACAGGAATGTTAATTAAGGGGTTTTGCCATACCGGCAGCAGCAGCTAAACTTAAGATGTTCTAACAAAGAGAAAAATCTTTCAGTGACATCCAATAACCCATGATAGCCTTTTCTTTTCTCATTTTGTTTTGCAGCATTTTAAAATCCAAATTACAGAACTGTTAATGAAAAAGTCTTTCTTGTCATGAAATATGTATAAAATTTGGATGAAAATTGTAGCTTACATTTGTACATTGGTTTAAGGAGCTACAAGATATTGAAAAAAATCGCATTTCTAAAAATTGGTTTCAAAAAGAACAGTATCCCTCAGGGCAGGAAATAATAACAACATTGTGTGTTTTAAAATATCCTGAGGCATTTTTCAAATATTTTTCTCTCCAGAAAACCTGACATTTCCAGCTTAAAGATTCTTAGTTTCAACTATAGTTGTGTAACCCCAAAGTCATTTTGGAATTTTGCTGACATACGGTCTAAATAAGGCTCCAGGATGGAACCCACTGAAGAAAGCGATGAACAGGTTGTAAAAAAGCTAAGCAGAATACCCAACATGCCCAGTTTAGCCAGATTGAAGGCTCTTTTTTTTCTTATCCAGTGATAATTATTTGGATTATTTAGGTTGCTCGGAGAATGCTGCTTCACCAATATAACTTTTTACTTTCCCACAAACTGTGATAAATTTAGATTAAATAAAGTGAACTGGCCCCAAATAAAGCCCAAATCTTTGTGGTACACATTATAGATTATTTGAGGATTAAGCTCTTTAAAAAATGGAATAATATGAAATCACTTTCCTAGCAGCTCTCTATTCTGCCTGTCTAATTTAAAAATCATGTAGTGTTTGGTATTGTCTTTTAGACTCTCCATCTTAAATATCAAATGTTTCCACCAAGCTCTAGATCAAGTTGCATGTGCTAAATGTCATGTTCAGGCTTTAGAATAAGTAGGGAGTTGTGTAAGAATATTCTGTATCAATGCAGAGTCAGTAAGTGTCGATCACGTTGAGATCCTAGGGCCCTACTACTTTGCTTTCAGCCTCTCCATGGACAGTCTCACCTTCTCTGGTCCCTTTCAAAGAGTAAGGCATTTACCCAGAAGAAGCAAGGAAATAGATTATTTAAAGAAGTTAAAAATAAGGGGAGCCAAGGTGGCTCAGCAGGCAGAGTTTTCATCTGCCACGCCGGAGACCCAGCTTTGATTCCTGGTGCCTGCGCATGCAAAAAAACCCAAACAAACAAAAGGAAGTTTAAAATAGGACTGCTACCTACGAAGTAAATTTGCCTTGGTCCTGCTGGGTATTTACCTTACTCTTTGAAAGGGACCAGAAAAGGCGAGAATATAGCAATTTAGGAGGCGGGATTAAAATGTGGATAATTACCTTAATTGAGTCTGGAAGTAAAGATACATCCTAAATTACCAGACATTCTCCTTAATATTTTCAATTAAGTAATTTTTTTTAATTACTGAATGACCTAAAGGGTACTCATTATCTTAAAATACAGTTCAAATTGCATTTTTAAAATTTTTTATTATAATGAACATCACATTTCTCATAGAGGTTTACTCCCTCAGACGTTAATTTAATGAGCTAACATCTCCTCGCCACCAAAAATATTGCATAATTGTCCATGCAATTCCTTTAGAAAGTTAATTGCATAGCATTCTGATCTCAGCTTGGAAAATTAGCTGTCAGAGACACATAATTTCTATGTGCCAAGATTTAAACTATTATCCTTCCAATTTTATTGTCAAATATGAGGAGCTATATTGCATATGGAAGTCAATAATGAATCACTTCTTCAATAAGGGACCTGTGGTTTCCTCATCATGAACTAACAACTGGTGGTTTGTTTTTTTTAATTGAAAAATCTTCACACACATACATTCCATACATAGTGTGCTCACAACATCATCACATAGTTGTGTATTCATCACCATGATAATTTTTTAGAACATTTGCATCATTCCGGAAAAAGAAATAAAAAGTTAAAAAAACACCAGATATATCATGCCCCTTACCTCTCCCTCTCATTGATCACTAGTATTTCTATCTACTAAATTTATTTTATCCTTTGTCCCCCCATTATTCATTTATTTTTATCCATATTTTTTTTACTCATCTGTCCGTACTCTGGATCAAAGGAACGTCCGACACAAGGTTTTCACAATCACACAGTCACACTGTAAAAATTATATCTTATACCATCAGCTGCAAGAATCAAGTCACAGCTCAACAGCTTCAGGTACCTCCTTTCAGCCACTCCAATACACCATAAACCAAAATATGATCGGTGGCATTTTGACTATGATGGTGTGACAAGATTCCTATTACAATGCTCACACATCTTTGAAGATGGTTTTTAACTAATGGAAGGACTTTCCATTCACTGATAACTACAGGTGGATTTGAATCTAATTTCTATATTTATAAATATTCCCATAGATCAACTTAAAAATTTATCTTTGCAATTATACATGGAAATTAATAATGAAATCAATTTCAGCAGAATTATATATAACAATTTACGCAGAATATTTGGGATTATATTTAACTTCCACCTGGGTTTCTAACATGCTTTTGTTTCTTTCATTTTCATTTTTTTCCACTAGTAAAAAGGATCTAAAAAACACCTTTCATTACAAGCAATGAAGGAGTGATTTACACAGCAGCACTTACATATGTCTGCGTCGTGAAAATATGCTGAATATTTCTGAAAGTCCATAAACCCATATATAAGTAGCACATAATAAATGATGACTAATATTATTATTTTGAAAATATTATCTCATATTAATTAATAGATACTGATACTTGATGCTTACAGTGGATGGATGTGAAACGAAGCAAGTATGATTATCTGAAAGAATCTGTGATAATGCAATGTTATTTACTGATCTCCCCCTTGTTGAGTATTTAAACAATATTAGTGCTACCTGTCACAAATATCCAATTTAGCTGCTTATTCAAAGTCTTTAGGTGCTATATTTTAGAATTTCTCATTTAAACCAGGGCTGCCCCTCTCCACATAATTTTGATGCAAATAAAATGCTAAATACAATTTTCCTTCTTTAAACCTCAAACTTCTATTGCAAATACAGTACAACAAAAGTCACCATACTGAATGTCAAATATTGCACATCTATTTATAAACACTCTCATTCATCAGTAAGTAACTCATGCTCTCAACCATCATTAAGAAAAAGAACATTATATAGATTAGAATACTGAGATGTGCTCAAAGCTACTAAAGAAATGAAGGAGAAAATCTTGATTCAAATGCAGCCTTTGTATACTTAATTCTTTGTATCCTTGTTCTTTCCCTCTGCTACACTGATGTCCGATGATGATGTACTAATGCATTCAATAAAAATTCTATTGATACAATTATGCATTTTGTGAAAAAATGTAATTGGTTTATTTTGAATCAATTTTCATTAAACTTTGTTCTCACATAAAAAATACACAAAAATCTTGTATTTAGGGTACTGTTTTCCTCATGGATGTTTTGCAAGGTGTGTTTATTGACAATATTTCTGGCATCATTTTCATGTAAACAAATTTCTTTTTCTAATATCTGTAAATATTCTTTCTCCTTTTTATATTTCTATCTCTCTCTCTTTTTTCAGTATCCTCTAACTAGTAACTCTTTGGTATACCTACAAGGGCAGGCATCATTATCATGAGGCTCTCATGAGTTGATGGACTGATATTTCCCATGGGTTGTCACTATAATAAATACTCCTTTGCACTCCAGTCTAATGCTTATAAGTATTGATGTTGCATTGACAAATGAAAGAAAACTCTCCCTTTGCTTGTGCTGTTTTTAAACATTAAGTGCCAGGGAAACCTCCCGCATAAAGCCCCATTACTCAGCAGAGGTGACCAATGCATTATATGTTTATGTAGGCAGCAGTATCTCTGAACCCTCTGTTGTCAGTGGAACACAGTAACCTGGCACATGAGGGATAGGAAATACCTTAAATCAGCCACAGTGTTCAGACACAGTTGTACAGTTGTAACTTCTACCACATCTTCTTTTCCTTCAAGAGATTTGTTGAAAGTTTTGACTTAGATCATCTAAGTTTGCTATTACAGTAAAATGTTATTTTTAGAATAATAACTCAAGGAGGGTAATACAGAATTCCCATTAATTCAAGAAAGTAAGGATGTGGAAATGTAATTGAATTGGCCTCAACTTTTTTTTAAGAGCTGCTAGTCATAGGGCACTCCAGAAGGAGTGGTGTGTGTTAGGGATCATTATGTCTTGAGATTTATAATCAAACTGGGGAGACTGGACAAATATATTTTAAAACAAACATCACAAGGGATGGGAGAAAAAAATTGGAACTATTAAACCTTACCACTGGGGAAACCCTTGATACTGTGTCAAACATTAGAGACACTCACATCAATATGCCAAACTCTTGATCTTGAGGCTTGCTCTTGTGAAGCTTATGTATACAGTGGAGAAGCTTAACCTACCTAAAGGTATTCTTAAAAGTTACTTCTGGAGGACCTCTTTTGTTGCTCAGATGTAGCCTCTTTCACTCTAAGCCTAACTTTGCAAGTTAAATCAAATCATTGTCCTCCCCCCCTACGTGGGACATGACATCCAGGGGTGAAAGTCTCCCTGGTACCATGGAAGATGACTTCCAGAGATGAGTCTGGCCCCAGCACCTGACACCTGACCAAAAGGGGAAAAGAAGTGTAACAAATAAGGTATCAGTGGCTGAAAGCGTTCAAATAGAGTTGAGAGACTACTGTGGAGGTTGTTCTTATGCAAGCTTCAGTTAGACACTGCTTCTTTCCGTAACTTCCCAAACCCCAACCAAAACCATTCCAGCCAATCCTAAAGAACACCTAGGGCATTATATAAGATTCTACAAAGTTTCCAGGCACTAGAGCAGCTTTTCAGAAACTTACAAACTCCATATGGGTCCCTGAACCAGGTAAGTCCTGAAATGCACAGGGGCTAGCCTCTCCAGAACATCAACTAGTTCCATCCCCCTCTCCCATAATATTGACAGCGTCTTCCAATGTGAAAAAGTTAGAATGAACATAGCCCAAATACCCCTACAGAATGGGAGAAAGATCAAGGTGATGGTTGAGTTATATAGAGAAGGTTAGGTTTAATAAATAAGTATGATTGCTGAATCATTATATTGATTTTTTTTTAGTCTCCAGTATCTTAGAGTAACTAGAAGTAAAAATCTAAAATTGTGGAATTTTAACCACACCAAACTCTGAAATCTGTTCTACAACTAATTATTGTGCTGTGCTTTGAAATTTATCACTTTTTTGTAAATATGCTATTTTCACAAAAAAAAAATAGAAAAAAGGTTGATTGTGCTGATTAATATACATATTAACATTCCTTCTAGCTTTCAGTGTTCTGGAGCAGCTAGAAGAAAAATCTGAGATGATGGAATGGTAGGCTATGACAAACTCTGGAATCTGTTCTGTAACTACTTGTTGAAGAGTGCTTGGAAAATTATTGCTTTTTCCTTTCTTTGCTTTGTATGTTATATTATACAATTTAAAAAGTTAAAAAAAATCAGTACAAAATAGTATATACCAAAAGATACATGAAAAAGACAAAGACTTGTACAGTATAGGTAATCACCAAGGGTTTTGCTGTCAGAGAAGGTTTTCTAGAAGGAGCTAGAATTTGAATTCAACCTTGAAGGAAAAATAGGTATGATATTAATAGTAACATTAAGCATCATTTATTAGATCTTTATGTTTCAATCTTAGCTCTTTATTGGCATTTAACACTCACAACCCTAGGAGGTCGATATTAGTATTGCTGCTTTATAGGTAAAGAAATTGGGGCTAAGAGAAATTTGTAACATCACTTTTACAGTGGAAAATAAAGTATTTTTCCTTTATATTCCACTTCAGAGATAATGCTTATAAAAAATTCACAAAGAAGCATTGACTTCCATCAAGGTTAAAAAACGTTTTCATGATGACATAAATGAAGACGAATGAAACTGCCAATGATTGATTTCTTTTCCAATACCATGGTTATTTTCTCAAACACAGGATGTCATTGATCTTAGTTGTGGGAGTGCTACTTGGCAATACAGCCTTCCACAGAGTATTGGATGAAAAATTACCAAATTTATCTCTTTTTCTTATGTGGAATAGTGTAAAAAAGCACAGTGATGATTCTAGCACAAACCCATAATTACTAATATCATTAAAATCCTCCCTGCATAGAGAGACATCCAGGCATATCTACCGGAGGGAAATATCTATATGATTAATATAAAACATTATATTCTTTCTTGGAACAATTGCATCTTAATCCTTGATACCAAAATTGAATGTTGATAAAATAAAATACTTAAGAAAATAATCTTGAGCTAGAATCTAGGTTTTTAAGGAGATCCATTCAGTCTTTTCCCTTAAATCATCCATCTCATCTCATCAGCACCTTTTTTTTTTCTTATTTTGATATCCTTATTCTGTAAGAACTGTCAACTTTGAAACTGCTAGGATGACCAAGTGAAAGGGCTTGATAAATAAACAATATTGTTTCAAAACTTTAACACAAAGATCAAAGACAAATCTGAAAGAATGGTTATTTACATTGTTTTCCTTCCCTTCTTTTCATACCCTCCCTACTTCTTCCCGTGCGGTTAATTTTCATGTTCAATGAATATGATAAAAGGAGAAGAAGGCAAAAACGTTCTGGCGTTTTGCAAGAGAAAAGTCAGGAAATCCCAGCTGTAATTGCAGGGTTGAGAATCAGTCATGGGTTAAAATAGATTAGTTGGCCATGGGATGTCCATATACGTTTATTCTTTGGTTGCTTTGCCTTGACAGTCCAAGCAGATGATAAGCTGCCTCAAAGGAGGAAATACGTCTTCTGCTTTTTCTGTTTTCCTCAGAGGACTCAGAATTGTTCTAAAACTGATATTTTAGAGTGATAGGTGTGGTGTTTCAATCAATACTTTCAGATTTGGTGATAGATTGAATTGAGAAAAATAATTCTTGTTTATGTACAGAATGAGCTTCCATGAGTCTTTAAATAAGCTGCGTAATAAACTGGATTCTGAATGGAGGCCAAGGTCAATCAATATGTGCTAGATCTAGACTGACATTTGTCCTTAACTTTTACTAAATAATGTTCAGTTGAAAGCAACACTAGATTGAGGTCACAATATAATTGTGCTGTTACTAACAGACAGCGCTCATCTTAAGGTAAATGACGAGCGGACCAGAGAACTAGATTTGGTAAAGGACCAGTGGCATTCTTGTTTGTCTCATCTCAAAGTATGGGGAAATCCCTGAAGTTGTGTTTGAATTAATTATTGCTAATAATAAATGACTGCAAAATATTTTTTGTACCAAAATCACTGGCTGTTTCTACGTCTTTGTTTTAGATCCTAGTTTAATCAGCACCACACTATTCAATCTGTAAATCCATGCACTTTAGTTGCTGGCTAAAAAATACCAGGAAAACCAAAATACTATTCTATTCCACTTATGTTAACGCAGAAGTGTTCTCTTATTATGATTTTTTTTCCTTAGCGTCTGTTGCAAAATTCAAATTGAGAATTAGAAGTTACCACCATATATTGTAATAATCATTTCTGAACCTCATCATTTATCTGGCATTTTGCGCTCTATAATGTGATTCTATCAGGGCACTTGTATTCATAACATTTATTTTTTACTGTGACCTGATTTCAAACCCTTGAAGAAATAATCATAACTAAATCTAATATTGATAGATTATTACCTTTGTTTAACCAAGGAGATTCACTAGAGGAAAAATGCATATTTATCAACCAGAAATTGAGGGTGGTAATGCCAAAAGAAGAGGTTGGAAAATCAGTACCTAAATTATTTTCAAAAAAGACAGTATTTGAAGGTGGCCACGTATATAAGGCTCTAGGAAAAAATCAGTGCTGATCAAAGCGTGCTTTTGAACTGAAGGTGCTGGGGGTCATGACTGATCGAGCTGCTCCAGAAACACATATTTCATCTGAAGTTTCACGGCTCTTTTGATATATTCTGGGTTTACAGAAATTATTTTCCTGCATATCTCCCTGCATATATTGTGAAATTTATATAACTGAATCCATGCACAAGGACTGCAGACACAGTGCCGAACACAAGATGGATTGTGTATGAAATTGTGATAATCACTAATCAAACTGTTCTCTGAGGTGGAAAAATGAATCACAGTTACAAGACTTGAGCTCAGGTGGCCTCTAATTTCTTTTGCCAACACTGTCATTAACTTATTATGGAATGGTAGATGAAAGACAACCTCAGCAAACTACAGTTTAAACTAAAATAATTAAATTAGATAATTTCTAAATGTAACAACTTTTATAACTTTAAAAAGTTATTTACGGAAAAGGTGGAGTTATAACGAGAAGATAGGATTTAGCAAATGAGTATGACTGCTGAGTCATTATATTGATATTTCTTTAAGTCTCCAGTGTCTTAGAGCAGCTAGAAGGAAAAATCTAAAATTGTGGAACTGTAACCCATACCAAACTCTGAAATCTGTTCTATAACTAATTGTTGTGGTATGCTTTAAAATGTATTGCTTTTTGTATATATATTATTTTTCATAATAAAAAAAGAAAAAAATAGTCACTGAAGCACAAACACGACAGTCATTTAGTAACTTTAATAATTTTATATTTGAACTTTGCTCTTAGTCCAATAATAGTTGATATCATATCCACATCCTGCTTTATTTTTTTTCACTGGATCTCATATTTTACTCCTTTGGTTCTGCTTCACTGGTAAGACAACATAGCTCCACCAATATTGATGAAATTGAACGATTTCTCACTAATTCATCTTTTAGTATGAAATAACTTTGTAGTCCAGATATTTTTATTAGCATAATGATAATTAAATGGTCTCTAATAAATTAAAAATGAGAAGCAATTAGTTTAAAATCCTTCCCTTTCTTAAACTCCAATATTTAGTACACTCAAATAAAAATAAACATAACCATGACTAGTGATTTATAAAGTTTTTCATCAAGAACAATTTTCTTAATTATCTTTTCCCCTCATGGATTCTATATGATTAAGCATTTTGCCTATTTAATAAGTAATTAAAAATGATATCTTTTCTCATTTGTAATAATAAATTTATATTAATTAATTTGTAATAATAAATTAGATTTTCTGATTAGTATGAGAGAGCCTATTACTACACTGACATGATAAAGAGCTGACCCAAAGATCAGAAACATGAAATTTCAGTGAAACACACAGTCTTAATGCAGGCAAATGGGTAATTTCTATTAGGGTCTAAAATTTCTAAAATTTAGGTTCCTAGACTCCTAGAGCAATATTAGATGGAATGTGACAATAAATCAATGAGTCTTAATTCCTCCCTTGAATATATGCACAGAAATAGAGATTTAATTAACTATTTGCTTCTCCAAATGCATAGCAGGTAGCTTTTATATTAAAGTGGAAAGTATAAGTACTTTGAAGTTAGTTAGACCTTATTAAGTGTGAGCAACTTGTAAATTTTCTTCTTTTAGACTCTTCATATGTGAGATATGACCAATAATATACACTGCAAATCTTTGCTGGAATAAAAAGAAAGCATTGGGTTTTTTTAAAAAATCACAAATATTTGAAAGCCAAATAGCAAACAAGGGTCATTTCTTGCAACATGCAAAATAGTTAGAAGATTAGTGTCCTGATTATATACATAACACTTACAAATAAATAAAAAAGATCATCCAAAAGGAAAATGGCAAAACACAGGTCATTCACTAACAAACAAATATATATGGCCAATAAACATAAAAATGTTCGATGTCATGAGTAATCAAGGAGGCAAACTGAAACAGTAATGTACCATTTTCACTGGTGGAACCAGCAAAATTTTTAAAAAACAAACTGGAGGCTAGTGAGGGATAAATGTTGTCATTCAGTCAGACCTTAGTTATTCCATGCACCAAGCACTCTTCTAAGAGATGGGGCTAAAACGGAGAACAGGACATCAGGGCCACTGTACTAGCAGCCTTTACATTGTGGTGTGTGGGTGTGAGTGTGGCAGGTTTGGTATTTAGAGGAGTCAAACAATAGCATGGAAACAAAATAGTCAAGAAGTTATAAAAGGAGGTAAGTAACGCAAAGGAAAAGAACAGAAGACCTAACGCAATCAGGGAAGGCTCCTCAGGGTAGCCAAAAATATGAGAGTTTAGCTGAAATTGGAGAGAGGAGAAGTAACCAGCTTTGTTAAAAGCCTATCAAAGTGTCTAGGCAGAGAAAACGCAAAGTACAAGGTTGTCAAATTAAGGAAGGGCTGAGTGTGCTTTGGGGACTGTCAGAAATGCCAGTGGAGCTGGAGCACAGGGAACAGGGGGTAGCCTGCTAGGTGGGAAGGGGCCACCAGATTCTTTAGGGCCTTCAAAATCATCTTTATTCTTAGAACAAAGTCAAACCAAATATAAACTCTCAAATGAAGAAAACATTAAATGTATATTTTGGCTATAGGATATAAAATGAAACATTGCCAGCCAAACAGAAATAAAACTATAAAGCTGATATCAGGGCCACGGTGGCTCAGCAGGCAAGAATGCTTGCCTGCCATGTAGAGGACCAGGGTTCGATTTCCGGTGCCTGTCCATGCTAAAAAAAAAAAACAAAAAACTGATATCATTTAGATTGTTGGCACTGATTTAATGTGGCTGATGCTATTTGCTGAAGCTACACTGCATTTTGATGGGTGGATTTAGTACTGTCTGTGTCAGTATAACTTCTTTCGAGTGTCACATACTTATATTAATATTAATTTTCTTATTTTAGTTATTTTGAAATTATTCTTTACTTGGCTTATCACTTATGTTTCACTTGGCACAAATCCACTATTTCCTTAATACATCCTCATCCATTTTAGTAGTCAGAATAACTAAAGTAGTACTGATCAGTGTCAGTAAAATAGCCATATTAGTAGTCAGAATAACTAAAGTAGTACTGATCTGTGTCAGTAAAATAGCCATAAAAACAAATCCCAGCATTTATAATTCTTATGATGAAGAATATTTCTTCATATGTATACAGATTTATATGATGAAGACTATTTCTTTATATGTATACAGATTCATATGCATTGGGAGACTCACCAAATGAATCATCGCATTTCAAATTGACAGAGGTAACTCTGAGGTCCCTGAGAATATGTCCATGGACCCAGAGGGGAAGCAGGGCTTTAAGGCACAGTATTGTAGACTGTTCCTTCAAAGAAAGAGTTATGATTGTCAGATTTTTGTAGCTAAAAATCCCACTATGCAGAGGCAAGCAAACTTCACATGAATCTTACATCTCAAAGAGGACTTCCTATTGGACTTTCTTATCCCTCTGGCTCAGGGGTCTAATTTAAGTTCCAAAGGCTTCTTTCATTTCCTAAATTAAGGACAGAATTCAGTCAAACAAATGCCAAATTGCCATCTGGACACCAAAATAATCTTGACAATTCCTCCACTTCATACTGAAATAAAATGCTAGACCATTTCTCTGTTTAAAAGGCATCACCAATAGTTAGGATTCAATGAAATGATGAAATGCAATTTACACTCTAAAGAATTTTAATTAATTTTTAATTAAATATAGAAAATTGAATACTCAGGCAGAATATAAAACCATAGTAGGCATGGAGATAAAATGTTCAACAGATCTTGCTTTCCAATCATCCCTACAGAATGTATCTAAGTCTGCAAGATTTGCAAAACAGAACAAAGAAAATGGCCATGTGAGTTAGCCTAGTAAAATCCAATCTATGAAATAACTTACAGTTTAAATGAAGAATAAATTTTTAATATATAGTGAATTCTCAGTCATTTGCCTGTAAGAGACCTAGTTTACATGTTGTACATAGCAAATTTGTCATTGCTAGATGAATTTATCCAAGCCATGAGTAGATAAGTGAGCTGAAGCAAAGTAAACTAATTTTTTCATGAGCCCAGTCAGTGCATTCTACACCCATCACATGGACAATATATATATTTCGTGGAGAAACAGAAATGGCTTTTATTTATGTCACAACTGCTCTTCATTGTGACTTGGTCATCTTGTCCTCAAATATTTATGAAGTTTTGTCTTTCATAGTCTGTAGTGTCATCTGCCTAATAGATGAATAGTAGAACTACTGGTTCTTCCCTTTGGTATCTGGTAGTTGAATATAGCAAGGAGTTTTGATCTGTAAGTTGCAGTACAAATGTCTTATGCTTAGAAAAAGCCTGAGGAGTCATTTAATGGCTGTTTAAAATAATGAGGAATTTACTCTCTCCATCTGGCATAATGACTAGCAAAGTTTGAGACAACAGCTATTCCACTGGCCTATGTCCCTGAATAACTGTGATGGGATAATGGGAAGAGACACTAGTCAGCCTGCAGGGCATATAGTAGTATTATGGAAAAACAAATCTGTATTGCTTCAGTCCACTAAACTTTAAGGTTTTTTTTGTTCCTACACCATAACTCAGGCTATTCTGACTGATACACACTATATGCAACACATGGTGCTAAGTGCTAGGGATGCGTCAGTGAAGAAGTTTTAGTCACTGACCACAGGCAGCTTACATTTTAATGAAGACACTTAGCTCCACACACTGGAATGAAAGCTACAGGAGGATAGAGGGGTTTGTATATTTTCTTCAGGACTGTATCTTAGGGCGAGGCAACACGCAGCACAAAGTTGATGTTCCTCTATAAATATTTTTTGAACAGTGAATAAGAAATTGAATGAACTAATTAAAATACTGATGCTTTCCACAGCTTCGATTGTATAGGTTGTGATGACCATCTGTAATTGTGCAAGGTACCCAGTCCACCTGGAGGGGGTAGGGGAGATGTCCTCTTCAGAGGGTGGCTTTTGGGAAGTGAAAATTAACTAGGTAACAGATGGCATGTTCCAGCAAATGGAATGGCATGTGCAGAGCCATTGACATGGGAAGGTCATTGCACAAAGGAGAAATAATGCAGATGTAGCCTAAGGGGAAGGAACAAGGGACAAAGTGGGACAAGATGTGAGAGATGAGGCAGCTGGGGATCAGATTACTTCAGGCTTTGTAGGTCTTGTCAAGGATTTTAGGTCTTAGCCTAGAAAATGGAGAGATAGTGGTCGAAGGGATTCAAACTTAAACTCAGGTGGCTGCAAGGAAAATAGACTGGGCAGATTAAAAAAATAAAGGAGTCTATGCAGAGTGTTCTCTCAACTTACTACTACCTATAACTTAGAATTAAACACAATGATACGGTGCTTAGCGACATGCCTCGAGTTTCTGAGTAAGACTAAGCACTGACTGGTTAGAGAGGAGAACCGGCTCTCTACACCTTTCCATACCCACTGATGACATGTGTTTTGCGTTAGGCTCAGATTAAGTTGAAGTAGCCTTGTAGATACACACACAAATGTGGTGGAAGACACTGTTCATTTTCTTACCGGTGTCTCTTTTAAAGATCCTTGGAAGAATGTTCTTCCTGGTTTTACAGTAAGAATCAACTTGCTTCTCTTGAGAAATATTCTTTTGAAATTTTGTGGACAGGTTAATTCTAACAGTGGTTGATTTTCTTTTTTCCCTTGTGGCTGCTACAAAGCTTGCTTCTGACCCACTTGAAGTAATTGTCTAGTTTAGTATACATATTTAAGTTAACCTGTATCTATGGTATGCTTCCCCCTTGGATTTTGAGTTTTGTTCTCACTTACTTTTACTTTCAGTCTTCCTATGTGGCTTTATGTAATTCATGTTATGTTGTCTTAAAGGTCTTTTGACATTAAGTATAGTATAAACAAATCTTTCATTTTAGCTCCAATCACATAAATAATAGCCTTAGCAAAAAAGCTAACCAACCCCTTTGCCTACGTTATCCCTAAAAAATACATGAAAAATGGGAACCAGATGAATATTTATACACTAAAAATATCATTCACTGGTACCTATTATGTTTTAGGTACTGGAGATGCAGTGGGGAGTAAAAACAGACATAGTCCCTGCTTTCATGGGATTTCTAATCTAGTGGATGAACTTTGGATCTATGAGAGATACGTGTGAGGTCCTTGGAACTGCACAGCAGTAGGCTTTAGAGCTGACTGCATGGGTTTGAATCCCAGCTCCCTCACATTTTTACTTACTTGACCTTGAGAAAGTTATTTTGTGCCTCAGATTCCTCACGTGTAAAACAGCAATAGTTCCTACCTCATAGAGCTGTTGCGAAAATTAAATGAATTCATATGTGTAAATAATATGTATAACTCAGAACAGTGACTGGCAGGGCTATATATAATTGTTAGATATTAATAAAGACAATTTGGGATGGAGTAATGCTTAATCCTTGTGAAATATGCGATGGGAAATCAAAGTCACTCCTTTTTGCTTGCTTTTACATGAAATACTATATAGTGATTAGAATTATATGAGATCATTGTGCAAGAAGAGACTTTGGAAGCCATTTGGGGTAACTTTCAACTAATTTAGAAATCTCTCTCCTACCTAGCTGATGAATGGCCTTCCAACCTTTTTGCTAACATTTGCAGAAATTTAGAGCCCATTCCTGAACAATCCCTTTTATTGTAGGCCAGCTCCACTGGTTAGAAAGCTTTCCTAGGGTTGAGCCAAACTTAAGGAAAAAATTTAAATGACTGGATTTACCTCTTGAATTAATATATTAAGGGCACAATTAATATACTAGGGGCACAATTATAATTCAGTGTGCCTAAAACATGACAATTACTGAGTTATACAGAGTTACTTTCATTAATGATATAATATTGAAAATATTAGAAATATAAAATATGAGTAGTCAATTCACAAGTGTTTGCTGAGGACCTACTTGGAAACAAGCACTTAATAAAAAATGTTTCTGGAATAATTATGTTATTATGATGTTGAACTGAGAACTAACTAAATTTGTTAAGTGCCTACTTATGTCACAAGCAATTTACATATCATTTCATTTAATCCTCACCATACTCTATGGTAGGTATTATTATTCCTATATCAAAGATGAATTACCTAGGAAACCAAGAATCAGAGTGTTATTTTTCTGAAGACATGTGACTATAGCCCAGGAATTAGAATGTATTTTTTTCTTAGTTTTTTTTTCTACTGTACCCAGAGCATTAAAAACCAAAAGTAGTAAGAGAAGTAAAAATGCAACAGAAGATCTTACTTTAGGGTGTCAAACAACCATTATTTTTAAAAAGTAGGTAAATTTTTAAAAGATTGTATTAAAAGACTGTTTTTAAGGGATCAGATTTCAACTAGAGATATGAAGGAAGCTGATCTGGATAGGACTGGGGTAAATCAGAACACAGGGTAAAGGATGATAGGGTCCATATTTTAAAACTTCAACTTCTGTGTGAGGCCAAAGGAAGAGATGTTTAGGTGGTGCAAAATTTTTATTTTGGGTAGCACATTACCTAATTTGACGTGTGTGGTCAGTTTAGTTGAACACCATAAGTATATGGAATCTTGTATAGGGTGTGAGATCTTGTTGGTTTGTACACGTTAGTGTAATACCTCAATATATCCCAGAGTAATTTGCGCAGTGAATAAAGAAGTATTTGCAAAGTTCCCTTGGGGGACTGGAGAGAAAGAAGGTAATATTCAACTTCCTCATTTGGAGAATTTCTGATATTCTCGCACGCAGTGGGAACAACTAAATCAATAGGCTGAGCCATCGATCTTGGGGTTCGCCCCTATGAAACTTATTCCTGCAAAGGATAGGCTGAGCCTACTTATAATTATGCTTAAGAGTCACCCCCAGAGAATACTTTTGTTGCTCAGCTGTGGCCTCTCTCTCTAAGCCAACTCAGCAGATGAACTCACTGCTCTCCTCTCATCTGGTACATAACTCCCAGGGGTGTAAATCTCCCTGGCAATGTGCGACAGAGCTCCTGGGATTAAGAAAGCTTTGGCCAAAGGAGAGAGAGAGAGAAATGAGACAAAATAAAGTTTCAGTGGCTGAGAGCAGAGTCAAGAGATTATTGTCCTGGAGGTTATTTTTACGCACTATATAGATACCCCTTTTTAGTTTATGGTATATAGGAGTGGCTAGAGGGAAGTACCTGAAACTGTTGAGCTGTTTTCAGTAGCCTTGATTCTTGAAGACGATTCTAACAATGTAAGTTTTACAATGTGACTGTGTGATTGTGAAAACCTTGTGCTTGATGCTCTTTTAGCCAAGGTATGGACAGATGAGTAAAAAAAAAATGGATAATACATAAATAAATAATAGGAAGGATAAGGGGTAAAATAAAGTCATAGATGGAAATACTAATGGTCAATGAAAGGGAGGGTAAGGGTATGGCATGTATGAATATTTTCTTTTTTCTTTTTATTTATTTTTCTGGAGTAAAGCAAATGTTCTCAAAATGGTCATGGTGATGAAAATATAACTATATAATAATATTGTGAGCCATTGATTGTATATCATGTATGGACTATATGGGCATGAAGATATCTCAATAAAAATATACATATATATATAAAAGAGGGAACCACTTGGGAAAATCTTTAGTGCCAACAGACCCCACACAGCCAGACACCTTTGGAGATGCAGAAAGAAAATGACTCTGAAGAAGCCTTATGAAATGAGGAGAGAAAGGTCGCCATGTGCCTTCCCAGCTGAGAGAGAAACCCCAAACTTTACCAGCCCTTTATTTGGAGTTGAGGTATCTTGCTCTGGATGCCTTAGTTTGGACATTTCTATGGCCTTAGGACTGTAAACTTGCAACTTAATAAATTCCCTTTTTAAAAGCCAAAAAAACAAAACAAATAAGACTTCCTGAATCTTAGAAAAACACTGATTCTTTGAACAACTGATTTTACCAGCACAATAAGGAGTTTACTTATGTGCTAATAATGCTGTTGTCAGTATTTAAGGTTATGCACCATTCACTTAAATGACCCCATCATGACCACTTTAGATTTCTTCTTATTTCTTCTACTTTTATCTTCGCATTAAAGATGAGGGCAACACTGTGTTGGGAGTGTCGGTTCTCCCTGGCATTGGCTGCGTGCTGCCTGCTTTACACAACCTTTGTTTTCTCGTCTTACAGAAATTGGTTTTGATTTGCAGTTTATTCATTTCCTTTTAACTTCTTCATCGTAACTAAAAACGAGGTTTGGGTTCGGGGGAGATAGTCCATTGCATAAAAATCCATATCCCCAATTTCCTAAGGCCTATCTTTGGAAGGTCTGTTACTTTTTTATATTGTTCAGTCAGTGTTCTGAGCATTGCTTGTATAATAGCTGCATACTCCTCCTCACCCTCTGACATAATGTAGGATCCATACGGGAAGAAACATTGGTTTTGTCCCCAGTTCCTAAAATAGTACATGGCATGAAAAGTGTCCAACAAAGTTCGGCTGATAGATGAATGAATGCCCCAAATGCTGTCCTCTGTGGGCCACCTGGCCTTCCCAAGGGCCCTGACTGAAGATTGTGTACAGCCATGCTCCGACTTACCCAGAGGTTGAATTTCACAGCAGTTGTGAAATCCAAGTTCATCGAAGTTTGGTTGTTTTGTAATTGATTTTTTTTTTTTTTTTGGCATGGGCAGTCACTGGGAATTGAACCCGCATCTCTGGGCATGGCAGGCAAGAACTCTGCCTGCGAGCCACCATGGCCTACCCTAAGTTTGGTTGTTTTGAAGAACACTGGATAACTGAGACCAATTCAAAGCAATCAGACATAACTCTTCATTCTGTCAGCCCCAAGGAAGGTGCAATAGAGCCAGCAGGGGGCTTTTGAATGAGAAAGACCTGACTCTGAACCTAATTTCAACTTACTGTTTGTAAAATGTAGATAATGATATTAATCTTTTAGTGTTGTTGCAATGAATCCTTAATACCTGTAGAAGCATGGTTCACAGTGCCTGGCACATAGCTATTGCTTAAGGAAGGTTTGTTTCTATTTCTCCTTGGTGTAAGTAAAAGACAGTTGTTGGAATCATAAACATTATCAGTTGCTTAGATCTGGGTGGTTAAATAAGAAAATCAAATTAGAAATAAATATAATTTTTGGGTTACATATTATTTTGGTAGGCTAGTGATTAAAATATATTATTTCAGTGCATCATAGCACCTTTACGTCAAGAAGAAATATTAAGCAGTCTTAGAATTTAGAGATGCATTATAAACAAAGACAAAAAATCCAATAACTTATACAAAAACCAAGCTCCTGAATATCCAAAAATGGCAAAGTTCCCTGAGATCACCTTAATTATATCAGCCAAAGAACTCAGTCACTTCCTGGGACAGCAGTTTCTAAAAGTACTTTGTCTAAATTATGTGTGGTCCTTCTACAATTGCATTTTCTTTTGTTAGACTTCCCTTAGGAAGGCAAAGATTAAGTCCATTATGTTGTAAATGCTCTAAGGGAAAGACTATGTTAAGAATTGTAAATGGCCTAATAAAAATCCTTCCACCACTTCCATTTGGTTTTCTTCCCTTATGGATTCATAAAAACCTACACAATATTGATGAGCGAGCCCGTGTCAGGTGAAAACTATAATAGTGAACAAGCCTACAGATACCTCACTTGGCCCTATGCATTTCTGTCTCTGAAGTTTTCCTTCATGAAGAGTTCCCTTTTGTTTTTTCCTTCTAATCATACGTTATTATCACATCATTTAAGAATCATATTTTGTATCCAAATATTTTCCAGTTACTTCTTCATTATAAAAAGAGTGTTGACTCAAAACAATTTCTTTCCAGTTAATTTCACTTAAAAATACAGTAATTCGGTAACATTCAAGGATATTTTACTTTGGATAGTGATGTTTTCCTTAAAATCAATCATACACTTCTATTGAAATATCTTCTCACATATTTTGGATTTTTTAATGACAATTAAAGATGTAAATGTGATTCAAATGAATCTAGTACCTATTTTTAAACCTTAACTTGGATATGCAATCACAAATACATATGCATTTACATACATAAACCTGTGAGTTTATGTGCAAATTTACACACATACATTTGTGAATTTATGTGCAGATAAATTTCGTAAGAACAAATCCAAGATGCATACTACTTAGAAAAAGAACTAAAGGAAATGCATCTCCATAGAATTTAAGATTTCTTGAAATGGTACACCATACCCACTAATACACACACTAACTAACACACAGGTAATCAGTGTTCTCACACTCATGAGGAATTAGACACCTGCTTCTGTTTATAACCTTAAGTAGTCCCAAAGGCCTGATTATTTTGAAACCACCATACATGTCTAGGTTCATTGTTTAATTAATCTTTCCAGACACACCAGAATATCCCATTTTACAGTGCAAAGGCTTTCATCATTAGTGTGTGTTATCTTTAATTCTGTAGTACTGTCACATATCAAGAGAGAATAAAATGAAATTGTTGGTTATCTCTTCAAAAGCACTAGTAATTCACATCTGGACAGCTAGTAATTCAAAAGCACTAGCAATTCAAATTTGAGCAAGGTAATTGTAGAAACATTCCTTCCTTCCCTCACTTTGTGTAGACATGTAATAGTTTCTCAAATCTCTCTGCACTAAGCTACCAGCAATAAGAAAATAAAATTAAGATGTTGGTCATAAAATTTGTAGCCAATGTAAGAGACTAAAGATTTTATTCCTAAAGGAAACCGTGGTGAGATTTTTAGTATTCCTATTGGAATTGTAAAAAATGAAGGTTTTCTGGAGAATAAGAATCTCTTTGCACTATTTTATATGCTTTGACTTTTCTTTCTCATTTGAATAAAGCTTTTTTATTCATACCGTCCCAATCTTAAGCAATCTTGCTATAATTCTTCCCCTTCAAGCTTTCATCCCTTCACACTAACATTTTTCAAGGGCCAACTTATTGAAATAGTTTAAACCTATTACCTTAATGTTCTCAGTATGTACATACTCTCAACCCCCTGTAGTCTGTCATCTGCCCCTGATCTGCTTAAACTGACTTAGTAAAGGAAAATGCCTTCTTAATTTCTATATCTATTGACCTCATTTCATTTTAACTCATTGCAATACTCAGCAATATTTCACATTGGTGAGCATTTTCTCCTCCTTAAAATATTTTCTTGCTTAGGCTTGTCAATTGTTCCTCTTGCTTTATTCTCCTTTCTGATCCTGCTTTCTCTGTTTTTCCTCTGCTTGCCCCTTATATATTTGCAAGCAATGTCTTCATCTCTTTCATTATGCGTGATTTCTTCCATCCTAAGGTGTCTTCTCCAAGGGTTAAGAAGAGTTTGGATCGCAAATGGATGCAGTGGGCATAGGGACAAACCCTGTATTTATTTCCCCAGACTCTTGACATTGAAATAGATATGCCTTTTAAATGCAAGAACCCTCACATTGGCTCTCTGATTACAGAGTAACAGTTGTTTAGGTAGAAAGTGCAAAGGAGCAGCCCTTGAAACTATATCTCCCCTGACTCCCAGCAAAGATTGTAATCATAAATCATACTGCATGTCAGAGAAATTTCAGAGATTAAAACCAGCATTAAAAACTTAAGAGCTAACTACAAAAAAAAAAAGATAAAACTACAAAAACAAACAAACAAACAAAAGATAAAAACTTAAGAGTTGTAGAAGTGGAGATTCCCCTCTATAACACCATTTAATTAATTTGTCTGGTCTTTGAATAAACCAAAGGGATCGTGACATATGACAGTGAACTATCAAAACCTAACCAAGTGGTAATCCTCATTGCCACATGCTGGAGATGGTGTCTTTTTGAGAACAGATTTAACCCAGCTTCATACACTTCAGATGTGGTTACTACTCATCTGGTTACTGTGTTTGCCTCAATTACCCTCAGTAAAAGAATCAAAGACATCACTTTTACATGAGAAGGACAACCATGCATATTTATTGTTTTGCCTCAGAGCCACGTTAAATCTCCTGCTTTCTGTCATTATATGGTCTACAGAGACCTTAATCATTTCCATATTCTCCAGACCATGACATTCATTCACTCTATTTGGTGAAATATAACATGGTTAGCAAATTGTGGCAAGTATTTTACGTGTCCTAGTAAGACACCTATTGACAGAGGGCAACTTAAAAAAAATACATATAGCAAAAACCCTAGGGTTCTAAAGCAAGGCCATTCCTTCTGAAGCTGAGGATTATGCAACATTTGAAAAATAGATCCTGACATGGTATGGGATCCTAGTAGAAGCTGAAGGCCTGATCTTAGAACACCAATTCACTATGGGACTGGAGTTGTATATTATCAGATCCACTTAGCCATAAGGTCGAGCAGAAAGAGCAATAATCTATTATGAATGTACCATTCAGACTGGGCCTAAGGAGTTCCAGAAGACACAAGTAAATTATATAAACAGGCAACTGATTTCCCTAAGCACACATCTGTGTGGTGCCAGTGCCCTTCCCACAACTCATAGCTATGATATCATGGGGTTTCCTATGGGTACATGACAACAGAGATAAAAATTTGTGGCCTTGAATACAGGTTAGTTGGTGTTATTTGCTCAGGTAGCTTTACTGGATAATTGTTATATTTTAAGTTCATTAAGGGATAGCTCTAAAGAACATGACCAAGGGTAAAGTTTTGTAAAGATAACACTTGGAAGATCACTTTGCATGGAGGGAAAAGTGGCTTGAGTTTTGGGCTCCTGGGCTTGGTGCACAACCTGGCTTGCTGGTCAGGACTGGAAGAAACGAGATTACAAGATCAGAGGCAAGGAGGTTTTAGGAAGAACATGTGATTGGATCTATATAAGTGGTCACAAAGTGCATGTTTCTTTGTGTATCATGTTAATGTCCACCAGTGAGTACTGACTTCAAATGAGGTGCTCAGTAACCATGTAGATGAGAAGACTAGTCCTATAGATGCCAGCAAGCCTCTTCCTTTGGAAATCCCAGTGCTGTCAGAATGGGCGTAAGAGAAGAATAAACACAGTGGGCGGGGGGGGCGCAGCTATGCAGGCTCAACAGCAGGGTTCCCTTTCTTGAGAGTTCATCTAGCTACTTCCAGCTAGCAAGCAGCATAGAACAAAGTTGTGCACTCAATACAAACATCATCCTTCAAGGAAACCTGTCAGCCACCTGGTGGTGGGTTGATTATATCAGACTTAGTACCCCTGGAGGGAGCAGAAATTCATCCCTTCATAAATCAATACCTTCTCTACATATGGACTTGCCTCTAGGTTCTCCATTCACATCACCATCTAGGACTTAAATAATACTTGATATATATTTGTAGCTTTCTTACAATAAGTTATTTCAGTCCAAGGCACTAGTTTTATGATAAAGGAGGCTGAAGAATGGGCACATAAACACACTGGGTTTGCCATATCCTTGTCACTGAGAAGCTGGGCAATGAAATGGTAAGTTGAAGGACCAGTGAAGACACCATCTTGGAGACAAGACCCTTTGGGTTGAAGTACTGTCTTCCAGATGAGGTATACAACTAAATCAACAGTGGATATACAATGCTGTCTCCAGTAGTTAGAGAATATGGGTTCCAGAACAAAGAGGTTAAAAGGAGGATTGGGTCATCTCATTATCATTCCCAATGGCCCATTTTTGAAATTTGTGCTCCTTATCGAACAACCTAAAGTACTTCAGGTTTAGAGGTCTTGGTTTCTAAAAAAGGATTGTTTTCACCAGAGGACAGAGTAAACACCTTACTGTGTTTCACTAAATTTGACACTATAGTTACCGTTTGGTCACTTTGAGCTGCCCTTGCCAATGGACCAGTAGTTAAAGTAAAAAGTTACTATACTGGTAGAGACAATTGATCATCATTTCTACGTGGTGCTCAGGTTGGTCAAACATAATGGCAACAGAGAGGAGTATGCCAGGAACCACAACATTCATGAGGAGTGAATATGCTCAGGGATAAAGTGAATGGGCAATTATTGCAAATGGAGCTCAACAAAGGCAAGGAAATATGGGCTCAGATCTCAGGCATGAAAATCTGAATCACCCTATAGCCAGAAACCTAGGTCAGCAAAAGTGCTGAAAAGGGGAGGGAAATCTAGAGCATCGTAAAGAAGGGGGATGATAAACATTAATTGTGATTTGGGAGCCTGCTGCAACAATCGGGACTGTAGTTTATTTCAATAAACCCTGGTTTTAAGCCTTTTCAGAGATTATGGTTGATAAATCTCTGAAATTGAAGGGGTCACTGTGGCAGATCTCATTTAATGGAGGCATGATAAATATGAGTGGTGCCACTTCGTATCCTCTCAGTCCATCTTTTACCTACTATATTAGTCAGAGTTCTCCAAGGAAACAATACAGACAAGATTTTATATATATGTATATATAAAATATAAATTACATATATATATAAAATGCAATTTATGTATCTATATAAATATTATGCAAATTATTACAGGAATTGGCTCACACAACTGTGGGGACTGGCAAGTCTGAATTCTGTAGGACAGGCTACAAACTGGGAACTCAAGGTTTCAACATGAATTCCCCAGGAGAAGCTGACTGACTGTAGTAGAGAGAGAAAGCCTTCTTTCTTCTGCTGAGATCATCAGTTCTTCTTTTAAGGCCTACAACTTACTGGATGAGGCTTCTCTCATTGATGAAGGCAGTCCCTTTTATTGTTTGTAGGTGTAGTGTGCCATAGATGCAACCACTTCACTAATGATTTCAATCCATGAAATATCTGGCAGTAACAATCAGGTCAATGCTTGTTTGGCTAAACAACTGGACACCATAAATTAGCCAAGGTGGTACATGAACTTGACCATCACATCTAACCACTGCTGTGTTTACCGATAAGTGCTTCATCAAGCTTTGCTTTAGTTCAGCCTTAGAGCATCTCACTCTAGGTCTAGACCATGTAACTTCTACTTTCTGCTATGGGAATTCTCTAGCACTACGATGTGGGATACCATGGCACCAAACTTGGTCATCATGCATGCCTAACCAGAAGTGCAGGGAAGTTAACATCCATGGCCCAATGATAATTAATGGAGATGAGGACCAACAGATAAATGTTTCCCTTTATCATCTGCAAGCCATCAGTTCTCAAACATATTTCATAAGGCTCTCAGATGATACTTTCAGACTAAGCAATGGTTGTTCCATGATGGCTTACTGATAACACATTTTTGAATTGGGATTTTCTCCTTCCCGAATCAAAACTATTGTTCCTCATGCTTGCTTTCTAATAAAATATTTCTAAATAAAACAAACCACCTCTATACAAGCTTTGTTCTCTTGCTCTGCTTTTGGGGGAGCCTAGGTTGAAACAGAACTTGAAAAAGTTTATGTAGAAACTTTATTTGGAGACTCTCTGAAACTGTGAAGTAAAGAAGAGGCAAAGTCCAGTGTGCCTCTCAATTTCTCTAGTCTATTTCTCAATATCTCTAGGAACTAAGTGATGGTGTCAATATGAAACAGTTGCTGTTGGAAGGAGAGCTACTTGCTAGGTAGGGAAATGTAGAGTTGAATATGAAGAGTTCATCCAGGACGTATTTAGCATTCTTAGTGTAGACTTAAGGTGAAAGGATGAAATTGGGTGATTAATAAAACAGAAGAAAATGAGCTTATCATGTTAAACAGATCACAGCATTCCATTAGATTTGACTGCAATATTTGGGGAGCATGATTAGACAAAATATATTCATTTAATAGCTGAGGCCTCTCAATGTAAAGCCAGAGAAAAAGTTGTTCCAAATGACACTCTTCACTTTCACATTCAATATTCTATTCACTCTGAGAATTCTTGTTACCTGACTATTTAAAAATTCCCTAAAGGAAAAAAAAAAATACTATCAAAATAAGTCTTTCTTTAAGAAGACAGAAAATAATAACCCTCTTTTTTATCAGTCAGTGAGAGCGAAGAAAGAGGTCAATAAAAGAGTAGATGTCATTCTAGAATGGATAAAAGAATGGAGACTGAATTTGAATTTAATTAAAACCCACCAGATCTAGCATGTGGTTATTAAACATGCAAATCTTCCAGCCAGCTATGGCAACAGAGAATGAAATTATTTTAAGGAGCTTAGCTTTTACCATTACGGTTGTAGTGTTCACTTATGAAGATTTCTTTTTACCCCTCTGAAATTAATCAGAGCATGTTAGAGCAGCACAGTAAAATTGCCACTAAATTTACATTAAAATTAGACGTGTTATTATCTATCCTACTAAGCATATGGTGTATCTGCTAATCACTGCTAGTGATAAATATTAATATATAAACTGTTTCCAATTAAAAAGTAAAGGGCTATTCAGCTCAAACACAAAGACCCTACCATTTTAGGTGTTTCGCTTTCCTTTTGGCATTTGATAATGGCAGGGATCTCTGGCTATTAACAAAGGCCTTTCAAACATCATAATTTCTGAATGGTTTTAAACATAAGAAGGAAAAACACCTTAATGTTTTTAATTCAAAACCAAAACTTAACAATGAAACTGGTGCTAGTCGGTTAGATTATCTCTTCTATACTAATCAAAAGAAGTATAAAAAAGTATATTCAATATTTATTTTTGAATTTCCATAAGCTTTTCTTTGAATTTGTTTTAAAATGTAAATTTGGGGGGCAGTAATCCATATATTATTTTCTCAGATGGTGGAAATTAATCACACTTTTACAAGGAAGGCAAATCTGCACATTATTTTCTCAGTTAAAAAATATTTTGTGGGGCCATGGTGGCTCAGTGGCAGAGTTTTCCTGCTATGCTGGAGACATGAGTTCGATTCCTGGTGCCTGCCCATGCAAAAAAAAAAAAAAATGTGCTTACAAGGAGAAAAATTCCACTATCTCTTCTAGTATTTCTGGGGTCTTCTACATTGGCTTGGCTGGAGGATATTCTATAAGGAGCATTGTTTGCAGCTAAGTGGATCTCTTTTTACTATGCTTATAGAGGGCCACAATTCACATAAATCAAACTGCAAGATTAGGAGAATAATCAACCTTGTAGATGTACAGCTATAGTCTCTATAATGAAAAACCCTTTGAATTCCAGCATGACAACAGTTGTTCTTCTAAGGCAGGTGTCATCAGGGAAACGTTTTTGAATTGGAAAACCACCGTTTCAGGTTTTTCTGGTTTGTTATGCAGTAAAATGCTAGTGTTACAGCATTATTTCCTTTATTTAAAACACTCACATTGTAATTGGTCTATCGTGCATTTGTTAGTTCATGCATTCATTCAGCAGAAATGCAGAGTATTACATTATATTCCAGACACTGGTATACTCAGATGGCCTGGCCCATGCCTAAAGTGAATTTATGGTCTAATGGGAAAGACAGACAAAGATATGAATATAGTACTATGGGAGCATAAAGGAGAAAGCATTATACTCTGCTTGATGACATCAGGAAGGTATTTGAACAGGAAGAGTAGATGCTCACCAGGTGAGTGAGAATAGCTAACAGGCATAAAGCACAGCATTAGAGAAGGCCTGGGGTCTGGAGCAGCAGGGGAAGGGGGGGAATGGGGAGGAGTTCTGTCAGATAAGGATGGACCCTTGAAAAGGAAAAATGATATTTAAGCCAGCTTTCCAAGAGATCCTTCCTTTCCTTTGGCCCCCTCTTCCTCTCTCCCTCCCTCCCTTTCTTCCTTCCTTCCTCCTTTCCTTCTTTTCCTTTCTTTCTTTCTTTCTTTCTTTCTTTCTTTCTTTCTTTCTTTCTTTCTTTCTTTCTTTCTTTCTTTCTTTCTTTCTTTCTTTCTTTCTTTCTTTCTTTCTTTCTTTCTCTCTCTCTCTCTCTCTCTCTCTCTCTCTCTCTCTCTCTCTCTCTCTCTCTCTCTCTCTCTCTCTCTCTCTCTCTCCTCTCTCTCTCTCTCCTCTCTCTCTCTCTCTCTCTCTCTCTCTCTCTCTCTCTCTCTCTCTCTCTTCTTTCTTTCTCCTCCTCCTCTTCCTCTTCTTCCTATTCTTATTTTTCTTATTCTTATTTATTTTTTAATTACAGCCTGTTAAGGAGGTGGGTCTTTTTCCTGGGGCAATAAAAGATTTTCTTGCAAGAGACAAATGGACATGAAGACTTTGATGATTATGTGGTAGATGCTTAAGTTACTAGGACATAAACTGGGAAAGGAGAGCTGGAGGCAGGTTTCAGGAGATTCTGAATACTGAGCAAGGAAATTTAGATTGTATCATGTAAGCAATGAAGAATCTTTAGAAATGTTTGAGCAGTGAGGTGGTACAATAAAAGCACTGTTTTCCCTGATACATGTATACTTGGAATGATTTTTCATTAGGCTACTATGTTGTTTTACTTCTGAGACAAGTTTGGTTTTACAAGAATCTTTGTGGACCATGTTATTTGAAAAAGGAAAAGCTTTCTAACTGATATTTCAAGCCAGTCTCCAATCTTCATCTTAGTAAATGTAATAGCAGCTTTCAATAATACTTGGTATAGCAAAATAAATGGCAAGGAAGGTATAGTTATTTATGCAAAGCACTGTTTGGAGAAATAACAGGCTTGGGATTAGATACTTGCATGTTAGGGAGCAAGAAGCAGAGATACAGGTGAATGACTGCCAAACCAGCTAAGTGTTCTCTCTGATTTTTATGAGGAGAGCCAAGCTATATAATATTATGTGTGAGTCATATAATTCTAAAAAAATTGTTACCATCACATAGGTACTGGCTATGAAAGGTAATGAGAATCCTTAGAGGAAATGTATTTTCTCCTTTATACAGAAAACCTGTACTATATCGTACACCTTCAATCCAATATGCATATATAGGCTAAGCCATATGAAATTCGCCATATGCAATTGTTTCATTACTTTCAAAATGGCAATTTCATATGATGTAACAATATATGTGTGTTTGCATGCATGTGTTTAAACGCATGTATATGGGTGATACTGAGTTTTACAGACTATATATATATATACACACACACATATATAAAGAGAGAGAGAGAGGGATACAGAACCAAAACTTTTGTTTGAATGTTTGTTGTAAGTGGCAAACATTATTTTCAGAATGGAATGTGTTTTAGAAATATAAAATTAGAAATAACTACTAGATTTTTCCAATTCCCAATAGAATAGCTATTATTATTTTAAGAATAGTAGAATGAAGTTATGTTTCTATGATGAAAAATACTTTTTCAAAATTGACTTCTTGTATAAATCTAATTAGATATATATATTGAACCTTCTTACTTTAACTTTTCTTTCTTGTTTTCTGCATCTGCATTCTTTGTGCTACATTCTGCAAATTTGTTCAGGTCTATTTTACAATACTTTTGATAGTCTACTCTTCTAGTTAACTTCTCCATTTAATTTTTAATATTATTCATTACATTTTAAAGTATTTTTGGTTATTTTTCAAATGAGTGACCATTCTTGATAGTTTCTTGCTCTTTATTTTTGTGTTAGTTCTTTAATTTATATGTACTACATATTCTTAATTTATAGTCTGTATCCGATAAGGCATATATCTGAAATTTTGTACATCTGGTTATGTTTGCTGTTTTACAAAAGTTTTCTGTAGACTCTTGCTCATTGAGGCCTTTTTCCTTAAGTGTTTTGTGTCTCCGAGTGTGAGCTCTGGGAGGCTTAAATGGAGCATATGTTTCTTCAGTTCCTTCAGGGAACCACAGATCTAGACCCACTATGAACCAAACACTTTCTGGGCCTGACAGTTAGTGTGATATGTGGCTCCAGACCTTTAAATATGGTCTAGTTTGTATTGGCAAAATTTCAAGGAAGGATTTTTTTTAATCTCCATTCAGAGCCATAGCTAAGGCTAAAGTTAATATGTATGTTGTATGTGGTCCATTTTTCTTTCAGGTCATTCCTCCTGCTTCCCTTCCCCTCCCCCACCAAGCAGACCTTTCTCGGTCCCAGCAGTAGGTACTCTGGTCTCCAATATGGTTTTCCGCCTTGTGTTGACATTGAACTCGTAAGTCACTGATCCCACGGTTGCCGTCAAGTAGTGAGGAAGCATCAGCGCTCTTTCCTCCCAGATCTTCTGTGCTCCTGTGTTCCTTGACTCCAGGGAGTTTTCTTAGATCACCCTTTTGTTTTAAAGATTACATTTAAAGCATTTTGTATCCGGAGGTATCTAAGAGCCCATTAATCACCATATTCTTTGAAATAAAACAATTTCAAAGTTACAATTACTGTTGTCAATCTTATAATTTTTTTAATTGACTAAAGAATGATTTTATGGAAATGAGTCACAAAAAGTTCTAGTAAAATAATTTAATCAATTTTGCTCAATTTAAGATTATGATACTCTGTGTAGCCTCAATATATAGTTGCTGGTTTAGAAATGTGATAATCTTAGGAAATTTTCACTATCTAAAATTTACTGAAATTTTAACTAAAAGCTTGACAAGGAAACGATGCTTTAAGAGTTCTGATAATATTTTCTATATTTCACAGTCTTATTCTTATGGAAAAAATGTTCTCTATGGAGAAAGTGCAAATTTGTTGGTATTCAGAAATACATTACTTGTGGCATTCACCAAAAAAAAGATAAACATTTTGGATAATTCAAATTCCTTTTTATTTTAACCTTCCATGGTTTTGTACTTTGTGCTGTGTGAGACAATACCAAGCATTATAATGAAAACAAAGATTTATAATGAAAGCCAAAACCTGTGCTGAGTTGCAATGTCATCAAATAAATTCTAGTTTTCACGGACTTCTCAAGGTGATTATAATCAATCTTTTTTACACTGTCTTTTCCCCAAGAATGGAACAATAATATATTTATTCAAAGGTTTCCTGTCACTTAAAAATGAATATACTGCCTAGTTTCTATAGAGATTTTTAAATAAACTTTTTATCTGAAATAATGTCAAACTTCAAGGACAACTGAAAAAAAAAATACAAAACCCACAAAGAAAATTCCAACGCACCTCCCAACCCAGATACTAAGATCCACCAACGTTTAACATTTTGCCACATTTGCCAAATCATTCCATCAAGCTATGAGTCTATCTCTCTCTCTCCTCCCCCTTCTCTTTTCTAAATATTTGAGAAGAATTTGTCTATATCATGATTCTTCAACACTTAATATTTCCATGTATCTTTCCTAAGAACAAGGATATTCACTCATTTAAGCACCTTAAGTACAGTTATCAAGTTCAAGAAATTTAACATTGATAAAAATGCATATAGTTTATATTCCAATTTTAACATATCATAATAATATTCTAATGGGCATTTTCTCCTCCATTATTAGATCCAGTTCAGGATCATGTATTGCATGTACTTGTCATTGTCTCTTTAGTCTCTCTATCCCCTCTTTTTTAAATTTTCAAAACATATATACAACATAAAATTTCCCATCTCAACTCCTCCCAATTCTATAATTCAGTGAGATTGATTGCATTCATAATGCTGGCCAACCCTCATCCCTGTACATCACCAGAACTTATTCCGACACCACAAAAAGAAATCCTGCACCCATTATGCCTTAACTCTCCATTCCTCTCCCTCCCGCCCTCCCTGTACCCAGGTTACAGTAGTCACCCGCCCTCTACTTTCAGTCTCTATGGGTTTTCATGTTCCAGTTATTTCAAATAAATGGAATCTTACAGTATCTGTCCTTTAGTGTCTGACTTCACTCAACGTATCTCCAAGCTTCATCTGTGTATCAGAACTTCATTCTTTTTTAATGTCTGAATCATATTCCACTGTATGTATATATAACATTTTGTTTATCCATTTATCTGTTAACGGACATTTGAGTTGCTTCCATTTTTTGACTATTGTGAATGATGCTGCCATGAATCTGTCCAGGTCTCTGCTTTCAATTTTTTTAAACATATACCTAGAGCTGGAATTGCTGGGTCCTATGGTAGCTTTATGTTTAACTTTTTGAGGAACCACAAAAACTGTTTTCCATGGCCACTTCTACTATTTTACATTCTCACCAACAACGTACTAAGGTTCGTATTTCTCTGCATCCTTGCCCACACTGGTTATTTTCTGACTTTTTAAAGAATAGTCATTCTAGGGAGTGTGCAAAAAAAATTGTTCTGAAGGTTGGTGATTCAGACCCTTCTTTGCCCCACTGCTGCGGCCACCAGCTCTGCATGGACTTGGGCTGACCTCAGGGTGACCTATTCTGACAGTGCGTTTCTCTCCACAGCATGTGAGCCCCTTCCCTCCTGCCTCAGCTCCCCTACTGCTGCTGCGGTGTGAGAAAACAGTCTGCTTAGAGCCCATGCAGTACTACCTGGGAATGTGGGAAAGTTAATGCCTCTTGGGGTGAATCTTTGACCTTTGGAAGATGGGAATTAGCAAATGAATTAATACCTATTCTTCTCCCCAAAAGGACTATCTTTAGATGCAGTAAATCATCTAGCCCCTTGAAAAATTGTCACAAAGTTATTCAGTTTGCTTGGTACCAAACAGTGGCCAGCTTTGTAATCTCATTTATATTGTTTACTCTTTCTTGCCATCTCCCCCTTTTCTTTCCTCCTGCTTCCCTGAAATCGCACTCTGTAACAAAATAATAAATAGCCCATAAGCTTTTGTCTTGGTCTCTATTTGATAGAAAATATGGGCTCAGAAAGATAGTTGTAAAAACAAGAAGAAATAGTTTTAGAAGTCTCTAATTTATTTTTCTTAATCATCTACAAAAGGCTACTAGTAGTACCTACATTTTAGAGACGAGGGCATCTCATATTCAAAGTTCAAAAACTGACTAAAGTTTGAAAGCTACATTTTCAGTAAACGTAGAAACATATTTTTCCAACTAAAAGTTTGAAGCTTAAATATCCACATTGCCTGAGCTGTCTTTTTAATTTAGGGGAAGAAAAGGGAGAAGAGAATTAAACACATTAAACTGGAATTATTTTATCCCATTCTGAACCTAGGCAATGATTATACGGAGTTTTAATATGCTCAAAGCACAATGATTATCAATTATCTGTACCAATCTATATTTTCTCTAAGTTATTGGGGGATTCTCATTCCTTTCCTTAAATTGTTTTCTGGGCTTATGGGGTGATAGAATATTTGAAAATATATGGAATAGTATAGACTCTCACTCCCCAGAATATGTGCGTGAATAACACATTTTTTAAGAGGTTCCTGGGCCTGAGTCCCTGTTTTTAAGAAAACAGATTGAGAATTCCTTTCTTAGAATTTTATCCTACATTTGCTTATTAATATTGCACCTATAATGTTTTCTAAAAATCTTTGTTTATTAGAAAATTTTATCCTTAGTAGTAAACAAGAATGAAATAAACATTCATTGAGTGCTGATTAAGAGTGTGTCACTTTGTTCTATAAAGTAATTTACACATAATGGGCATTTAATAATTTATTTTGAATAAATATTACTTCACAAATGTTATTTCAACCTCCCCACCTGTTTTCTCAGCTTTCAATATTTAAAGATCCCCCTCATCATGGAACTAGCACAATTTGATAATATCTTACACTCAAGAAACAGCAAAGGGGATGGAGTAAAAAAAGAACGAAAGAGTGGTACCGAAATTCAAAATAGATTCAAAATCGACTCTTGGAAACTTTTGCAGTCTCTCAATTTATACCACTCCTCGATCTGCCTCTCTCAAAGTTCTTTTGATATGAAACAATATAAAACAATCAATACAAATTTCTGGTCAGGGGCCTGAATTGTGATGCCAATCTCAGCATCAGAATTGCTTTCTTCTGTCCTGTGGCATGTCTCTTGCAGGACAATTGGCCATCACTATAATAGCATTAACAGTGTGAGGCAGAAAAGCCTACATTTGACTACATGACTCTGTAATTACGTTTGTTTCTACCAAATTCCTATGCCCAGTTTACTTAGCTTTTAGATATGGGTCTGAATATAGCAGCACCTTCTCATAGGTACTGTAATGACCTCTATTTAAATTTTTCCTTGTATTTTAATGAGATTCCATGTAAAATATCTGGAGATGCGAATTACTGCCTGTCCTATGAACTCACCCTCTGATTTTCCCTTGTGTCAGTCATGTCATTAATTGACTCAGAATCTACTTTTAATTAATCAACTGACAAATATAGATGGCCCACCCGCCTGCACCAGTTTTAGTTGGAACCCAGAACTAAATAATTACCCTCTGCAGCACTGCCTGTGAAAATTATGAGCACTGAGTAAGATAGTCGATTTATTTCTCAGGCTAAATTACAGAGGAAAACTATTGTCATCATATTTCAAAATCAATATCTAGCTTATCTCTAGTGTGTAGGTTCAATTCACAAGCCAGCTGGGAGTGTCCTCAAGCCTGGCATCTCCCAACAATTTATGATGTAGGGAAGCTGCTGCATGACATTTCACGTCCAGGCAGTCAGCGTTACTGTTTTGGCTGCATTCCATTCTGTGTAATTACACTGTCCTCCCTGTTAAAGAAAAATAAAGCACTGCCAAACAACAGTGGTTTTAATTACAGAAGTTATTCCTTACTTTCTCTCTGAAGACCAACAAAAACTATCAGTTTGTATTTCCCTGCCGCGTAGAAGCTGTGGTCAGACCAGAAGGACTGGGTTTTACAATTAGAAAGAAGCGTCTAATTAGTTTCACAATGGACTTTAGGGTCTTTTTGATGAAACGCATTATGAAACTAGAAATTAATATTATTGTAAAAAAGGCCCCTACTATGTGACTGTGAAAAGGGAGACACTCTTTCTGATTAATTCTTCTTAGGGCCCAAGATTCATGTTAATCAAATATCTCAAAATTTAAATTGCATACTGTCCCACTAGAAGGACAGGAAACACTTAGCACAAACGAGTGATCCATTATGAATATATGCAACTTCTAAAGCACCACAAAATACTTGGCATTTGGAAGAATTCTTGAAGAGCATTTAGTGAATACAATTATCTTTTAGGGGAGCTCACATTTTAAATTTCATGAAACCCCTAAAAAGACTTTTAATTTGCCAAAGAAAAAAAGATGGTATACATATATATATATATATATTCCATATATATATATGGAATAAATCACAAACATAACATATGTATAATGTGTGACAGGTTTGGTAACTGACCAAATAGTACCATTTTCTTGTAATCAGTGGTTGAAAACAATCATCAAAATGCAGGTTTCAAGTTTTGCTATTTATTTAACATTAGGAAATTACTTGCTGATTTTACAGAATATGTTTTTTTAATGGCTAGTATAATACTTGCTCATTGCAGAAAACTTGGGAGTAAAACATTAGAACTTGAAGAAAATGACTATCTCAGCATCCAGAGAAATCCAACATTAATTTTTGGCGAAGATATTTCCACATTATAATCTGCAGTATGGTATTATGTGATCCATTTTTTTTTAAGTTGGCAATACATCATGACATTTTCCATATTACTTTGTATCTTATTCTGTATTGTCGTTCTTGCATGTAGACTATAAATTTGCCACGATTTGGAAATTTAGATGCTTTCCAATTTTTAATATTCTAAGCAGCATGTCAATGAGCATTCTTAATATATTTCATTGAATACAGCTTTGATTAAATGCTTAAGATAGATTCCTAAGTAGAATTACTGGTATATACTCAAGGTTTTTGATTTTTAATGCCACTTGCCCTTCAGAACTATCTATGTGCTTTCCTGTATCCTTATCAACAAAGAATATTATGATTTGTTTTTATTTTTGCCATTTTAATAGTGAAAAGAATGAATTTCCTTTTAAATTTTTATAACATTCATCGATCTTTTCTCTCACCTTTGGGACATCTCTACTTTCTATTTTGGGGCTTACTCACTAATTCCTTTGATTACTTTCTATTGAAGAGTCCCTCTTTTTCATTGATTTGTAAGAATTATTTATATATTAAGAATATCAGCAGGGAAGATGGTGGCTTAGTAAGACGCGCGGGTTTAGTTCCTCCTCCAGAACAGCTACTAAAGGAGTAGAAACAGTACAGAACAGCTCCCGGAGCCACAACAGAGACCAAAAAGACAGCGTACCCCATTCTGGAACGGCTGAACCGGCAGGGAGAATCCGCTGCGGTGAGATCACTGAGGGGCGTATGCTTCCCTGGGCCGGGGCGTCTGGCGGCCGGAGTCCGTCCCTCCCTCCTTCCCGTGCTGGCTGGGAGAATTGGACAGGCGGTCTCCTCAAGCCGCGGCGGTTGGCGCCCCCCCCCTCCATGCGCGGCCTTCCAGACCGGCTGGGAGAATTGGATCGGAGGTCCCCCAAGCCGTGGAGACCGGCGACCGGGGTCCCTTCCACACACGTGGCTTCCCGGTCCGGCTGAGAACATTGGATAGGCACTCCCCCAAGCCGTGGTGGCCAGCACCCCCCGCCATGCTTGGCGTCCTGGGCCGGCTGGGAGATTTGAATCGGCACTCCCCCAAGCCACGGAGACCGGCGACCCTCCCCATGCATGGATTCCCGGGCCGGCTGGGAGATTCGGATCAGTACTCCCCCAAGCCGCTTCGGCTGGCGACACTCCCCCACAGCGAGAGTTTTCCAAAGTTAAAGGAGCCACAGCATCTTTTAATGGTGGGACCCGCAGACAGAAGAGCGCTACGAGTGGCACCTACTGGGCAGGATAAGAAAAACAGAGCCCAGAGATTTCACAGAAAAATCTTTCAACCTGCTGGGTCTCACACCCAGGGAAATCTGATTAAATGCCCAGAAGCCAGCAGAAAATAACGGATCACGCTCGGAAAATTGAAGATATGGCCCAGTCAAAGGAACAAACCAATAGTTCAAATGAGATACAGGAGCTGAGACAACTAATGCTGAATATATGAACAGAAATGGAAAATCTCTTCAAAAACCAAATCAATAAATTGAGGGAGGACATGAAGAAGATATGGGCTGAACAAAAAGAAGAAATAGAAAATCTGAAAAAACAAATCACAGAACTTATGGGAGTGAAGGACAAAGTAGAAAAGCTGGAAAAAACAATGGATACCTACAATGGTAGATTTAAAGAGACAGAAGGTAGAATTAGTGAACTGGAGGATGGAACATCTGAATTCCAAAAAGAAACAGAAACTATCGGGAAAGGAATGGAAAAATTTGAGCAGGGGATCAGGGAACTGAATGACAATATGAACCGCACAAATATACATGTTGTGGGTGTCCCAGAAGGAGAAGAGAAGGGAAAAGGAGGAGAAAAACTAATGGAAGAAATTATTACTGAAAATTTCCCAACTCTTATGAAAGACCTAAAATTACAGATCCAAGAAATGCAGCGCACCCCAAAGAGAATAGACCCAAATAGGCATTCTCCAAGACACTTACTAATTGGAATGTCAGAGGTCAAAGAGAAAGAGAGGATCTTGAAAGCAGCAAGAGAAAAACAATCCATCACATACAAGGGAAACCCAATAAGACTACGTGTAGATTTCTCACCAGAAACCATGGAAGCTAGAAGACAGTGGGATGATATATTTAAATTACTAAAAGAGAAAAACTGCCAACCAAGACTTCTATATCCAGCAAAATTGTCCTTCAAAAATGAGGGAGAAATTAAAACATTTTCAGACAAAAAGTCACTGAGAGAATTTGTGACCAAGAGACCAGCTCTGCAAGAAATACTAAAGGGAGCACTAGAGTCAGATACAAAAAGACAGAAGAGAGAGGTATGGAGAAGAGTGTAGAAAGAAGGAAATCAGATATGATATATATAATACAAAAGGCAAAATGGTAGAGGAAAATAGTATCCAAACAGTAATAACACTAAATGTTAATGGACTGAATTCCCCAATCAAAAGACATAGACTGGCAGAATGGATTAAAAAACAGGACCCTTCTATATGCTGTCTACAGGAAACACATCTTAGACCCAAAGATAAACATAGGTTGAAAGTGAAAGGTTGGGAAAAGATATTTCATGCAAATAACAACCAGAAAAGAGCAGGAGTAGCTATACTAATATCCAACAAATTAGACTTCAAATGTAAAACAGTTAAAAGAGACAAAGAAGGACACTATATACTAATAAAAGGAACAATTAAACAAGAAGACATAACAATCATAAATATTTACGCACTGAACCAGAATGCCCCAAAATACATGAGGAATACACTGCAAACACTGAAAAGGGAAATAGACACATACACCATAATAGCTGGAGACTTCAATTCACCATTCTCATCAATGGACAGAACATCTAGACAGAGGATAAATAAGGAAATAGAGAATTTGAATATTACAATAAATGAGCTAGACTTAACAGACATTTATAGGACATTACATCCCACAACAGCAGGATACACCTTTTTCTCAAGTGCTCATGGATCATTCTCAAAGATAGACCATATGCTGGGTCACAAAGCAAGTCTTAACAAATTTAAAAAGATTGAAATCATACACAACACTTTCTCGGATCATAAAGGAATGAAGTTGGAAATCAATAATAGGCGGAGTGCCAGAAAATTCACAAATACGTGGAGGCTCAACAACACACTCTTAAACAACAAGTGGGTCAAGGAAGAAATTGCAAGAGAAATTAGTAAATACCTCAAGGCGAATGAAAATGAAAGCACAACATATCAAAACCTATGGGACGCAGCAAAGGCAGTGCTAAGAGGGAAATTTATTACCCTAAATGCCTATATCAGAAAAGAAGAAAAGGCAAAAATTCAGGAATTAACTGTCCACTTGGAAGAACTGGAGAAAGAACAGCAAACTAACCCCAAAGCAAGCAAAAGGAAAAAAATAACAAAGAATAGAGCAGAAATTAATGAAATTGAAAACATGAAAACAATAGAGAAAATCAATAAGACCAGAAATTGGTTCTATGAGAAAATCAATAAGATTGATGGGTCCTTAGCAAGAATGACAAAAACAAGAAGAGAGAGGATGCAAATAAATAAGATCAGAAATGGAAGAGGAGACATAACCACTGACCCCACAGAAATAAAGGAGGTAATAACAGGATACTATGAACAACTTTATGCTAATAAATACAACAATTTAGATGAAATGGACGGGTTCCTGGAAAGGCATGAACAACCAACTTTGACTCAAGAAGAAATAGATGACCTCAACAAACCAATCACAAGTAAAGAAATTGAATCAGTCATTCAAAAGCTTCCTAAAAAGAAAAGTCCAGGACCAGACAGCTTCACATGTGAATTCTACCAAACATTCCAGAAAGAATTAGTACCAACTCTCCTCAAACTCTTCAAAAAAATCGAAGTGGAGGGAAAGCTACCTAATTCATTCTATGAAGCCAACATCACCCTCATACCAAAACCAGGCAAAGATATTACAAAAAAAGAAAACTACAGACCAATCTCTCTAATGAATATAGATGCAAAAATCCTCAACAAAATTCTAGCAAATCAAATCCAACAACACATTAAAAGAATTATACATCATGACCAAGTAGGATTCATCCCAGGTATGCAAGGATGGTTCAACATAAGAAAATCAATTAATGTAATACACCATATCAACAAATCAAAGCAGAAAAATCACATGATCATCTCAATTGATGCAGAGAAGGCATTCGACAATATTCAACATCCTTTACTGTTAAAAGCACTTCAAAAGGATAGGAATACAAGGGAACTTCCTTAAAATGATAGAGGGAATATATGAAAAACCCACAGCTAATATCATCCTCAATGGGGAAAAATTGAAAACTTTCCCCCTAAGATCAGGAACAAGACAAGGATGTCCATTATCACCACTATTATTCAACATCGTGTTGGAGGTTCTAGCCAGAGCAATTATACAAGAAAAAGAAATACAAGGCATCAAAATTGGAAAGGAAGAAGTAAAACTATCACTGTTTGCAGACAATATGATACTATACATCGAAAATCCGGAAAAATCCACAACAAAACTACTAGAGCTAATAAATGAGTACAGCAAAGTAGCAGGTTACAAGATCAACATTCAAAAATCTGTAGCATTTCTATACATGAGCAATGAACAAGCTGAGGGGGAAATCAAGAAACGAATCCCATTTACAATTGCAACTAAAAGAATAAAATACCTAGGAATAAATTTAACTAAAGAGACAAAAAACCCATACAAAGAAAACTACAAAAAACTGTTAAAAGAAATCACAGAAGACCTAAATAGATGGAAGGGCATACCGTGTTCATGAATTGGAAGACTAAATATAGTTAAGATGTCAATCCTACCTAAATTGATTTACAGATTCAATGCAATACCAATCAAAATCCCAACAACTTATTTTTCAGAAATAGAAAAACCAATAAGCAAATTTATCTGGAAGGGCAGGGTGCCCTGAATTGCTAAAAGTATCTTGAGGAAAAAAAACGAAGCTGGAGGTCTCACGCTACCGAACTTTAAGGCATATTATGAAGCCTCAGTGGTCAAAACAGCATGGTATTGGCATAACGATAGATATATTGACCAATGGAATCGAATAGAGTGCTGAGATATAGACCCTCTCATCTATGGACATTTGATCTTTGATAAGGCAGTCAAGCCAACTCACCTGGGACAGAACAGTCTCTTCAATAAATGGTGCCTAGAGAACTGGATATCCATATGCAAAAGAATGAAAGAGGACCCATATCTCACACCCTATACAAAAGTTAACTCAAAATGGATCAAAGATCTAAACATTAGGTCTAAGACCATAAAACAGTTAGAGGAAAATGTAGGGAGATATCTTATGAAGCTTACAATTGGAGGCGGTTTTATGGACCTTAAACCTAAAGCAATAGCACTGAAGAAATAAATAAATAAATGGGAGCTCCTCAAAATTAAACACTTTTGTGCATCAAAGAACTTCATCAAGAAAGTAGAAAGACAGCCTACACAATGGGAGACAATATTTGGAAACGACATATCAGATAAAGGTCTAGTATCCAGAATTCAGAATTTATAAAGAGATTGTTCAACTCAACAACAACAAAAAGACAGCCAACCCAATTACAAAATGGGAAAAAGACTTGAACAGACACCTCTCAGAAGAGGAAATACAAATGGCCAAAAGGCACATGAAGAGATGCTCAATGTTCCTGGCCATTAGAGAAATGCAAATCAAAACCACAATGAGATATCATCTCACACCCACCAGAATGGTCATTATCAGCAAAACAGAAAATGACAAGTGCTGGAGAGGATGCGGAGAAAGAGGCACACTTATCCACTGTTGGTGGGAATGTCAAATGGTGCAACCACTGTGGAAGGAAGTTCGGCGGTTCCTCAAAAAACTGAATATAGAATTGCCATACGACCCAGCAATACCATTGCTAGGTATCTTCTCAAAGGACTTAAGGGCAAAGACACAAACAGACATTTGCACACCAATGTTTATAGCAGCATTATTTACAACTGCAAAGAGATGGAAACAGCCAAAATGTCCATCAACAGACGAGTGGTTAAACAAACTGTGGTATATACATATGATGGAATATTATGCAGCTTTAAGACAGAATAAACTTATGAAGCATGTAATAATATGGATGGACCTAGAGAACATTATGCTGAGTGAGTCTAGCCAAAAACTAAAAGACAAATACTGTATGGTCCCACTGATGTGAACTGACATTCGAGAATAAACTTGGAATATGTCGTTGGCAACAGAGACCAGCAGGAGTTAGAAACAGGGTAAGATAATGGGTAATTGGAGCTGAAGGGATACAGACTGTGCAACAGGACTAGATACAAAAACTCAAAAATGGCCAGCACAATAATACCTAATTGTAATGTAATTATGTTAAAACACTGAATGAAGCTGCATCTGAGCTATAGTATTTTTTGTTGTTGTTTGTTTGTTTGTTTGTGTCTTTTGTTTTTTCTTTTTCCTTTTTTATATATATATTTTTTTATTTATTATTATTATTATTATTTTTATTTTTTTCTCTATATTAACATTCTATATCTTTTTCTGTTGTTTTGCTAGTTCTTTTCCTAAATCGATGCAAATGTACTAAGAAATGATGATCATACATCTATGTGATGATATTAAGAATTACTAATTGCATATGTAGAATGGAATGATTTCTAAATGTTGTGTTAATTTCTTTTTTTTATTTAATTAATAAAAAAAAAAAAGAAAAGAAAACCCAGATGGAATTATTCACCAGTTTCTTGTGGCAAATTGCTTGTGCATGAACATTTACACTCATGCTAGCTCCTATACAGATAAACTCCTACCTCTCAGTAGCTTAACATAATAAAAGTTTATTTCTCTCCCAAAAAAAAAAAAGAAAGAATATCAGCAGTATAAAAACTAGGATACTTATCCCGTATATTGCAATTATCTTTTCCTGTCATTTGTTATTAAATTTGCATTTATTTATAGTGAAATTTGACTTTAAATTTCTGTGCCTTTAAAATTAGGCTTTAAGAAGTCTTCTATATGCAATAATTAAATTAATATTCACATATGGTTTCTTTTCATTCTTTTGCAGTGTTAATTTACATTTATGGCTTTAATCACTTTGGATTTATTTTGGTGTATGGATATTTTTCTTTGAATTTGTGATTATGACAGACGAAGCTATTTATAGCTAGGTTTGCTACATGTTTTTTTTTTAATTACTGATGGATTTGGAAATAAAGGATACTGGGGTTTCAGGAGTGAGGAGACATAGAGAGAAGAATATTCAAGTTTTTCTTAAGAACAGTCTGAAATGCTTATATGAGTTTCCATGAATACCTTGAATTTATACAGAAGCTTTGTACTCAGGAAGTTAACTCCAGGAATAGCAAAAGGCTGTTGTTAGAACCGAATGCAGCTGGTGTAAAGGAGAAGATTCACTCAGAGTTAAGAGGGGTTCAGCTCACGTGTCACATGAAATAACATACACTCTTATTAACCCTTGTGGAAAAAATAAATTTAACATTTTATTGTTGATTGATGGGCTTCATTTTTCACTTGCCAGACTTGTTCAGATTCTGTGCAGTCATCCTTGGGCAGATTGTCTATAAATATGTAATGAAACTTTTGAGGTTGGAAATCATTTTTAGTTTGATAAGCTTTTTGTAGCCATTAAACTAACAAGAGAAAAAGCAAGAACTAAAACAATGCTAATGAATAGAGTTCTAGGTTAGGAACCAGATTTATAATCTAGTAATTCCAATTGAGTATTTAATTTAACTAACCTATGATTTATTTCAAATTAGGAAGGCAATGAAGAAGAGGTAAAAATGGATGGATTATTTAATTCAAATATGCCATGAAGATATTACTGAGATGGTTTCACATCCTACCTGGTAGGTTCAGACTGCTCTGCACCTTTAGTTATTGGTATATTAAGAGCGTTTAAGTGGGAAACTACAGCTGATGGCCCAAGGTCAAAGCGGAAAAGGACTACTTTCTACTCAAGTCACACCTTTTCAAATGAGAATTACTTTTAATTATAGGGTTATGTGTCCCTTCACACAAAATCAAAGAAATCTTTCCTTCTCATTGCAGATTATCTGTCCACTGAACTCTCCCATGCATGGATTTCTTCATTTAATTTTAATTGTAGAAAACTGAATTGACTGAAAGCCCAATATTCAAGTTAGCTAGCTGCCGGAACGCAACACAACACACCAGAGATGGATTGGCTTTCGATAAAAGGGGATTTATTTAGTTAACATATAGTTCTTCAGAGGAAAGGCAGCTAACTTTCAACTGAGGTTCTTTCTTACATAGGAAGCCACAGGGCGATCTCTGCCAGCCTTCTCTCCCTGCCTCTGGGTGCCAACAACTTTCCTGGGGGTGATTCCTTTCTGCATCTCCAAAGGCATGGGCTGAGCTGCGAGTGCTGAGACGAGGTATGCTGTGCTACGTTGCGCTCTTTCATTTAAGCACCAGCCAATTAAATCAAACATCATTCATTGCAGCAGGCATGCCTCCTAGCCGACTGCAGATGTGATCAGCAACAGATGAGGTTCACATGCCATTGGCTCATGTCCACAGCAATAGAACTAGGCACTTTCACCTGGCCAAGCTGACACCTGAACTAACTACTGCACCCAATTAAAATTCTTCCTCAAACTTGCAGCATTCCCTTTCACACCTTCACAACAGTTAAAGAATTAATGACTCAGCACAGTGGCAACCTAAGCTTCATTCACCTGACAAGCTTCCTATTTGAGATTTAGAGTTTGCTACTAAGTAGTTCTCCACAAGATTTCATAGTTCCCAAGGGAATTGCCCATAAAGGAGAAGGTGAGTTTGTTATCTGTGCCCTCTTTTCTCTGCAGCAGATGTGCCTTATTTTCAACCAAGGGAAACCTCTTTGTCATCTCAAAAAATAACAGTTCTACTTAACTACTTCCAAGAATTAAAGGTACAGCAATAAGTAAGAATTATATGACATAACATGCTCAGTGTCCAATCTACTATGAAAAATTGGGAGACATGTCTTGGGAGAAAAAGTGTGCTGGGCAGAAAGCAATCATTTTTGGTGAAGTTACCTAGGGGATAAAGCTAGTGCTTATCAAAAAACTTCTTATTTACCTACATTTTTTTTACACTAATCCATTCATTTCAAACAACGCAACCATTCAACAAATTTCTTTTGAGATCTACTCTAGGGTGCAAGGTTCTGATTGCTGGGTATGCAACAGTTTTTTAAACAGGTAAAAAACCCCTCCTACACTATAGAAGTGAGGATAGTAAAAAGATCAATAAATCAGTTATATAATGTGTCAGTGGTAAAAGTGCTAAGGAGGAAAATGGAGACAGGAATGGTCTAGAAAGTATTACAAGTGATGGAGAGATGGTATAATTAAAATTTTTTCTAGAGTGCCCAGGAAAGACTCATTAAGATGTAATATGTGAGTAAGTGCCCAAATAAGTTAAAGGGGCAATACTGGGGTGGGAGCATCCAGATAGAGGGAAGAACCAGAGCAAAGCTCTGAGTAGAAAGAAACATGCCTAGCATATGGGAGGAATAGCAAAAGGCTGTTGTTAGAACAGAATGCACCTGGTATAAAATAGGAGCAGACTCGCTCAGAGTTAAGAGGAGTTCAGCTCATGAAGGGTCTGATGGTTCACAGTAAGAACTCTGAGTGAGAAAAGAGTGAGAAAAAAAGGGTTTCATGCAGAAAGGTTCAGATGACTGATGAAATGAGTAGTACAAACAGTCTTCATGACCTTCTCTACCACTCCTAAATGTCTAGGGAGGAATTATAGGCACCGCTGTCCAGGACAGAGTAGATTCGAAGCTCCAGGCAGGGCTCAGCATGGACTGAGGGTGAAGAGCATGGGGTTGTTCTCCAGTGGCCCATCACAGCCAAGAATCTTGAACATCCATCTACTTCTCATAAGGGGTGGGATGGGGCCCCATGAATATGCTCAAGCACATCTATCCTTTCATGTTCTATTCCTAAAAGCCAAACACTCACTTAAAATTCGCTGAAATTTAGCACCTGAATTCCCACTCCTGCATAAAATTTAAAAGTTGCAATCTCTCAATTCCAAGTCTACAGGCTTCAACCATTTTAGAAGACAGTTTCATTACCAAAGAGAGACAATCTAACTAATGAGTGACTTTTGAGTATCAGCCCAGTTCCCACAAAACGGGTGCTTCCCCAGATATTGTCTTCAATTTTCAAGACGTTATTATCCATTTTTAAAGTATGGGAAATGAGACTCTACCATCTTCCCCATTTATTCTTCAAACCACTGCTCTAAAGAATCAGGCCCCAAATCTTCTTGGTGAGATTGCAAACGAATGGCTATTTACCAAATTGTCCTAGGTAGAGGAGCTCATAGAATCAAATATAGGATATTATAGAAGGGAAGGCATCAAGAATGATTTTAAAGTTTTGACCTGACCAACTGAGAGAATAGAATTACCACCACTTGAGATGGAGAAGACTTCAAGAAAACAGCTTGGTGTAGAAATTTCTGAAGCACATTTTGGGGCATGTTTAAATTTGAGGTGCCTATTAGACATCTAAGTGGAAATATAGACAGCTGTATATGTGAATTTGGAATCTATGGGGGGCACATCCCAGCTAGGTATATTAACTTAGGAGTTTTCAGCATAAAAATGGTATTGAAAGCTATGAGACATATTCACTATTAACTATGAGTTGTCAATTGAACTGATTGTGATTCAAATGCAAAGCAGTGAATGATTTATGGGAAAGCCAGTCAAAACAATCATTTGACTCCCTTCCTCCAATAACCTGTAAAATTCTTCGTAAGGCTTCAGAAGAACAAAGTTATTATTCTCAATTTGGCCACATTTTGGCTTTGTTTGACCATGGCTCCACTAGTCAATTTGCTTTATTTACTGTTCTCAAGACACTGTTTTTCTGCATCTAAAGTTTTGATCACACTATTCAGGAATACTCTTCCCTCTTCTTTCCATCCATCAGACTATTTCAAAAAATTTTAAAGCCCTCCTCCTATGTAAGGTTTTGTCTCAGCCATCCTAGACTGGTGGCTTGTATCATTTATTTAGTGCCTTATTCCAAAGCTTCTTAGTAACTTGCACTGTTATTTAATTCCTGCCTCATGAACATTTCTCTATAAATTTTCTGACTTAAGGACTGAATTCACAGATTGTTGAGTTATTTTATTAGCTCTTTTCATTAAACTTCGTCACTAATGAGTAATCTTTCATTTTTTCCTGGATCACCTTAAATTTTTTCACTGCAAAATCTTCTGCCAATTTGGAATACATCGTGAATTGACTGATTAACATATTCAAGTGACACTATCTGAAATGAGAATGCAATCTGATGCCTGATATAGCATTGATATTGGGTTTGTTTTGCCATCTTCTTCATCAGGTTATTGGTTACTGAATAGCCATTTATAGAAGTTACAAACACACACACACACACACACACACATTTATTCCAACAGGTGAGAAATGAAACATTTCAATCAACAAATATAAGAGTTTCATCTCCAAGGAATAATATAGATTAGGTATTATCTCATTCATATAAGCCACATTTTTAACAAAATAACTTTATGCGAAGCTTTTTGTTTATCTAAATCTTCATTGAAAACTCTTTACGTATTTAATTAACATTTGCACATATTAAGAAAAATGCCACTTTCAAATTTTAACTATGCTTTCCAAAATGCATTCAAAATGCTTAGAGCAAAAATTTTGAACTTCACTATTAAAATGTGTCATAGATTAAACATCAAGATTCAATGCCATTTTAGAATCTGTCAAAGTTTCTTTTTTTTTCTCTCATTCTATAGGTACATTAGGTACCTTACTTGTGAAATGCCACTTTTGTAAGTTCAGAAAAAGACTAATGACAACTATTTCAGCATAGATCAGGCTAAGGACTAGTAACCTCTTTCAATGACCTGTATATGGGCCCAAATATTTTGGTACTCTAGTCAGGCGTAATCTATCTTCTGGGGATATCACACAGGAAAACAGCACAAGAAAATAAAACAATAGCACAAGTTCTGTGTGATATTTATTACATAGTAACTGCGACTTTTGCCTTGAGGATATGCCTTGTGCAAATTGGCTAATTTTGTTACTCCTAAATTACTAATGTCATTTAACAGGTGTACTTAAGAGAAGTTTCACACACTCTATTCCTTACCTATGTACTACCTGAAGCTGGGAACTGTGTTTAGAAGCAACTGCTGCCCCAACATTTGATGGGTAAGGATGGAGGATAAGCACTATTCCTAATAAATTTATATATTGCCATTCATCCAATAACAGCAGTAACTGCTCTTCATAGATTTCAAGGCAAAAATGGATTTATACTGACCCATCCCCAGACTTTGGTTCTTCTTTTCTTTTCCCCAAGACATGAATTTGCAAGTAAGCCAATGGTGTTGAAAGGGATTGTCTTCGTTTGATGGAATGAGGAAAAAAGAAACTGTCCTATTCTATTAATTTTTTAACAGGATATGTCAGATAAAAAGATGTTCTATATATCCAAGGAATACTCCACACTGAAGGTGTTAAAGTGAAGGCAAAATCTACAAAACAGCATCTGTCTATTGTCTATCAAGACATGTATTTGAATTTTTTTGTGTTGTTGGTTTAAATGATTCTTCTTTAACGATCACTGGAAAGTTTAGAAAGCCTGTACAGAAAAGGATTACAGAAAATTAACACACTTTTTAAATTTTATTTTCTATTCTGACTCAGAGCCTACCTTTAGCTTTCTTTGGAGGCAGTATAGCTGAATCTTCTTTACTTTTTGGTAAACAAAATTTTCAATACTTTTGTTTATATCCCACTTTTGTAAATTGTATTATCATGCAGATTGGCCAGATTAGGGTACAAACAGTGAATGGAAGAAGAGGAAAGAGACCAGGACATCCAGAATCTATGGTTCCTAAGGATATAGACTGAAATATGATGAAATATGCTTTAAGCAGTATAGTTAGAGCAGTGTTGTCAAATTAGATTCAGAATTCTTGGGAAATGGCTAAAGCCACTTGGAGAAGTGATGCAGAGCCTTAAATACAAGGGACAAAGATTAATTGTGAAAAAGAGGATGAATCAAGTTCAGAAGGTGAGACAATAAATGGGTCAACATGAAGAAGACAAGAGCTTTAATAATCAACCTATTAAAAATGGCATTGTTTCTGAATATCCGGCCAGAAATCCCTAACTGCGATGAACTGGAATTAGCGTAGGAAAATTTGGCACATCAGTGTCTTCAAGGAGAATGTTCATATTGTTCAATTAACGGAAGCACCGACTCTAGGAACTATGAATGTGGTTCAGCTCTATAAATATGAACCATCTTCAATGGTACAAAAAAATTCTTCAATTTTTTTCTTATTCAACCAAATGTGTACAGACATTACAAAACTTCAGAGAAAGTTTTGAGACAGGCACTTAAAAACTGTTGCTAAGACTTAATAAGTCCTGCAACTCATCCCACCTACTTCTCTGTCAAACAAGAACTCCCCTGTAATTTTAATTACAGTTAAGAATCTAGATAGTTGGGCTGGTATATAGAATGTAGTTCTTTCTTCATAACACAGGGGCTTCTTGTTATAGGGCTGCTTTTACCTGTCATGATATAGCAATAGAAAATTCTGCAATTACAATGAAATAGACAGAAAGAAGATAAATGAGGTTTTGGACTAAAGTATTTAGGAACCCACAGAAATCAATTATGGTAAGTATTTCCAGAAAACCCACCTGACATTCCTTTGAGAGTGATTTTACTATGATGATTTATTTGTAGAGAGAGAAGCCAAGGAAACACTTTTCTGCCTGGGAAATGTACCCAATTCTGAAATAATGAATATTTCACACAGATACTAATGATCTCTTTCCTTTACATATGTGTAGAGGCTTATTTTATTTCCTGGTAAAGGTGATATGTTGTACTACTTATGCTCCAAACAAAAGCCTCAAAAATGTCTTATATGTCATATTAGCAAATCCTCTGTAATTTTAGATCGTATTTTTCCTTCTTCATTGCACAATGGTCAGTTGTTGTCATTTGCCAGAATTATGAATGTGAGATTTAACAAGTGGGGCCATTAGTTAAATGGATAGTTCTCCAATATACTTTCATTTTAGTTCTATTTTGTTTCACAGACTCATGTGTAATGGATATTCTGATATTGTAGTACGCATAACATTCTGTCAGCAAGTATCAAAGAATTTAAAAACTCTGTCACAACAGAAACTCCTCGAGATTTAGTAAAGCCAATAAGCGAACATTTATTTCAACATAGACCCTTCTAAACCTGTTTGAATAAATTTTGAAATAGCAGTGATGGTTTGTTTGTAAAGGACCTTTGGTCATTTCACAATTATTTACCTTGTGTCAACCTAATTTAGTCTTGAGCTTTGAATATTTTCATGTATGTGGCATAAATCATATTAATTTTTGTTATTCACATCAAACCACCAACTCATATTCAGCTCCCTGCCAAATAATGCTTCTGAATTTTGTGGGCTTCAATTCACCCAGTTGCTATAAAGCCACATCTTCCTGACTCTGTGTTTACTTGTTCTTGGACTCAAGTACAAGACCTTACATTTATCCTTGATAACTTTCATCTTGTTTTCAGCTTATACCTCCAACCTATTAAAATCTTTCTGAGTTCTGATTCTGCCACCCAACATGTTCATTATCTTTTAAATCTAGGCAAACCGAAGGAGGTGTGTTTAATTTGTACCCTGGCCAGTGTTGCACAGCTGTTCTTCGAAAAATAGGGCATAATTAAACACCATGTGGAGGAGAGGTAATTACTTCCTTTTGTCTCTGGAAAAGATGGTTTCAAAGTCTTGGAAACTAAGATATTGAAGAAGCTCAAGGAATTAATCTTCTAAATATTTACTTTCATTCCATATTCATTTCAACCGTCATCCTGTACAGAAACTAAGCTCTGGTTTGTTTTGTTAAGAAAATACCAATTTTCCTCCCTAGACATACTCAAGGTCAGCACAGAAATTAAATTTCTGCCATCTTGAATTTATAGCTTATTCCTTCTTCTAGGTTTGATTCCAATCACATTTTGCAAGCTGCTCCAAGATTAGTTTGAATAATCAACTTTAAAAAGCTCAAGTTATAGTAGAAAAGTTATAATATTTTTAAATGTTCTGACTGAAAATATTTTAGTAGATAGGTTGAGCTTTTCAAATTTGGAATGAGAAAGTTTTACAGTATAAGCCAACTATTATTTCATATATATATATATATTTTAAAAGATTTCATTTAATTCCATTAATACATATTAAACATGCATACCATAATTTCAGCTTTTGGACTGGAATTTATAGTATAATTTAAGTCACTTCTAGATTAGGAGATAACTCCTTTTGGTGTGTTGGTTTATATTTTACTGGACCCAATTAATATTTTCCAATTCATGTTCTAGTGGACTTTAAAACTTCATAAACTATACTATAGGAGAAAAGCCAAGTAATAATAATATATATTAACTGAGAAAATACTCTATAAATAACAGGTATTTCTTATCCACTGTTTGCAGGAAAGGCCTAAATACTCATAACAAAGCTAACTCATAAAAATACCATGATAAAATTTATTTTAAAACACTTAAAACTTGTAATTCTGTAATGATATTGCATTTGTGAGCATATAAGTAAATATGACACTATTGTACAAAACCTGACATTTAGGTCTGAAGTACACAGTGGGGAATGATGCACGTGGGCTCAACACCCAATTCCTTATTTCTGTCCAACCAAGGTCACATACATTTCATCTGAATTGTGTCCTCAGTAGTTGCTGGTTGCTTTCACAGTTCCTGACACAACCATGGTCTTCAGAGACTTACAGAGACACGTCCAAAGTTCAGAGAATGGGATGCAACAGCAGCGTGTGCGCCAGAGAAAGCAATCCACATGGAAACGTCTCCTTCACTGGGGTTCACAGCGTAGCATCTTCCAACACGCTGTGCTGTTCTGAGGAGCTCGAAATGAGAACAGCGGCAATGAAGGTGGAGGGTATCACAAAGGCATTTCCCACTGCTTTTCATGATTCCACTCTGCTAAGCACAATTTGGACAATGGCGTTTATCCGCAATGTCTACATTTAGCAGTCCCTCCTGCAAACTTAGTCTGAAGAGTTGACCAGTCTCAACCTAAATATAATCTCCACTTCTCTTTTACTGCAAATGAATAAAATTCACAAAATCAATCTGGAAACCACCTTAAATGTGATACACACTAATTTGGTTTGATGTTGGACATTAAGGGCAATATAACATAAATAGAACTAATAGCTATACAGTCACACAATTTCCAGGATTTGTTTTTCACATTTGCTAAGCAGCCACCTAAATAACTCAATTCTTTATTCATTCATTCATGTGATCATTTGTGCTCGTCAATGAAACCAGATGCACTGATAGATACAGTAAGCACTCAGTAGCATTTGACATTGCAGAATAACTTTTTCTCTGTGGTAGGTTCAAGGTTCATTGTTACTAAACCTTGACCATAAAAGCTGTCTTCTTCTATTGATAGACTAGATGTTGGACATATGTCCTAAGTTTCTGAAGTAATGACTCCTGAAGTAAAAATGGAATATTTATCATATATTCTCCTGTAATGTTATATGTTAAAATACATGTATCTGACTAAATTGATTGTAAACCATTTAATTTCTGGTGGCTCATAACATACTGCTTTTAATCATTCTTCTTGTACAGCACTTGGAGATGATGCTCAGACCAGAAAATTTCCAAATTTCCTTTGTCATGGATATTATTATGATTACATGTTATTTGTATTATTTTAAAGTGGCTACACAGTGTATCATTACATGCCTTAAAAAAATGTATCTTCTCTATAACCAGAGATCTTCAAACACTCGTCTTAGATAACTTTTGTTACTTTCTTACATTTCCTGAATATCTATTATTAGACACTTTCTAGGTGCTGGGAAGACAGCAGTGAGAAACACTGATGAGACCTTTCCCTGATAGAACTCACATTTTAGTGAAAACACTAAATAAATAAAATATTTATAGCTTGTGATGAATGTTATTAAGGATATAAACACAGTACTGTGATTTTGGGGGGGAGGTACTGTGATTTTTTATTTTATTTTATTTTATTTTGGTACTGTGATTTTTTTAAAAAATGAGGAGGGAAGACCCAAATCTGGTGGTGAGTTCAGGAGCAACCTCTTTAAACATGTTGATTTTGAAATAGAACTTTAAAAGATAAATTTAAAAGAACCAACTTCTTGAAGAGCTGAAAAATTTTCCAGGCATAGGAAACCAGAAAAGCAAAGGCTTTGGGTAAGGAAAATGTTTGGGGAATTCTAGGAACTGTCTGGGAGTCAGAGTGGTAGAAGTAAAGCTAGGGGGAGCAGTACAAGATGATGCTAGGAAGGCAGAAAGAGAAACTATTTTGAACTAATGAGAGAGTTCTGCAGTGAGGCTGTATACAGGGTCAACATTTAAAACACTCTGTTCCAATAAATGAATTAGAAAGACATGATTGAAAAATAGATCCATTCACAATAGCAACCAAAATTTTACCTGTAGATAAATGTAATGAAGACATTAAAAATTAATTTAAAAATTTTGAAGAACCTGAAACAATGCCTAAATTAAATGGAGAAATACATCTACATACATGCGTGGATGAGAATCAATGTAAGTTAGTCGTGCAAACTGTACCTTAAAATGTAGTTTGCCTCTACAGGCCTATGGGGGTACTCCACTCCTTCAGAAATAGATAATTCTGTAAAACTGCATCTCCCCTATATCAACTTGCTTTGGGGCATAGTCCGTCTCCAACTGAGGTTTTATATTACAGAATTAGACCAAATTATGAATGCACTTGAAATTCAATTTTGAAAGCCACAAGTATATAAGCTGTACATTCCTTTTCATTTTGGTCTCACTCCAAAAAATATATCAAGAGGAGAGAAAAATGATGTTAAAATGCCAAGTGTCTTTTGCAAGATACAAGTCCACTGAGCTTAGAATCCCTAGCAAACATAACCAAAACCAAACAGACATTCCAGCAGTGACTAACATTCCACGCTCACCTGGGATTTGCACCTCTCATTAGCAACTTCTGTTCACATTTTATCAACAACATCTAGTACACAAACTAACAGGTAAAAGAGACAATGAATTGAGGCAGAATGTATACAAGATCAACAGATGGGAAATCTGGATTTTTGTTCTGTCTTTGCTTTAACTGCTGTGAGATTTTGTGTGATTTATTTAGCATTGGGTACCTCAATTTATACAATTTAGAAATGGGATTAGAGATTCCCTAATGCCCTACAGTCTGACTGGCCAGAGCAAACAGTCTACAGCAGGAAGGACACTAGGTCAGTGCTTTAGGGCTATTGTGACCTTCCTGTCTGAAACATTTGGAGACTTGGGGGAGTAAGCTGAGACAGAGATGGAATTAAAATAGTTGTCTCCACCAAAATCCGGTAAATTACCTTTAGGAATGAATAGATCCCTTTAACTAAACAATATCTATGAATGTTGTACCTTCCTTTATATAGAGTACATCCATAATGAACATCTGTTTACGTGAATATATTTTCTGAAAGTTCATTTCTATTTAATTTAAACCATTCAGCTGATTGAAACGAATCAGTCAATGTATTACGCACACCACAGAGTGGGGTGAAGGCAGGATGAGCGGAAGAAATCCCTTGTGCACAATCTAAAACAATCACGCAGCCATCAGTTGTTGGGGAGTGACAGCAGCAGTCAGAATATGTTGGCATGCAGTAATTAGAGATGGAAAGGCACAATTTCAACGAATGCGTTCTATTATTAGTGTGTTTCAGCCGCGGAGTTGCTAAGGGTACAAAGGCATAGCCTGTCTGCTCATAGCGACTAACTTGAGGCAGCGGGACGTGTTCACTCTCCGCGCTAGGTCAATGGTCACGTCTCCTGCGCGGCACAAAACTGCTGTCACCAAGGCGACAGCGACCCCCACAGTGACCGCACAGAGGTAGGATGAAGGCAACAAGGAAGCTGAAAACAGCACTTATCCAGGGCTTTCACCATGACCTCCTAAACCTCCCTAACCCAAACCCACACTCACATCCCCGAACTGCCTAGCACAGTACAGAAAAGAGAAATGATGCGTAAGAATAAAAGAAGGGATTTAAAAAAAAAAAACATAGAGAAAAGAAATATAAAATTTCATATTTCTGAGCAAGCACTACATTTAAAAGGCTTAAACATTTATTGTTCTATATTATCCTTAAAGAAGAATGAACTGATTTCAGAGAGATTAAGTATTTTGCCCAGGGCTATAAAGAATACAAAATGTGTTGGTTAAGGTAAATGTAGCGAACGTTCTGTTACAGCAGTCAGCTCTTACAGGAAGGAGAGAAGAGAAGAGAAGAATCTCCTAAAGAATGAAGTGCTGTTTCATTTCTACCTAATGCTATTCATAGGCACAAATGTTTAGAGAAGAAAGAATCCCAGGATGCAGGATACCCAGCCCTCCATTAATGTACACTACTACCTATCACTGGAGGAAGAAAAATCAGTCAATAAAAAATATCTGTTCTTTATTATTAATGGAGCACTTAAGACAAAAATTAATATTGGAAGGAACTATTTTGCATAGAATGATAAGCAAAATTGGACAAAAAATTTTCTTCTGAAAGATCACTCTAGAAAATTCACTTATGTGGAATATTTTCTCCTAAACAGTCACATGTATGAAATATGATTGTGTACAAAGTTCACCATAAAATAGTTATCGTGTGCCATCATTCCTCCACGTATGTTATATTAATTTTATTTAAATGTCCTTTGGCAGCTTAGAATTCTGAATTTTAATTTTATTTCAGTTGCTATTTATATCTATACAATTTTGACACCAAAGACAAAAGACTCCTTATTAATTCAATGAGTCTCTGAGTAACATTTTTTGCCTACGACAATATCAAGCAAAGCTCTAGTCACAACTTACGCCTGTCATTTTCTGTAATTAAAAGTACACAGTCATATTATGCATTCTGCCTCCTAGCAGCTGCAGTTAGATTAACTGTGAACAAAGAAAACATTTTGACACAGTTAATTATATGGCAGTTCTCCTTTGCTAGCAAATACCAGCTACCTCCTCGAACGAACAAAAGCACTTTTTGTTAGTTTTCTTTCATATTATAATATAAATAGCCAGGGAGAACTTCAGTTTATATTCATAAGGAGTTTTAACCCTAACACTTCAGTCCATAAACATTAAACTATCTGGTAACTTTTAGTGAAGACATATGATTATCCAATTTGAAAGGTCAGGGAAGAACTGCTCTGTTTTGGGAGGGGGCAAATGTTCAAATATTTTTTACTTCAGATAAGGAGAAAGATGAGAATGGGATTGAGTTTCACTGAAGCCATAGATTAGAAACTGCAAATAAATTCCTACATCCCTACTTTCGTATGTGAGTGTAAACAGTGCTTTTTGGAAGGTCTCACCACGCAATATATTCACATATTTTAAGTGTTTTCTTAATCATGGGAACTAAAATTGCCCCAATCATCTGATTAAGGCCATGGGGAGTGACAGTAAACAATGGGAAAGAGAGAGCATAGTTGTAATTCATTACATGAAACCCAATCAACCTGTGTTCAATGATTGGAGAGAGAATTTCTGATTTATTCCTTGGTTTAAAAAAGTTGGGGGTGAAGCATAAAACTGTGGACCACATACTCCACCCAAACTCGAAGAAGGCTATCTCAGAGAGACCTTACTTTCCAAATTCATTTTAATCTGTGTGCTTGGTTCTTTCTTTCTTTCCCCTTCATCCCTCACTCCTTCTCCCCAATTACTTTACCACTCAGAATTTCAAAAATAGAGTTGCCTTGTGTCTGATGCTCCTTTCATCCATGGTATGGACAGATAAGTAAAAAAATAAATAAATAAGAATAAAAATAAATGCATAATAGGGAGAGATAAAGGGTACTAATTGGGTAGGTTGAAATACTGTGGTTCAATGAGAGGAAGGGTTAAGGGGTATGGGATGAATGAGTTCTTTTTTGCCTTTTTATTTCTTTTTCTGGAGTGATGTAAATGTCCTAAAAATGATCATGGTAAGGAAAACACAACTATGTGATGATATTTTGAGCCAGATTGTATAACATGGTTGGACTGTATGTGTGTCGATATTTCTCAATAAAAATATTTTTAAAAATAGAGTTGAGAAGATCAGTATAGAGGAAAGAAAACTGTACTGGGGGAAAACCCAGAATTGTAGAATGAATGTGCTTGTAGCTAAATGCACTCCAATTTTCTTCCTTTTTTATGGTAATGGGCTTTAGTGTCTAACCCCATTCCCTTGGTTACTTTCTATCTCTGAGCCTCAGTTTTCTCATTTGTAAAACGGGCATTTCCTTACTTGCCTCAGAGGGCTCTTTTGAGTATTTCATAAGACAAGGCAGTTAGGTGCTTATTATGACATATGGTATGCCCTCTTTAAATGACTCATTATTATTAATAGGTGCAAAATAAATGCAAACCTTAAAAAAGAAGAAAAACAATGAACTTTCTTATTAGCCCTACAATCAACTCCTTAGCAATTCTCTTGGATGAGCACAACTACTTAAGATCCAACATCTTTTTAGCTTTACGATGTGTATGTGTGTGTGTGTGTGCATGCATATGAGGGGTATCTATGTCTAATAGATAGTAAAACCTACACATGAATGGGAGTATTAAGGTGAATAGCTAGAAAATGAATTATATGTGAGAAAACACATGCTAATAATACACAAAAATCAGACCACTCTGAAGGTAAATCTCTTCAAAAGTCAAATTCCTCAGGAAGAAGATAACAGACATTTTTTCTTAACACACACATTTTCTGGATGACTGATGGGAATGTACTGCACAATGAAATTAGTTAAGTCCTCAGTGGATTCATTGCAATGCTAACTACGGCTAATCAATCTTGCTGATGTAAGCCATTCTTCTAATTCATGAATATCAAGGCTGAATTACACTCCTGTCTTTAAGATGACTGAACAGAACAACTTCACAACAGCAGAAGATGTTCCCATCTCTCCGGGGCCTCTAAACTTCCAAAAATCCCATCCCCTATCCCTCTATCCTTGCTGTCTACTCTTCCTAGAGTAGAGAGTGGTCTCTGTAGCTGCCAACCATGAACATTTCTTAACTGTTTTTGAAACATGGTGCTCAATAATCTGCGGAGATGTAGTGATGGCAGCTGGTCAAGTAGAATGAGCCCTGCAATATTCCCTACTTGCCACCAGATCCACTGCCAGGGCTATATGCTGGTCTCAGACTCTACCAGGTTGCCACCTAGAGCAAGGGCTAAGAGTCAGATAATGAGATGCTTCCCCAGAATATGTCCCCACAGAAAGTCCTCCTCTGGCTTCTTTTCCCTGCAGGAGAGAAACATGAAGACACTGTGTGCCATGCATTCTTTAATACACTCTTCATGCTTTCCTTTTAGTGTGCAGAGCATCCACAGTAATTTGCAAATGACATGATTCCCTTCAGGCAAATTCTTTAGAAAAGTTTTATACATATAGTATGGTGGAATGTGTTTGAACATGATGGGAAAAACGTATTTTGAGGGAGAGACTTTCCAGAACGCAGAAAGGAACAAAATTTTTTGTTAGATCCATATTGGTTACAAGTTATAGAGTCTCAACTGGAACCAGCTTAAGAATAAAAAGGACATATTTTCTTACATATTGGTAAAGTCCATTAAAGCATGGCTGGATTGATATTCAAATAATACTTTGCTTTCCTCTCCTGTCCTTTCATCTCCTGCTTTCAGAAAGAGACTCTTAATTTCCCTGTAGCCACTATCGTCTTTGAACTAACACACTCAGATAGTGTCTCCTTGGTTCATATGCCCTACTCTGGACCAATTACTGTGTAAAAGGTAAGGGGACTTTTACTGATATATATCCTTACAAAAGAGGTAGGAGTTTGACAGTCCACCTGAATCACTTGGAGAAAGGAAAATTTGTATAAGAAAGAATATAAGGCATATATTCATGGGAGGTTTCAAATGTTCCCTGGAGCAATGCTACATTTTCCAAGAAATGATTATTTTTTCCTTCTATATGATTCATATAAATACCAACTATGATTCTTTACATCTCTATTCACAAAGGGCAAACAGTAACTAATATGGAATTGTCAAATATAGAAATACATCTTTCCTCCATGTCTGCTGGATACTAATCTGCATCCTTCCATCAACTAGACTATTTATGCATAATTGTAATGGTCAGGCTTAATTCCCTCAACTGCAAAGCTGAGTGAAGATTTTAGATGGGTTTCTTCAAATTAGTTTTATATTTTGATTTCTGATTATTATATTGATCTGAAACCATTTTTTTTTTTTTTTTTTTAAAGGAAAGACAGAGAGAAGGAAGGAAGGATAGAAGGAAGGAAGGAAGGAAGAAAGGGAAACATCTTTAAACATTTTCTTGTTTTATTGTATTCTGTTTCTCCGTTTTTTTGTTACATGGGCTGGGGCCGGGAATCGAACCGAGGTCCTCCGGCATAGCAGGCAAGCACCTTGCCCGCTGAGCCACCGCGGCCCGCCTGAAACCATTTTTTTTAATTGGACAGAGGAGATGAGAACTGTAGGATGACCCCCGTTCCCTTTTGTCATTATATCTTAGTTATCTGTCCTCATGATAGCCATTGTACCATAGCGCTACACACCTACACACACACCTACACACACATACACAAACATGCACATGCAAACACATAAACAGATTAAATGGTAAATAGAAATGTCACTGGACTCTAAAGAACTTACTGGCTGTTTTGCTTATGTGGAATTGATTGTATTTCAATCTACATTATTATTTATTTTATTCTTATGCATATAATCTATTTCCCAAGCCAGAACATAAGATCCCTGAAAGCTCTCTGTGGCTTCAACATAAAGCAAAACATCTTAGCAACAGCATATATTTAATAGAATTTTGTTGAACTATGTTGGTCAATAGGAAATTGCTTCTAAATTGGGGTATAGCTAGACAGAAATTGCAGATGAATGGGTGTTTTAGTTTCATCCTAGCAAAACAAATACCATGCAATGGGCTGGCTTAAACAATGGGGATTTATTGCCTCACAGTTTTGAAACTAGGAAAGTCCAATCATGACATGATCAAGGCAATGCTTTCTTTCTCCCTGAAGACTGCTATCCTGGGGCTGGCTGCAAGTTATCTTTGGTCCTTGGAGTCTCTGTCACAGGGCAATGCACATGGAGGCCTCAGCTGGCCTCTCCCATCTATTCTGTGTTCTGTTGATTTTCACCTTTTGGCTGCTCCCTGTGGCTTCCTCTCTCTGACTGAATTTTATTCTACCTAAAAGACTCCACTAATAGGAATAAGGCCTGTTCCACCCAAACGACTCTACTAATAGGATTGAGGTGAGTCAAGCAACATCTTAACTGAAGTAACTTCATCAAAAGTTCCTATGTACAAAAGATTAAGTAGTTCCAAACCACCACAATGGGTCAAATTATGAGTGATCCTTATGAAAAATGAGCTTGATATTCTTTTTTTTTTTTTTTTTCATTTAGCTGCAAGGAGCCAGGGGAAATGAAATAATTGATAAAAGGGAAAATGCAATATGTTTAAATGAAGTGAGTCCAAGGAAGTCAGGATAAGGATGAGGAAGAAAAGTATTTATGTTCATTAGATGAAAGAAATCGGAAAGACAGGAAAACTCTTGTTATATAAGAGAAAACACTGAAGAGTTGTATTTTCTTCCTTTTTTTTATTAAATCCAATGAAATCAAGAACATCAACATGAGGGGAGGAGCAGAAGGGAAATTGCAACAATGTGAGGGGACAGAACCCAGGTGGTATGAGATGAAGAAATCTGGGGAAGACAAAATGTGTTTTGAAATCAAGGGATACCATATTTGTGTTAAATGTTATGCATGAACTATACATACATTTCTTTTCATTTATAAAACACATCCATGTAGTTCTTATATATTACAACGTTAGGGGCTTAATGGTGTAATTATTCAGAGCAGATGCTAAAAGTTTAAAAGCCCTGGCTCAAAGCTCAGCTCTGCCATTCTCTACCCTTGTGTATTTAATAAAGTTTTATCAAAAAGTTCAGTTTTAAATCGGGCCATGGCACTGGGCGGCTCTCGGGGCAGCGGGAGTGACTGAGCCCGGCGTGACGGCCTGAGCCCGGCGGTCCAGGCTGGTGCAGCTGACCACGCACCCCGAGCCTGGAGCCGGCGGTGGCCGAGCGCCCGGGAGTGTATCTTCTGATCTGAAAAAGTCTTCCATGAAAACCTTCACCTTTTAAAAATAAGTAATGCCATCTGTTTTCCTAAAAGACTGGAACGGTGGCTAGCAGTTTGAGGGCCCCTTGGTTATGAATGTGCTTCAATTTCATAATGCCTCCTCCCATAGCAGGCATCCTTGACATCTGGGCTGAGAATTCACAGATGGCATCTGATGGCTCCAGACCTGTGGGATTTCCTTTTGCCCACTGGGATATATATCCAGTTGGAGGTACCTCGAGAAGCTACCCTTTCTCATATTAAGCAGATGTTTATGGAAACAAGTTCACAATTACCCAGTGTTTAACCTCCTTATGGAAATTGACTCTTGTATGTTTGCATGTGTGAATCAAACAGCTGTGTAAGACTCTGTCTGTGATGTCAGACCTTTTCTTCCAGTTCTCAAGTTGGTGACAAGAAGTTGTGATAGGGGAAAAACTAGACTTAAAAATTGGAGTTCTTACAGGAAAAGCTCTGCATGTTGATGCCTTGAAAGAAAAATACACAAACTCAGTGAAGAAAAGCTTCAGTCACTTGTGGGATTGTCTTGGATGGACTGGCTAAACAGTCATATCCACCAGAGCATGAACCATCCATCCTTGAAGACTTAGAAGATAAACTTTATGGAGGAAAGCTCACTGTGACTATTCACTTTGAAAATTGTCAGGATGTGATTAGCTTTTAAGTTTCTCTCAATATGAGTCCTATCAAAATAAACGAATTGGCAATTCAAAAACGTTTGACTATTCATGGGAAAGAAGATGAAGTTAGCCCCTATGACTATGTATTGCAAGTCAGTGGGAGAGTAGAATATGTGTTTGGTGGTCATCTACTAATTCAATTCCAATATATCTGAAACTGTAATGAACAGGACTCTGCCACATTTTACACTCGTGGAATGCTGTAAGATCAAGAAGAGGTATGAACAGGAAATGATTGCCACAGAGGCTGCCATAAATCAAAATTCATCTAACCTCCCTCTTCTTTTACCACCAAAGAAAACACAAATGATTTCTCATGTTTGGGAAAATACTCACCCTTTCCAAATTGTCTTCATTAAGGGAAATAAACTGAACCCAGAAGAAACTGTGAAAGTTCATGTCAGGGCTGGCCTCTTTCAAGGTACTGAACTTCTTTGTAAAACTGTTGTAAGCTCAGAGATTACAGGAAAAAAATGATCACATTTGTAATGAACCACTGGAATTTGATATTAATATTTGTGACCTGCCAAGGATGGCTTGATTATGTTTTGCTGTTAATGCAGTTTTGGATAAAGTGAAAATGAAGAAGTCCACTAAAACTATTAATCCCTCTAAATATCAGAGCATCAGGAAGGCTGGAAAAGTGCATTATCCTATAGCATGGGTAAATACGATGATCTTTCACTTTAAAGGACAGCTGAGATCTGGAGATATAATATTGCACAGCTGGTCTTCATTTCCTGATGAACCTGAAGAAATGTTGAATCCAATGGGAATTGTTCAAACAAATCCGTATGCTGAAAATGCAACAGCTTTGCATATTAAATTCTTAGAGAATAAAAAACAACCTTAATATTACCCTCCCTTTGATAAGCTATTTGCAGCTGGTCATTAAACTTTCTGTTTACCTTTCTAAACCTATGGGGCGTCTCAGAGAACTCTGATCAGGTACTCTACCATTATGCCCTGCCAGAAGATCAATCTGGGGTGGAGAATTTAGTCTTTTTGTATGACTATATATAAATATGTTTATATTTATTGGTAGTCCTTTAACTGTATGTTATATTTAATAACTGTAAAAAAATCAAATAATAAAGATGTAAAAAGAGAAAAAAAAGTTCAGTTTTTTCATCTGTAAATGGGGTATTAATATTATCTACCATATATCTATCATAACATTAATGTTATGAAGATTAAATTACCTAAGTGTCTTATACAGTGCTCAGCACAGTAAATGCTCAATTTAAATGTTATTGTTTTGACCTCACCATTTCATGGCACCTCAAGTAGTAACACAAATTATGTGGATGGAACAGATAATTTTTTTGTTGGTTTAAGGATGAATTTATAGAAGCCACATTTGTTTCCTTCATCTGTAAAATGAAACATTGGACTTGAGGATTTCATGTGTTCAAAAGTTGTTTCAAGGCATCTTATGCTTTTATTTCTAGTAGACTGTGAAGCCAAACTGCTGGTAGGCATGCTGGGAGCTACAACACACTTACATGAATTTATTATGTCAAGTTCCTGAATCCAGAAACTGGTAAGGTCTCTGTTTCTCCAAGTCCCTTATGCAGTTGATTCTATGCAAGGAACCCACTGCTGCCAGTAGTTTTCCAAGTTTTCATTTTGCAATTCAAGGCCAAGATAATGAGGGGGGGAAAAATCAAGAACTCCTCTGCTAAAAGCCCATGTGCTAAGTAATACAGTTCTGAAGTTGTCATAGTGAGAGAAAGAATGCCAAACCTTGTAGTTTAGTGGGCCAAGTTCTGTTCTCAGCCACATGTATGCAGCTCCTCTGATATCAATGGGAGTTGTGTATGCATGTGAACTGAGGACAGAAGTTGGCTGTGTATAAATAGCTCTGCAATGGTGAAAATCTCTTCTTGTGTGTTTGGTACAACAGAGGTAGTCATTTGCAGTTAGGGCCTGTTTCTCCCTTTAGAAAAGTAGCCTTGCTAAAGGCAGTTTAAGAAATCCTATTATCAGAATATTTGATGCAAATATCTAATCTGAAAGATTTCAATCAAGGGGAGAAAAAAGAAACAGATTTGCCTTAACTTTCTCTCATTCTCCAAGAACAAACTCAAGCTAGTAGCATATAAGGATTTGCTGCAACCCTGGCCTTAGCTGTTCCCCTGTCTGGACTTCCCATCTGCTATTGACAGAATGTGTGCAGCTAATTGGGGGATGGCTTAGGAAGTCAAAATGCATATTAAGGGGTTAAAAAGTTATCTAAAGCCAAGTGCTTCTAATCTCACTGGCTGCCAATGCAGCTGAGCCGCATGGTGAGTGTTCCGTGGGAACAAGGGCTCTGACCCTGTCAGTCAGGACACAGGGTGGGAAACTGGTCTTTTGGTCCTCGGCCACTCTGCCAGCAATCCGAGTTCTGCATTCACCACTTTGGTGTTGAGCCAAACAATCATCTCATGTAGGCTCTGTTGAAATTTATTTCCGACCACAGTTAAAGATAGACTCTTAAAAGATCCATTAGAAACAAGAGATTTTTCTTCCTTACAATTTTGATATGAAATGCCCCATTCTGTGACAGCTATCCATTCTAGATAATTTCCAAATCTTTATCTTCAGCACCTGCCCCAGATCTCTGCCCAGACTCATCTCTAAATGGCTTCTGGCCCTCTCTACCTGGATACTCCAAGCATACCTTAAATTCAAATAAAACTTAACCTTTATCCTACACTGCCTCCAACCCTGAAAACTTTGGCAATTTTCTCTATCTTATTTAATGGCACCATCTTTCATCTAACAACTCATCAAAAAACTAGATGTCAGAAAAAAACACAACAAAACCGGGGGTCAGCCACAACTTCTCTCTTCTCCATATCACCAGGTATAATTAGTATCTAAGCCTGGCTGACTCCACCTATTAAGTCTCCCCATTTCTATCCTCTCATTTTGATCCCTTACTGCTGCCATGGCAGAGTAGATGAGAGGTCAGGTTTTGAAGTCATTGATATCTGGATTTGAATCCCATTGTTACTATTTTGTGAGGCTTATCTTTTGGGGAGACATATTTGTTTAAGCCTTAGTTTCTTAATCCATGAAATTGAGAAGATATCTACACCAGAGGGTTGGTTAATTGGAATTAAATGAGATAATATGTGTAAAGTGTTTGTATAGTTATTGACACATAATAAAGTTCTGCTAAATGAAACTGTTATGAGTGAAGGCTTCATCTTCTCTCACTGAATCACTGCACAGTCTTCTTGGTTAGTCTTGCCCCTACCCTATTTTCTGTTCAACAGCAGATGGAAACTCCAGACAGGGAAACAGTGAAGACCAGGGTTGCAGCAAATCCTTATATGGTACTAGGCTGAGTTTGCTCTTGGAAAATGAGAAAAGTTTAGGGAAAATACTATTTTTTGTCCCCTTGATTGAAATCTTTTAGATTAAATATTTGCTATTAGGTGAACTCACTGCTCTCTCCCCTATAAGGGACATGACTCCCAGAGGTGTAAATATTCCTGGCAATGTGGGACAGAATTCCCAGGATGAGCCAGGACCTGGCATCAAGAGATCGAGAAAGACTTCTTGACCAAAAGGGGGAAGAGAGAATCAAGACAAAATAAAGTTTCAGTGGCTGAGAGTTTTGAAACAGAGACGAGAGGTTATCCTGGAGATTATTCTTATGCAATGTACACATATCCCATTTTAGTTTATGGTGTATTGGAGTGACTAGAAGAAAGTACCTGAAACTGTTGAGCTATGTTCCAGTAGCCTTGATTCTTGAAGATGATTGTATAAAGATATAACTTTTATAATGTGACAGTGTGATTGTGAAAATCTTGCATCTGATGCCCCTTTTATCCAGAGTATAGACAGATGAGTGGAAAAAAAAGAACAATGGGAGGATAAAAGACAAAATAAATTGGGCAGATGGAAAGACTAATGGTCAAGAGAAGGAAGGCTATGGGGTATGGGGTGTATGCATTTTTTGTTTTTCCTTTTAATTCCTTTTTCTGGAGTGATGCAAATGTTCTAGAAAATGATCATGGTGATGAAGACACAACTATGTGATGATATTATGAGGCATTGATTGTATACCATGTATGGAATGTATGTGTGTGAAGATTTGCCAATAAAAATATATTTTTAAAAACTCACCAGGAAAAAAATTGCCTTAAAATATTCTACATACTACATCTAGAGTAAGCTTTCTAAAATGAGAATCATTTCACATTCTTCATGCATCTCACAGGGCTAAAATTAAAAGGTATCCTATTGTGTTTCTTTCTGGAGGTTTCTGGAGAATCCATTTCTTGCTCATTCGGGTTGTTGGCAGCATTCAATTCCTTTCATCTGTACAACCAAGGTCCCTATTTCATGGACGGTTATCAGCTGAGGACCATTCATATCTTCTAGAGGCTGCCGGAATATCATGACGCATGGTCTCTTTTCTTTTTCTTCAAAGCCAGCGAATAGTCCTTTTACACTTCAGATCTTTTCTGTCTCTTCTGCCCTTATGTTGGGGATTGACTCATGCCCCCCACAAAAGACATGCCCTAATTCCTAACCCTCAGTTCTGTGATATGAACCTATTGGTAAACAGGCCTTTGAACATATTGTTATGAACATATTGTTAGTTAAGGTGTGGTCAAATGGGATGAAGGTGGGCCTTATTCCAATATGGCTTATGTCCATATAAACAAAGGAAGTTGAACACAGAAAGAGAAGCAGAGAAGGAGAGATTGTCATGTGAAGGAGGCAGAGATGCATTACAAGCCAAGGAACCCCAAGGACTGGCAGTAAGCCAACCTTAGGACACTACAGACTCCAGGAGAAAGCATGGTTTGGCAATACATTGGACATCTAGCCTCCAAAGCTATGACAATAAATTCCTGTTGCTTAAGTGAACCACTGAGTGATATTTGTCATAGCAGCCCAGGCAAACTAACACCTTTCTGACATACTCTTTTACTTTCCTCTTCCAATTTAAAGGACTCATGTGATTAGATTGGCCCACTGGAAATTCCAAGATAATCTCCCCATCCCAAGGTCCTTAACCTTAATTATATTTGTGAAGTCCCTTTGCCATGTAAGGTAACAGATTCATAAGTTTGAGGGGTTAAGGTGTACATACCTTTGGATGCCTTTGGAGGACTATTATTCTGCCTAACGTGAAAGCCTAGCACAGTTTATGTAATCAGTAAATAGTTCTTATTGAATGATAAAATAAATGCATGCAGATACATTAAATACTCAACTCTTTTTAATATGTTAAGCCATTATATAGGGTCATAAGTAAATTAGAGAGTTTGAAATTCTTGTCTGATTTATTTGCTATAACTTTTTATAAGAATTCAAGGTATTATGTTTTCTAAATCTTTAACATTCAAGGGACCATACAAATGACTTATAACCTATAAGATCATATGACTATTTCTGTAATCACTGATTTACCAAAATTATCAACATTGATAAAAGCCTGCACAAACCCACCAAAAGTCTAGTCTCTTGTTCTGTCCCTTTTGTGATTACTTGCCAAATAATTAATCTTTGGTATGATGTTAATATGAACTCATACATTCAATCTAAAAATATCTGCATGTGTAAATGTGCCAAGCTTTGTGTAAAGTGGTAGGTAAACAAAGATTAATAAGACACACTCCCTGCCTCATAAGGCTTACAGTGTAATAGAGAAACAATTAAAAAGTGAGTGTAGGTGTGGGATGAACAAGTTAAATAAAGAGCATGTTTGGCATACACAGATAATTAAGATATACTCAGAGACACTTTCTTCAAGGAGTTAATATAACAGTCTGGTCAGGGATAAAATTAGGGACAAATATTACTACTAGAACATGATTAAACATGATTATACTAGACATTTCTTCAAGCTACAGCAATGGGGATAAGGCACTACATTTGCAGTGAGGCTGGGAAATTTTCAAGATGAGAGGATTTTAAGCTGTCTTTCTTGAAAAATAAACAGGACTTTTTTAGGTGGGCAGATAGGGATGGAGTAGGGAGAGTTCTACAGAGAAGAGGAAAATTTAGGCACTTCTCTCAGTTTGGGGCGAGAGGTTGTCAGAAAAGACTTTATGAAAAAGGTGTCATGTTAGCTCAGACTTGGGGTATGAATAGATGTTCATTGGGTTAGGCAGAGAGTATAGGAGAAATTAATCTTCCAAGCAAAGAAAAGAAATGCAAAGGAATGCAGGAAGATGTGCATGAGTTTTAAGCATAAGGAACTGAGAAAAGTTCAGAATAACCAGAACATAAAATTAGAAATGAGGAATGGGGAAGAGATGATGAAAAAGAAATAATTATAAACTACATCACGTGAGACTTTAAGCCTATGAAAGAGCATGGACTTTATCTGAAGAACCATGGAATACCATTTAGGTGTTCTAAGCAGGGAAGCAATCTAACCAGATATTCATTTTGCTCGATTCCATAATCCTTTAACTAATTGAATTAGCTGGTAGTGCCTTCTCCAACCCAGAATTAATCTATTATTTCTCTATCAAGAAATTCTTCTTTCATTGCTCATTTCATTTCTTCTTTTTTCATGCCAAACAGACCATTTATTATTCCTGAGAAAGCTTGGCTGATTTTCTTCTAGTCTACAAAACCACGCCTAATGAAAGCACTAAACTTTTCTGGGATCAATATCAGATTGGAGTGAATAAAGGTTGCTACTTCTAGCTATTTTTTTTCTCTCCCTGGCAAGCTACAGACAAGTTCCTACAGCTCTACATCAGAAAGAATGAGGAAAAAGACCTGTACACATAAAAATGCACGCAGCTATACTGTTATCATACATAGGGACGTAGTAAGAGAAAAAAATAACACGTTACATAGCATTTGGAAAAATTCAAGTAAAAATGAGATTTGAAATAAAACTCCTGGAAGCAGCATTCAATGCAATAGGATTTGTTCATATAGTAGGTAATACATTTATGGAAGTCAATTCATGCTAAATGAGAAGAAAAACTTACCAGATACTTAGGTTTGATATTCAAAACATGATTTTAAGGTAATGGACTGTTTACATGTTTGTCAGAGAATTCAAAAGCACTACAGACTAAAAGTCAAGAAAACAAAAAGAAAGCAAAACGTTAGAAGTTTTCAGTGTTAAGAGGAAGGTGCTCAGGGCCCCAGAGAAATAAAACCTGTTATAGTCATCAGTTTCTGATTCATACCTTTTTCTTGGACACTAAATGGCTGAAATAATTTATAATACTAAGGAGAGGGGATCGGGGAAGGAATGGGGAGGGAAAGGGGGGAAGATATTGAGGTCAGATTGGATCTCCAAGCTGAAAAAAGGGGGTCTGATGCAGTCTTCATATTGAGAAAGATAAAAGACAGAAAGGCCTTAAGGACTTTTTCACAGGTGTTAACTTTTAAGTATGTAACTATGTTATAAAATAATTGACAGAGACAATTAAATTTCTTGATACAAGGTATAAACAGGCTACATGCTAGATTCAGGGAGGTACTATCCCCCATGCAGAGTTCAAACCTGTACAGTTATTTCCTTATGTTTTAATGTATGCATTTCAATGATTTACATATGAGAAAAGGGTGGAAAATAACTAAGGGGAGAGAATAGAAGAAATTTATCTTCCTTTCATTTGTTTACACTACATGTAAAGTATAAATGATAAAAGCATCCACAGGGGAGTAGAGAAGGAGAGGCAGAGTAAGAAGGGATCATGTAGAAAGACAGGATGATAGGAGGCTAGTTGGTGCACTTCATGGGAACCACTTAAATTCTTCAGTGCCCTTGAACATCTTAGCACCCAGGAGAAAACATCCCCAATTTCAACACTGGAAAGCAAAGTGGGCAATGATGAAGTGGCTCTTACCACCATGAGCTGTGGAATTTTTAGAGCAGGAACACTGCATTAAAGCATTCCAGGGTTTTTCATGCAGTTATGGTGCCATGAAAGTGAGAGGTTGGTTTGCCAGACCATCTGGTGAGACACAACTTGTCAATCTCCCAGATGGTTTGTGAAAATAGAGAGACTTGATATTGAGTGACATCAGCATATGAAAAGAGCCATGAAATCCACAAACTCAAAGTCCTTTTTTTCTACATCGTATTTTTAAAACTTCACTAAGTAAATTTTACATGAATTTTATATGATCGGAGAGAGCACATTATAGACGTTTTAATTTACAGTATGAAACAGCTTCAATGATGTATACCACATTTGTTTTCATCTCTTTTAATAGGTGTCTTATTATTCTTAAGGTGCTGAGTTTGGAGGAAGAAATGGAAATTCCTCTCATTGACTTATTTGCATAAATCCAAGTTTCACAAGACCTTTTTATAGGAAGGTATAGTAAAATTTGGCTAGTCGGAATTATTTGTTTGGAAAGAGTGCTCTGACAGGCCAGTGCTATGTCTGTAAAATGCTTCATACTACTGGAAGATGGTCTACTCTTTGAATTCGAAGTTCCAAATGTATGTAGTTTAGAACCATTTGGATGATGTTCACGGTTGACTCTGAATATAATATAAGCCTTAGGAAGCATCACATTGATGGTATGACATATTTCCTATCTTCCAATAATTCTGGGATTTTCAATATTAAGAAACTTTGAAAATGGAAATTCTGAAATGGTGAAAATTTCTTCCTATTTCCCGCTTTTTTTTCAATATATCAAACTCGGTCTTCATATTTACCTCTATTTGAGTAAGAACTTGATGATGATTATAAGGAAACCATTGTAAAAATTTTCTGTTAACTTAGGTTATGTTCAAATGAATAATAACATTTATTTTCATTTTTATTTTGAATTACTGTAAAATGGCTACTTATTTGGGATATTTGATGAAAATTTTTGAGATAATAGAACTTGCAATAATTTCTAATATCTCAACCACTGTGAAATTTAGAAATAAATTTCTAAAGCAGATATCAAACATAAACAAACTTAATTTTCTTTCTGTTTTCACATTCGATTACGATTACAAACTTTTAAAAGGTCATAAAAGAAAATCTACTTAACATTTTTCTTTCATTTTTCATTTTTCTTTTTTGTTAGTTTGACTTTATGTTTTTTTCATACTCATACATTTGTCTGGCATTTGATTATTTCATTATACACTAGCATATTAAACTCTATTAGAGAGCAGGCAAGGTAAATGAGAGCAAGCAAAAATGAGATGGGTAATTGTTGTTTTTGTCAGTATGATGAGGCGAGCCTAGCTTGTGTCAAATGGAATTCTGATATACCTGAAGAATAATGGTCCAGGATTTCCAGTAATCCTTTAGCTCACAGCTGATGAGCTCCAAGGGGCAAAAGCAAAATACAACCTTGACCCAGTAAGAAAGCCTCAGTTTTTGAGGGTAGAGAAAATTCTGAGTCCATCAGAGGAGGTGTCAGGGTTGGAGTACCAGGTGGGCAAACCGCTGGAGCAGGAATGTCTAAGAGGATAATGTAGGTCTGGAAGGGCAGCAGAGGAATCCAGAAGAACTGGGTTTCCACAGCAGTGACCCCCTGGACACTCTGAGAAATAATAGAGCAGAGCATTTTATAGGAAGAAGGCGGATGCCCCAGTGGCTAGCTGTTGTGTTTGGAATTATATTATTATAAATAGATACTCATTTGTACCCAGAGACAAGTGAAGCTCAAGGAAACAGTGAATGACTCGCATAGAATGTAGCATACAACTGGTACTCAATAAATGTTCACTGGATGGATGAAAGAATACATGAATTGTTGTTGAATACAACATATGAAAGATGATTAAAGATCATAGACATAAATACTGTACAAACGGATGAAGAGTATTTAAGGGTAATCAAAGGCATTATATATATATGAAATGTAATGAGAAGTCACTTTAAATGCCAGTGAGCTGACAGATAGATAAGAGATGGAGCCGACATTAAAATATTGTGCCATTGAACAGAAGTATTTTATACATTTTAAATATTGTCATCCAGTCATATAATTCAGGTGTGATTACAGCTGTCTTAAAGTTAGTTTTTTAAAAAGAAAAAAGAATGCACTACAATATTAATTTTAGCCCTCCAAGACACACACGCTGCTTACATGCACAGATACACATAAATCTGGGGAAAGAAAACACTGCTATCCCAGCACAAATGAAAGAGGTGCTGTAGTCATTTTTAATAAGATGATATCTATTTATTTAAATAGTGCTTTACAGTTTACAGAGTGCTTTCACAGATTATCTCATTTAGACCTCACAGTAACCCTGTGAGGTAAAAGTGATCCTGAGTCTTATTTTACAGAGAGGTGAAGTGGCTAAATGATTTTGAGAAAAGGGTCTTTACTATGCTGCCTCGCTTCATTGATGACTCTTTTTTCTTTTACAGCAGCTACTTGATTTTCTCTGACCTGAGGTATATGCCCTACATTTTATTAACTATCTGTTAAAATTCAGAAGAAAAGTCCATTCAAAAATTCTTCCTGGCCATCACTGTGCTGCAAAGCAACAGAAATCTATAAAGCCAGTATCCTTTAATAGCACAGCACATTTTCTCATAAGCAGCCTGTTCCTTCAAAAACTATGAAACAGATTGAGAGCTAAATGTGAAATGCTGAGCTCTCCAGTTAAAGCACAGACCTCATTTCATTCAGATCAACTTAAGACAGATGAGACAGAGGAAATGGCTAAAAAAAATTATTCTATTTTTTCAACCATGGCAGTATACTTCCCAACTCAAGGTAGAGACAATTTATAGAGGGGACAGTATGTGCTCTGTAGGAAATATTCTAAAGAGTCCTTCCTTCTTAGAACCATGATTACTTTTACATATGGGGTTAGCATCTCATGGATGATGCAGCAACAACTACAACAAAAAGGAAAAATAACATACCTTAGAGGTAAATGAGGCAAGCTCCTTAAAATTCTGTTAATTGTTAATGCTGTTGTTCCTATCTTTTTGCAAGCACTCTAATAAATAAAGTTTAAAAAAAAGCACAAAAAACTTTATCTTCAGGTATGCTTTTCCTTTGAGAAATTAATTTTGCAGAACAGTCAGATAACAATGGGCCTTTGGGGGGATGCAATTTTTTTATGCAACTTGACATGTAAGTCATGAGTAATTAATTATGTCTTCTATTTACAGTTTGTCAGATAAGAGTATTAAACAGAAGAGCTGAGAGAAACACAGAGCACTACCATTAATCCGTTTAATCTGCAAACCTAATGCAATCAAATGGAAGCTGTTAGTGTTAAAAGTGTTATTGTCGAGGTGATATCTTCCTGCAGGGAAAGGCCTATCTTTGGTGTAAATGTCACATAAAGCCAGCAAGCTACAAAACTCATATAGGATTCTTAAAGCCAGGGCATAAATTGGCTTCAAAGCTTATATCATTGTTCATGAAAGTTCTGGGTATACTGAAATTTAAAGCACATGTTCTCCATGTGAGCACATTATGTGATTATCTAACAATGTGCAGAAGTACCAGAGCCATTAAACTGAAGAGGCTGATATAGGAACACTATAATCCTGACCATTACAATCTTTATAGGGATCCTCTGACACTCAACAGGGTCTGGACTGGAAACATGAGACATGAATTGATTGGCTCAGGAAAAGAGAAACTGCAGAAAAGATTTTGGATAGGCAGCAATCAGCTGTATCCAGGAGTAACCCCCTACTTCCACTGCGGTCCAAATGGCAGTCCCAGCCAAGTATCTGGACATGGATATAGTTACCCGTGTCTCAAGATATTTATATAGGAGGAGGAAGCTATAAAGCTAGTGAATGCAGTACAGCACAGTGGTCTATGATCAAACAGATGGGAGTTTCCTTACTAACTCCTTCACTAGCCTTCTGAAGATGTTTTCCTCGTTGTTGAAAAGATGATGATGATATACAGGACTAGACCAGGATGAATTGGAGCAGTGTGCAAGAAGTGCCTGGGACTGTCCCTGATACACAGTGGCCACGCAGTAGATTAGCGATGATTAATATAATCACCGACATTATCAATACGGCATTGAGGTTTGAAAGATGAGCTATTTCTAATTTCTGCCCAAGTGACCTGTATTGGTTCTTTCTTTCGGGACATACTTACATGCAAACGTGACACTACTGTAGGACCTTGATTGCTGAATTGCTAAAATGTTTATGTGTTTAACAGAGAGGTTTAGAAATATAATTTTAAATAAAGCATAACACTGTAGAAGATATTCTAAAAGCATGGGCATATATATATGTTAATAGTTATTACTATAGTAAACAATGGAATTTTTTTAGTCATATGCAGAGGATACAAACTTGAAAGTATGCTGATAGTTACAACTTGTCTCTGGAAAAAAATCCATTTATTTTCCATTTTATCTCTATGAGAGCATACAGAGTACTGCATAAATAACATGATCCAGGGGAGTTTAAGTCTAGGGACTAATTTACTGAACTACTCAAGCACCAGAGGATTATTTTATCTAATTAAGACAGAGCACACGTATTTAGAATTGAACATTTGCATTTAACAGGAAATTCTGAATTATAAAAGTAATTAAAGCTAAAATGAGGTATGATGCTTTTTTTCTTTTTTTGGCACACCAGTGCTGAGCTGCAGTTCATTTTAGTGTTCACTTTGGTAGCACTATCGGACAGGAGGTTATGAATAGAGGCTGATGCCTCAGGAGCACCACTTTTTCTATCTCACTTCCAACTATTCATCCTTGTGAAGACCCGAATCCAGCCACCCCATTTAACTCAAGCTTCCTAAACATGATTTACATTTCAGCACATTCTCACTTTAGTTCCTTCTGTTTCTCCAATCTGGAAAGTTTCCCTTAACCTCTTCTTTCCAGCTAATCTTAATCAAACAAAGTCAGGTTAAAACTGATCTTCTTTCAGGTTATTTTTCCAGACCCTTTATGCCCAAGTGCTTTCCCCACTACTCGAATACAAGAGCGCTAGTAGTCCATTCATTTGCAAATTAATCTGTTACTACTTCATGTTTCTTTCACAGTATTGCCACATACTACCCTTTAATTTACTACATTTGTTATTTTCCCTTATATTACAACTGCCTGAGGCAGTTTTTACACTCTTAAAAAATGATAAGCTGGTGCCTTATTTGCATATAGTCCAGTTTAATACATTTGATGACTAAGTGGTTGAAATATTAAAAAATAACTATTCACCTTTATAAATCCTCATTCACCCTACCATGTTCTACTCAAGACTATTAGTAAGCATGTCTTACACTTTTTGTGTCATTGGAATTTATTTATATTATTTCCAGATACACTAATAAATAATTGCTAATAGAATGGAAGAATGACATTACTCAAGCAATAAACAAAGATTTTGTTTTTAACTCTCACAGTGATAATTTCCATGATCCCTTTTAATCTGATTCTCTGAAGAATAATTAAAATGTTACCTTCAATGATGGTATTGTGGGATTCGTAAATGGGAATGCCTTAACATTTGGTCCTTTCAATAACTCATTAGATGTATATTCTAAAAATATAGCAGTATGTGGCTTGCATCATAATGAATTTGAATTTGACGCTAACTCAAGTTTAGTTCCTTGTGTATTTTGTATATTTTCTTGAATTTTTGTACATTTAATTATATATCCTTACTCTCCCTGAAAGTGTAATTATTATCTTTTTGAGACAAAAAGTTCTTATACCATAGAGACTATCTCTGACACCTAGTAAATTAACAATATTTAGCAGAGTGCCAGGCACACAGGCACACAAACAAGCATAACAAAACAAGACAAAATAAATGTAATAAAGTGCTGTTTAAAAACTTTTTCACTGGAAATAATTAGAGATTCACAGGAACTTGCAAAGAGGTGAACAAAAAAGCCCCAAGCATCCTTCATCCTGCCTCTCCCAAACAAGACAAAATAAATGTAATAAAGTGCTGTTTAAAAACTTTTTCACTGGAAATAATTAGAGATTCACAGGAACTTGCAAAGAGGTGAACAAAAAAGCCCCAACCATCCTTCATCCTGCCTCCCCAATGCTGAAACATTGTATATCAAAACAGAAAATGCCCAAACCATGAAATTGAAATTAGCATGATCCACAGAATTTATTCAGATTTCACCAGATCTGCACGCACTCATTTGTATGTGTGCATGTATCGATCTATATGATTTTATCACAAATATAGCTTCATGGAACAACCACCACAGTCAATATACATCCATCACCGCAAGGCTCCCTCATGCTACCACACTTCCCTACTCCTCTTCTTGCCAAACCTAATCCTTGGCAACCACAAATTTGTTCTCCAGCTCTATAACTCTGGTATTTCAAGAATGTTGCATAAATGGAATTGTGTAGCATGCAGCTTTTTGAATTGGCTATTTTCACTCAGCATAATGTTCTTGAGGTTCATTCAAGTTGTTCTGTGAATCAATCATTCTTTTTCATTATTGAGTAGTTTTTTATGGTACGGATGTACCATGATTCGTTTAACCATTCAGTCATTGAAGGGCATTTGGGTTTTTTTGTTTTTTGCTTTTTTGCTAGTACAAGCAAAGTTGCCATGAACATTCATGTACAGATTTTAGCTCATCTTGTTTACAGTAGAAGCTTTCAGGAATGAGTGAGGAGCTAGTGATTACATACTGCATTAAACATGTTCATTAAGCATATTCAGGCAGGATAACCATCTGTCCTGGTTTTCCCAGAACAGGCTCATTTATGCCCGCTATCCTGCCATAATGATCAATAGGACTCTCTGAACTCTCAAAAGTATCCCAGTTAGTATGATAAATTATATAATCCCTCTGATTCAGGCTCACTTACAGATTCCAAGTATCACTACTATGTCTGCTCGGTGTGATGGAATTGAATTTTAGTAGATTGCTGTTTTGTAATCTTTCTGAGTACCTGTGGAGTGGCTCTCTGTAGCTTGAGAAATGAGATAGTCTTCTTGAAATTAAAGATAATCTTGATGAAAGCTCTCAGTGGTCCCTGCCCGCTCCTTTTCTTCTATAAAATCAATTTCTTGGTTGGGAATAGCTTCTGTCTTCATATCTTAGCCCTACATATGTTAGCTCAGGTCATGGCTCCACCAACAGAGAGAACCCTGTTCCCCACCAAGGTCGGTTTGAAAACAATTGCAGTAGATTCTCATTGTTCTGGTTAAACCACATGCCAAACTCAAAGCCATCACTGTGGTCAGGGATGTGCAGCCCGAATGTGGGCTTAGCTTGGATCAGGAGTCCGCCCTCTGTACATCACTCTGCCCTGGGCATGGAGGTCACGTCGAGGAGGACGGTTTCTCCTCTTCAGACGACATGCGTAAAAACAAAGAGGGATTTTCCTCCAAGAAGCAAGTGTGGCGGCATGGCAGACTTGACCACTGGAAGAATGGAGCTCAAAAGCCTCTGTAATTTGTGACTCCTATGAAGAATTTCAGTATACTTCCAAAGGCCACCCAGCTAGTAAGGTGCATAGCCAGATCCAACCCTATATCTTTTTTACTAGAAAGTCTGTATTCTTACATTTTTTTTCTTTCTTAACTTTTTATCATAGTAACATATATACAATTAAAACTTTCTCCCTTTCAAGTGTACAAATTCAATGGTATTAATTGTGTTCACAATATTTCTTTGGTATTTAAAGGGAGAAATGAGAAAAAATAAGTGCCTATCAATATAGCATCTGAAGTTTTGCTGTGATTAATTCTGACGTAGGCACACTTGTAGTGATGACCCCCAACTCAGCAACTGCTCTCCACTTCATAGTTATGATTAATACCTGTAATCACCTATGTCCTTAATCCAAAATTAACAGGGAATTACAAAATTAACAGGCTATCCCTTAATGTCCTGGATTGCAGAAGACTGAAAATATCCAGCTCTTGAAAAACTGATCATAATACATTTAGGTTAAAGAACTTGTTAAAATAGTAGTGCAATTTCATAGTTTTGTTTTTCAACGTACAAAGTCACATGCAGACAAAGGGGAAAAAATGGAAAGATAAAGCCTCAGACAGTAGTTATTTTGGAATGGAGTGGTTAGGAATGAATACTTTCTTCTGTCACTTGCTGTATTTTATACATATTCTAGAATAAACATGTTTCAGTTCTCTAGTTCTTAATAAATTACAATAAAACCCTTGTGTATGATGATACAGACCTGATTCAGACTTAAAAAAATATTTCAAACTAAGAGCTCCTTAATTCAAAACCACAAGAAGCCACACAAAAACAAGCTTCTTTGAAAGCCTCAGCATGGCAACAAGAATTTAAATTGAAATATTCTCATTAGGTCCTCAATTAACCTTCAAAAAGAAAAAAAAAAAAGGCATTGCATCTATCAGGCAGTAAAAACTACCTAGGCCAGTAGCATACTATGAAAAAGACAAATAGAGTTGTTGCACTAATTGCAAATATACTCCCCAAGAAAGTAATCTGGAGCACTCTTAAAGGACTCCCAGAGTCTTAGTAGATTTAGCAATTTTAACTTCTTAAAAAACAAACTCCTAAAGTAGATTTTTGGAATGAAGTCCATAGTACTTAATTCCAAGCCCCTACAATCATTTTAGCACAGCTTTGACAACATCAGAATTTCCATATTACAAATCTCCAAGTATCTAACCATTTTGAGTGAAGCCTTTAGTCACTTCTGAGAAACTAATTAAAAAGCGTAATTTAGCTAGGGAAAATTGCAAAAGAAATTCCTCATGTCAATGCAAAATAAATTTATCCCCATCTAGTCACTATTTTATATGTAAATAACTCTATTGTACCATTGCATTTCATAATAATCTGTTTACCTATAATCCTTTAAGGGAAGATCATAAAACTCCACGTTTAATGATATATTACAATTTCCTTGGTCTTTTATTAGTCATCTTATTAATCAACTTAATATTCAAAAACTTTAGAAGCCAATTTTTCTTCCTAGATAAAATTTAAGAATTTTAAGTACATCCAAGTAATAAGATATTTCTTATGGTGAAAGTGTTGACATTTATTCTTGTAAAAATAATTCTTATCCTTTGTAGTATTTGGCAACAATACTTCCATTGCCATAATTATACTTTCAGTTCTTGGATATATACTTATATCCATTAATTTGAAATACATAGCAATATTACTAGACTGTCTAAATTATGGGCCATCATCTCGTCTTAGATTAGAAATCCCTGGTTTATCTGAGAGAAGAATGATAAATGATAATTAGTCTAATTTTAATGCAACCATTCAAGAGACAGAAAGAAATTCATATACATGTGTTTTAGGAGAGTTCCAGAAAACATGATTTGATATTTTAAACAGATTATTAAACTCAGAAAATCCATTAATGAAATAATTATTAATGCTATTTTGTGCTCTCCAGATGCAGGTCTCATCATAAATTCGTGGATCAGGGAAAAATAAAATTCTTTTTAGCTGTGTATGTGAGAATATAAAAAAATCTGATCACGATTTTCCCCCTATTTTTGGCTCTATATTGCTTTGTCAACAAATAAAAACAAAATTAAAATCTTTCTGTAAAGAAGAAAAAAATCACAACTAAACCAAGTTAGGCACCTTCCAATAGAGTAATTGAGTACCATTGCAGTTACTGAGTATCAATATGGATCAATGTAATAACTTTCAAATCACTAATGAAATACTGAAATAAGCAAGAGTTTTAGATTTTAATTATCATGAATCTTTTGTATTTTAGGTATTTGAAAATCTTGACATTGTATATTTACAAATACTTTAATAACTGATTTAAAAGAACATTGATTTAATCAGCACCTTTAGTTCCCTATTTATACTGGATAATAAAATATCTAGTCTCTCAACTGAATATGAAAATTGTCACTTGTTAATAGAATATTATATAGAAAAAGGACATTCATTTTCAAAAAGCTACCTATAAAATTTCCATGAGATACCCACACTTCGAGAAAATAAAAATACACCTTTTTCAGGAAATTATAGGGTTTTTTTTAAGTAATGATGAGTTATCTTTATAAGTAAATTCAATGAATACCTGCAAGATTATTAAGTTACACTTTTTAATCTATATACAAAAATTTTTAATTTTTTATTTTGTATCCCAAACTAGATTGAAAATAATGTTAAAATGATAGGCAGGTTTTACTCTCTCTAAAATGTAAATTCTCTCCAGAAACTTCAAATTTATGAAGAATTTATATTTTGGGTTTTTTGACTGAGTTGAAATATAAGGGTAGTATATGCTTTTAAGTTTAAACAGCACCGTTCACTATTTTGAAGTCACTGAATATTTAAAATAAATACTTAACTAAAATAAGATACCTACAAATGTTTCATATAAATCATATCAAATCTTCATATTTTGAAAACCACAAGTGTTTTCAAGTAAATTGTTTATGTGACAATCGCAGATTAAAGGTTCTGTGCCACTATATATGATCTTAGCAACAAGTCACTAATTAGAAATGTTGTGATTCTATATTGTTATTGTTAAAAAGCATTCTTTCTGTGTTCGTCCATAAAAATAATACTGGCAGTTACCCTATTCTACGCAAAGTACATCTGCTTAACCATGCTCTTGTCTGCATAGGTCAGTTGTACAATTAAAGAACAATCAATTTATCACATGATGCTGGTTAGCAAATTTTGGGGGGTGTATTTTTTATTTTTTACTTTTTTATTGTACAGTATAATATATATACAAAGCAAGGAAATTTAAAAAGCAATAGTTTTCAAAATACACTTCAACAAGTAGTTACAGGACAGATCCCAGAGTTTGTCACAGGCTACCATATGATCTTCTCAGATTTTTCCTCTTAGCTGCTCCAGCATATAAGAGGCTAGAAGGCTCAAATATTTTTTTATCACCAAAATAGGCTTTTTTCTTTCTTTTTGTGAAAAATAACATAACTACAAAAAAGCAATAAACTTCAAAGCACAGCACCACAATTAGTTGTAGAATATGTTTCAGTTTGATATGGGCTATAATTCCACAATTTTAGGTTTTTACTTCTAGCTGCCCTAAGGTACTTGAGATTAAAAGAGATATCAGTTTGAGTCAGCATTCATATTTGTTTATTATACCTTACCTTCTCTGTATAATTCCACCATCAACTTTGATCTTTTTATACCACTGTTTAGGGGTGTTTGGGCTACGGCCATTATAACTTTTTCATGTTGGAAGGGTCTGTCACTAATATGGGGTAGGGAGATGGAACTATCTGATGTTCTGGAGAGGCTGTGTCCTCTAGGTTTCAGGACTTATCTGGTCCAGGGACCCATCTGGAGGTTGTAGGTTTCTGGAAAGTTACTCTAGTGCATGAAATCCTTGTATAATCATATATATTGTCCTAGGTGTTCTTTAGGATTGGCTGTAATTGTCCTGGTTGGGGGAAATTCAGAAGTTTTGAAGATAAATAATAATTTATCATTTGAACTTCAGTTAGTTGCGTGAGTTTCTGGAACTACCATTTTTAGGTCTAGAGCCAATCCAAGTACACTAACATGCACGGCTAGAGGTAAATGAGAGAAAATTATATTTTTGAATTTCTTTTTATTTTGATATTTTCAAATTGCAGGTACAATAAATTTTATCTTTATAACCTATCAGGTCTGTAGACAAAGTAGCTCTTCAGACTTTAATTTTCAGAACCTCTCTGAAACCTCTGAAACCTCTCTGTTGCATTTCATGCTGTTGACAAGTCCCTCCCACTTGAAATTATCTAGACCCTGGGTTTCCTTGATTCTGCTTTTACCTTGTATGGCTCTGCTTGTTCCTTCTTGAATACTCATAGGTCTCTTACTTGCCAGCCATTAAACTTTCGTGCTCCTCAAGGCTCCATCCTGCCACTGCCCTTCTCTCCCTTTCCCTCACGGAGGACAACCCTTCTCAGTTTTCCAGGCTACTGTGACAAATACCGCACAATGGGTTGGCGAGTATGGAAATTTTCGACTCACACTTTTGGGAATAGGAGAACTCCAAAATCAAGTTTTCAGCAAGGTGATGCTTTCTTCCCAACTCCTGTAACATTCTGGGGTGGGCTACCAGTTATACAAGGGTTCAGAACCTTGGCTAGTACCCAAGTCTTCCATCACCCGTGGTCTCTTTCCCCTTCTGGTTCCGTTGACTTCCAGCTTCCAACACCTCCCTACTTCCAGCCGCTACCTGTAGCGTTTTCCTCTCCCTTTGTGTGAATTTCTTCTGCTTTTAAAGGCCTCTAGTAGTTAGAATTAAGTACTACCCTTATTTGCTTGGGCCACACCTTAAATAAAATATCTTCAAGAGATCCTATTTACAATGGGTTCACACCCATAGGAATGCCGTTTAAGATTAGGAACATGTCTAAATTGGGGTACATAATTCAGTCTCCCACAATCCCTATTCACATCTCCAGGCCTGCCCCCTCCCCTGGACGTCAGACTTACATTCAACTATTTGTTTGTTCAGGCACTTTAAACTCAAGCGTTCCACTACATAACCCATCATGTTCTCTATCAGTCAGAGTTCCAGAAAGCAGCCAGAGGGGGAAATCCCAAAGAGTTTAATAAAAGCGTGGGGCAGGAATAATGGAACTGAACAGTGATGAAAAATAACCACAGACTAGCAGCCATGAGAAAATATTACCATCAAGGGCAAGGGAAGAGAGTTGCTCCTAGAACTTTGCCAGAATTTTAGCCTTGGAAGAGAGGCTGGCCTACAGAATCTGTAGAGCAAATGCAGCCATTGTCCAACTGGGACAAGCCAGAGTGGAGACTTGGGAAATAAATGGTCTACTTCATTCTCCTCCTACCCTTCATCTCTGTGTGTGCTCACCACTGACCTCACTCAGTAGAAGAAATACGGCAAGGGAGTCTGGAATAGACTGTCACTGAGCAGGGTCCTGTCACTGAGCAGGGTGGAGAAGGGGATGAGATCGTTTGAAGGGAAATAGGGATTACCCAGCACACTTGCTATCTTAAAACTAGTTTTGTTAATTTAGGTATTTTTCAAAATTGCTTCTCTGCCTTTAGTTCCTTTTACCATCATCCTAGAATGAATGTTTTTGCCATCTCTTAATTGGACCAATATGATAACCTCCTAGCAGTTTGCTTCCAGCCAAAGAGCTCTATCTAAAATGCAAATCTTACCTCATTACCGCTTTTCCTAAACTCTTCAAAAATGCGTCTTCACTCAAACAATAAAGACCCTAATTTTTGGTATAACATAAAATTCTTGACTCTCCTTGATCTGACTTCTACTGCTTCATTATCTTATTGCCATAATAATACCAAATCATTTGCATTTTCCTAAACGTCATGCTTTTTCATAATGCTACATCTTTTCTCATGCAGTTTTCTCTGCCTATATGTCCTTAATTTTTAATCTAACTCATATCTATGCTTCAGGAATCAGCTCAGCATCATCTTATAAAGAACCTTTTCCCAAACCACCACAAATAGCACCCGAAACTTTCCTCTATGTGAAAAAAAAAAAGGAGGGCAAAACTCTGACTACATTTTAATGGCCTTATCTGTTTATATGTCTATTTTTTCCCATTACACCATTTATGTGGATTCAACTAAATGTTATCTGTTAGTGTTCCTACAAGATCTAGTACAATTCCTGGAACATAACAGATGCTCAATAGATGTTTGACTAACAGAATTGATTTGGGCAGTAAACTTTTATACACAATCCAAAACACAGACATGGTATTGAAGAACTAAAGTAATTTCTTGCTGTTGCCATTCTGGCTTGAGGAAACACTGGGCAGCCAAAAAAGTTTAAAGGAATGCTCTTTCAAGGAAACAGACAGACAAGGACAGATTAATTAACAGTTAAAGCCAAGATCAAAACCAGGTATGCTAGTGTTAATGAAAATATAGCCCTGATTCAGAAAGTAAGGTATACACAAGAGTTAGAAATCAGACCTCAATACGCCCAAAGATATAAAGGAAAGTGTTGGCTCTCGGAAATTCTCCGACATCTGTTTTGCACAATTTAGACATGTTTTTAATCTTAAACTGCATTCCTGTGGTTGTGAACCCATTGTAAATAGGGCTTACTGAAGACATTATTTTAGTTAAGGTATAGCCCTAGGGTGGGCCTTAATCCAGATTACTGGAGCCCTTTTTTAATCAAAGTAATTCAGACAAAGGGAGAGAAAAAAACCATAGGAAAGAGGTGCAGGAAGCAGGGAGGTGCTGGAAGCTGGAAGTCAAGGGAAACCAGAAGAGAAAGGAGAGGACATCACCATGAGATAGGAGGCAGGGATACAAAACAAAGCTTGAATCCCCAGAATCACCTACAGTCAGCACCAGAATATTACAGATGTTGAGGAGAAAGCATCACACTGCTGACATCCTGATTTTGGATTTCTCTGCGTCTCTGAACCATGAGCCAAAATATTCCCACTGTTTACATCAACCCAGTGTGTGGTATTTCTCATAGCAGTGTTAACAAACTAAGACATGAGGAGAGGATGATTTTCTGACAAAAAGATAAGATATGGTTCTACTAATAGAAATAAATGAAGACACCCTGTGCAGAGAAGAAATAAAACCTTAAGGATAGGTGCTCTGGAGACCTAGGACAAGAATGAGAAAAGGAAATATTAGGGAATAATTAGTGATCACAAATTACATGTCAGGTAGTTGTGCAGGTTATCCATCTATTCCTCTGAAGAGCTGGTAGAAACAATATGGAGCCTCTGGAGCCAAGTTGTATTAGTTAGGCTTCTCTAGAGAAACAGAATGAACAAGAGATGTCTATAAATATGAGATTTATAAAAGTGCCTCACACAATACGGGGGATGCAAGAGTCCAAAATCTGTAGGGCAGGCTATGAGGCTGGCAACTCTGATAAAGTTCCTCGATGAACTCTGAAGGAGAGGCTCGCTGGCTGAATAAGTAGTGAAAATTCTTTCTTTTCCCTTAAAAGTCTTAAACTAATTGGATTCAATTCAACTGATTGCAGAAGACGCATCTTTAGTTGATTGTAGATGTAATCAGGCACAGATGCTTATTACAGTCATCAACAGACTGATGACTTAATAAATCAGTTTTCTGGCTTATTAACCAGCTATGAAATATCCTTGCAGAAATGGTTAGGCCAGTGCTTGGCTGACCAGACAACTAGGCACCATCACCTGACCAAGGTGATACCTGAACCCAACCATCACACAAGAACACAAGAGAGGAAGGGATGACAGCCTTTATATTCAGCCTCCAATATCATCCCACCTCATTCACCCTCTTGCTTGTGGTACTACACTTGTACCACAATAACCTTCTTCTGGCTTCTCAAATCAATGACAGAAGTGCACAAATAAGTCTTTCACATGTTTAAGCAGAGAAAGTGATACCTATGGGCCTCTAAGACCAACATGAAGAGTTTTAAGTGATTGGGTTATGGCCCTAGGATAAATGCCACCATAAGTATAACCAATACTAGGTATAGAAAAGGCTTGATCGTGTAAGAGTATGTATTATTAGGAATTCAGTAATTTTTGTCAGTTCTAGTTGACAATGTTCAGAGGAGAGGGATGTTATAGAGGAGTAAGCAAAAATATGAATATTACATACATGCATTGGCTAAAGCTGTAGTTTACCTATAGAGGCAAGGAAAGCCATGTCCCCTACAATTTCAACTGGTACGATTTAATGAGTGACATTAAGTAGCAGTTAAGGCAATAATGACAAATGTATGAGTAATTAGGAGTATTACATTTTGGGGAAGAAAATAACATGTTGGTATTTGATTAATGATATTAATAAGTCTTAAGTAATACATAAAATTTTATTATTCTAGTGTAGTTAATTATCATTATGATACTTTCATTCATATAATGATAATTTTCTTATATTGTCCTTAAATGTTTTCATAAGCCAATGTTACGATATTTCATGATTCTCAGTCAGAAACAATATAACGCTAAAAATTGAATCGTGTTTCTTAAGCTTCTACTATATGTCTAACACCACATTCTAGGCACAGTGGGAGATAAAAAAAGTCGTTGACATTCCTTTATTTAAAAAATAGTTACAACATATTTAGAGTAATTAGATGAACATGCTAAGCTCTTTGCAGTAAAATTTGTCATTGCATGAGAGCTCTGCTTCTGAAAATATAACAGCACTGAAGTAGCTGAAGCCATCAAAATTAAGGAAAAAGTAAGAAATAGATATCAGCAACCATTGCTGTTAAACATTAAGCTTTCTATAGTGCCAATCTGCTACCAATCACGATGATTTATATAGGTGTGCCAACTTTGTCCAACACCAAAGAAGTGTTTTGCAAAACATCAAGTCTCAAGTGGGAAGTTATGCTTATAAGACTGAGGAGTCACTTTGCTTATAAGCTGAAATACCATTAAGTGCGGTATTTAGAAGTTAAAAACAGTGCAACATTCAAATAAAAAGTACAACACTCTTACATTGTTATTAATTAGTTATGCATATAGATGCATATTTTCTTATAGGGTTATGAGGCAGAAGTGTGGTTTAAGTTTCTATTGTTTTTCATTTCAAAGAACAAGAGGAAATAGATGGGTACAATGGAGAGGATTAACAACTAATTACCTGTAGGGGCCCCGCCCAGTGAACTATTTCCAATTTACTGGGAAAGGGTACATATGGAAAATGGGTTTCTCCTAAATTAGCAGCAACATTTATCAAAGGAGCCCACTGACAGAGGAGTTAATGGCTGCAAACTTCATTGCCAGGAGAATGGTTTAGGTTGATACAGAAAGATGAAAGGATTATAGCTCATCTGCCAACACTGTATAATTTATAATACAGATGAAACCTCAACAAGGAAACCTCAACTGCCTGTGTGTGTGTGTGTGAGAGTGTGTGTGTGTGTGTGTGTGTGTGTGTGTGTGTGTTTGTGTGTGTGGTGTGGAGGGAGATGGAAAGGAAAGCTTACAGGGAAGTAGGGAAAGTCAGACAGACTTTGGAAAGTAAATATTTCTCCAGAATTAGAATACTATGGCCAGCGTCACAAAACTCATGCTTCTGTAGAATTAAACATGGGTTTCTTTCAGAAAATGCAACATTAATGCTTTCAAATCTAATGCTCTTTGACTCAGGAAAAGGCAGAAATGGAAAAAAACATACTGGGCATTAATAAAGAAAGGATACATGCCGAACTATGAGTTGAGGGAGCTATTCTGGTCGACTACTAATATGTAGCATTTCAGGAAAGGCAGAATTTAAATTCCTATGATGTCATATTCTTCAATTTGCATCTTAGTTAAGGAAGCACTGATAGTTGAGTGAACTAATACAGAGCAATTTTCAGGGAGAAATTTGGTAAAGGCAGAAAAGGTAAAATAAGTTATATTGTTTTCACTGAGAATTGCAGGTAGATGCACAAGAGGAAGGATTACCAGATCTATGTTCATATGTGGGTATAAGACTGAGATTGGTAGGCTCCCAGTATACCTGGCAATTGAATACCTCTTTTGTTTTTCTATTAGATAGATAGATATGTATAAATAAATAATAGATAGATGATAGATATTAAATAAATTTTTTTCATAATCAACATTTTATTTATGCAAATAAATTCTGCAGGCATTAGCCTCAGGTATTAGTGGCTGATTTAGACAATGTGAAGTGCCCAGATAACACCTGTATATCACTAAGCCATAGGTAAAGAATGAAGCATAAAGACTTCTACGGCCATACAAATATAGGATCCCTCAGTAAATATGATTATATCTGCTCATAGGTATTCAAACTTTCACACTTTCCCATGGTTTATGTCAGACTTATTCCTGAGTTGTTTTAAAACTATAAATCAAACTTCATACTTGAGTTTCTCAAGTATGGTCTTTAGAGATTCCTACTCATATATAGAGGATGCTTATTACAGAATAGTGAAATATTTAATGGTCATAATGAGAACTATGCAGATTTTTCATAGGTGGAAAATAGTTTGTATCTAACTCAGTACCCATGAACCAAAGACTTTTATCATTGAGATCCAACTGACAATTTGGTATTTAATAATGTATTTTTTCATGCTCTTATCACCATCTGCATGTTAGTGCTATTTTGCTGATTCACTTATCAGGGCCTTTAACTCTAATATCTCCAAACATAAAGAGAATATACTTTGTACCCAATTTACCACGTAATATACCATCCTCCAGTGTAAAGAGATTATACTCTCTGCCCAATTTTCAAGTTTGAGCATCTACCGTCAATGGTAATAAAAGAGGTTTATATGAAATACACAGAAAATTGACAGGCACTTAGTGGGTACTCAATATATATTTTCTTCCTTCCTCTGGTATACTTTACATTTAGGATACATAAAAAGTGATAATTTCCTTTACAAAATTATCTGTCCCACTAAAATAGTACTCTTTGTTTTTCAATATATTTATTACGTGATGTACTTCGCCACAATTGGCATTAATCGTCAAATGTTCAAGAATACACCTAAGTGAAACAGAGTTAACCTCTATTACAGTCAATGAGATTACTACTATGTCATTACAGACTTCATTTTCTCATTCCAATATTGAGTTTTGAGTCAAACTTTTGTCACATTTCCCCCCTTTTAATTGCAGCACTCTGCCCCCATTCCCAAATGAAGCATCCTCACATTTCTAGAATTCTTACTCATTACAAAGAATTTAAATAAAAATCTTCAGTTGCACGAAAGATTGGGAGTGAGTCACATGTCAGACATGTGAGTCTTAACTGTTATGCAGTTAAGTTTGGGTTCATGATGAATGTTGCATAGATATAATAGTTGTGGCAAAGTTTTACAAATAGAAAAATTAGTAACAGAAATCTTAGTCAGTTTTGTGGTGTGCACTAAAGAACAACCTCCTACAGTGAAAAACATGACCAGGCTTACCTTTTTCCAGATTTTAAATAGAGATTATTTAAATTATTTGTATAACAATAAAAATGCAAAAGCATACTAAATATAATTTAGAATATTATTTAATGCACTCCATCACCGTTTCCCCTTAAACTATTTCTCCTGTTTTCCATTGAGATAAATGAAAATATGGAGTATTTAAAATTCCTACTATTCTTAATTCATTATCCTGCTCCACTATCTCCTTGATAGGCATTCAAAGTTAATGATGCATATAAGCAAAAAAAAAAAAAGACTCTTTGTTAAGAAAATATATGCATGCATTAATATTTCATTCACTTCTAGGGTAGGTATCAGTCTGGTGCTGAAAGGATAGCTCCCGATCACCTGTCGACATTCTTGAATTTGCTTTACCGAGAAGGGAAGGACTAATGGCACAACTAAACGTACAGCCACTGACGACACGAGTGGGGAAACAATTACCTCATAACTTCACACCACTTCCCCCCCCAAAGAAATCTAGCTGAAATTTCTTAAAAAATTGTTTTGTACAGTATAGTTGTCAAACCAGGATTTTTTTTAAGCAGCCCTTTTCCTTTCTACTTTTCCTTAAAGTAAAATCATGAAGCAGAATATTCCAGAGCAGACGAAAAAAGTTAACCATGCTGATTAAAAAAAAAAAATCATTTCCATTAGAGAAAGCATCATCCGTAAGCACAGGGGGTAAAGTCCAGATATTTAAAAAATAATTCTCAGAGAGGAGAAAAGGACTTGGGGAGACCGGTCCTCTCCAGAATCAACCTGACACTCCTTACTCAAAAAAAATCATGCCCGCTACCCACCCCCGGGCAGTCTATTTGCGTTTAGCAAGTTCAGCACCCAGTGCATAAATCCGGAAGAAGGTAAATTAAAACAAAGCAGACTCTGTTGGGGGGTGGGGGGTGAGGAGTGTGGGCCGGGGCGGAAAGGTTAAACAGCGACGCGGGGCAGTAGAGACCAGAAGAGTGACTTCATTTCGCCAGAGGAAACACTATCCAAAAAGCCCACGTTTGATGTGAGAACCAGGGGCAGTAAAAGAGCTCAAAAGGGGAAAGCTGAAATGAGCAAACTTCCCTTCTTCATCCACCCCCATCCTTCGAGACCTCCAGGAACACGCACACGCCAGGAAAACAAAGCGTAAGCCCAGTTCCCGCCGCCGGACCACGGTTACCGGTGCGCGCCGCTCCCCGGCGGCTGAGCCCGGGCGCTGGAGCGCGGCCGCCGACCGACCAGATCGCGGGGCCGCTGCGCACCCCTACCTTGAGAAGCACAAAGAGCCAGAGTAGAAGCAGGAGGCGGCGGCTGCCGCGCGCCCTCGTGGCCAGGTGCCCCATTGCCGCGCCGACCGGAACCCGGGGGACGGCGGTCCCGGCTGGTTCCCCTGGCGGCGGCTCACAATGGCGAGCTGGGGCTGCAGCCTCAGATCCTGGGCGCCGAGGCTGCGCGCGAGGGGCGCATGCTGCCTCTCTCGTCCCCCTGCGCCTGCTTCTCTTCTGCGCCCGAAGTCTTCCAGGAATGTGCCAGGCGCTGCTGTTCTTTAACGGCTAAGCACGGAGAGAGTAGGGATTGGAGAGGGCGAGGCTCTGCTGCCGCGCCGCCACCACAGCAGCGGGAGGAGGCGCGCGGTCCTCGTGGTGAGCAAGGGGAGGGGGCCCTGCACCCAGTCGGTTGCAGTCCTCTGGCAACGAGGAGATTCTCACTACGGGTTGCAGACCCATAAAGTGACAGCAGCCTCTCAATCCTCCCACCAGAGTCCTCCCTCCAGGTCTTGCCGCCGGACAGCCCCCCACTCCAGGGGCTCCGCCCCAATCCACGGTCTCTGGGACTCAGGAATTCTCTGAGGTTTCTCTGACTCTTTTTGAGCAACCCGGGGTGAGGTGGGAGCAGATCCTATTCCCCTCTCGGTCTTCCTACATCTGCTTTCATTTCCGGGTACAAAGGACCAGTAACCTTTATTGGAGGAGAGCGATGGTTGTGATTGTAGTTAGTGGAATGTGGTGTGTGTGTGTATGCGTGGGTGTGTGTGTGAAGGAGAAGATATCCTTCCCCTCTTCCATTCTCTGCATCCCATTTAAACCCTTTCAACCTCTCTATCCCACACTTCCCGGAAGAAAATAGCACAATTATATATTTTTTCCATTTGAAATCAGTTTCTTGTAAATTTCAAGGGCCGTTCTTTGATACCAAAGTCTGTCAAATAACCTGAAACTGAACATAGGATAGAGATGAGAACATATTACATATATTTATAAACATATATTTTGTAATAACTGAATTATACCTAAGTAATTAACTTGTGACTCTTTAAAATCTCAGGCAACTACTTAGAAGCTGTGTATTCCCAATCTACTCATGCATCCCCTTGATTGTTAGGTACACTTTTTGAAAAATAAGTCTGTCAAAATAAACTATGGGGTACAATATTCAAATACAAATCCATTCTTATTATCATGTAAATTACTTTTGCTCTGCTCTGCCAGTAATGGGACTTCCTATTTATCCTTGAGACATGCTTGGGCACCAGGAGACAGCCAAGGTCACTTTGGTCATGAATGTGGGAGTTCAGCTACCAGGAGGGGAAATGACTGTCTCAGCGACACAGCGTGGAAGTGGTGACATGGAAAGGGACCCAGGGCTAACTTTACTGGGCAATTTGCCAGATGAGCAGTGACCATACATTAATCATTTGGTTGGTATGTGTTTGTCTGAGAAAGTTTTAGATTTAGGTATTTACATAATATATATGTGTACTAAATGCTTCTATGTGTAAGTATGGGACGGTGGTCTGAATTTATGTGAGAATATTGTGTTTGGTGTCTTCCTTTACGGGCTTCTTTTGTTGTCACCTTCTTCCTCCTCGTATGCTCATTTAAGTGCCCTTATGCTCATTCCTTTTTTTTTTTTTTTTGGCCTGGACCTTTTGTTTCTTGGGAAAATATTAGTTGTTTCTTACTCTCTCTGGTTCAAACTTCTGGTTTATCTGGAAATGTTATCCTTGGAATTGCACAAGTAGAGGTCTGATTTGAAATAGTTCCCTTTTATTTTGAAGCTTCTATTGCCACCCTCCCCCAAAAGTAGCTCTAGAGTGATCTAATGTCTAGAACTTAAGATATGTTTAGACCAGTGGGAAAATCACACTCACAGGATGCCAACAATTTCTCTTATGAATAGAATTTTATTTTAAAGTGTATTTGTGTCTGTGGTGTTAATTATAGCTCTTTATGAGGATATTCATGTGTGTGGTGCTTATGATGTTACTTATGAAATATGGATACATATGGGGGTGTTCATGTTTACCCGTGTCCTTGCTTTGAATTATGAATTTATATGGAAATATCCATGCATGTGTTTGTTAGTGTGTAGATATATGGATATAGGCTTAGCAGATGTATGTGAGACGTTAGAAAACAATTCTACTGAGCAGACATTCATCTTGTAAATGTACCAAGAGCTTTCATAATGATACTTACTTTTATATAGTCATATTTAGCTACGGTCTTTCTATTTCATTCTTAGACATTTATATCATACTTGTACAAATGTATAAGTTAAGGCCTTTCTCTTTGAGAACACTAACAGTAAACAATAAAGCATTGCCTGGTAAAGCATTAGTAATTAGCATTGCTAATATTCCATTAGTAAAAATATGATTAGGTGACTTGAAGAATGAAGGTATTATTTCTATAACTACAGATGATTTTCTCTCCAGAGAAAAGTTATTTTCCAAAGTGTTTGCTGAATAAAATAGTTTCTATTTGTTTTTATTGCACTTAAGTCAATTAAAGACCTGCGAATCTGTCTAGGAGAGACTTTCAAAAAGAATATGAATTCTGCATTACAACAGCGTGGGTTTTTCCATCTATATAGTGTGCTGTCTTTCTTTGCACTTTTGAATGGTTTTCCAATGTAATACTTCCAAAGTACGATAGCTCTTATGATACTGTTTTCAAGATTCCCGGTCAACATAAAACAGTTAGAGGAAAATGTTGGGAGATATCTTATGGATCTTACAACTGGAGGCGGTTTTATGGACCTTAAGCCTAAAGCAAGAGCACTGAAGAAGGAAATAAATAAATGGGAACTCCTCAAAATTAAACACTTTAGTGCATCAAAGAACTTCATCAAGAAAGTAGAAAGACAGCCTTCACAATGGGAGACAATATTTGGAAATGATATATCAGATAAAGGTCTAGTATCCAGAATTTATAAAGAGATTGTTCATCTCAACACCAAAAAGACAGCCAACCCAATTACAAAATGGGAAAAAGACTTGAACAGACACCTCTCAGAAGAGGAAATACGGATGGCCAAGAGGCACATGAAGAGATGCTCAATGTCCCTGGCCATTAGAGAAATGCAAATCAAAACCACAATGAGATATCATCTCACACCCACCAGAATGGCCATTATCAACAAAACAGAAAATGACAAGTGCTGGAGAGGATGCGGAGAAAGAGGCACACTTATCCACTGTTGGTGGGAATGTCAAAGGGTGCAACCACTGTGGAAGGCAGTTTGGCGATTCCTCAAAAAGCTGAATATAGAACTGCCATACGACCCAGCAATACCATTGCTAGGTATCTACTCAAAGGACTTAAGGGCAAAGACACAAACGGACATTTGCACACCAATGTTTATAGCAGCATTATTTACAATTGCAAAGAGATGGAAACAGCCAAAATCTCCATCAACAGAAGAGTGGCTAAACAAACTGTGGTATATACATATGATGGAATATTATGCAGCTTTAAGACAAGATAAACTTATGAACCATGTAATAACATGGATGGACCTAGAGAATATTATGCTGAGTGAATCCAGCCAAAAACTAAAGGACAAATACTGTATGGTCCCACTGATGTGAACGGACATTCGAGAATAAACTTGAAATATGTCATTGGTAACAGAGTTCAGCAGGAGTTAGAAACAGGGTAAGACAATGGGTAATTGAAGCTGAAGGGATACAGACTGTGCAACAGGACTAGATACAAAAACTCAAAAATGGACAGCACAATAATACCTAATTGTAAAGTAATCATGTTAAAACACTGAATGAAGCTGCATCTGAGCTATAGGTTTTTGTTTTGTTTTGTTTTGTTTTGATTTTACTATTATTACTTTTATTTTTTTCTCTATATTAACATTCTATATCTTTTTCGGTTATGTTGCTAGTTCTTCTAAACCAATGCAAATGTACTAAGAAATGATGATCATGCATCTATGTGATGATGTTAAGAATTAATGATTGCATGTGTAGAATGGTATGATCTCTAAATGTTGGGTTAATTTCTTTTTTTCCGTTAATTAAAAAAAAAAAAAAGAGAAGGGATAATTGGAGATGAAGGGATACAGACTGTACAACAGGACTGGATATAAAAACTCAGAAATGGACAGCACAATACTACCCAATTGTAATGCAATTATGTTAAAACACTGAATGAAGCTGCATGTGAGGTATAGGTTTTTTGTTTTTGTTTTTTTTGTTTTTTTTTCTTTCTATTATTGTTTTAATTCTTATTCTGTTGTCTTTTTATTTCTTTTTCTAAATCGATGCAAATGTACTAAGAAATGATGAATATGCAACTATGTGATGTTATTAAGAATTACTGATTGTACATGTAGATTGGAATGATTTCTAATTGTTTTGTTAATTCTTTTTTTAATTAATAAAAAAAAAAAAAAAAAGATTCCCGGTCAACAAGAATAGCCATGGGTAGTGTGCCCATCATACTTCATAAATGGTGTTAAACAAATTTGTTCTGATTTCATTGTCATCATAATGTAAGGTGAAGAAGGCAGAGATCGTTATGATCAACTATTTTCTCCCAATGTTGCTTTACCAGGAGAAAAGATAAACATGAATAAGCAAAGACCCTTACATGTACTAAGACAAGTGTTTAAAAAATGAATTCTCATGGATCGAAATAAAGCTCTCTACACTCTTTGGAAATAACAATAATGTGGTTAGTGATCAAGAAATTGGAAAGTAAAAAAAAAAAAAAAGAAATTGGAAAGTAATTTTAAATGTACAGAAGGCTTGGGTTTTTTGTTAGAAAAGCAATCTATTCCTAAATGTGCAAAAATGTGACCATGCCTGTGTGGTTCCCTCTATCCCCTTTCATAGAAAGAGAAGCACTAGCAGCCAGAGAGATGGAGTTGGAATCCCTGTGAGAGGTTTAATGAGGAGTCAAATGGAACTCTTAGAGTGCCCTTGCCAAGAAAGCTCAATTCTATCCTCCAGGGACCAACTCTAATGTAGTTCAGTGTGTTTCGTCCTGGCTTCCACTACTGAAATAGCCTACAAGGCTGTCAGCAGTTTCAGTATTAGTTATTTTATGGGGGGGCTGCTCAATGACAAATAATTACTTTATATGGAATGCAGAAAAAAATCAAGCTATTCATTTCCTGACAATATCCCACTTGAAAAGCACAGGAGCGGCCATTCGGTTTGTCACCCATATCTCACATATTACAATTATTACAGTCTATGAACTGCAGATTATGTGCAATATGTTCTTAAGATAAGACCACCAGGCAGCATTTGATTTCAATTTATTTGAGCAGTTGTTTCAGTTTTTCTCTTGATGAACACTAGTTTCTCACCTAAAAGACGTGTTGACAATTCATAAATCCTGTGCCTTTCAAAATAAGAATGATTGACGTCCCTCAGGTGAACAGCATGTTCCAACTGCCAAGACTTATTATTCCTGCTACACTTGAAAAAAGAGTTCACTCTTTTTTTACACCACAGAAGGTCATTTCTGCTCTAACGTGGAGACTGTTTTCCCATTCCTCCTTTTTTTCTTCCTAAACGATTCCTATTTAAGGGATCTATTTTTTTTTACTTGACTCAGATAGTTTTAAAGAAAATCAAATAAAAACACTGGGTTATAGGGTGTAGGTTTTATGATACAAATTATCTAATTTCTATATTAACAGTGAGCAGATATTTGTCATTGGACATAAGTATTGAGCTACGGGATAAATAGTTCAAAATTAGGAAAGCAGATTGTCATATTTTAGATATCATGCCCCTTTTGGTCATCTGCTAGGTATTCTGGTCTAAGTTCTTCACGTTTATTTTAATGGTCCTAAAATAATAAAAATGTAAAAGACTTGAAACAACTTAGTTTATGCAATTTTATCCCATATTTTGTTCATGCACAATGCACTGATTAATGAACTTTTAAAATATTTGTTCTGAGCATTCCATACTAGTATCATCTATAAACCTAGCTTTTATTCAAAACTAGATTTCTTGAGTAATTATAATTTGAAGGATTAACATCCTTCATGGGAGGATTCACTTTAGCAAGGCAAAAAGCATGCATAGAACTTGAATATGATTCATAGCTGAAGCAAGGCATAGTTTGCTAAGTGGAAATGCTCTCTGCTGATCCTTTCCTTCCCTTTCTTCCTTTCAAAAGATTAAACTCAACATTTACCGAGTGTTATAAGGACTGCTACATGCTTAAAAAGGTGCTTAGAACATGTAATTATGAAAAGTTAATAAAAATACGTAATTCTGGAAATCTTGGCAATGGTGAATTCAGCTATTGTGTATAAAAATATTAATCACCTGATTTGAGAATCCACTGCCTTAACTGCTATGAATTCTACCAACAGGCATGATAATATTGCACCAGCATTTATGTTTCAAATCAATCACACCAAATCAACTTTCATGCTAAAACTACAACACTAAGAATATTTCCAAATCTAACTGTGAGAGAAGGAGTGAGAAAGTCTGAAGAGAGGTGAAAGAAGCCCCTGGTAGATTAGTGACATTTTCTGTCTTAACAGGAGATCTAGAAGAAAAAAATTTAGGGGAATCATGGACCAGGAAGGTACAAATATTCTGGGAGAAACGCCAGTGTCTGAGAGAGGCTGAAGTATCTGCCTCATAAAGGGACTTTTAGAAAAGGCACAACTCGAAGGCATGCATTTCTAGATACACTTCTGAGTATGTGAAAGAGGAGCAATTTGGGAGAGAGATTCAAATCTAGAGATTCCAGCTCTCTTTGCTTTGTTTGGGTTGCTATGTTGATAAAGTGGAGAAATGATAAGGGCAAGCTTTGAACGTGTGTAGAGAGGATGATTTGAGTGACATCCAATCAGATATCAGTGCATGTCAGGCCTATGCCCAGTCTCTGTTAACTCACTATTTCACTCTCTATGACCATTTCTAAACTTTCCTACTCATCTCAAACCTCCAGCCCCCTGGTCCTTCAGACCCCCTTCGTGCTTCCAGCATACATAGGAAATGGAGGCCATCAGGAACTGACAGTAAACACAATCCCATTCACATCCGTTCACACTCCATTTCTTCTGTCTTGTTGGAAATTGGGAATTCTCTCTCAATAACCATTTGCTCTTTTATTTTTAACCTCTCTTTTTAACTGGATTCCAACCCTTGGCTTTTTTTTTTACAATGTTCATGTCTTTATGGTTGAAAGAAACAAGGTAAAGAAAGAAAGAAAACTTTCACTGACTTCTTCATGCTCTCAGTTGCTGCCTTTTCTTTTTCTACCCTTCACACCTGTGCCACCGCCCCTTCTCAGCAATCCTTTCCCAAAGCATGGCTTATAGTCTGTGTCTGTTTTTCTCACCACCTATCTACTCTTCAATAACACATTCCTCTGGCCTCTGTCGCCCACCTCCTTCGTCAGCCCTGCCTTCCCTAAGGTCAGGAGAGCCTCTGGGAGGAATCTGCCAGGTTTGCCACTCCCTCGTTCCTGAAAGCCTCTTTGTCTGATTTCCTAAAACCCTACACTTCCCTGGCTTTTCTTTATCTCTGGCTGTTCCTTTGGGATCTTTTCTCCTCGCTCATTTCCCTCTTTCTGCCCATGTAATGTTGCAACCCTAGATGCTCTCCGCTTCTCCTCTGCATTCTCCCTCTATGGCCATGCCTTGCTCCTGTAATCAGACCCATGTATCAGACTGCCTGCTTGAATCTCCTTTGAAATATCAGAAAGCACCCCTGAAACTGAACTCATAAATTTTCTTTCTCTGTAAATAATACCAACGTCAAACCATCTGCACAAGTCAGAAACCTGGGAGTCATATCTGATATCTCCCTCTCCTTCACACCTGCACCATATCCAATTTGACTCTATAACTTCTTCATTTTACCTTTGAAGTATTTCATATTTAATTTCATTTCTCTCTACCCCAACCACTTTGATCCTAGTTCAAGTTGCCATTATATCTTCCTTGAACTACTGCAATCCCTTCTAATTGTAAGAATCTACCTATATCCCATATAGCTGCTGTTTCCATCACGCTGGCATACAACAAAAATATTTCCATCTGCAGCTAGTTGGAGCAGTTTTTAAAACTCAAAAGTGATCATTATGACTCTCCTACATAAAATCAGTGGCTTCTAAATCCCCTAGGATAGTGATAAAATTCCTGAACATGGGCCATTAGGCACTGCACAGTCTATCCCTTAACTGCATTTCAAGTCTCTTTTCACACCTTCATCTTCTTTGCCCTCTGAACTTGAAAAACTCAACCATACCATGCTCCTCCCACCACCGACACATGCTGTTCTCTTTGCCTGGAATATGCCACTCTCCTCCTTAATCTGATCTCAGCTCAAACTGCACATCCTCATCCTTCTCCCATACTTTAAGCTTTCAGAGTCCAACCTAATATTTTTATTATTGATATTTTACATTTATTTTTGTCATCATTTGATTCATGAATGTCTCCTTCATTGCACTGTAAACCATGCAGAGGCAGGGATTCTGTCATGTACTTCCTCTCTAGCACCTAGGTCAGTTTAAGGAATAGAGTAGGTAGTCAGAAAATAGTAGTTGAATGAATACAGTAATAGTTTCTAATGATAATTTTATTATCAAAGAGTGAGATATAAACTGTTTATGCTAATATATTCTGGTTTGATTGTTCAAGATGATTAATCACAGATAAGTCCTGAAATGCAGAGGGGCCAGCCTCTCTAGAACATCAGCTAGTTCTGTCCCCCATCCCATATTATCAACAGCCCCTTCCAATATGAAAAATGGGCATAACCCATATACCCCTAAAAACTGGGAGAAAGATCAAAGGTGATGGTGGAGTTAAACAGAGAAGGTAGGGTTTAATAAACGAGCATGATTGTTGAATCATTATATTGATATTTCTTTCAGTCGCCAGTATCTTAGAGCAGGTAGAAGTAAAAACCTGAACTTGTGGAATTGCAGCCCATGCCAGACTCTGAAATCTGTTCTACATTTTATTGTTGCAATGTGCTTTGAAATTTATTGCTTTTTTGTATATAGGTTATTTTTCACAAAAAAGAAAAAAAATATTTCTTCTAGCCTCCAGAGTTTTGGAGCAGCTAAAAGGAAAAATCTGAAACAGAGAACTGGTAACCCACAAAAAACTCTGTTGTGTAACTACTCATAGAAGTGTACTTTGAAAATCATTGCTTTTTCTTTCTTTTCCTTGTATATATATATATATATATATGCTACATTTAATAATAAAATGCCTTTTAAAAGATGGTTAATCAAACTTTACTTCAAGTTCACTGCCACTTTTTAGGGAACAATAAAATAAGGGGCAACAAAGTAACAATATCTGCATGTGAATTATCTCAGAAAACCTTGTACAACACCTAAGATTTGTTTGCCCTGAAGGAAGGGAACACAAGAGTATGAAGTATGAACAATTTTTATTAGGACAATCATTCTACTCAAAAGTCAGAGATTCCTTCAACTTGTGAATGGATAACAAATTGTAGTACATACATGTGTCCAAATGAATGTTAGGATTAAAAATAAATAAACTACTGATACTTTGATGAAAACCAAATGAATCTCAAATGCATTATGCCAAGTGAAGAGAAGTCAGACTCAAAAAGTCACAAACTGAATTATTCCACTTATATATTATTCTAGAAATGGGAAGACTACAGGGAAAGAAAGCTACAGGGAAGAGAAAGATCAATGGTTGCCAAGGGCTGGAGGTGAAGGGGTTGTCTAAGAAATGGGACAAGTTAAATGCTCTAAATATTTTGTGGCTGGTCACAAAACTATGCATTTGTAAAAACTCTTGACAATACATTCAAAAGTTTGAATTTTACTATGGTTTATTTTTTAAGAAAATTTTTAAAAATCCAAGCAAGAATCTATTATGGTCAAAACATTCTGTCCCATAAAAATTTAGGTTTTTTAAAAAAACAATATTGTTTTATGTTTGTATGTATGAATAATAACATTTTAAAGAACGTTACAAAATATTTAATGATCATATTGTTTGAGGACAAATTGTATTTGTTGATTCTGTGATTGACTCTCCCAAATTACTTTATGATACGGTTTCAAAATAAAGCTTATGAAATTTCTTTCTCTTCTATTTTGTTTCATCTTAGCTGAGGGATTCACGTGGAACATTCATTAAGTCACTTGCACAGCGTATATTTTTCACTCCTGCTAAGTTGAAACTTGCGATCTAGTAGGAGAGACTTTACACCAAAATAACCACAAACGAGACAGAATTCAGGGAGTAGAAGTACAACAAATGCTAAAAGCACTTAGGGAAGGGAGAAGAAATTTACAATTGTACAAATTCTGGAGACTGGAAAGCCCAGAATATGCCCTAAAATAAGACGAGGACAGTTAGAGAAGTTGGGGACGGGGTGGTAAGGCTGACCGTGAAGGCAATCCTTTGCTCCCCAATATTGTTCTCCCTTTCTTCCTCTGAACTCACAGCTGGACTACAGTTCTCAGTTTCTCTTGAATTTAGGTGATGAAATAAGGCTGAGTTCTGGTCAATGTATGCACAAGTAGTCTGCAGTTTTGGTTAGGTTTGGCCCATAAAATCCTCTGTGCACACCTCATTCTCTTTTTCTCATCCTAAATTAAGAGGACTCTGATGAGCCATTACCCAGGATACTTGAACATGTAGATAGAAACACGTACCCAAATAAAACTTTCTGTATGTATACCTGCTTTATTAAACATTTTGTCAATAGCATTTTTCAACAGTCTTATTTGGATTAGGACTTATTTCATAATTAGCTAATCCATCATTAAATAAAATGACTTACCTGTTCATTTATTCTTTTATTCAGTAGGTATGTATGAAATGTCTCATGTATCAAACATTCCTGGCTAGGTCCTATGGCTATAAATATTGTTGGTTTTTATTATTTTGCTATTCCTTACGGCTTGAAAAACTTTACTTTGGATGTCTTGGCAGTAAGCAAGCATGAAAACTGTTAATTTTAGAGTTGAAAATAGATATGCAAAAATTAAATATACATGCAGCCACCCTGCTTTGTAACAGCAGCAAAATTTCATACTCAGAAACTTTGCTATAAGAAAAAATTGGTACAGCCAAGGAAATTATAAAGCAAAATGGTTGTTACTTTGCCTTTGAGAAAGCAATTAAATATTGATGCCACTGGTCCTTCAGTGATGACCTTGAAAAGCTGAACAATGTTCTGGGATTGTCATCACTTTACACTTAAAGCTACTAATCGTTTCTGGTCTGCACTGTCCCTATCAACTAGGATTGGCCTTCTTGACCTTCCTTATGACCTTTGAACTTTGAAATGGTAGATAAATTAAGTTGTTGCTAAATCACTAATTAAGGTGATACTAAGTCATATATTATCAATAATGGCTGCAACTAAAGAATCTGCATTGCCATTTCCTAACAGCAAAATATCTAAGTAAAACCACTCAACGTTATTCACAAAGCATGAAATTACCTCCTTTACTGAATCATGAAATGGAATTGGAGCATAAAAGTAAAGATCCATACCAATGTAAAGAACATTTGTTTACTTACAGAAGTGTAAAGAAAAGCTCAAACATGCACCAGGCCCTGGAAAAGCCCCAAAACTCCGAAGAAATCATTAGATGCTTCATGCTTCTGGATAGTGGAATTTTGAAACTACTAATATAGGAAATTTCCATTATGGAGAATGTAAATCAACCCAGAAACAAACGCGTGAAATGTCATTCCTTGCATTAAATGAGACAGGTAAGTTTAGGGATGCCAAGACTACAATAGTTAAATGTCAGACTTTTGATTAACTGTTCTTGAAAGTTACAGCTACTTACTGAACTATGGAAAATATTAGATGTCTGGAAATTTTCTTGTCTAAATTTTGGTGGTCCAAAAAGGTAGAAAATTAATGAGCTACACATGTAACTTTGAAGGTTAGCAAAATAAAATAAAAGAAAACCAAGGAGGGTGCACGGGTTGTTCAGTGGTAGAATGCCGGCCTTGCATGTGGGAGACCCAGGTTCGATTCCTGGACCATGCACCTCCCCCTGCCAAAAAAAGAGAACCAAGGAAAGCAGGAACAAGACAATAACAAAGAAACAAACAAATACAAAAGCAAACAAACTAAAACCCCCTAATATATACCATACAATAATAGCATGGCTTAACAAGATGTGAGCTGTTAATAGAAAACTTTTTGTGTGATGGATTAAGATACACTAAATAAAGACAAAAATATTCAAAAATAAAAGCTGAAGCATAGCTATTGGAGTTCTTTTTTAAAAAAATTAGAGAATGTCTTAGTTTTCTGAGGTATGACGAATACTGAAGACTGGGTGGCTTGAACAACTGGAATTTATTTGTTCACAGTTTGGAAAGTATAAGTCCAAACTCAAGGTATCAGCAGGTCATGCCTTTTTCAAAATCTGTAGAGTTCTAGCAGTGGCTTGCTGGTAGTCAATCTCAGCTTCCATCAAATGGTGATCTGTCTTTTTCTGTCTCCATGGCTTCTATTTTCATGTTCAAAATTCCTCTGACTACCTGGACTTCAGTCAACTTTGATGAAGGCCCACTCTGCTTCAGTTTGGCCTCATTTTAACAGGATCTTCAAAGACCCCATTTACAAATGAGATTGCACCCTCAAGAGGGGGTTAGGACTTGAATATGTCTTTGTTGGGGACTTGATTGAATCTAATAACAGTGAATATTATAAATAATTTGCCCATTTGAAAACTCGAATGCAATATTCATTTTTTTGCCTTTTAATTTTCTAGTATATGTTTCTGTACTATAAATTTTCCGCTAATTTAGAGGTACCTCACAAATTGTGATATTATCATAAAGTTCAAAAATATCATAATATTTGTCATGATTTTTGGACTAATGGGTTGCATACAAGTGGATTAAGTTTTTAGTTAAGGTGTAATTTACAAACAGCAAAATACTCAGATCTTAAGGATATAGTTCTATGAATTTTCACATTCAATCGTCATATACACATCTTCAACACCTCACTACTTTCCTTTGCAGTCAAATATCTTCCCTGCTTCCTAGGGGCAACCACTGACTTCCTAATAACTAGGGTGATACATGATTTCATATATGATTATATGATTTTTTTGTATCTGAGTTATTTAATTCTAAATGATGTGCTTGGGGATCACCTATATTGTTCTATGTATCAGTAGTTCAACTTCCATAGTGCTGAGTGGGTGCATTCCATTTTAGTAATATACATTGCTATGTTCACTCACTCTGTTGGTGGATATATGGGCTATTTTCCACTTCTGTCTATGAATAAAGATGACTCGAATATTCCTGTACAAATCTTCTTGCTGCCACGTGTGTTCATTCCTCTGGAATCATCTCTGCTCTTATCTTCATTTCTGTTGTTGTGGGTGCTGTGGAATTTAAAAAGCTCACTCTAAACTTTTATGGAGAAATGTATGACCAATAATAGGCAAAAATACTTATGAAGAGGAAAAGAGAAAGAGGAACAGGAAGTGGAAGAAGAAGGAAGAGGATGAGGAGAAGGAAGAAAAGAGGAAGAAACGCCCTCACTAGATATTATAAAACATGACAAGGCTGTGAGAGTTAAGAAAGTGCATTATTGATACAGATGGGCAAACAGACCAATGGAACAGAATAGAAGGCTAAGAATCAGGCTGTTGTAAAAATGGACACTTGGTAGACACCACATATCTTGCAGCCATTAAAAGTATAAGGGAATACTAGAATGAGCTTTTCAAGTTCCGCCACCTCACACACACACACACACACACACACACACACACACACACAAATATTGAAATTTGCATTATCCACTCTGAGCTGACTAGTTTTTCAATGCTTTAAGATTTTTCTGGTGAAATTTTAAAACGCTGCATTTTTTATTATGTGTAATAAATTGTTCAATATCTGAATATGCAGATCTGCATTACTCAGCGAAGCAATATATCCCAAATGACCAACGCACAATGTCACAAAATCAGGCATGGGTAAAATGTTAAAAAATGTAAAATGGACCAATACATATATATGTTACAGAATATCAAAGTTCACAGATATGATTTTAGATTCCAAATTGCAACTAACAGTTTCAAAAGACTAGAGTTTGGAATAGTATCAAAAAAAGGATTTTACAGGGTTCGTGGGTTTTTCAGTGGTAGAATGCTCACCTTCTATGCAGGAGACCCGGATTCGATTCGGGACCATGCACCCCCCCCCCCCCAAATAGAGAATTTTACAACTATCTGAAAAGGATATTGAACACTCTTATTTTCAAAGGACATAGCTCTGTGAGGCCGGATTTTATTAATTATTTTAAATCAAAACAATGTATTTCAACAGATTAAATGCAGAAGCAGAGATAATAATCCAGGTGATTTCTATTAAGCTAAATGGTAAAAAATATGCCAAAGTTTTAAACAACACTACACTTCTTACGGATTTTTTTTTCCTGTGAAAAACAAAACTATTTTTCTCTGAAAGTGTTATTTACATTAACATGTAGTAGGGTTTATGATTTTTAAATGAACTGACGAATAAATACTTTAAAGCCCTCAATTTTAATTTCTTATTTGGCAAATATTGATAGCTATAAGCCACATAAACAAAAGCTCTTTTAGAGCTTCCCTAAGGTTATTAGGGTGTTCCAAGACCAAGAAGTCTGAGAAACACTACCCCATGCATAAACATCATTAGACATGTCCAAAAATGCTTATCATTGAAATGATGGACTGTACTTAATAGTATAATTATAATGTATTTTATCAATTGTATTAAAGGTACCACTCTACTGCAGAGAGTTAATAACAGGGAAAACTGTGTTAGAGGAGTATCTGGGAACTCTGTATGTTCTGTATGATTTTTCTGTAAACTTTCTACATCGCTAATGAAAAATTAATTAATTAATTAAAAAATGTTCATCACAGCCCTTCTGGCAACAGCTAAAAGCTGGTAGCCAAATGTTCACCATGGCATCGTTGATAAATACATTATGGTATAATTACATGCATTTATGCAAAAATTCCATTATGCTGCAGAAAATAAATGAATTATAGCAATAACACTGATGAATTTCAGGAATAAAATTTTGAATAAAAAAATGCATGTTGCAGAAAAGTACATCAGTATAATCTCACATATAGTTTAAAATGCACAAAGCTAATAAATATTTTTTAAAATATAAAACTATAAGCAAAATCAAGGTAATGATAAACTTGAAATTCAGTCAAGTGGTTCTGTGAGGTAGGAAGGATGAATTGGTTTGAAGAGGGCACATGGAGTTTCAAAAGTAATAATGTTTGTTTTGAAGATGATATTCTATGTATATGGATTTTTGCTGCATTATTATTAAATATGCCTTAATTTTAAAACTATCACAAAAAATAAAATGGAATAAATATCATTTAAAGGCACCTTGCAATCTGAGAGAAAATATTTGCAGCATGTATAATAAAACATTTGATTATTAGAAATTTTTAGATATTTTTTCCAATTAAATAGTAATAAGACAACACCGTGAGAAAAATTAAGAATATAAACAGTCAATTCACGGAAGAAATAAAAAAATAAGATGTTCCATCTCTTTAATAATGAAGAAAATGCTAATTATAATATATGTGTTGGCTATATATTATGTAGCTCATTAATTTAAATGATATTATCCAGTGTTTCCAAAAATCATATTAGTTCTACTGTAAGTTGGACAGTCTATTTGTAGGGCTATTAAGAAGAACTAATCAAAAGATGAAATATCCGGGCGGGCCGCGGTGGCTCAGCGGGCAAAGTGCTTGCCTGCTATGCTGGAGGACCTCGGTTCGATTCCCGGCCCCAGCCCATGTAACGAAAACGGAGAAACAAAATACAATAAAACAAGAAAATGTTTAAAAGATGTTTCCCTTCCTTCCTTCTATCCTTCCTTCCTTCTCTCTGTCTTTCATCCTTCCTTCCTTCTCTCTGTCTTTCCTTTAAAAAAAAAAAAAAAAAAAAAAAAAAAAAAAAAAAAAAAGATGAAATATCCGTGCTCTTTCCCTCTGTTGATTTACATTTATTAATCTATCCTACATATCTTCCACACGTATACATGATGTATAGAAAGAAATATTCTCATTGGTGTTCCTTGTTATCTTAAATTATGGAAAGCTAGCTATATTTTCATCATAGGGAGAGGGATTGAATATTTAGTGGAATATCCTATTTTATGAAATACTGAATATTTGTTTAAAAGAATGAGGTGCATTTAAATGTACTGAATTGTAAAGAGCTTCAAGATACTGCTAAGGGGAAGCAGAAAGAAGCAATCTGTAGATACATGTGTTGTGATTCTACTCATGCATAAAATATGCATAAGCATAACTGCATAGGGAAATCTTTTAAGGGTGGTAATTTCTGAAGAGAGTAGCATAATCCACTGAATAGAGATGGTAAGGAAATTTCTACATTTTATTCTATATACATATAAGGCTGAAAAATTTTACACTGAGAATATGGTTGATGAGCCCATTGGCTTTAGAGTATGTTTAAAAAATTGTACAAAATACACATAGAAGGGCCACGAAATTTTTAAAGATTAGAACATTACAGATTAAATTTTAAGTGGATGGATGAGTCACTTACTAAAGACAAGCAGAAATTTGGGGCATATAATTGGGAACACAACAAATATGTTAAAAGCTTATTTTAAAAGATTAGTCATATTTTATCAAAATGAACATCTGTAGGAAAAACATCTTTCAGTCTAACTGCACATTACTAAGAATGATGTGATTATCTTGGCTGTCCAATTTCACTTCAATAGCTCTGACAAAATGCGAGTGTACCAATGACTATGAATTTTAGAGTTTCAAATAAGCTATTCTCAGGCCATGGTTTGGAAAAGTCAATATTATTGGAAAAGTCAATATTATTGCAGCATTATTACATTAAAGTATCAATAGTTTAGAGAGTATATTATTCGGTATAATACTAATACATTTAATTATTTGACAGTCCTTTGGAATATAATTCTTCCTGTTCAGTATTATTATGTCAATATCAGATGTTTATGCAGCTTGGTGTTTTACTGTGAGCCAGGAAGATTCTTTCAGTGAGTTAGCCCCTCAGGATTATGAATTTCATTAGAAACTAACAGCAATTAAAATATGTCTGAGTGAAGTTAGTGACATCTGCATTGAAATAATGGACCAGAGAGATGTCTCCATTAGCCTATCATAGTTAAGCCGAGATAAGGATGGACAGAAAAACAAGAAAATGTACTTTGCCTTGTTTCCGTTTACACACACACACACACTAATCTACACATGATTTGATTCCAAAACATAGAGAAATAACATCTTTTATATTTCTGGTTCAAGCAAGTCCACAATTTTACTCTCAGGCATTTTTTTTTTTTTTTTTTTTTTGCCATTGGTCTTCTCTGATATTATGTTATCTCAGAACATGATAATTTATTCCATCACAGAGGGGAAGAGTCATTCATTTAGATCTAACCTCAAATGATATTAGAGGGAATTTAAAGTACTTTGGCATTTCCTATTTTATGTGAAATGTTTCTAAGTAATTAATAAAAGATATCAGAAAATTGGTGCTAAAGATTGAAGCACATATGCATTTTGGAAACAAGTGAAATGTAAAGAAGGGTTATCTTTAAAAATAAATAGACATTTCAAAACTCTGTGTTGTTCTAGTCAGGATATTGAAATGATCTCAGTTTTATTTGCAGGTGATATAACGCCATGCTTGATATAATAGTGTGGGTTCTGTAGGTTCAGGTCTGAACAGTTCTATTACTAGCTCTCTAGAAAGAAACTACGATCAAATTCCCAAGTCACCGCAATAATACAGCAAAGCAGAATGGCCATCCTGGGTCCTTTACAGTGACAGCCTGGCAGTGAAAGAAATGACCCTGTCAATTGACATTAAGCAACTTCAGAGCCCAGAGGCAGAGCCAGAGCCTTAAATCTTATACAATTTGGAGATCCTTCTGTAAGAAGTAGAATTCTATACTGTAAATATAAAATTAGACTTAAAAGTAAATATTTATTTAGAATGAAAAAAGAAACCCTAACAAATCACAACATATAAAAATTTTAAAAGTTGATATATACCATAAACCATAAAAATCTGGAAAAAATAAACTAACTTTTTACCTGCCATATCTTTATTATACTTTCTTTCCCCTGCAGTTTTTGATACATACTCTGGTTGCCTCTTCAATTGAAAAAGGCATTGCAGTATCATTTTCTATTGAAAAATAGAAATATCATTCAGTTTTTCCTCTTGCATATTTTTTTCAAAATTTATATTTTATTAGCAGTATTTGGTATGATAAAATAAGCTCTTCCTATGCAGACATATTTAGTTTAGGTGTGTGGTGTGGTTTGGGCCTGCAGACACATTCTGATGCTATTTTGCTTAATTCCCAACAAGAAAGGGGAAAAAAATATATGGTCTGTCTATAATTTATATGCTGTATTTTAAGAATATTGCTAACAAGAGAGAACATCCATTTTGACAAGATACTCCTCCTTGCAATTGTACATATCTGATGATTGCAAGAATGTTTACAAACTCCACATGTGCTCATACTTCTAGTGCTGAGCATTGTATGTTTTATTGGTTTCTGGCATTGCGTCTTTACATCACGATGTTGGATTAATGAGGGCAAGGGCCAGTAATATTCCTGGAAGCCATTCCTACACTGGCAATAACTTGCAGTAACTTTGTATTTCATGGAAGTGACTGTGAAGTAAATAAATATGTTCCTAAACCCAAACTAAATGCCTTTCCAGCCCAACTTTCCCTTAACCAGATCTCAAATGTGCTGAGGCTACTCCTAAGCCATCTGAGAGGGGCTGAAAACAGTATGATGGGAGAAAATGTGGAAAGAGAAAGTTGTCTTAACTAAAAACATTTCAAATATCTTACTTTTGCAAATTGTATCAAAACATGTGACCGTGAGAACATGTTCCATGTTCCATCCCAGACATGTTACATTTTCCATCCCAGAGTGTTGGAAAGCATCCTGAAGCTTAAGTTTCATTAACTTTGCAGTAAATCCTTTTCTGCTGGAGACACATATGCATAGAGTCAGAATAATAACTTCTGCTTCCCCTCCCATAGATGGGAATAAGGCTGGTATCCTGCTATGGAGTTTTCTTCTGCCTCCCTATGTTTTATTCAAAATCCAGAAGGCATTCATCAGGGGTACTTCACCTTCAGCATTGCGGTGAGCATCTCCTACTATTTGTGCTTATATGTGGCATTTATTTGCTGTAATCTATTTTGTGAACACATGGCAAATGGTTATTTATTACAGAAGAATGCCAAGTGACAGCCTTAGGGAGAGCCTTTAGTAATTAAATTGAGTAATATCAATCACCACAACTTTCATGCTAAGAATGATCTTAATTATAAATATTTCTCCCCTATCTTTTTTGTTGTTTCTAAAACGACACGCCCCTCCAGCTACTTTTATGGCTACCAGATAATGAACACAGAATAAAATAATTATTAGCTACTACTGTTGGGGAGTTGATATTGAGAATACACCAGGCGTGGCATGAAACTGTACAGCTGAAGTGTGTCTCTCCACCTTGACCCGCAGTCTGGAAGTAACACTTTCCCCCAAAGGGAGACAGGCACATACTTCCCTGCTTCACCACAGCGTTATACAAAACTCACATCCTGCAGGGACTAGAAAACATGCCGCAAAGGCTACAAAGAGAAGACAGCATTAAAAAAAAAACGTGACAAGATATTCGGATTGGAGGGAAAGAAATTCACCTTGGAGGACAAGACACAAGCCCGTGGTGGGAGAGTTCTAATGTAATCATAGCCCAAAACTGGAGAATGGTGCCATGTGAGGAGTTCAACATTGACCTCGTGTGATTGACAGGTTGGGCACTCAGCAATCGCAATAACCAGATCATTTTTGGTGAGGGTATGACCAGGTTATGAATTCATGCATAGCCTTCATCCCTGCTGGATATAGTGGAACCAACACAAAATATTTTTCACTGGTTAAAGCTGATATAGGTCATACCCAACAGGAGGACCACATCCCAACATCTTAAAGAATTGTATCCCCGCTGGTACTATAAATGAGTCCTCAACAGACCATTCCACTGACAGGTTTTTCTGACTGATGGGACCCAGGCATTGAGAGTAAATTGCAAGTAGAACCCACGGCTACAATTTCTGTGCAATAAATTCAGCTCCAAGTGGAGGTGATGTTGGGTGGGATATCACAGCTGTGAATAAGACCATTTGTAAGTCCACAAATGATTATTTGATGGGTGCTCTTGAGGCAGAAAAGGTAGATGCCACATTTTAAATGACAGCTGTGATTAGCATGACTTCATGATTAAGTTGGCAGTAATTTATTGTCATTCTCCCAAGAATCTCTGGCTTCTATACTAACCAAATAGGCAAATTAAATGGTTATAATTATTCCCCAGGAACTTACAAGTCTTGAAGGCAGCACTAATCTTTGCAATATACCTAGCAACATGGCAGTACTTTTGAGTTACTGTTTTGGCAGGCTGGATGGGGCTGCTGGTTCCAGAGACTTCCACTCAATCTTTTATATCATGATAGCTCTCACACCATGAGTCAGGGAGCCAACCTGGGGATTCTGTCTGTTACTAATTATATTTCTCTAACATTCTATAGGTTGTAAACAAATAACTACAGGATGGGTCTGCAGTGTCACTAGAGCAGCTGTGAGATAGATTTGATCAAAGTGAATTTATCTCATTCTATCTCATTCTTCATAAATCCCCGATCTGACAGCTGTGGTACCGTGCATCTCCAGGTATTGGCAGCAGTTCAGAATCAGTATCTAATAATGCTCGAAACCCTGGATATTTTCCTGTTCTCATGGCACAGCCACCGTAGTAAATGGTCATGGGTCTTTTTAGGGAAGATTTGAGACAAGATTCATGCAATATATGTGTGGCCCTCCCTGAAAAAATTGGTTTCCACTTTAGTTGAGATGTTTAAATTCCATGAACTGACTGAAGAGTAACAGTTGGTAAGGAGTTGTGAATCTCTTCTGCACCAATTCGGGTTAGGTTTCTATCTAGCACACCTAGAATTTGTCGATCCATGTATCAAGCAGCATCTTTGAAGCCTAACCATTCACTGAGTTTCTAGGGAACTCAATGATAAATTAGTTATTGCTATAACTTTCTGTTTATATGTTGGTCCCTGTGGCTTTTTGAGGTAGTTGTATCTGCTTGTATAATTAAGTGCATCCATCACGACCATTATAAGTCATATTTTTTTCCTACTGACATAATATGACCCAATTATCTAGCCCCCTCCTCATACTATCATCTCTATCTTACAGAAAACAGCTACCAAGCACTTTTCAAGGTAGCTGGTGCTCCCTCACCAATGAATGGGTGAATGAAGTTTCCTTTGGTTGGGAGGTGGCAGCACAGGTCAGGGCATTCATTCCTTTCACTTTCTTCTTGCATAATACAGCCATTCCATTAGCTTTTGTGCTTTTTCCTCTATACTATGCCAGGGAAATTATGGTATTTTGACTCCATTAAGCAGGCTTCAATTGGCTAACCTAGCAGACTATTAACATAATTCCATACAACACATCAACCCTTACTCCTGGGTGAGTGTATTTCATTTGACTTAATTTCGCACTTTTAGAATCTTCCCTCCACCACATGCTCCCCAGATTGCTGTTGACTCAGATTAGTAAGGTTTTTTGTTTGTTTTGTTTTGTTTTTAACATGGGCAGTCACCAGGAAATGAACCCGGATCTCCAGCATGGCAGGCAAGAACTCTGCCATTGTGCCACAAGGTTTTATAATACTTTCTATGTATAGGAGTTTTCTGCTGAAGCTGTCCCTGTACTTCTCCATTAACTCTATAGATAAACCGGAGGCAATGAGGAATAGGGTGGGTATGAAGACAATTACTATCAGTTAGTGAGGTAACTCCCAGGTGCTATCATTGAAAAGCCTTTATGCAGAGGGGACTTAGGAACTACAGAAAGAATAGAGAGGCTCTTTCCACATGCAAGATACATTCCGGGAAATGTGAAGGCTCAGAGTTCTTGAACTCATCCAAATGTCTGTCCAAAATTCCCCAGCCCAAATGAGTTTCCAGTGTATCTAAATATAAGAGAATTAGTATGGCTGAGCATGTAATCAGAACTGCAATTCTGTAAAAATTCATTAGTCTCTTGGTCTAATCACAGAGTAAGTGCATTCATCACCACAGTCAATTTGAGAAATTCTCATTGCCCAAAAGACAAAAAGTAAAAGAAAAGAAAGAAAAAATGCATTAGACTTTGGCCATACCCACCTGCATGGGATATGGGATAAAAGGGACTCCAATGTTACCATGACTTTTGAGTTCTCTATGTGTGTTCTTAATTGTACATCCATAGTTTTTAATCTCCTGCCAAAGGTCACCATTGGTAGACCAAAGTAAGAGAACCTGTTGATGTAGTCCCTACATACAAACCTCCTGAGATAGAGAGTGGAGTAAAGAAATGGTGGAGTAAATGGAAGATATCTAGCCTAAGCTGAAATATTTTTAAAGGAAGCTAAAGGCTCCAGGTTAGATATATCTATCTGATCAAGAAACAGAACTCAGTAGAAGAGGATAATCAGAAGAGAGATGTCTACTATAGACCACACTAAAGAAGGATATGCTGGCTAGAAAAATATACCTGGTTGGGTAGACAGAAATATTCAGGGCACCTTTTGATCACCAAATAGTAGAGAGAAATAATTTTTAGTGTAGCCAAATGGGTAAGAGGTTGCTTTGTAGTAGATGTTATGAAGTGTCCTTTTTGGATTCAGGCTTGTTCCCTACACTCACAAAAAGCTATTTCCTGTTTCTAGCCTACAGACTGTACTTGCTCACTCGAGTAGTCTTTGAAGTTTCACATGTACTTTTAATACAGTAGCTTTGCACTTTCAAAGCAGTAGTATCCAAAACTTTTTGACTCTCACTTCAGTTTAAAAAAAAGGAGCTACAACCTTAATTTACATTTAAAAATTTATGAACTATATAAATGCGTAACTTCTAACAAAATATGCACTTTATTACACACATACAAATCTACATTCTAAAGATGAGATAAAGCTAAATAAAATAATGTATTTTAAGTACTTTATTTTTAAAAAAGTATGAATACTTTGTGCTCACTACAAACATATTACAAACAATAATTATTTGTAAGAACAATAGTATTGAGTAGGAGTTGTTAATATTAAATATCCTCTTAACATTGTATGAAATAGTGATTCAAAGTCTGATTCCTCTTTTAAATATATTTTAATATCTTCATTGAAGTATAATTAATGTACATAAAGTACACAGATAAATTTAATACATTTTGACATATATGCATATCCATGAAACCATTACCCCAATCAAGCTAATAGATGTATCCCTCACCTCAAGAAGTTTCCATGCCCTTTGGTCAACCCTCCCTCATGCCCTCCCCACTCATCCCAAGGCAAGCACTATTTGCTTTCTGCCATACTATATATTTCTTTGCATTTTCTAGAATTTTATATAAATGGAATCACACAGCATGCACACTTTTTTTGTGTCTAGCTACTTATATTTAGCATAATCAGTTTTAAGATTCATTCATGTTACTGATTCTATCAGTAATTCATTCTTTTTATTGCTGACTAAATCTCCATTGTATGGATATCACCCACTGAAAGACATTGGGTTGCTTGAGTTTGTAGCTTTTACAAATAAAGTTGCTATGGACATTCATATACAAGTCTTTGAATGGGCATGTGCATCAGTCTATCTTGAGCAAATATTTACAAGTAGTATGACTGGGTCAAATAGTAGATGTATGTTTAACTTTTATAAAGCCATGAACTGGTTTCCAATATGGTTGGGTCATGTTACAGTCTTACCAGCAGTGTATGAGAATTGTAGTTCCTCCATGTCCTTCCCAATGGGGTTTGTATTCTCTTTCTTTTTTATTTTAGTCACAGTATCTCACTGTGATTTTAATTAACATTACCCTAAAGACTATGTGCTTATTTACCATCTGTTTATTTTATCAGGCGAAGTGTCTGTTCAAATCTTCTGTCCTTTCAATGTTTGGTTTTTCATTTTTTTTTATTATTGCCTTCCAAGTGCTCTTTACATATTCCAGAAAAAAAGTGTTCCTTATCAGATATATACTTTGAAAATATTTTCTCCCATTCTATGACTTGATATTCATTCTCTTAGCAGGGTCTTTCAGACAACAGAAAATTTTTATTTTGGTGTAGTCCAATTTATCATCTTTTTTTCATTTGGCTCATGCTTTTGGTATTGTATGTAAGAAGCCTTTGCCTTAAACAAGGTCACAAAGATTTTCCCCTGTTTTCTTCTAGAAGTTGAATATATACGGTGTAAGGCTTGGACTAAAGGCCTTCTTTAAAATATGAATATATAATTTTTTCTAGCACCAGCTTTTTGAAGAATATCTCTTCCAAGTGGATTGTTTTTTCTCTTTTGTGGGAAAATTAGTTGTTCATATGTGCCCGGGCCTATTTCTGAACTCGGTTTCATGATCTATTTGTCTATGTTGATGTCTCTATTACACTGTCTTGATTACTGTAGCTTTATAATAAGCTTTGAAGCCAGATAATATTAGTCCTCCTACATTGTTCTTTTTCAAAGTTGTCTTGCTATTCTAAGTCTTTCCATAGCCACATGAATTTGAGAAACAGTTTATAAATTTCTACAAAATGCCTGGTGCAGTTTGGTTTTATCTCAACTACCAACATCTCCAAAGACCCCTTTCCAAATAGACTCACATTCAGAGAGCTGGGGTTAGGACTTGATAGTGTCTTTTGGTGGGGGACACAATTCAACCCATAATAGATTTCTTCAAATATATTTAGATCCAAATGAATGAGGTGCATAGTTGTTTGTGCTTGTATCATGATATCCTGGTTTGTCCATTCCATCCACCATATCCATAGAAAAATTTTTGCTGAAATGCAGCTACTGTATTTCTATGTTCCCTGATGTCATTCATTGTTCTTGAAAATAAGTAGGAAGCATTGCATTTTTATATTTTTAAAAAATATGATTCAAAATCCATTGAAGTATATTTGGAAGATTTTTTTATCTGTAGCTATATTTTTAAGTATGCAGATGTGAGAATTTTCATAAGTAACATGCATCATTTTCAGGAACAAAAACACAGTGATAAAAACATTAGCAAATAGCAGTTCTCAAAATGTGTACTGCATGACAAGAAGTACTTTAAAAAGCAGTTAGATTCCCACTCATTGTTAGAAATCTCACTTTTATCTGAAGCAACACATTAAATCTGTGTATTTGGGGGAAAATATTTTTGGGGGGTAGAAAATTACTGGGAATCACTTATTCTCACTCAGAAGGTCACCAAAGTTTCATGCGGCTCAAAAGATCAGTGGAAAAAGTGTAAGGTGTGTCCGATGTCTAGATTCTAAATGTGATGGCTTCACATTACCATTAGCTAATATTTCAAGGCAGAAAAATACACCTAGTATGAGATTCAAATAATCTTGATCATTTTTAATTATTTTGGCTGACTTCTTATCATATTTCATTATATCTTCATGTTTGTAACCTCTTGAGATGTTTGATAAAGATATTTATCAATAGAAATGTCTGTCAGTTTCTGTTGCTCACCTGTGAATTTTTGGTTTCAAGTTTAGTCCAAATTTCTTTACAGGATTGTCCATGGTACAAAGCCATCACTATCACCGCCTCTGCACTTTGAAACTTCTGCCCTTCATCTAGGATACTACAGTTAGTATATATATGGCTCATGCCTTTCCTACATAACAAGTAAATTAGGGCATGTATTAGTCAGGTTTCTCCAGAGAAGCAGAACCTACAACATAAATAAATTGTGTATTTATTATAGGAATTGCCTCACATGACTGTGGAGATTGGCAAGCCCAAATTCCATAGGGCAAGCCACAAGAGTTGGGAACTGTGATGAATTCTGTTAGAGAGGATGACTGGCTGAAGTAGAGATAGAAATTCTTTTTGACTGTTGAAATCTTCAGTTCTCCCTTTAAGGCCTTCAACTGATTGGATGAAACTTCTCTCCTTGCTGAAGGCAATCTCCTTTGCTGACAGTAGATATAATCAGCCATAGATGCAATCAACTGATGACTTCAATTCATGAAATACCCTCACAGTGACAATCAAGTCAGTGCTCGCTTGGCCAAATGACAGGACACCGTAACCTAGCCAAGCTGACACGTGAACTTAACCATCACAGGGCATCAGTATCAACCAATTTATGACATGTTAGTCAAGTTTAATTTTATATTTTTGGATGAAAAATATGATTAAAAATTTTAGTGATTTGGTCCATATCTCACAACCCAGAGATAACTGGTTTGGCTTTGGTGTATGATGTTTCTTGTTAACACTCTGCTAAATTAGAGGAATATAAGAAAGAAGAGAATCAGATTCCCAAGGCCTTAGCTATAGAGTGATTGATGCAAAGATAGGTCACTGAAGCAGTTGCTGAAACAATTAAGGGCCTACAAGAAAAAAATCTTCCCAGTACTGATGGTTTATTATTATGGATATTTCTGGGAATGAAGGGATATATAAGGAACATGTTAAAAATTTTAAGTTATGACACTACTGGAAAACTAAAACGAACCCTTGTGAATTGAAACCCCTTTTTACATTAAGTTTTCATTCACTGATGGATAAAAGCATGAAATGGTTCATTTTAAAAATAAGTTTTTGTTTTGGAAGGAATTTTGAGACTAGGCTTGATCAGGTAGGAACTCTTTTACCTATCCTGAACCTGTCCTACTGCCCTCTCGATGCTATACTATTTCTCAGTTTCTAATTTTAAACCTGTTCCTTCAAAGTTCAACCCCATGTGATTTGGGCAAACCTAGCAAAAGTACAAAGCTTACATTTCAAGGCACAGTTGCTCCGGTTTCCTTCCCCTTAGGACTAGCTTGTTCCAGGTGGAATGTGTGAAGGGTAGATGGGCCAAAAAGTCAATCATACTGGAAATGAAACACAAAATTCTGGCCCTAAATGACCTTGTTGATCATTGGCTTGTCCCTGTCCACAATGAAGTAATCTGCTTTTCACAGGAGACTTAATAAAAACCCAAGTCAGTAGAGTCAAGATGGCATGGGTCAGGAGGAGGCCTCTAGCACCTCAGACTCTGCTACCTAAATTCACCTTTGGCCACCTCCACCAGTGATAAAGTGCTCTATTTTGCATGTCTCTCTTTGAAGGTTGTGTCCTTGACATTAACCTCCCGCTGCGAGGATCATGACCTCAAGCAGCCATTCTAACTTCATTACCACTGGTTGGAGGAAAACGTGTATGATGCCAAAAAGGTGCTGCCTAGGAATGTGAGTCAATGGCCAATGATGCCTTTTGCACCTTTGAGAAAAATACCTGAGCTTCATGTCAGGAAAACATCACTAACAATTAGAGTTTTCAGTTCCCAGAAGCTCAACTTTCCTTGCAAATAAACCTCAACTCAATCATTAAGCAAGAAGTGTTTGTGTGACAGGAACATTTTGTCAGACGATTCCAGAAAAATCCAAACCTTGGGGATGGAATGCCAATGGCAAAGGATTTTTTTAATTACTTCTTTAAAAATTGATACTTCCACTTTTTACCCCATGTCATAAGCACCCCTCTTAGGGCTGTTGCCAAATTGGGGCTAAAAGGAAATGAAAAATACTTATTGAATTATTTAAAAAATCAATAAAAATATATTACATATATATTAAATATAATGTATATCAATAAAAATGTATTACATATATATTTAAATATACTACAAAGATATTAGCACAGCTCTGCAGCAGTATTATATAGCATTAAAAATGGATTTTTCCAAATCACACAGGAAAATCCTTTTCATTTTATCATGTTTTAAAAATGTGGTACATGGGCATATGATGTTTGGTGGTCTATGGAATAATTTTAAGTAGCACATAGACGAATATTTTTAATTTTAATATATATACATATATGCACACGTTTATTTACTATACATTAAAAGTAGAATTAGCACTCCGCATACATGGTTTCAGAAATAGCATTTTTTAGAATAAGGCTAGTTTTTCAACAACAGGAGATAGTTTGAAAAATATTTAAAAACAACTGTTAGCAAATGGTTGTCTGAGTAATATGCAAACACATAACATGATGGAAGTGGTATGTGAGTAGGTGAGGTTTGAGAAACACTGCATTATATTGCTTGTATTACCATGTGTACAATTTATGGTCTTTTACCACAAGGTTTTTACCAGTTGTTTTAGACCAGGATCCCAGAGCAGAGCTTGAGGTAGGGATTTCTACACAGATGGTTTATTGAGGTGAGATGCTATAAGGAAAAGTCATGGGGAGAAAAGGGAAAAAGGGCAGGTCAGGTGAAGGAGCTAGATAAAATTGTGGTTTTAAGAGAAGTTTTGTTTCAGCATAATCCCAAGGGAAGTTTTAGCGTGTGAATGCAGCAAAAAAGTTGCCCCATTCAGAATCCACGGAATTGAGCTATTATAACCCCACTTCAGTCTCTCATTGCTCATAAGCCACTTGGAAGAGCGTCACAATCCTGCAGGCATCTCCAGGAGAGGCGGCAATCCTCTGGAGAAGGATGCAGGAGTGAGCTCTTAGTTTCCAACACTCACAGCCACTTGTAAAGGGGATCTAGATGGGGCCCCAAGTGTATCTGCCACACAATTTTACTCAGGAGGAAAAAAATATTGAAAATAGCAATGAACACCTCAAGCACATTGAGAGAGCTCACTGGTAGACTAGAATATGGATAAATCTTGAAGCCAACTGTCAACAAAAACCACACATCATTTGTGGGATTTCCTGGCAGAAAAGTAAGTTCATCCATTCCCAGGGTCACCTTGACTCTGTCCATACCGATGTCATGGTTTCTAGGTCAGCCTCCCTGGGCCCCGGTGCCTCGGATGAGGATAGCCACACAGTGTATGTCCTAGGCAAGCGGCTCGCCCCGTCTGATGGGTGTGTGATCTGAGCGTCCCTTGCTAGCTTTCTATTCTCTGAATTTCTGATCAGTCATCCCAAGAGAAAGAAATACTCCTCTTCATTAGAGAATATATTATATAAGGATAAAATGTGCAGAATTAATTAGATGCATGGCAGGCACTCAGAGAAGAGGAAGATGAGGTTTCAACTTACCTGGCTTCCGGCAGTGGCAGGCTGTAGGGCATGCCAACTCATTGCATTTGACCACGTGTTTCCACCTAACATTCTGTGAACATAAACCGGATGCATCTAAGTGTTCCAAGCCCTGGTTGTAATAAGTGGCTCACTGGCAGTGTGCCTCCTCCCAGCTATTCTGGGAGCTGGGCTTGGAGCTGCAGAAGTTTGGCACGCTCGCCTCAGAGGCTCTCTGCTGGGCCAGGTGCCTGGCAGTATTCCTCTTCATTATTTCATTCTCCCTTTTAGCTTATTTTTTTCTAGCATAATCTTCCCTCAAAGCCACACCTTGGTCAGTAGACCTTGCCCGCTGCCCCCTTTTCCTTCATACTTGCTATCTATCCTCTTTTGACTGGGCTGCCCAATTCATGGCAGCCAGTGAGCGCCATACCAGGGTCAGCTGGAGTAAGAAAAGAAGGCTATTTAGCGAATTTGAATCATGGAAACCAGTTTGGTCCCTGGTGACCAAACCTGCACAAAATAGTTCTTATTGGAAATAATGAAATATAGTTAAGTGATTAGCAGCACAGACTCTAGAGTCCAACTCCTTGCATTTTGGCAATGTCCCTTATTGGCTGTGTTACCTTGAGCAATTTATTTATTTTAGTATGCCTCAGAGTGACCATCTAAATATAGCAATCATAATAATATCTACCTCATATGCTTCATATAAGAATTAAATGAGTATATATGGCTTGGAAAATGCCTGGCACATAGCAAATGCCGATAAAGTATTAGTAATTCTCATTATTAGCATTATTTATATCTCTAATATGTGTTATTGGTGTAGCAATCCTGTTCTAAGAAGCTGAGGGGTTCTAATATCTTAGCTGATGAATTCTCATCATAACCCTGAAATGTTTTCTACCCTACCAGTAAAAATTGTGGAGCATGAAGAAATCTACTTTACCTCATGTTAAAGAATTAATTTTATGCAGCACTTAAAAAGAATGAGTTTAATTTCTTTCTAACAATTTGGCAGAACAAATAAGATATGATTGAAGAATGATTGAAAGTCACAAATAATATATATAATATGATTGTGTGATCTCATTTATGTTAAAAGCACATTTGTATATGTAATGATGTTGCATGGGGATATAGTCATAAGGAAATTATGATATGGAGATCATTTTGATTTGTATAATAACTGGTACAGGAATTATTTTCTGAAAAGAAGTTTTGATAAGATTCTTGTAAATTAGAAAAGAACATCAGCTTAAGGGCCAAAGTTCATAGGGAGGGGAGTAAAGACTCAGTGTGGTAAAAGAAGGAGAATGGGCAGATTCAGGGTCCAGTGCATGTGGGAGAAGGCCAACAAGGTGTGAACTCTTGACTGATGGTGGTAGAAGAAAAAAGAAATGCCTCATGAAAACAACCCTTCAGTAATGTCTACACAGCTCCCATCCTGTGCATAGAGTGAATTTCCTTTGTGTAAACTATAGAAAAGGCTATGGTCAGCTTCCAGATTGGAAAGAGGAAGAGATGAGGTCTTTACTTCGAGATAGCCAGCTTTGGCGTTATATGTACAGATACACGGGGACATGTGCATATTGCGAGACACATGTACATACATACACAGAGAAAGAAAGAGAGAGAGAGAGATGGATAGATTGCCACAGCTGGAAGAGTACATGACAAAATGTCAAGTGGTTACCACCAAAAAGGGGCATATCCTTTTGGGGGGAGTTAGAAAGCTTCACAATTTAAATTATGTCTGTTTCTATCTCTCTCTCCTGTTTCTCTTGTTCATCTCTCTCCTTCTGTCCCTCTGCCTGCCTCTCTCTATGTGTGTGTATGTATATTCATACAAGGAGCATGCTTTCATGCTTCTGTAGGTAAAACAAACAGCTTGTTTCCATGTCTCCTTGGTGAAATACACAGAACATCTCTATATAGGATTTTTGAGCCCAGAGTGTCACTGTATCCTCACTGCAGTTCCAAGTCCTAAGGAGGGGCTGGGCCCAGGATGAAAAGACATCTAGCTTGAGCACCCAGCATGGGGGTGACCATGCTCCTCTTCTATTTTCCGCTAACTTTTGTAAAAGATTTGAAAGGGAAGTAAATCAACTGATGTGATATAATAAGCAAATTTATGCCAAGCACATCACTGATACTTTTACCTTTAACATCTTTATGAACCCTCTGAGTTAGTGTGCTAGTTTGAAAGGATGTATGGACCCTGGAAAAGCCACGTTTTGATCAGAATCCCATTTCGTAAGGCAGAATAACCCCATTCAATACTGTACATTTGAAACTGTAATCAGATCATCTCTCTGGAGATGTGATTTAATCAAGAGTGGCTGTTAAACTGGATTAGGTGATGACATGTCTCCACTCATTTGGGTGGGTCTTGATAAGTTTCTGGAGTCCTATAAAAGAGGAAACATTTTGGAGAATGGGAGATTCAGAGAGAGCAGAGAATGCTGCGGCACCACAAAGCAGAGAGTGCACGAGCCAGTGACCTTTGGAGATGAAGAAGGAAAACAACACTCCTGGGGAGCTTCATGAAACCAGAAGACAGGAGAGAAATCTAGCAGATGATGCCATGTTTGCCATGTGCCCTTCCAGCTGAGAGAGAAGCCCTGACTGTGTTCGCCATGTGCCTTCTCAGTTGAGAGAGAAACCCTGAACTTCATCGGCCTTCTTGAACCAAAGTATTTTTCCCTGGATGCCTTTGATTGGACATTTCTATAGACCTGTTGTCATTGGGACACTTTATCGGCGTTTGAACTGTAAACTAGCAACTTATCAAATTCTCCTTTTTAAAAGCCGTTCTATTTCTGGTATGTAGCATTCCAGCAGCTTGCACACTAGAACAGTTAGTTATTGCAGATTTTATTTTACAGATGGAGAAGCAGAAAGACTGGGATAATTGCTCAGAGGCATATAGCTAGTGGGTCCTGAGTCAGTGTTGAAATAGAATTGTTGCTATTGTTTTGTTTTATTTTTATTTCAGTCCTAGTGTTCCTTCCCCACATTGGGTCCCGGTCTGCTTGCACATTAAAATCCAGCTCCCCAGGGTGGCTCCCTTCTCTCTCTACTCTCACAGTGCCTGTTTCCTGTCTCCTTCCCTCTTCATCTTTCACCTGCTTTCTAATTGGGACCATTTCTTTTCCAATTGTTTTGTGTTCTTTTAGTCTAGTTATCATGCGACCTTTTATTTTTGTCAGTCATCTCAAGATACAATCTAATGGAATAGTGTTTTGCGGGTTCTACCATGTCTTGTTCATCTTTTCATTTCTAGGAACCAACATGCTATCTAGTAAGTAAAATGGCTCAAATAGTAGGTAGGAAAATGAATGAATGAATTAATGTGGTAGAGTGGTATCACTGTGGCTCATTGTCTGTCACACTGGATCCACTTCTTTTTCCATCCTTCTTTCCTTAGAAGTTCAAACTCTTCCATCTCTTACAACCTTTTCCTTTATTTCTACCTTCAAGTTTGGCTCTCTTGTTTTAGGGGGACTAGCGTAAAGCTGCCACCCCAATGCTTGAAGTGGGTAGAACCGAGCGCATGACCATGTCCCCAATGCCTGGAGATGTTGGAAACCTCACCCCAGTGTTTGGAGAGAGCAGGCCCTCTGTGTAAGCCCTTGAAAGGGTGGGGCTGATTGTCTATCAAGCTCTGAGGACAAAAAGTCATTCTAAAAATGACTCTCAGACCTTAAACTGTAATGAAGTATGCTCTGCAGATTTTCGGAACTGTTTGGGTCTGTTGACCCCTGTTTTCCATCCAATTTCTCCTTATGGAAATGGGAATATTCACTCTATGACAGGCCTTCCTTTGTTTATTGGAAGCAGATAACTTGTTCTAATTTTCACAGGTCAGACCAGGGAATTTTGCCCCAGAACAAACCACTACTTAACTATTTTGATGAGACATTGTACTTAATATTGTTACTGAAATGATTTAAGGCTATTGTGGTGTTGTGATGGGATGAATGCATTTTGCATATGGAAAGAACATGTCTTTGGGGGTCCAGAGGGTGGAGTGTGGTAGTTTGAAGCTTAGTTATGTACCCTCAAAAGGCCAACTTTTCATCCATTTCTGTGAGTGCAGGCTCGTTATAGGAGGGACCTTTTGATTAGGTTGTTTCAACTGAGATGTGATTCACTTCATTTAAGGAGGCTCTTAATCCTTTACTGGAGTCCTTTATAAAAGGATAAAACAAACAGAAGCTAAGAGTTGAAATTAAGGGAAGCTTATAGGGCATCTCCAGAGAAGCTGGAGACAAGGACACATCCACGGAAGCTGAGAGAGGAAGCCACTGAAGCCGGAAGCTGAAGGCAAAGAACCCCAGGGAGAAGGACCAGCAGGCACTGGCCATCAGTCTTCACATTTGACAGAGGCATCCCAGATGCTGGCAGCCTTTCCTCAGAGAAGGAACCATCCTGTTGGTGCCTTAATAGGACATTTTCACAGAACTGTACATTTTTAAGCAAATAAATCCCCTTTGTAAAAACCAACCCATTTCTAGTATATTGCATTCTGGCAGCTTTAGCAAACTGAAAATACCCCATACACTGTGGTAGCTGCAAAAGCTGTGTGTCCGCCCTATCAGCGTTAATTGCACCTTCTGAGAAAGGCTTAGCAAAGAAGAGCATTCAGGTGGTTCCACAGATCTCATCCAATGAGATGGGTGAGGGATAGAGTAGTAGATAAAATTAGAGCTTTTTCCATAGCTTTACATTTGTGGATGCCAACTTTATTACACGAATGAATGGCTGTTGACATTTTAAAACTGTAAAACATAAGTCCGTGAACCATGTTTGTATTTCATTTATGAGAGTGTGAAATCTCTTGAGAGGGGAGAGACTAGCCTAAATTACAATCATCCATTAACCTTCGAGAGGGTGTAGTAAATCTGTGGAATATGCTGAAATCCTGCCATCTTGTGGCCAATAGAAACACAACAGCTATTGATTTCCTAAATCCTGAAAGTCAAAAGTGGGGAGCAGCAGGTTGCCACAAATTACCAGCTATATGGGGGGCCAACTTCCTTCCAGCTCCTCCCTTTGAGGCTCAGAATGTTCTCTTTTGAAAAGAAAGAAAGATTTCACTCTTTCCAAGAATATTTTTCCCCATGGAATGCTAGATGCTCAACCCATCTACACAAATTTCCTTTGCTGGCATAAGGTATTTTTTAGAAACATCGATTATTTTCAGAAGCAAAAACAAGCCATCAGTATCTCCATATGCTTTCCTCCCCCTAACATCCCTTTGCCTGGTTATTCTCCCAGTTGAAACATATTTACAAATATGCAGATATCAACCAGGATCTTGTAGGACACCTAACAAAGCTTCTGTAGACCTGAGGGTGAACGAAGACAAGCAAATGGTGGGATGCTGACCCTCCGTGAGGACACGGAAGGTTCTTGTGAAGCTGCAGCCTTGGAGTTCAGATCTCAAAGTTGGGCTTCATGGAGCTCTCCCTGATGGCTTTCATCTCTCTGTCCTAGTGATGCCTAAGAACAGGGAGTAACTTTTCGCTGAAATCCACTGCCTTACGCAGCCCTTGCAAGTGTGGAAGGTAAAGCCAGCGTAAGTGGGTGGGAAGGAGTAGAAGGAAGACTCCCTGATTGGAAATCCCTGCCACGCGTCAGGTAGAGACCCGGTTCTCTCTAAATTTGATGGGTCTTTTATGCACTTATAATTTGAGATTCAATTCACTTACACTGATACTCTGCAATTTTGCTGTTATTGATATTTAAATATTACAGTAGAATGATGAGCTGTGCAGCCTGCTGAGCTTTGAGCCCAAGCACAGAAGAATCAAAATGTTTCCAGGTGCTTCTAATTATTTAGCAGCAGTCATTCACACCTCCTTGCTACACTTACAAAAGCAACATGTCAAGAACAATCATAACTATTGTAAATTGTTCAAGGGAAACTTGTGGTCTCTTTCTTTAATAGCAGTAATGAGACACAATGCATTTCTTACACAAGGATCATTTTCGTTGGTAAAGTCCAGCTGCTGGTACGTGCGCTTAGCAATAATGACTTCTTCTCGCAGGTCATAATTCTGTAAACACCTGAACTGATGCAGTACTTTCAAGAAAGCAAGCTTCTGTGAAGTTGGAAAGAGTATGGTTTGTTACTTCTAATGTGTGGTACTCCAGCTCCTGTTTCCGGAACCCCAGTGTATTTATATAGATTTCCAGGCCCCATTCCAGACCTAGTGATTCCAGCTCTCTGGGGATACGACCCCAGATTGCATTTTAACAACCAGTTCAAGTGATTATCCTAATCACCCATATTTGCGAGCCTTTGTTCCAGGACAGTAGTTCTCAACTTTGTAGAGACATGAAAAATGATACCAGGTTCCATCTCCTAAGTTTCTAAATGAATTATCTTGAGTGTAGCTTGAGTATCAGGGTTTTAAAGGCTTCCTGGATGATTCTAACGTGTGACCAAGATTGACAACCAATGCTCTTACACAGAGATTGCTGAATTTTTTTTCTGTAAAATGCCAGGCAGTAAATGTTTTAGTCTCTGCAAGACATATGGTCTCTGCTATAACTACTGGAAGCCACCATTGTAGCTTGGAAGCAACCTGCAGGCAGCATGTAAATGAATAGGTATGGCTGTGTTCCAGTAAAACCTTATTTACAATGACAGGCAGTGGTAGGCTGGATTTGGTTTGCTGGCCACAGTATTTGTCACACTCTGCAACACACTCATGGCAGATATATACTAAGTCATGACACCCTCTTTAGCAATGTCATGATATCAAAATAATTTTTAACACAATGGCTTGTGTCATTTCACTTATTGGTATACCACTATTAACTATGTAATATGAGAAATGGCAGTTAACATTCCTATTTCCTCCTGTATTAAATGAGGCAGTCTAGAAGTTTTCTAGGCTACCTAATTTTTTGTGTTCCTAACATGCTGTATTTCTGACTAAACATAGAACAAATATTTGACATACATTAACAAAAGAAAAATCAGACTGAGTAAAGTAAACACCAGAAAGTTCTTTTATTTAACTTTAGAAATTGAGAAAAAAAAGTTCTACTGCCCCAATTTTTAGAAGAAATTTGGCAGAATGCTTATTGAGAAGTTAAAAAACTTTTTGTGAAGAAATGTAACTCCTATTTCATAGAAAATATTGCATAGCTGTCAGGAGGTTTATAAAAGCACACTTTGGGGAGTCATTTTTAAATATCAAGAGACAACTGTTCTGATGGTTCAAAGGAAAAAGGTGAATGCATGCACAGGTGAATGGGCTCATTTTCCAGAAATGAGAGTGGAATTTGAATATATAAATTGAACGTTTAAAAAAGTTTTTCTATACGAATATGAAAGAAATTCTCTGATTCCACATTTAAGGGTAACTTGCACAGTTCAGTGATTTATGGTTCCCTAAGCAAGCACATTCCCTAGCATTAAGTTGTTTGGGTTAGAAACCAGACTATGAAACACCCTTTTAGTTTTAGTTCACTTTGACCCAGGTCAAGCCTAGGTGGTGAATCGAGGCAGATTAAAGTTTGAAGAACTAAACATGTGTGCTCCAACATAAGTGCTGAATGACCTCGGAAATTTAGGTGGGGCTAGCCTTATATTATCCACAAATTTCACAGAATGGTGTGCAAGAAATTAAAGGCCCTTTAGTCAAATAAGACTAGGTGTGAATCCCTCTCTATTATGTACTGTTGGATTAACTTTAGTCAAATTGTTTAATATCTCTGAGCTTGTTTCTTCAGCTGTAAACAGTAACATGCCTTAGAGTTACTGGGAGCATTAAAGAGGATAAAGTATCCAATTTGTGGTATGTATCAATAAACAGTAACTTCCTACCTGGGCCTCTTTTTTCTCAGTTTTCCAGAGGAATGAAACAGTTTGTCCTTGGTGCATGCGGGTGACGTATAAATTCTTCAAACAAAAATTTAAACCCAGCAGTGGTGTCAAGAGACCTGAATGTTTACAAGTGACCATTTTAATGAATGAGCTGAACTTAGAAGGCACAACCTAAACACAACTTAATTTATTTTATTACAACCACTATCCCCAGGCTTGCATGGTCCTATATTTTTCTCCCATCCATCAAAGATATTTTGGGTGATCCTATAGTTTTCCAGTGACTTTCAGGTATTATGAGAAGGTTATTATTTTCAGCTATAAAAATATCCAGTCAAATCTAAATAAAATCTTTAATCTCACCACCAGTTCAAAGCTTGCCTTCTTCTTCCACCTCAGGCCTGACTCATGGCTCAGAAAACTACAGTAAGGAAGGGATGGCAATTAAGGACACAACTAGCACAAAGAACACCTTCAGATGAATTTGAAAAGATGCCTCCTTTGAGGCAGCCCCTAAGTAAGATGAATCAAGAGGAGGTTTGGCTGGATTTTTGCCACCGCTTAGGCATTAGTGGTGCACAAGCTGTTCAGCTGAACATGGTGAATTTGACTGCATTTTTTTTCTTATTTCTTCTGGATCTTTCACTTCTTTTGCTCTTTCTCTTCTGGCCCTCCTGAGTACAGGGAAAGTGGAGAATGTATTTCCAAAAAAACGTAACTAGCGTGCAATTCCACTGGTGGTGTCTTCTGTGTTTCAGAAGTCCAAATGTTGCCTTCTGTGTGGTGCTTGGATGAATTTTTGAATCCGTTCTGCCCTTCATGCACAATCCCAAACTGACCTAGTTTCAGAATGAGGATCTGATTAAGTTGCTGCAGCATACGCTCAGCCTCTTTCTACTATCCAGACAGCTATTTTGACTGAAAATGTCTCATGCTCTTTACCCTCCAAGACGTCTCATTGGTATGCAGGAGAACATGACCTCCTTGCCTTGGCAAATGGTTCATGTGCAGTTTAACCATCAATTGATCCCTCTCACATTGCCCTGTCATCACAAAAAGTTCCATCAGCCTCCTGCCTTCAAACTTCTCCAGGTAAGAGGCAGGCACCATATACTTTGGTCACCTATAATGGAGAGGACCCGTGTCAATTTTTCCAAGAGCACTCTCACTGGTTCTACTCTGGTATCAGACCTGCAGCTGGGGGTTCCTTATAATTAGCCCCATTCTCTGCTGTAATTTTCCTCGTTTGGCTTGTGATGATAGGGAGGTACCCACTTTGTCCTCTTTGAGAAGATGAATGGCTATAACACTCGCTCAGTGACTCTCCCCAGTGAACTTCCTCTAGGTTCATGTAGTATTTTTTGTTGGAGTGACTCCATCTCTGACCACTGGGAGAGGTGAACTAGCCTGGCCAATCAGAGCCTCGGATTCCCCTGAACACAGTGATTGGTTTCGGGATGGGCACATGACTCAAGTGGAGCCAAAGAGAACTAGTCCTGGGACTTTTACTGAAGCATCCTGTAAATAAGCATGCTTTTTTTCTGCTGTGGTTGCCGAAGTGATAGAGCTATTAGTGATCATCTTGCTACCAGTAAGAGAAAGCCTGCCTGAAAATAAGGCAATGCAGGGGGAAAAAAAAACCACACAAAAAACCTCAAAGATGAAGAGAGTCTTAACAATATCATTTGAGAATTTGAATCTATACACTTGGAAGCTAAATCCCTCTTTTCCAGTAATATGAGTTCTGATTAACAGGGTCAGTCAGTGAGTTTACTGAAAATTTTATCAGGTAAGTATTCAGTGAGTTTATTGAAAATTTTTGTGAGTTTATTGACACCTTATCAGGTAAGTATTTGTCACCCCTACAGGACCATAAGTGTGTCAGAAATCTTGTCTAATTCACCTTTGTATTCCCAGAAACCAGCATTGTGCTTCTCATTTGTAAGGTGCCCATATATATTGAATACGTTATTGAATAAAATACAAATTGTTATTTGCTGATCATAGCCTAGGAGGTATTTAAAATGGTGAAGTACAGGAAGAGTGTCTGGATAGAAAAGGTAACTTAAGGCCTGAGCACTTGAGGGAATATTAAAAAAAAAATCACAAAATTAACATTTTAGGGATGAACCCTGCAAGTGGTTATAGATCACCAGAAAGCTGACTTTGGGTGTTTTTGTGATAAACACTCCTGTATGGTCTCTAGTGGCACAACTGGTTTTCAATCCATAAACAGCAGTGAAAGATGATAAAGGGGAAATATGAAGAAACAGTTACGCGAAGATTTGAGCTGCTCCCAGCTCAAATAGTTGTCCCGCGGATGATGCTGGAGAACTTACCTCTACGTGTGAGGTGGAATTGGGATGGTCCTTATTTCAGATGAGAATGGAGGCTAGTCTCCAAATGCCTGCAGCAGAATGCGGTCTCCACGGCCCAGCCATCTGGCCTCCACAGTACACAAAATATGGGCACTTCCGGCAATTATGAGAAAATTCAACCACCACCTGACTGTGATATACAGGCTCCAGTAGCTCTAGGGAGAAATTTCATAGAGACAAAGCTAAGCAAGAGTATTTATCAATTACATTTTGTTCTCTAAGCTCTAGCTCTAATAGAAGTTAAGAGCTAAAATTAGTGCTTGATTGACTTGAATTTCAGGTGCCCAATCTGTAATTCTCTCTCTCTTCCTTTTATTCTCTCTCTCTCTGCTTTTTAATTTATTTTATGTGCTTTAAAAAAATTCAGGAATAAATTCCCTGTCCTACAAATATTTTAATATATTTTATTCAGAAGTAGATGGGAAATAAATAATCAATAAATAATTAAAACCTTCATTCTTCTGCCTCTTATATACCTGAAAATGCGCTACAATACTTACTAAATGTATAACCCAGTTTTTTAAATAATAAACTTTATTTATAGAGCAATTTTAGCTTTTTAGAAAATACATTTCTGATCATTGAACTAGGGGTAAATTATTAAAGTAAATTGGCTCATCAGCCCCAATTAGATTTTCTAGTAATAAAACCATAGCCAAAAATGCTTAATAGCAATAATTTATTTGCCTTAGTAATTTCTAGTAGTAATGTCTAACTGAAAATGAAAATATGAAAATAAAACCCCCTCTTCAAAAATATTTTATTTCTAACCAAAAGAAGCAAAAATTTATAATGAAAAGGAACAAAAATGATTTGTTTCAAGAGATTTCATTATTTATATCATTCCAATTTCTTTTTTAAAAAAAAATCTCTTGAGCATAATCCCACATACTAAATTTTAAAGGAAGAAAAGCAGATTATCTGTATTTAATGAATGTTTCTCCAGATTCCTTTTGAAAATTAGTAGCTAAAGGCAGTAAAGAAATTAATTGCCAACATTAAAACATAGAGTGCTCCATTAATGCTCCTTAAGTAAATGGGTGAAAAAGAACATGTGACAAAAATGTTCACTTTCCTACTGTGTTAAGAGACAAAAAGAATGATGATGGGGTTAGACAATGTTTGAGTTGAATAGACATTATACACCATTTCTTAATTCCTTTGTTTCACAAGTGGGGGAAAGGGGAGAAGAAAGTTGTCCAAATAAGGAATATAGAATTGAGTTAAGAAACAATGAAGCACTTGAACTAGGAGTCAGAGGATTTTGAATCAAAATCCAACCCTGTAACTGAGTAGTTTGTGGCCTTGGATAAGCCATTTAGCCAGTCTAAGCTTTTCAGTTAAAAGAGATTAGAGTTGCATGAGATTGTCAACCTTAAATTGGATGCTCTATGAGAAAATGATTTATATATTTATGATCTGCATCCTTTTCTTAAAATGGTTATAATTTAAAAGCCCCAGGTCATGAAGCTATTGAAGAAGCAGAATTAGGATGGGAGAGCTAGGATTATTCACTCTCACTTCTATAATTTGTTTACAACATGGGACTGTTTGTCCCATAGCCTAGGTCTTCTTCTCTTGAGAGACAGTGTGACTCAAAATCAAAATTCCTTCAATCCCAGGAGCCAGGTATGACCTAAAGTGATCTCAGCCCTGGAGTGCTCTGCTGTGCCTATTATCAGTCTGTTCAATTTCCCCTAATATACTCTACAAATACAAACCCTTTTGAGTTGTGCAGTGACCAGAGCAAAGTTAGAGAGCGCTAGTTTATAAAACCTTCCCCTGCCCAACCCCACCAATAGTCTGTCCTGGTACCAGCACTTGATAGGGTTAAGGTAGAACACTCCACAGGGTTCCGCACAGGCATTTGTAGCCCACAAGCCACTGGACAAAGACAGAGTTATGGAGGGAGTGTTGATGGCCACAAAAATGTCTTTCCAGCTAGCCCTGGAGCAGCTGTGTGGTGCTCTGGTGATGGTGTCTGAATTATGGATGCAAGGCTCAAGTCTATGTTTCCCTTAGAAATGTTGGCATGTGCTGCTTTGAATGATGTTACAGTAAAAGGTGAAAGACATGGTTTGAGGGAAAAAGAGCTTGCCAAATGATTTTCTGCTGAAGTTGGAGAATATTATAAAATCCATGAGAACATTGGACAGATTGCAAAAGTCTTTGAAGCCCTCAAATCACCTGCAATGGAGGCCAATCCTCTGATGTTGCAAACTCTGTTTGGCAGCCCTTAATAAGGATGCAAGAAGGTCCACCTTTAAACTTGAGGATACAGTAGAGCTTCTTGCAGAAAACATAAAAGTGAGTCTCCTAAAATATCAGTCCATGGAGTGTAATGGCTTATCTTGAAGAATAGACAGAGTCACTTGAAGAGACATGAAAATGCCACCAATCCCAAGTGACTAAGGCCAAAACCATCTTAACATCATCTCTAGAAGAATATAGAAGATTGTCAGGGTGATATAATCTATGACTCTGATGAAAACATTCAAATTCAGGAAAACCTAAAGCTGCTTGCCCTAAAAATTGCTGAATTGAAGGAAAAAGTGTGGAAGCTGTAGGAACAGAAAAAATACTCAAATACTTTCACACATAAAAGAAAAAGGTTGTAAATGATACTGAGAGCCAGTTAAAATCTCTGATGAAAACTGTGCTGAAGATGAAAATTTACCTGCTTTCTTTGGAGGTTATTATGTGGAGGATTGCAACAGGAAATTAGACAAAAAGAGTGATTCAGAAAATGGCAACCAAGATCATCAGTAAGAAACTTGAAGAAACTCATTGATGCTGTTAAGTTAAATATTTCCTTTAAACAAAAACTTGAAAGAGAAAAACAAGGAATATTTTAATAAAGTTATGGGAAGAAAATCAACTAATTGAAGCACTTTTATTTCAAATCAAAAGTCTCCAACCAGAACAAGCATCTTTAAAGTATAAAAACGCAGAATTTGAGTGTGATCTTCAAAAGCTTCCAGTAACAATGTCAAATACTGCCTACATGGCATCAAGAATGTGAAAAGCAATTTTGCAGAAAATCAACGGAGAAAGGCATTTGCCTCTTAGAAATAGAGGAGGAATTTCCCCAAGTGTATGAAAACACCAGCCTTATACATCAAAACCTTGACTCCTACAGAAAGATGGTTGAAGACTTGGAGAAAAAATGGAAAGCACCATTTCCTTCTACCAAAGGTGGATCAGCTCCCATTAGCAAACAGCTCAAGAAAGTTGGTTGGCAGTTGTATTGACTGAGCTAAAGCTCAAAGAGCTAGGAAAAGAAAATAGTCACAATAGTAAAAAATTGGCTAAATTGAAGTTTGAAACCCAGCTTTTTCAAGGAGCTTGTTTGTGTCAGGTCCCCAGGGAACAGGAGGCTTAAGCTGAAGGTCACAGGGATCCAAGTAATGTGCAGATTTGATACAGGGTTACAGAAGTCAAACCTTGCATATCCACAAGCACAGCTGGACATCTGATATGCCTTTTCTCTTTAAAGTAATTCTGATTAATCTTTTTAATTGAACTATTATTCCTTAACTGATGCTGCATTTATTCTTATTGAAGTTTTATGTAATTATAATTCCTAACATAGTGTTTCTAGGACACAAATGGTTTCTATATCATTCTTAAGAATATATCATTTCCATGTCATAGGATCTTTTAGATTTAGATAATATAAATATGGTCTTTTTATTTAATTGATTGGCATACTATTACTTAGATCATAATTGAAGTCTGACATGACCAGGTGGAGACATTTAAAATGTTAAAGACCATTTTTATATGCTGTGAGCTGTGATAAGAAATCTGTAAAAGGTAACCTTATACATACCTCAAAAAATGTTGATTGGTTTTAAAAACATACACAGAGACAAAAACAAAGAGAAAAGTAAACCAAATAACCATACTGTCAGATAAATTCATTAGTATTTTTATTAATTTAAATAATAATTTGGCAAGCATTTGCTTTTTAGTTGGCTTTTTCTTTTTAACCTTTGATATGCTATTTATGTTTTCAGTTGTTGAAATGTTCTTACATTTTATGCAGTCAAAATGAAGTACTTGTGCATGGCTTCTGGATTTTGTTTTTGACTTGGAAATGATCTCATCTATTTAATGTTTTGTGTTTTACCATGCCCTATGGTGTCAAGTTTGAAAAAGTTTGTTCTCTCCCTGTTTTTCATTTGAGAGAAGTTAGAAATCCAGGACCATTTATCCACAATCACTAGCCAGTTTTCCCAACATGATTTATGTGATAATTCATTTTCTAATAATTTTAAATGTCACTATGAGTTATTAAATTCCCACATGAATTTAGCTCTATTTCACTACTTCATAAGAGTGATCATAAGGATATTAAAAGTATAGGAATAGTGAGTCCCCCTTCTTTTAAATTCTTCTCTACCCTAGTTTTTCTTGGATATTTCATAAGCATTTTGTAGGATTTGGTCAAGATCCTCCCATCCCCACCCAAGAAAGCAAAATTTATAGATTAATTTAAAAGGGTTGACATTTTCCATGTCCTCATATTTAAGAAAAAGCAAACTTTTAATTTGCTTTCTTTCATATATTAGAGATTTTGACCCACATACTAGACACATATTTTTAGCTTTATTGGTAGGCATTTAAATCTGTTCTGTATATACAAAATTTTAAGATAGTAATCTGCTTTTTTCATTCCGTAATTTTCCTAGTCTTTCCTTCTTTTAATCGTGCACTGAATATAAAGTTTCCTAAGTGCCTTAGGAAAGGGATATGATAAGAAGATGAACCAAAATATGCAGAACGTTCTTGCCCTTTATTGAGAAAATCTTAATCCCAAAAGTGGAGAAAAGATTAGGAACATGAAGAAAATAGGTTGACAAAAAAAGACGGTAAGTGCAGCATAACCCACTCCACTAACACTTGGAACAAGCCCGGAAACAAACTCAGAAGCAAGTGCACACACACCAAGGGAGAGAGGAAAGAGTGGTACCTGGGCTGTCTCCTAGTCATGCTGCTTCCAGCCATATTAGATCACTAGAAACTTTCTGCGGCAGCCAGTTGAGGGCCCTAAGTTCCATGATGACCAAGGCAACGTCTGCCACAAGGATAAGCAGAAAAGCAGCGCCCCTACCCTGACAAAATCTTGCCACTATGTAGCCCCTCACCTCAGGCCCCACATGCTCCTGACTTCCAGTGTACCCCTTAACTTTGCCCCTCACCCCGAGCACACAGCAAAAGTCTATTTCTGTTCTGCTAATTCAAATGGTGGTGTTTTAAATCTCCAAGACCAAAATTCCAATGGTTATTTGCTCTTATATAGGCAGGTAATAGACCTTTTTTTTAAAGCAGTTTTATTGATAGATAGCCACAAACCATATAATCCATCCAAAATATACAATCAGTGGCTCTCAGTGTAATTACAGAGTTGTGCATTCATCACCACAATAAATTTTGGAACATTTCATTACTCCAAAAAGGAAAACTCCATACCTCTTTTACACCCTTATTCTTAACACTTAGCATTGCTGTGGTACTTTTATTACACTTGATGGCAGAATATTAAAATATTACTGTTGACTATAGTTCATAGTTCACATTGGTTATATTTTTCCCGTATACCACCCTATTATTAACACCTTGTAACAGTGACGTACATTTGTTGTAGTTCATGAGAGAACATTCTTGTATTTGTACTGTCATCCACAACAGGGTTCACTGTGTTAACACAGTTCCATGTTTTATCCTCAAGCTTTCCTTCTAGTGATATACATGACCCTAAACTTCCTCTTTCAGCCATATTCACACACATAACTCAGCACTATTAGTTATACCCACAATAATGTACTACCATCACGTCGATCCATTTCAACATTTACAATCAACCTAATTAAAAACTTTGCACAAATTTAGCATCAGTTCCCCATTCTCTACCTTCAATCTATCTCTTTGTAACTTCTACTCTAGATTCTAACTCTGAGTTTGCTTATTATAATTGACATTTACATATTAGCGTTGTACCCTACAACCTGCATATAATCATTTATTAGTTCAAAGAGTTTTCTCGTCAATTTTCACTTGCCAATCCATATGATCATTGAGGAAAGACAGTTTCATTTTCTCCTTTAGAATCTGCATACCTTTTATTCCCTTTACTTGTCTGTTACATTAGCTAAACTTCCAGTATGATGTTGAAAAGGAATGGAGAAAGGGGATATCCTTGCCTTGATAATGCTCTTAACAAGCCATCTAGTTTCTCAACAATAAATATGATGTTAGCTATATGTTTTTGGAGATGTCCTTTATCAGTTTGAGGAAGTTCCCCATATTCCTAGTTTGCTTAGAGTTTTATCAACAAGTGTTAAATTTTTTTCTACACCTATTGATATGATCATATGATTATTTTTTCTTTAGCCTGTTGATGTGACAGATTATATTAATTGATTTTAGAAGGTAGAGCTAGCCTTGCATACTTAGAATAAATCTCACTTGGTCATGGTGTATACATTTGTATACATTATTAGATTTAATTTGCTAAAATTTTCTTGAGAATTTTTGCATCTATATTTATGAAAAATACGGCCTGTTATTTTCCTATCTTGTAATATTCTTGTGTGATTTTGGTATAAGAGAATGCTGGTCTCATAAAATGAGTAAGGAAGTGTTCTCTCTGCTTCTTTTTCTGGAAGAGATTGTAGAGAATTGGTATAATTTTTTTTGAAAATATTTGATAGAATTTTCCAGTGAAAAAATCTGGGCCTGGCGATTTCTGTTTTGAAAGGCTTTTAGTTGTTGATTTAATTTCTTTAATAGATAAAGATATGGGCCTATTCAGATGATCTGCTTCTCTATGTGTATTAGCAGATTGTGTATTTCAAGGAATTGGTCCATTTCATTTAAGTTATCAAATTGTGGGCATAGAACTGTTCATAATGATCCTTCATTATCCTTTTAATATCCAGGGGATCAGTAGTGATGGTCCCTTTTTCATTTTTCCTATTAGTAATTTGTCTGTTCTCTTTTTTCCTGATTAGCCTGGATAGAGGTTTATCAATTTTAGTGATCTTTCAAAGAATCAGATTTTAGTTTTGTAGATTGTCTCTATTATTTTCATATTTATAATTTCATTTACTCCAGCCATAATATTTACTATTGCTTCTCTTCTGTTTACACTGAGTTTAATTTGCTCTTCTTTTCCTAGTCTCTAAGGTGGTAGCTTAGATGACTGATTGTAGAGTTTTTTTTTTCTTTTCCAATATATGCATTCAATACTATAAACTCCACTCTATGGACTATTTTTGCTGCTTTTCACAAATTTTGGTAAGTTGTATTTCATTTTTGTTTAGTTCAAAATACATCTTAATTTATCTTATCTGGAGAAGTCTTTGACTCACATGCTATAAAGAAGTGTATTGTTTAATCTTCAACTATTTTGGGATTTAACGGCTGGCTTTCTGTCTTTGATTTCCAGTTTTATTCCATGAGGCTCTGAAAGCATGCTTTGTATGATTTCTAGTCTTTTAAATTTTTTGAGGTTATTTTATGGCCTAGAATGTGGTCTATCTTGGTGAATATTCCATGTGAGCCTGATAAGAACGTGTATTCTATACTATTGGATGAAGGATTCTGTAAGTGTCAATTAGATCCAGTGTTTTAGATGGTGCTGCTCAGTGCATTTCTATCCTTACAGATTTTCTGCTTTGGGAATCTATCGATTGCTGACAGATGGGTGTGGAAGTCCCCATTATAATAGTGGATCTGCCTAGTTCTCCTCATAGTTCTGTCAGTTATCACATCACTATTTTGTATTATCAGATTTACATAAGGAAAGGAAGAGTGTTGAAAAGGATTAAATGAAGGTAATAAAATAAAATCTTTCATTTTTCTCATTATTGACTGATCTAGCAGATAACAATTTGTTCAAAATAACAGTAAAACTACATGTTTGATGACACAACTTATGGGTAAGTGAAAAGATGGAAGCAATGATACAAAGACAGAAGGGGGAATGGGAATAAGGTACCTGCACTAACCATGAAGCTGGATGGTTTTATTATCACGTTCCTGACCTGTATCTTTTTCTATCTATGAAGAATTTCTTTTAACATTCCTTGCCATGCTAGTCTACTGATAATAAACTGCTCCAATTTTTATTTGAGAAAGTCCTTTCTTCTCTTTCGCTTTTAGAGGGTAATTTCTTGTATAAGTTGCTAGTTTTTTTTTAAGTTTCTTTCAAAACTTAGGTATTTTGCTTCACTCTCTTCTTGCTTGCATGATTTCTGAAGAGAATTCTGATGTCATTTTTAATGTTTTTCAGTAGATAATGAGTTTTAAAATAACTTCTTTCAAGGTTTTTTCTTTGTCTTTAATTTTCTGCAGTTTGATTATGATATGCCTAGGTGTGGATTCTTTGGTATTTATTTTCTTTAATGGACTCAGCTTCCTGAATTTGAAATTTCAGTGTCTGTTGTTAACCTTAGAAAATTCTCAGCCATTATTACTTCAGGTATATATTCTGTCCCTTTCACCCTTTCTTCCCTTTCTGGTATTCCCACTATGCACTGTGTTGGTTTGAAAGTATTATGCACCCCGCAAAAGCCATGCCTTAATCCTAATCCAATCTTGTGAGACAGCTGTTTTCTTTTAATCCTAATCCAATGCCGTGGGTTGGAAACTTTTGATTAGATTAAATCCATGGAGATGTGGCACACCCAATTGTGGTTGTGACCTTTTGATTAGATGGAGGTGACTTTACCCATTCCAGGTGGGGGTCTTGATTAGTTTACTGGAATCCTTTAAAAGAGGAAACATTTTGGAGTCAGTCAGAAATGACAAAAGCTGCAGAGCTGACAGAACAGAGTTGACACAGATGCTGACACTTGGAGAACAGAGATGTTTGGAGATGTTAGGAGCCTAGCAGATGTTGCCATGAAATGTTAAGCAAGCCAGAGCCAAGGGAAGCCAGGAGATGAAATCCAGCTCCACAGAAGCAAAGTGAGGAAGGACCACAGGAACAAAGGAGGAAAGCAACAGAGCCTAGGCACAAGGGACCAGCATGCCTTCCTGTTCTAGTTTGCTACCTGCAGAATGCAATATCCCAGAAACAATGGCTTTTAAAAAGGGGAATTTAATAAGTTGCTAGTTTACAGTTCTAAGAATGAAAAAATGTCCCAATTAAAACAAGTCTATAGAAATGTCCAATCAAAGGCATCCAGGGAAAGATAACTTGGTTCAAGGAGGCTGATGAAGTTCAGGGTTTCTCTCTTAAGTGGAAGGGCATATGGTGAACACAGTCAGAGCTTCTCTTTCATCTGGAAAGGCATATGGCGAGCACATCATCATCTGCTAGCTTCTCCTGGCTTCCTGTTTCATGCAGCTTCCTGGGAGGCATCTTCCTTTTTCATCTCCAAAGGTTGCTGGCTGGTGGACTGTGCTTCTCATGGCTATGTCGTTCTGCTCTGCTCTCTCTGAATCTCTTCCATTCTTCAAAATGTTTCCTCTTTTATAAGACTCCAGAAACTTATCAAGACCCACTCAAATGAGTGGAGACATGTCATCATCTAATCCAGCTTAACAACAACTCTTGAATAGATCACATCTCCAGGGAGACGATCTGATCACAGTTTCAAACATATCGTATTGAATAGGGATTATTCTGCCTTTATAAAATGGGATTTTGATTAAAACACGGCTTTTCTAGGGGAATACATCCTTTCAAACCATCACACTTCCCAATTAATGGAGGTGCTCCAGATGCATCAGCCTTTCTTGAATTAAGGTATCTTTCCCTGGACGCCTTAGCGTGGAGATTTTCATAGGACTAGAACTGTAAATTTGTAACTTATTAAATTTCCTTTTTAAAAGCTGTTCCATTTTTAGACCATCACATTTCAGCAGCTTACAAACTACTTAATGAACATTTTACAGTTTTTGTAAGTTCTCACAGTTTGTGGATATTCTGTTCCATCTTTTTCATTTATTTTTTCTCTTTGCCTTTCAGTTTGACATTTTCTACTGACATACCTTCAGATTCACTGATTCTTTTTTCCCCTGTGCCTGTCCAGTATACAGATAAGTCTATCAAAGACATTCTTCCTTTCTGCTACAGTATGTTTTTTCAGTTATTTTATAATCTTATTTGATAATCAGCTTTAGTTCTCATTCACATTGGTTACCTGTAGGTTTTCGAATGGGTTACAGATACAGAGGTAACCAGTATACAAACTAGTTTTGTGAATTTTCATTCACATTGCATTTTCTGGACAACCATCCATGGAGACAGTATGGGACATTCCTTATTCCTGTGGCTCAGACAACATTTTATGCCTGGTGTCAATGCACATGTCTGGCATAGAACTCCTTCATGGGAAATTTCCAGATCTCTTTGAGTGCCTGAGGAGCATATTTCCTGAAGCCCATTCCATGGATATGCTTGTGAATGTTGATGGTGGACGCCGTGGTCACCACTCATTGTTGACGGAAAGGCCCTTCTTCTTGCCACCCTTCTTTGTGGGAGCCATTCTGCTAGGACCCCTACTACAGCGTTCACAACTTCTAGCATTTCCCCTTGACTCTTTCTTAGAATTTACAACCCTCTATTTACATTGCTCAATTATTCTTGCATATTCTCCACATTTCCTATTACAGCCCTTAGAATATTAATCATAGCTCATTAAAATCCCCATTCTGATAATTCCAACACTTCTGCCATAATTGGGTCTGGTTCTGATGATTGCTTTTTCCATTCTTACTGGGTTTTTTGCTCTTAGTGTGCATGTCCACAGTTAAAAGCGGGGCATGATATACTGGTCAATGAAACTGAGGAAAATAGGCTTTTGCTGTGAGGGTTTTACATCTATCTGGCTAGGAATTACACTCACTTTACTCTTTGCTATCTCCTCTGTTTCTTTAGATTTTCCTCAGACCCCTCAAATAAGGTCTGTGTCTTGCAGTTCTTTCTATTGTAATAGCTACTGGCTCCAACTGTGAGCCTCGGTTCCTGGGGTTGTTTTCCATAAAAACCGTGTTTCTCTTTATCCACCTGCTTCTACTTTGGAGGCAGTGGTGTGCCATGTGACTTCATTCTCTGATGGATTTAAGAGGAGTAATTATTTTCTACTTTAGTCTTTTTCTTGTTAGGATAGAAGTGATTTCCAAACTTTTTATATGCTGGACCAGAGAGCAGAAGTGCTGCACATCTCATTTTTGAAATGTTCATTCATTCACTAAATATTTGCCTACTATGTGCCTGGCTATGTTCTAGTTGGTGAAGAAATAACAGTAAACAAAGCCTCTGCTTTCATGTAACCTACATGCTAGCGGAGTCATGATAAAATACATATATAAATATCTTCTAGGATGATAAACACTCCTATATGTCAAGTCAGCCAGTTCAGAATAAAAGTTTTTTTTTTTTTAATTTTTTGAGATGGCGTAATAGAGAATATGAGAAATCGGGTTTAAGGATGGAAGCTATCTTATTGAGTTCTTCCTTGCTGGATCTGTGGCAGTGGCAGCTGTGATGGTTTGAAACTGTGGGTACCCCAGAAAAGATAATTTTCTTAAAGCTAATCCATTCCTGTGGGTGTGGACTCATTGTAGGTAGGATCTTAAATTGAGATATGACCCACCTCATTCAGGGTGGGTATGCTGGTTTGAAATGATGTATGTACCCTTGAAAAGCCATGTTTTAATCAAAATCCCATTTCGTAAAGGCAGAATAATCCCTATTCAATATTGTATATAATCAAATCATCTCCTTGGAGATGTAACCAAATCAAGAGTTGCTGTTAGATGAATTAGGGGAGATGTGTCTCCACCCATTGGGTGGGTCTTGATTGGTTTACTGGAGTCCTATAAAAGAGGAAACATTTTGGAGAATGAGAGATCTCTGAGAGAGCAGAGAATGACATAGCTATGAGAAGCAAAGTCTACCAGCCAGTGAACTTTGGAGATGAAGAAGGAAAATGGCTCCCGGGGAGCTTCATGAAACAGGAAACCAGGAGAAGAAGCTACCAAATGATACCGTGTTCACCATCTGCCTTTCCAGATGAGAGAGAAACTCTGACTGTGTTCGCCATGTACCCTTCCACTTGAGAGAGAAACCTTGAACTTCATCGGCCTGCTTGAACCAAGGTATCTTTCTCTGGATGGCTTTGATTGGACATTTCTATCGACTTGTTTTAATTGGGACATTTTCTCGACCTTAGAAGTAGCAACTTATTAAATACCCTTTTTTAAAAGCCATTCTGTTTCTGGTATATTGTATTCCAGTAGCTAGCAAACTAGAACAGCGGGTATTAACCCCTTTTCTGGCATCCTTTATAAGACGATAAAAGACAGAGAGAAAGCATGGGGGAAAAGCCACAGAAGCTGATTTTTAAAAAGTCAAAGAGAGGCTGAGAGGGAAAAGCCAGAGAAGCTGAGAGAAAAAAAAAGCCAGAGAAGCGGAGAGAGAAGGACACACAGAAAACAGAGAGAAACCACAAAAACGCCATTGAAACCAGAAGCTGGAAGCAATTAAATCCAGTAGAGAAGGGAGACACCAGTGGACATCATCATGTGCCTTGAGGATTGCCAGTAGCCAGTCTTCAGGAAGAAAGCATTGCCTGCTGATGCCTTGATTTGGACATCTTCCTGGCCTCACAACTGGAAACTTGTAAGTTAATAAATGCCCATTATAAAGGCCAACTCATTTCTGGTGTATTGCTTTTCATCAGCTTTAGCAAACCAAACAGCAGCCAAGGAAAAACAGCAGTAAAACATGCTGCCATTGGCTTTAGGCAATGGTAGGAGCAGTTAAGGTGCCAGTAAAAATATAAACAACAGTGGGAAAGAGGTTCCTGGACAGACTGTGACAGTGGTTGAATAGGAGGCATAGTTGCAGAACTCCTGACTCATTAATACACTTTGTTTTTATTCTAGCTTCTACCTCCACAATACCTGTCATTGAAGTTGATATTATTACATCCCTTTTTGTTAATAAAAGCAGCCCTGCATATAAGCCTGAGTGTCTTAAGAGATACTGGAAACCAGCAGAACTTTTCATATTAGATAATGGAACGTCAGATAGCAAAGATTTCATAAAACTTCAGAATTCAATGAATGATGGCTTTAAGGATTTTTTTCTTCAATTTTAAATGATAGGTCAGGTGTTATCACTCCCATTTTATATAAGAACAGAGATGCAAAATTATTTTGAAACTTGTCCAAGGTCCCCAAATTTGTTGATGTCGGAGTTGGTAAGTTCCTTCCTAGTTCAGGGTCCTGTGTACTTTATCGCAATTTAGTCAGTAGGAAATGGGATGACTGCCAGAATAAAAAAGTAACATTAATTCCCTTTGTTAGCAGTCAGGGGTCAAGGATTCTTTTGCCTGACACACTCAATAACCAATTTCTGAGGCACTGAGGTTCAAAAAGAGAAAGAGGTTATTACTAGGCACATAGTAGGAGAGCAGATGGCCTAGTGGCCCAAAATGTGTCTCTCCAAACTGCAGTAATTCAGTTTTATCAGAGAAAAAGATGGACAGGGTTTAGGATAATGAGCACCATGGCCCCAGATGATGCAGTCAGAGATGATCTAATTATTGCACATGTGCAGATTGATCACACACTTAGACACAGAACATGGGTAAGAAAATGGTGGGATGAGGTATAGGCAACTTGTAGGTTAAAGTCTAAGCCACTGCGCATGCCAGGAGGGCCCATTTTGGTTAGACCTGGTTTTGGTTATCAAGATTACTTTGGGCTTGGGGTGGGTTAGTTCTGGGCTGACCCAAGGCCCTTCATAAATAAACGTCAGGGCTGTCTTTAGTGGTTACAAGACTCTAAAGTTGAAAAACTGGATAACTGGGTACAAATGAAGGTTAGTCACAAATGCTTTTACAGTCACGGGGCAAATGATAAGGCTATATAATCATTATCAGAGATCAAGGTAGTTGGATTACAATTTAGCAATTTAAGTATTTCCCTCTGTCTATTCCAATTATTCAGAAAGTGAAAAGGAATATCTATATAATGATTCAGCAATAAAAATCATGCCTTAAATCCTGATTTCTTGGTTACAATTCCTCTCTCTCTTTGATAATTATCTCTCAATATTGAGGAATATCTGGGTGACAACTTTTCTAACTGCTTCAAGGCCATAAAGGGACATTGTACTAAGGGACAAAGGGATGAACTGATGAAACCAGTTGTTCTTGGAGAGTCTAGCATTTTGGGTTTCACAGCTTCCCTGACATTGGAACAATCTGTAGTTTTTAAGTCTCTGAAAAACAAACTTAATAAGTAAAATTTATAGAGCCCAGGATATCTTTCAGAGTTCCCAGGAATATTATTAGTTGGGATATGTCATACTGTGGCAGCTTGCAACATCTGGCTGAAACTTGCATAAGAGTAACTTCCAGAATGACCTCTTGACTCCATTTGAAATCTTTTAGCCATTGAAACTCTGTTTATTTTCCCCTTTTTGATCAACTAATCCACTATGCCAAGGGCAGACTCATCCTTGGAACTTATGTCTTATGATGCTAGGGCCAGTTCTGTTTCATGATGCCAGGACCAGGCTTATACCCCTGGAAATTATGTCTCACATAAAGGGAAGTTCAGAGTTTGGCTTAGAGAGAGACCACATTTGAGCCACAGCAGAGATTTTCTGGAGATGACCGTTAGGCTTTAATCATAAGTAGGTTCAGTTTGCTAGTACAGAAAGAAGCTTTATAAGGGCAAGCCTCAAAATTGAGACCTTGGCTTATTAAATTGGGAGCCTCTCTTGCTTAAGAAAATTTTAGGAATTCCCCAGGTAGGAAAGTTTAATCATTCTATTTTTTCCCTTCATTTTCTGCCCCAAGTACTCTGAAATGCATCATCATATAACATTAACTTGTAAAGAATATTAAAATTTTAGTCTTTATTCTAGATTCTATATCAAATAAAGCTGAATTGGGGCATTTAAATTGACTGACCAGACAAATTAGATAGTGGGCTACAGAAAATTTAAATTTTGAACAAAGTAAACATTTTTCTTTTTATCTCACTAAAAGTTAAAGCCTTAAAATGCAGACAATATTGTTTTACCTTGTATATTGATTTACCTTAGTTTTAACCAGATCAATTCTTTAATCAGAGTTTGATCTCTTTCAGTTTTTTTTTTTTTAAGCAGTTGCTCTCTGGACTTATGCTGACTCTCAGAGCTGGAGAAGTAAATTTGAGTCTTAGGTGTTACACAGATACTTAAAGTTCCAGGAAACTATTAGGTTATAGAAAGAGGAAAGCATTTCAGAATGTAAAGGTAACAGTTAAAATTTATACTCTAAGCTGTAATTTTTATAAGCATTTTTAAATGAACACTGCTTTCAGAAATAAAACATTCGACAATTGTTTTATATTAACAAACTATAGCAGGGGTTTTGTTCTGTTTCACTTTTACACATTTACCAGAGTTATGCTAATTAATAGATAAAGTATAATTTATGTATTTGTCCTGCCTTCTTTTAGTCTTTCCATGTTACAAATGGAGCTCTGACCTATATTTGACTACATACACTTTTGGAGAAGTAGTAAAGGAAAGCAGTACAATGGATAATTTGATTGTTTCTATGACTTGTAGCTTTTTTAAAATAATTAAAACCATGACTAACAGCACCATACCATTGCTGAATGTCATACAGATTAGTATCAGGATATAACATGCACAGTGAGAACATTGTCAAATTTTTAGAATTCTATACAATCTCTAAATATTTGAATATTATTTTACTAAACAAATATAACAAGTTAAAGGATAGAAAATCCCTTTTAACTGTGGTAAGATTTCCCAAATACTTCCCATGCAATAGGTTAATATGTTTTAGCACTTTGTTTATATAAGGTGAAATAACAAATTATTTGTAACAGTTTTTCCCCTCAACAACAAGAAGGCTTATTTTCTGAAGTAAAAAAAAAGATAATGACAAACATTAATAAGGATAGTATTCTGATGTAAAATCTTTGTTTTCTAGACAGAGTACTTGGATGATTAAGAAAAACTTTTTTGAAAAAATTTACCTTAATAGCAGACTAATAATCCACATTTTTTTAAACAGGGATAAAACTAAACCAGTTTGGTGTGAATACTCAGTTTGACACAAAAGTATTCTTTTTTTGAAATATATGTATGATAAACAGACATTAAATTTTGGTCAGCGTTGACTATGATGGACAGAATTAACTTTCATAAACTCCTTATTACAACTCTCTACATTAATTCAGAGCTTAGAGTTAAATAATCACTATAACAAACAAAATTCACCTCCTCCAACTCTCTACTAATTTCTGTATCTGTGCCAGTTTGAAAGTGTATGTACCCTAGAAAAGCCATGTTTTAATCCTAATCCCATTTTATAAAGGCAGCCATTACTTCTAATCATTATTCAGCACTGTATGTTGGAAACTTTGATTAGATTATCTCCATGGAGACGTGACTCAATCAGTGTGGGTATAAAACACGTCTCCACCCATTCCAGATAGGTCTTGATTGGTTTATTGGAATCCTATAAAAGAAGAAATATTTTGGAGAAAGCTTGAGAAGCAGAGAACAAGAGAAAAAGCCAGGACATTTAGAGAAAGCAGAGCAGAAAGACAAAGCTACGAGAAGCAGAGTCCACCAGCCAGCATCCTTTTGAGATGAAAAAGGAAAATGATTCCCAGGGAGCTTCATGAAACAAGAAGCCAGGAGAGAAAGCTAGCTGATGACACCATTTTTGCCACATGCCTTTCCAGATGAACGAGAAACCCTGACCGTGTTTGCCATGTGCCTTTTCACTTGAGAGAGAAACCCTGAACTTCATCAGCCTTCTTGAACCAACGTATCTTTCCTGGGATGCCTTAGATTGGACATTTCTATAGACTTGTTTTAATTGGGACATTTTCTCAGCCTTAGAACTGTAAACTAGCAACTTACAAAATTCCCCTTTTTAAAAGCCATTCTGTTTCTGGCATATTACATTCCAGCAGCTAGCAAACTAGAACAGTATTTATTCAGGGCTTATAGTCAATAATGACTACAATAAATAAACAAAAAAACAAAAACATTTCTTTAAACTTTCTATCAGCTTCCATATTCATTCCACCTATAGTTTATATTTATCTAGACTGCACATAATCAGAAATAAATTTGATAATAAATTCACAAAGCTTTTGAACTTCATACTTCCTTCCTAAAACAATATTCATGAAGAGGAGAAGATACAGAGATACTACAAAATATGGAAGAAGGAAGAAATTTATACTTGGGTTTGAAACACAACCAGGCATCTATATACTTAATACTCAGAACATACAAATGATTACTTTACAATATGTCTAAAATCTCTCAGTCCAATTCAGCACTACCTTCAAAGGTCAGAAACTCCCAACTTTTAAATATAATCAACTTTTGGATATTTAAGGGATTTATATCCAGAAAAAAACTAAAATTTTTACATTCTTCTCAAGTGCTATAATACCAGGAATATGTCAGTTTACAAAATTTAGTTTTAGCTTCTAAAAAACTAGTTAGTTCTATTTATTTAAATGCTACTTTTTATTTAACAAGTGTCATCTCTTCTACGAGGTCTTCTTAGTTCATTCTTTATCTATCTGCTTTTTAATTTCTTCTAGCATTTTTATTCCTTCATTATTACTGTCTTATGCTATACCCTGGTACAAGTATATTCTAACTAGAATATAAATTCTTCGAAGCTAAGAACTGGGTTTTCCTTACTTACGACAGCATTTACTAACGGAAGTATACTGATTGACATTAACAGAGCCACTATAAATTCAAATTCTTCCATGTATTGAGGTAATAAGTGGCCAAGTAACAAAAAGCCAGATTCTTTGAAGTCCAGATAGTCAAGGTTATTAAAAAGATCCATTTATATTTCTTACTAAACTTAACTGATTTCTTAAATAGGGTATATTTGAAGCATCAGATATTCTTAATTTCATTATACTTTATGTAAATATTATTACCAGGGCACATAGTTTAGTTTATGTAACTTAATTTGTTTATTTAAGTTAGCTGATTTTATCAGTAAGCTTGTATAAATTTAGGGAGAACATACCTAAGCAAAATAAAATCACAGTTCTTCGATTCAAAATTTATCATAAAATTCCTTTTATGGGAGGTTGAAAAAAATCTCTTTGTTTTCATAATATCTTAAAATTACAAGCAATTTTAAAAGTACATTGGCTATCAAGTTTTGGAAAATAAACTGCAATTGTTTAATTTGTCCCATGTCTAAATCCAGAAAAGCTTTTCCATATCTCTCAAAGATCTTTCATTTTACTAATTGAAATTTGATAATTAGATTTTATTCAGTTATTCTTATCCCAAGGCTATTTATATTTTAATAATGATCTGATCACTATAGCTGCCATTGAAAAGGTATTGGAACAGAATAGCATTAACAAACATAGCCTATTCTGTAGCATTTTGTATGTTTACATTTCTAATCTCCAGACCCAATAAAAACAGAATTCTAGACCACACTGACCAGTCTCTCTGTGTCTAGCCCTCCTCTTATAACTGCTTTAGATGGTTGGGCCTTGGACAGGGATAGGCTGCACAGACAGAATAAAGCCTGGCTTGTGGAATGTGGACAGTTCCTAAGCCCTTCTTTAGCTTTTTCTTTTTACTAAAAGCAGTGACCAGGACCACTGGAAAAGGTCTTTGCTTTATTCAGAGGCAGCTCTTTGGCAGTTTTCTGCTGTCTTAGGGAAATTCCAGGGGTGGTTTTTCTAATGTCCAGGTTTGTTTACAGTAATTACAAAACTAAGGTTTGACTCTTACATTCAGAGTTTGTTTTCCTTTATTTCAGAAGTATCAATTTATATATTTACATTTTATATCAGGCACAGACAAAGCTCTTTAAGAATTTTCTTATTAATTTGCTATTATCATCCAGAGGTATGGGAATATACATTGAACAGGCCGACAGACACAAATAGAAAGTTAGTTACACAAGAAACAGGACACAGAAATACTTTTGAGAGGGACAAATAAAAGATTGAATATATATTATCTTATCTAATTTCTGCCTTTTCGCAGAACAATTTTTTTTTTTTGTATGGTATATGGCAGGGATCACGTCATTCTTTCCCCATGCAAGCATCCCATATTGCAGCACCATTTGTTGAATTGCATTTTTTGGTGGTGGAGGTGGTTTCTTTGTTTGCTCAGGAAGTGCCTGGACCGGGAACCCAAGTCTCCCGCATGGTAGGCGAGAATTCTACTACTGAACTTCCATTGCACCCCTGAACAATTTTAACTGTAATAATTTTAACTTTACCTGCAATGGTAGTATTTTCATTTTAAATCATATTGAGGCCAGATTATGTTACAGAAATAAACCCCTTTTTTAATAGACTCAACCAAAGTATTTCCAATACAACCCAAAGTTTCCCTTTTTAAAGAATTTCCATAATCAGTAGCCATTTAGGAACATTGGATCAACACAAATGCAAGACCATGCCAATCAACAAATTTAAACATATACTTAATACTCATTATATTTAAGTAGCACAACAACAATTAATAACTAGACCGAATATGCCAAGTAACAATTAGAGAGGTGTTAAATGCTTAATACACAGATTAACTATTAAAGAAGCATTAAACTATTAGTATACCAGGTAACACAATGGCTAGCACTTAAACAGGCCTTCTTAATTTCATTAAATACCAATTAATTGTTGAATTACTCATTTTCTATGAGTATACTCAACAGACGAATATAAGTCAGAGCCTCGAACCCTATACAGCATGGTACCCAGAAAACAGAAGGATGTGGAGATTAGAGCAAGGGGACTCATTCTAGAAGCATGACCCATGCCTAGGTCAAGGGGCTCAAAGTGCCTATTTATTGCCCAATTAATTTTTTACTCTAGTCAGATGTCCAGACCTGGAAGGAAATTATTTCTCTCTTGGAAGCTTTTCAAGGTGCCAAAAGTCTCTGGAATGCCTGCCTCTAGACTAAATTCAGTCCAGCAACTACAAAAGGTTTGGTTACCTGGCTTACCTGCTCTGCTGGGGCTTCAGAGCCTTGGGCATCTGTTCCATTTGGGTCACCAAATCGTTACCAGACAAAGGCCATGGATTCTTTTGCCTGACATACTCAATAACCAATTCCTGAGACACCAGGGTTTCAAAAAGAGAAAGAGTTTATTACTAGGCATGTAGTAGGAGAGCAGATGGCCTATCAGCCCAAAATCTGTCTCTCCAAACTGCAGTAATTCTGATCGTTTCATTAGAGTAAAAGATGGGCAGGGTTTAGGATAATGAACACAGTGGCCCCAGAAGATGTAATTAGAGATGATCTGATTATTGAGCATGCACAGATTGCTTACAGGCTTAGTCACAGAATGTAGGTAAGAAAATGGTGGAATGAGGTCTAGGTGACTTGTAGGTTAAAGTCTAAGCTATTGTGTATGTCAGGAGGGCTCACTTTGGTTAGATCCAATCTTGGTTATCAAGATAACTTTGAAATTGGGGTGGGTTAGTTCTGGCTTGACCCTTCATGAAGAAATATCAAGGGATGTCTTTAGTGATTACAAGTTGAAAAACTGGATAACTAGGTACGAATAAAAGTTAGCCACAAGGTTTTTACAATTGCAGGGGCAGAAAATAAGGGCTATTCAATCAATATTAGAGATAAAGGCAGCTGGTTTACAATTTAGAGATTTCAGGTATTTCCTTCTGTCTACTCCAATATACCAGAAAGCAAAAAGGAATATCTATATATGATTTCAGCAATCAAAATCATCCCTTAAATCCTAATTCCTCAG